>NW_027454563.1:0-600000 GCF_040206685.1 Ascaphus truei | reverse complement strand
TTGCGCGCTCGCCCCCAGCCCAATGAACTCCCTAGAGACGTTATAGTGCGTCTACATCATTACCGCACACGGGAGGAGATTCTACAAAAATCACGAAATACCCCCTTCATGGCGTTTGAGGGAGCTAAGATTGCGGTGTATCAAGATTTGTCACCCATCACGCTGGCTAGACGGAGGGACCTGTGGCCTGTTACCAGGGTGCTAAGGGTGAAAGCGGTCCGGTACCGGTGGACGTTCCCCTTCGGCCTCATGGTGATCCGTAACGGGCGACCCATACACCTCAAAGCACCAGAGGAGGGGAACAAGTTCCTACAGAAACTGGGACTCGGCACGGCACCTGGCGCTGGCAACGAGGAGCCTGAAGCCCCGGCGGTCAGCCCCGTGTGGAACACAGTCGGGAGCCCAGCCGGAGGAGGGGTCGTCTAAGTTACTAGTTTATCGCTGTTAAAATAAACCCCCAAGTTTTACAAGTTTTAAATGGTTCTGGATTAAAGTTGCACCAGCCCCAGCGAATATGCTGACACACGTTCCATATGGCGGGACTCCCCACGACAGGGTACCGGGGGGGGGAGAAAAATAGCCCCCGTAATCTCCCACACGGCGCTGAGCCCTACGGAAGGAAAAGGAGACTGAACAAAAATTTCTGCTTACCTCGTGGTCCAGTCATGGCGACCGAGGTTGCAATGGCGGCCCCCCAGCTTGCAACGCAGAACACGGAAGCGGAGAGCGCGGGAAGAGCTCACCAGGCGGGAAAAAGGACCAGGTAGGAGGAGCGGCTTCAGCTGCGTCTTCCTCGGGCGACCGCCTACTCCAAGATGGCGGAGGGAGCAAGACGTCACAGGAAGGGGCGTCCCCAAAGGCGGCCATCTTGAGTGGGGTGGAACAAGGGGGAACAGGGAAGGACGTGACGCACGGAAGTCGACGCGGTTCCGGCGGCGACGGCCATTCTGCACCGGAGGGAGGCAGCATAAGGCGCAAGAGGAGAAACGGAGGGACAAGCGCAACCGGAGAGCAGAGGCCGAGCGGACAGCCGAACCAAGCCGCGGGGAAGAGCGGCATAGCAACAATTAGACAGAGGGAGGGGATGAGGGAAGACAACAAGGGACAATAGGAGCCCCGGTAGCAGCTTAGTAAGGGGAGTTAGAGAGATAGGAGAAACCGGACGCTGAGTAGGTAGAGTAGATGGTATTGAGTGGAAGAAAGTGTGGGGAAGTGGCAAGCACGAGCGGATAGAGAGAGAGTATTGTAAGTGAGAGGCAGAGGTTGGAGCTATGAACATATGTGAAAGGAAAAGCAGGGGGAAGTGAACGCAGAAGGGGAGGAGTCAGAGTAGCAAGTGACGGGAGCAAGAAAGAAAAGTAAGTGAGAACAAGATGGGGATAGGCAAGTGTGCAGGGTGGTGGCAGGTTATAGGGCACGTGAAGGAGAAGGAGGTGAGGCAAGATAAGAGGTGAGGGGAAAGGAAGCCTAATAGTGGCAGAGTACCTAGGGAGAGGTAAGAAGGAAAAAAGAGGTGAGAGGGGGAGCTAGAAGACAATGGGGAGCTCAAGGAAGTCAGCTGCAGAGGAGCAGAGTACTTAGGAGGTGGGAGGCACGACATATGCTGGAGCAGACTGGCATAAAAAAGATATTAAAAAAAAAAAAAAGGGGAGGGAATTAGCGGGGGAGAAATTAGCCAAGTGGAGACAGGAAGTCCTCATAGGTAGAGAGAGCATGTGAGAGAGAATGTGGAAGGTCACATAGTGGGCAGCACAAGAGGTTGGGGGTGAGATGCAACACGGGGTTATTCGTGAAAGTTATAAGCGTAGTTATTCGTTCATTTAGAGATAACGGGAAACAAACGGGGAGGGGCGGGGGGGTAGAGGCCTGCCCTGATCTCCGCATGTGCTCCGAGTCGGGACTGGCTGGGTTTAGGCTAGTGGATTCCGACAAAGTCCCCTGGTTGGGTTGGGCGACGGGGGAGGGGGAGGGACGCCAAGAGGGAGTGCGGGAACCCCCCCCCGTCGGTTACCCAGGGGCGAGGATCACGGGCCTGCGGCACGGGTGCCAATGCCACGTGACCCATGTTCTGATATCTGTTTTTTCTTTGTTATTTGTCTATATGTTCCCCTCCCCACCCCCCTTTTGTGTCAGCCCTCCCTGGATGTCAATCCCAGAAACAAAGGCTTGGTGCACGGAGAGAGAGAAGCGGGAGACTGATCGGCGAAAAAGACATCAGGAGACAGGATACCTACCGGTCCAACAACGGCGGTTACGTAGATGGTTCACGATATACTGTTCAGATGAGTAATGAGATTATTATGGTTTCACATAATGTGAAGGGGTTCAACAGTCCCGTTAAGCGGAGAATTGCCTTTAGGGAATATACCCGGCGGAAGGCCGACATAATTTTCCTACAGGAAACTCATTTTTCCCGCCTAAACCACCCGAAATTTCTAGATAAGAGCTATAAAACATTCCACCTGGCATCGGCAAATGTCAAAAAGAGGGGCGTAGCAATTATCACGCACAACAGGCTTGCCCTGACCATAGATAAGCAATACTCTGACCCACAGGGTAGATTCTTAATCTTAACGGGCAAGATACAAAATCAACAGGTAACACTAGCGTCAGTATATGCCCCGTGCGAACAAAACCCTGTTTTCTTTGAACAGTTTTTCTCCATACTACATAAAATGGCAAAGGGAAATACCTTCCTCGCTGGGGACCTGAACCGCACACTGGACCCTGACCTTGACAGATGCACCCAACCTAACACTACCCACAGACAGGACATATTAACCCTCCGCAAGGGCCTTCAAGACTGTCAGTTGACGGATATCTGGAGAGAGCAACACCCGGTGACCCGAGAATATACTTTCTACTCACATCCCCATGACAGATATAGCCGAATAGACTACTTCCTGGTATCAAACAGAGTGGTTCCAGTGGTGGGCCACACAGAGATTCACGAGATCTCGTGGTCCGACCATGCGCCTATAGAGCTGAGGTGCACGATTGTAGGGCTAGACAGACCCGGAACAAACTGGAAGCTCAATGAGCTTCTTCTCAAGGCCCCGGCCACCGAAAGGGCGATACGGGACCGGATAAAAGATTTCTTTAGAGAAAACGAGGGAAGCGTACAGTCACAGGCCACGCTTTGGGAAGCCCATAAGGCTACTCTTAGGGGGTTCCTTATGAATATCGCTGGTAAGCGGAGACGAGAGAAAGCTTCTAAAATACATGAGCTGCAGGCGAGATTGACACTTCTCACTGCACAACACTCCGCGGATAAAAACCAGAACACGTGGCAAGAATTGTTAGATACCAAGGCGGCCCTTAATTTGGTGTTATCATCCCAGGCCGAGAAAGAGTTAGCTTGGTCCAAACGCAGATTTTGTGATATTTTTTATTAAAATGGTGTATAAGGGTATATATATAAATATATTTTATGCACTGTATATGAGCTGGCGATTTCTAAGTCTGTGGTTTCGAGAGGGGGTAACCAGGCTCACTAATAAAGGTCAAGCCACTTGGCTGCCAGAATGCCCTGCTTCAGCACAGACCAGAAAGGCATTGTGATAAGCGTATCCCCGGTATAGTCAGGGGTTAATGGGAGTTGTTCCCGTCCCCCCAGTATACGCCCAGAACCATGGACCCGGTACTTGTGGTTCGGACTGTCTCCAACCAGCCATAATGTTGTGAGAGTGAAATTATGTCTAAGTCCAGCTTTGGTACATTAGAAGCAACTCTCAAACTTAACCTAAGCATTTTTCGAAGCTACTTTTTGGCTAACTTCTTATACGAAGGTCTAGGAGCTCTGAAAATGAACGGGCGCGTCTTTCACTCTTCCCGAGGGACTTAGAAGAATTTTGTGATATTTTTTATTAAAATGGTGTATAAGGGTATATATATAAATATATTTTATGCACTGTATATGAGCTGGCGATTTCTAAGTCTGTGGTTCCGAGAGGGGGTAACCAGGCTCACTAATAAAGGTCAAGCCACTTGGCTGCCAGAATGTCCTGCTTCAGCACAGACCAGAAAAGCATTGTGATAAGCGTATCCCCGGTATAGTCAGGGGTTAATGGGAGTCATCCCCGTCCCCCCAGTATACGCCCAGAACCATGGACCCGGTACTTGTGGTTCGGACTGTCTCCAACCAGCCATAATGTTGTGAGAGTGAAATTATGTCTAAGTCCAGCTTTGGTACATTAGAAGCAACTCTGAAACTTAACCTAAGCGTTTTTCGAAGCTACTTTTTGGCTAACTTCTTATAGGAAGGTCTAGGAGCTCTGAAAATGAACGTGCGCGTCTTTCACTCTTCCCGAGGGACTTAGAATAATTTTGTGATATTTTTTATTAAAATGGTGTATAAGGGTATATATATAAATATATTTTATGCACTGTATATGAGCTGGCGATTTCTAAGTCTGTGGTTCCGAGAGGGGGTAACCAGGCTCACTAATAAAGGTCAAGCCACTTGGCTGCCAGAATGCCCTGCTTCAGCACAGACCAGAAAAGCATTGTGATAAGCGTATCCCCGGTATAGTCAGGGGTTAATGGGAGTCGTCCCCGTCCCCCCAGTATACGCCCAGAACCAAGGACCCGGTACTTGTGGTTCGGACTGTCTCCAACCAGCCATAATGTTGTGAGAGTGAAATTATGTCTAAGTCCAGCTTTGGTACATTAGAAGCAACTCTCAAACTTAACCTAAGGGTTTTTCGAAGCTACTTTTTGGCTAACTTCTTATAGGAAGGTCTTGGAGCTCTGAAAATGAACGTGCGCATCTTTCACTCTTCCCGAGTGACTTAGAAGAATTTTGTGATATTTTTTATTAAAATGGTGTATAAGGGTATATACAGTATATAAATATATTTTATGCACTGTATATGAGCTGGCGATTTCTAAGTCTGTGGTTTCGAGAGGGGGTAACCAGGCTCACTAATAAAGGTCAAGCCACTTGGCTGCCAGAATGCCCTGCTTCAGCACAGACCAGAAAGGCATTGTGATAAGCGTATCCCCGGTATAGTCAGGGGTTAATGGGAGTTGTTCCCGTCCCCCCAGTATACGCCCAGAACCATGGACCCGGTACTTGTGGTTCGGACTGTCTCCAACCAGCCATAATGTTGTGAGAGTGAAATTATGTCTAAGTCCAGCTTTGGTACATTAGAAGCAACTCTCAAACTTAACCTAAGCATTTTTCGAAGCTACTTTTTGGCTAACTTCTTATACGAAGGTCTAGGAGCTCTGAAAATGAACGGGCGCGTCTTTCACTCTTCCCGAGGGACTTAGAAGAATTTTGTGATATTTTTTATTAAAATGGTGTATAAGGGTATATATATAAATATATTTTATGCACTGTATATGAGCTGGCGATTTCTAAGTCTGTGGTTCCGAGAGGGGGTAACCAGGCTCACTAATAAAGGTCAAGCCACTTGGCTGCCAGAATGCCCTGCTTCAGCACAGACCAGAAAAGCATTGTGATAAGCGTATCCCCGGTATAGTCAGGGGTTAATGGGAGTCGTCCCCGTCCCCCCAGTATACGCCCAGAACCAAGGACCCGGTACTTGTGGTTCGGACTGTCTCCAACCAGCCATAATGTTGTGAGAGTGAAATTATGTCTAAGTCCAGCTTTGGTACATTAGAAGCAACTCTCAAACTTAACCTAAGCGTTTTTCGAAGCTACTTTTTGGCTAACTTCTTATAGGAAGGTCTAGGAGCTCTGAAAATGAACGTGCGCATCTTTCACTCTTCCCGAGTGACTTAGAAGAATTTTGTGATATTTTTTATTAAAATGGTGTATAAGGGTATATACAGTATATAAATATATTTTATGCACTGTATATGAGCTGGCGATTTCTAAGTCTGTGGTTTCGAGAGGGGGTAACCAGGCTCACTAATAAAGGTCAAGCCACTTGGCTGCCAGAATGCCCTGCTTCAGCACAGACCAGAAAGGCATTGTGATAAGCGTATCCCCGGTATAGTCAGGGGTTAATGGGAGTTGTTCCCGTCCCCCCAGTATACGCCCAGAACCATGGACCCGGTACTTGTGGTTCGGACTGTCTCCAACCAGCCATAATGTTGTGAGAGTGAAATTATGTCTAAGTCCAGCTTTGGTACATTAGAAGCAACTCTCAAACTTAACCTAAGCGTTTTTCGAAGCTACTTTTTGTCTAACTTCTTATACGAAGGTCTAGGAGCTCTGAAAATGAACGTGCGCGTCTTTCACTCTTCCCGAGGGACTTAGAAGAATTTTGTGATATTTTTTATTAAAATGGTGTATAAGGGTATATATATAAATATATTTTATGCACTGTATATGAGCTGGCGATTTCTAAGTCTGTGGTTCCGAGAGGGGGTAACCAGGCTCACTAATAAAGGTCAAGCCACTTGGCTGCCAGAATGCCCTGCTTCAGCACAGACCAGAAAAGCATTGTGATAAGCGTATCCCCGGTATAGTCAGGGGTTAATGGGAGTCGTCCCCGTCCCCCCAGTATACGCCCAGAACCATGGACCCGGTACTTGTGGTTCGTACTGTCTCCAACCAGCCATAATGTTGTGAGAGTGAAATTATGTCTAAGTCCAGCTTCGGTACATTAGAAGCAACTCTGAAACTTAACCTAAGCGTTTTTCGAAGCTACTTTTTGGCTAACTTCTTATAGGAAGGTCTAGGAGCTCTGAAAATGAACGTGCGCGTCTTTCACTCTTCCCGAGGGACTTAGAATAATTTTGTGATATTTTTTATTAAAATGGTGTATAAGGGTATATATATAAATATATTTTATGCACTGTATATGAGCTGGCGATTTCTAAGTCTGTGGTTCCGAGAGGGGGTAACCAGGCTCACTAATAAAGGTCAAGCCACTTGGCTGCCAGAATGCCCTGCTTCAGCACAGACCAGAAAAGCATTGTGATAAGCGTATCCCCGGTATAGTCAGGGGTTAATGGGAGTCGTCCCCGTCCCCCCAGTATACGCCCAGAACCAAGGACCCGGTACTTGTGGTTCGGACTGTCTCCAACCAGCCATAATGTTGTGAGAGTGAAATTATGTCTAAGTCCAGCTTTGGTACATTAGAAGCAACTCTCAAACTTAACCTAAGCGTTTTTCGAAGCTACTTTTTGGCTAACTTCTTATAGGAAGGTCTAGGAGCTCTGAAAATGAACGTGCGCATCTTTCACTCTTCCCGAGTGACTTAGAAGAATTTTGTGATATTTTTTATTAAAATGGTGTATAAGGGTATATACAGTATATAAATATATTTTATGCACTGTATATGAGCTGGCGATTTCTAAGTCTGTGGTTTCGAGAGGGGGTAACCAGGCTCACTAATAAAGGTCAAGCCACTTGGCTGCCAGAATGCCCTGCTTCAGCACAGACCAGAAAGGCATTGTGATAAGCGTATCCCCGGTATAGTCAGGGGTTAATGGGAGTTGTTCCCGTCCCCCCAGTATACGCCCAGAACCATGGACCCGGTACTTGTGGTTCGGACTGTCTCCAACCAGCCATAATGTTGTGAGAGTGAAATTATGTCTAAGTCCAGCTTTGGTACATTAGAAGCAACTCTCAAACTTAACCTAAGCGTTTTTCGAAGCTACTTTTTGGCTAACTTCTTATACGAAGGTCTAGGAGCTCTGAAAATGAACGTGCGCGTCTTTCACTCT
This sequence comes from Ascaphus truei, assembly GCF_040206685.1. Classification (NCBI taxonomy): domain Eukaryota; kingdom Metazoa; phylum Chordata; class Amphibia; order Anura; family Ascaphidae; genus Ascaphus; species Ascaphus truei. The sequence goes on along the minus strand of NW_027454563.1, from coordinate 592,356 downwards.
TCCCGAGGGACTTAGAAGAATTTTGTGATATTTTTTATTAAAATGGTGTATAAGGGTATATATATAAATATATTTTATGCACTGTATATGAGCTGGCGATTTCTAAGTCTGTGGTTCCGAGAGGGGGTAACCAGGCTCACTAATAAAGGTCAAGCCACTTGGCTGCCAGAATGCCCTGCTTCAGCACAGACCAGAAAAGCATTGTGATAAGCGTGTCCCCGGTATAGTCAGGGGTTAATGGGAGTCGTCCCCGTCCCCCCAGTATACGCCCAGAACCATGGACCCGGTACTTGTGGTTCGGACTGTCTCCAACCAGCCATAATGTTGTGAGAGTGAAATTATGTCTAAGTCCAGCTTCGGTACATTAGAAGCAACTCTGAAACTTAACCTAAGCGTTTTTCGAAGCTACTTTTTGGCTAACTTCTTATACGAAGGTCTAGGAGCTCTGAAAATGAACGTGCGCGTCTTTCACTCTTCCCGAGGGACTTAGAAGAATTTTGTGATATTTTTTATTAAAATGGTGTATAAGGGTATATATATAAATATATTTTATGCACTGTATATGAGCTGGCGATTTCTAAGTCTGTGGTTCCGAGAGGGGGTAACCAGGCTCACTAATAAAGGTCAAGCCACTTGGCTGCCAGAATGCCCTGCTTCAGCACAGACCAGAAAGGCATTGTGATTAGCGTATCCCCGGTATAGTCAAGGGTTAATGGGAGTCGTCCCCGTCCCCCCAGTATACACCCAGAACCATGGACCCGGTACTTGTGGTTCGGACTGTCTCCAACCAGCCATAATGTTGTGAGAGTGAAATTATGTCTAAGTCCAGCTTCGGTACATTAGAAGGAACTCTGAAACTTAACCTAAGCGTTTTTCGAATCTACTTTTTGGCTAACTTCTTATAGGAAGGTCTAGGAGCTCTGAAAATGAACATGCGCGTCTTTCACTCTTCCCGAGGGACTTAGAAGAATTTTGTGATATTTTTTATTAAAATGGTGTATAAGGGTATATATATAAATATATTTTATGCACTGTATATGAGCTGGCGATTTCTAAGTCTGTGGTTCCGAGAGGGGGTAACCAGGCTCACTAATAAAGGTCAAGCCACTTGGCTGCCAGAATGCCCTGCTTCAGCACAGACCAGAAAGGCATTGTGATAAGCGTATCCCCGGTATAGTCAGGGGTTAATGGGAGTCGTCCCCGTCCCCCCAGTATACGCCCAGAACCATGGACCCGGTACTTGTGGTTCGGACTGTCTCCAACCAGCCATAATGTTGTGAGAGTGAAATTATGTCTAAGTCCAGCTTCGGTACATTAGAAGCAACTCTGAATCTTAACCTAAGCGTTTTTCGAAGCTACTTTTTGGCTAACTTCTTATAGGAAGGTCTAGGAGCTCTGAAAATGAACGTGCGCGTCTTTCACTCTTCCTGAGGGGCTTAGAATAATTTTGTGATATTTTTTATTAAAATGGTGTATAAGGGTATATATATAAATATATTTTATGCACTGTATATGAGCTGGCGATTTCTAAGTCTGTGGTTCCGAGAGGGGGTAACCAGGCTCACTAATAAAGGTCAAGCCACTTGGCTGCCAGAATGCCCTGCTTCAGCACAGACCAGAAAGGCATTGTGATTAGCGTATCCCCGGTATAGTCAAGGGTTAATGGGAGTCGTCCCCGTCCCCCCAGTATACACCCAGAACCATGGACCCGGTACTTGTGGTTCGGACTGTCTCCAACCAGCCATAATGTTGTGAGAGTGAAATTATGTCTAAGTCCAGCTTCGGTACATTAGAAGGAACTCTGAAACTTAACCTAAGCGTTTTTCGAATCTACTTTTTGGCTAACTTCTTATAGGAAGGTCTAGGAGCTCTGAAAATGAACATGCGCGTCTTTCACTCTTCCCGAGGGACTTAGAAGAATTTTGTGATATTTTTTATTAAAATGGTGTATAAGGGTATATATATAAATATATTTTATGCACTGTATATGAGCTGGCGATTTCTAAGTCTGTGGTTCCGAGAGGGGGTAACCAGGCTCACTAATAAAGGTCAAGCCACTTGGCTGCCAGAATGCCCTGCTTCAGCACAGACCAGAAAGGCATTGTGATAAGCGTATCCCCGGTATAGTCAGGGGTTAATGGGAGTCGTCCCCGTCCCCCCAGTATACGCCCAGAACCATGGACCCGGTACTTGTGGTTCGGACTGTCTCCAACCAGCCATAATGTTGTGAGAGTGAAATTATGTCTAAGTCCAGCTTCGGTACATTAGAAGCAACTCTGAATCTTAACCTAAGCGTTTTTCGAAGCTACTTTTTGGCTAACTTCTTATAGGAAGGTCTAGGAGCTCTGAAAATGAACGTGCGCGTCTTTCACTCTTCCTGAGGGGCTTAGAATAATTTTGTGATATTTTTTATTAAAATGGTGTATAAGGGTATATATATAAATATATTTTATGCACTGTATATGAGCTGGCGATTTCTAAGTCTGTGGTTCCGAGAGGGGGTAACCAGGCTAACTAATAAAGGTCAAGCTACTTGGCTGCCAGAATGCCCTGCTTCAGCACAGACCAGAAAGGCATTGTGATAAGCGTATCCCCGGTATAGTCAGGGGTTAATGGGAGTCGTCCCCGTCCCCCCAGTAAACGCCCAGAACCATGGACCCGGTACTTGTGGTTCGTACTGTCTCCAACCAGCCATAATGTTGTGAGAGTGAAATTATGTCTAAGTCCAGCTTTGGTACATTAGAAGCAACTCTCAAACTTAACCTAAGCGTTTTTCGAAGCTACTTTTTGGCTAACTTCTTATATGAAGGTCTAGGAGCTCTGAAAATGAACGTGCGCGTCTTTCACTCTTCCCGAGGGACTTAGAAGAATTTTTTGATATTTTTTATTAAAATGGTGTATAAGGGTATATACAGTATATAAATATATTTTATGCACTGTATATGAGCTGGCGATTTCTAAGTCTGTGGTTCCGAGAGGGGGTAACCAGGCTCACTAATAGAGGTCAAGCCACTTGGCTGCCAGAATGCCCTGCTTCAGCACAGACCAGAAAAGCATTGTGATAAGCGTATCCCCGGTATAGTCAGGGGTTAATGGGAGTCGTCCCCGGCCCCCCAGTATACGCCCAGAACCATGGACCCGGTACTTGTGGTTCGGACTGTCTCCAACCAGCCATAATGTTGTGAGGGTGAAATTATGTCTAAGTCCAGCTTCGGTACATTAGAAGCAACTCTGAAACTTAACCTAAGCATTTTTCGAAGCTACTTTTTGGCTAACTTCTTATAGGAAGGTCTAGGAGCTCTGAAAATAAACGTGCGCGTATTTCACTCTTCCCGAGGAACTTAGAATTTTTTTGTGATATTTTTTATTAAAATGGTGTATAAGGGTATAGATATAAATATATTTTATGCACTGTATATGAGCTGGCGATTTCTAAGTCTGTGGTTCTGAGAGGGGGTAACCAGGCTCACTAATAAAGGTCAAGCCACTTGGCTGCCAGAATGCCCTGCTTCAGCACAGACCAGAAAAGCATTGTGATAAGCGTATCCCCGGTATAGTCAGGGGTTAATGGGAGTCGTCCCCGTCCCCCCAGTATACGCCCAGAACCATGGACCCGGTACTTGTGGTTCGGACTGTCTCCAACCAGCCATAATATTGTGAGAGTGAAATTATGTCTAAGTCCAGCTTTGGTACATTAGAAGCAACTCTCAAACTTAACCTAAGCGTTTTCGAAGCTACTTTTTGGCTAACTTCTTATAGGAAGGTCTAGGAGCTCTGAAAATGAACGTGCGCGTCTTTCACTCTTCCCGAGGGACTTAGAAGAATTTTGGGATATTTTTTATTAAAATGGTGTATAAGGGTATATATATAAATATATTTTATGCACTGTATATGAGCTGGCGATTTCTAAGTCTGTGGTTCCGAGAGGGGGTAACCAGGCTCACTAATAAAGGTCAAGCCACTTGGCTGCCACAATGCCCTGCTTCAGCACAGACCAGAAAGGCATTGTGAAAAGCGTATCCCCGGTATAGTCAGGGGTTAATGGGAGTCGTCCCCGTCCCCCCAGTATACGCCCAGAACCATGGACCCGGTACTTGTGGTTCGGACTGTCTCCAACCAGCCATAATGTTGTGAGAGTGAAATTATGTCTGTCCAGCTTTGGTACATTAGAAGCAACTCTCAAACTTAACCTACTGCTGCGACACACTTTATTCGAGCAAATACCCAGTATGTACCTGGCAGATACCTGGAATGCGCCGCTCCTCACCTCTGACAAGCCCCGTTGCATTTGCCTTCCCAGCCTGGGTTCATGCCTGGCTGATGGGCGGCTGATCTGTTAAATGATAATGATTAGGATTTAATAGGCTGCAATGCTTCGCGTGTCTACCAGATGGCATAAATTCATGAATTGTAATGCATTATATATATATATACTGTGCAGTATTGCAGCCAGCGGGAATAAAATGCTTCAATCCCTGCCTGGAAAATAACTCAATGCACTCGGGCAGAAAACAGTCACAAACCTCAATACACCCGGGTATACCCGAATTCGTGGGACTAGCCGAGCTCGAATAAAGTGTGTCGCCAGTGTAAGCGTTTTTCGAAGCTACTTTTTGGCTAACTTCTTATAGGAAGGTCTAGGAGCTCTGAAAATGAACGTGCGCGTCTTTCACTCTTCCCGAGATACTTAGAATAATTTTGTGATATTTTTTATTAAAATGGTGTATAAGGGTATATATATAAATATATTTTATGCACTGTATATGAGCTGGCGATTTCTAAGTCTGTGGTTCCGAGAGGGGGTAACCAGGCTGTACCGCCATCACTGTCACTGCTATGTAATAATACTATCCTATCCCTGTATGTACAGCGCCGCTGTCACTGTCAGTGCTGTGTAATAATACTATCCTTATCCCTGTATGTACAGCGCCGCCGTCACTGTCAGTGCTATGTAATAATACTATCCTTATCCCTGTATGTACAGCGCCGCCGTCACTGTCAGTGCTATGTAATAATACTATCCTTATCCCTGTATGTACAGCGCCGCCATCACTGTCAGTGGGTAGAAAGTACTTTTCTCCACCCCTGTTATTGCCACAGACTTGCCCTTTACAGGGCGCCGCCGTCACTGTCAGTGCTATGTAATACTATCCTTATCCCTGTATCTACAGCGCCGCCGTCACAGTCACTGCTATGTAATAATACTATCCTTATCCCTGTATGTACAGTGCCGCCGTCACTGTCACTGCTATGCAATAATACTATCCTTATCTTTGTATGTACAGCGCCGCCGTCACTGTCAGTGGTATGTAATAATACTATACTTATCCCTGTATGTACAGCGCCACCGTCACTGTCAGTGCTATGTAATAATACTTTCCTTATCCCTGTATGTACAGCGCCGCGGTCACTGTCAGTGCTATGTAATAATACTATTCTTATCCCTGTATGTACAACGCCGCCGTTACTGTCAGTGCTATGTAATTGTACATACAGGGATAAGAATAGTATTACGTAGCACTGACCGTGACGGTGGCGCTGTACATACAGGGATAAGGATATTATTATTACATAGCACTGACAGTGACGGCGGCGCTGTACATACACTGGCGACACACTTTATTCGAGCTCGGCTAGTTCCACGAATTCGGGTATACCCGGGTGTATTGAGGTTTGTGACTGTTTTCTGCCCGAGTGCATTGAGGTATTTTCCAGGCAGGGATTGAAGCATTTTATTCCCGCTGGCTGCAATACTGCACAGTATATATATATATACTGCATTACAATTCATGAATTTATGCCTTCTGGTAGACACGCGAAGCATTGCAGCCTATTAAATCCTAATCATTATCATTTAACAGATCAGCCGCCCGTCAGCCAGGCATGAACCCAGGCTGGGAAGGCAAATGCAACGGGGCTTGTCAGAGGTGAGGAGTGGCGCATTCAAGGTATCTGCCAGGTACATACTGGGTATTTGCTCGAATAAAGTGTGTCGGTGCAGTACAGGGATAAGGATAGTATTATTACATAGCAGTGACAGTGACGGCGGCGCTGTACATACAGGGATAAGGATAGTATTACATAGAACTGACAGTGACGGCGGCGCTGTACATACAGGGATAAGGATAGTATTACATAGCACTGACAGTGACGGCGGTGCTGTACATACAGGGATAAGGATAGTATTACACAGCACTGACAATGACGGCGGCACTGTACATACAGGGATAAGGATAGTATTACATAGCACTGACAGTGATGGCGGCGCTGTACATACAGGGATAAGGATATTATTATTGCATAGCACTGACAGTGACGGCGGCGCTGTACATACAGGGATAAGGATAGTATTATTACATAGCAGTGATAGTGATGGCGGCGCTGTACATACAGGGATAAGGATAGTATTACATAGAACTGACAGTGACGGCGGTGCTGTACATACAGGGATAAGGATAGTATTACATAGCACTGACAGTGACGGCAGCGCTGTACATACAGGGATAAGGATAGTATTATTACATAGCACTGACAGTGACGGCGGCGCTGTACATACAGGGATAAGGATAGTATTATTACATAGCACTGACAGTGACGGCGGCGCTGTACATACAGGGATAAGTATAGTATTATTACATAGCAATGACAGTGACGCGGCGCTGTACATACAGGGATAAGGATAGTATTACATAGCACTGACAGTGACGGCGGTGCTGTACATACAGGGATAAGGATAGTATTACATAGCACTGACAGTGACGGCAGCGCTGTACATACAGGGATAAGGATAGTATTATTACATAGCACTGACAGTGACGGCGGCGCTGTACATACAGGGATAAGGATAGTATTATTACATAGCAATGACAGTGACGGCGGTGCTGTACACACAGGGATAAGGATAGTATTACATAGCACTGAGAGTGACGCGGCGCTGTACATACAGGGATAAGGATAGTATTACATAGCACTGACAGTGACGGCGGTGCTGTACATACAGGGATAAGGATTGTATTACACTGCACTGACAGTGACGGCGGCGCTGTACATAAAGGGATAAGGATAGTATTACATAGCACTGACAGTGACGATGGCGCTTTACATACAGGGATAAGGATATTATTATTACATACTGCACCGACACACTTTATTCGAGCAAATACCCAGTATGTACCTGGCAGATACCTGGAATGCACCGCTCCTCACCTCTGACAAGCCCCGTTGCGTTTGCCTTCCCAGCCTGGGTTCATGCGTGGCTGACGGGCGGCTGATCTGTTAAATGATAATGATTAGGATTTAATAGGCTGCAATGCTTCGCGTGTCTACCAGATGGCATAAATTCATGAATTGTAATGCAGTAAATATATATATACTGTGCAGTATTGCAGCCAGCGGGAATAAAATGCTTCAATCCCTGCCTGGAAAATACCTCAATGCACTCGGGCAGAAAACAGTCACAAACCTCAATACACCCGGGTATACCCGAATTCGTGGGACTAGCCGAGCTCGAATAAAGTGTGTCGCCAGTGTAGCACTGACAGTGACGGCGGTGCTGTACATACAGGGATAAGGATAGCATTATTACATAGCAGTGACAGTGACGGCGGAGCTGTACATACAGGGATAAGGATAGTATTACATAGAACTGACAGTGACGGCGGCGCTGTACATACAGGGATAAGTATAGTATTATTACATAGCACTGACAGTGACGGCGGCGCTGTACATACAGGGATAAGGATAGTATTATTACATAGCACTGACAGTGACGGCGGCGCTGTACACACAGGGATAAGGATAGTATTACATAGCACTGACAGTGACGGCGGCGTTGTACAAACAGGGATAAGGATTGTATTATTACACAGCACTGACAGTGACAGTGGTGTGTACATACAGGGATAAGGATTGTATTATTACACAGCACTGACAGTGACAGCGGCGTGTACATACAGGGATAGGATAGTATTATTACATAGCAGTGACAGTGACGGCGGCGCTGTACATACAGGGACAGGATAGTATTATTACACAGCACTGACAGTGACGGCGGTGCTGTACATACAGGGATAAGGATAGTATTATTACACAGCACTGACAGTGACGGCGGCACTGTATATACAGGGATAAGGATAGTATTATTACATAGCACTGACAGTAACGGCGGCGTTGTACATACAGGGATAAGAATAGTATTATTACATAGCACTGACAGTGACCGCGGTGCTGTACATACAGGGATAAGGATAGTATTATTACATAGCACTGACAGTGACGGTGGCGCTGTACATACAGGGATAAGTATAGTATTATTACATAGCACTGACAGTGACGGCGGCGCTGTACATACAGAGATAAGGATAGTATTATTGCATAGCAGTGACAGTGACGGCGGCACTGTACATACAGGGATAAGGATAGTATTATTACATAGCAGTGACAGTGACGGCGGCGCTGTAGATACAGGGATATGGATAGTATTACATAGCACTGACAGTGACGGCGGCGCCCTGTAAAGGGCAAGTCTGTGGCAATAACAGGGGTGGAGAAAAGTACTTTCTACCCACTGACAGTCATGGCGGCGCTGTACATACAGGGATAAATACTATCCTATCCCTGTATGTACAGCGCCGCTGTCACTGTCAGTGCTGTGTAATAATACTATCCTTATCCCTGTATGTACAGCGCCGCCGTCACTGTCAGTGCTATGTAATACTATCCTTATCCCTGTATGTACTGCGCCGCCGTCATTGTCAGTTCTGTGTAATACTATCCTTATCCCTGTATTTACAGCACCGCCGTCACTGTCAGTGCTATGTAATACTATCCTTATCCCTGTATGTACAGCGCCGCGTCACTGTCAGTGCTATGAAAAACTATCCTTATCCCTGTGTGTACAGCGCCGCCATCACTGTCATTGCTATGTAATAATACTATCCTTATCCCTGTATGTACAGCGCCGCAGTAACTGTCAGTGCTATGTAATAATACTATCCTTATCCCTGTATGTACAGTGCCGCCGTCACTGTCAGTGCTATCTAATAATACTGTACTTATCCCTGTATGTACAGCGCCGCCGTCACTGTCAGTGCTATGTAATACTATCCTTATCCCTGTATGTACGGCGCCGCCGTCACTGTCAATTCTGTGTAATACTATCCTTATCCCTGTATGTACAGCACCGCCGTCACTGTCAGTGCTATGTAATACTATCCTTATACCTGTATGTACAGCGCCGCATCACTGTCAGTGCTATGAAAAACTATCCTTATCCCTGTGTGTACAGCGCCGCCGTCACTGTCAGTGCTATGTAATAATAATATCCTTATCCCTGTATGTACAGCGCTGCCGTCACGGTCAGTGCTATGTAATACTATCCTTATCCCTGTATGTAAATTACATAGCACTGACAGTAACGGCGGCGTTGTACATACAGGGATAAGAATAGTATTATTACATAGCACTGACAGTGACCGCGGCGCTGTACATAAAGGGATAAGGATAGTATTATTACACAGCACTGACAGTGACGGTGGCGCTGTACATACAGGGATAAGTATAGTATTATTACATACCACTGACAGTGACGGCGGCGCTGTACATACAGAGATAAGGATAGTATTATAGCATAGCAGTGACAGTGACGGCGGCACTGTACATACAGGGATAAGGATAGTATTATTACATAGCAGTGACAGTGACGGCGGCCCTGTAGATACAGGGATAAGGATAGTATTACATAGCACTGACAGTGACGACGGTGCCCTGTAAAGGGCAAGTCTGTGGCAATAACAGGGGTGGAGAAAAGTACTTTCTACCCACTGACAGTGATGGCGGCGCTGTACATACAGGGATAAGAATAGTATTATTACATAGCACTGACAGTGACGGCGGCGCTGTACATACAGGGATAAGCGCCGCCGTCACTGTCAGTACTGTCTTATATATCCTATCCTTAACCCTGTATGTACAGCGCCGCCGTCACTGTCAGTGCTATGTAATAATACTATCCTTATCCCTGTATGTACAGCGCCGCCATCACTGTCAGTGCTATGTAATAATACTATTCTTATGCCTGTATGTACAGCTCCGTCGTCACTGTCAGTGCTATGCAATAATACTATTCTTATCCCTGTATGTACAGCGCCGCCATCACTGTCAGTGCTATGTAATAATACTATTCTTATCCCTTTATGTACAGCGCCGCCGTCACTGTCACTGCTATGTAATAATACTATCCTATCCCTGTATGTACAGCGCCGCCGTCTCTGTCAGTTCTATGTAACACTATCCTTATCCCTGTATGTACAGCGCCGCCGTCACTGTCACTGCTATGTAATAATACTATCCTTATCCCTGTATGTACAGCGCCGCCGTCACTGTCAGTACTATGTAATACTAATATCCTTATCCCTGTATGTACAGCGCCGCCGTCACTGTCAGTGCTATGTAATACTATCCTTATCCCTGTATGTACAGCGCCGCCGTCACTGTCAGTGCTGTGTAATACTATCCTTATCCCTGTATGTACAGGACTGCTGTCACTGTCAGTGCTATATAATACTATCCTTATCCCTGTATGTACAGCGCCGCCGTCACTGTCAGTTCTATGTAATACTATCCTTATCCCTGTATGTACAGCGCCGCCGTCACTGTCACTGCTATGTAATAATACTATCCTTATCCCTGTATGTACAGCGCCACCGTCACTGTCAGTGCTATGTAATAATAATATCCTTATCCCTGTATGTACAGCGCCGCCGTCACGGTCATTGCTATGTAATACTATCCTTATCCCTGTATGTACAATTACATAGCACTGACAGTAACGGCGGCGTTGTACATACAGGGATAAGAATAGTATTATTACATAGCACTGACAGTGACCGCGGCGCTGTACATAAAGGGATAAGGATAGTATTATTACATAGCACTGACAGTGACGGTGGCGCTGTACATACAGGGATAAGTATAGTATTATTACAAACCACTGACAGTGACGGCGGCGCTGTACATACAGAGATAAGGATAGTATTATTGCATAGCAGTGACAGTGACGGCGGCACTGTACATACAGGGATAAGGATAGTATTACATAGCACTGACAGTGACGGCGGCGCCCTGTAAAGGGCAAGTCTGTGGCAATAACAGGGGTGGAGAAAAGTACTTTCTACCCACTGACAGTGATGGCGGCGCTGTACATACAGGGATAAATACTATCCTATCCCTGTATGTACAGCGCCGCTGTCACTGTCAGTGCTGTGTAATAATACTATCCTTATCCCTGTATGTACAGCGCCGCCGTCACTGTCAGTGCTATGTAATAATTCTATCCTTATCCCTGTATGTACAGCACCGCCGTCACTGTCAGTGCTATGTAATACTATCCTTATCCCTGTATGTACAGCGCCGCCGTCACTGTCAGTACTATGTAATACTATCCTTATCCCTGTATGTACAGCGCCGCCGTCACTGTCACTGCTATGTAATAATACTATCCTTATCCCTGTATGTACAGCACCGCCGTCACTGTCAGTGCTATGTAATAATAAAATCCTTATCCCTGTATGTACAGCACCGCCGTCACTGTCAGTGCTATGTAATACTATCCTTATCCCTGTATGTACAGCGCCGCCGTCACTGTCAGTACTATGTAATACTATCCTTATCCCTGTATGTACAGCGCCGCCGTCACTGTCACTGCTATGTAATAATACTATCCTTATCCCTGTATGTACAGCACCGCCGTCACTGTCAGTGCTATGTAATACTATCCTTATCCCTATATGTACAGTGCCGCCGTCACTGTCAGTTCTGTGTAATACTATCCTTATCCCTGTATGTACAGCACCGCCGTCACTGTCAGTGCTATGTAATAATACTATCCTTAACCCTGTATGTACAGCGCCGCCGTCACTGTCAGTGCTATGTAATAATACTATCCTTAACCCTGTATGTACAGCGCCGCCGTCACTGTCACTGCTCTGTAATACTATCCTTATCCCTGTATGTACAGCACCGCCGTCACTGTCAGTTCTATGTAATACTATCCTTATCCCTGTATGTACAGCGCCGCCGTCACGGTCAGTGCTATGTAATAATACTATCCTTATCCCTGTATGTACAGCGCCGCCATCACTGTCAGTGCTATGTAATAATAATATCCTTATCCCTGTATGTACAGCGCCGCCGTCACGGTCAGTGCTATGTAATACTATCCTTATCCCTGTATGTACAATTACATAGCACTGACAGTGACGGTGGCGCTGTACATACAGGGATAAGTATAGTATTATTACATACCACTGACAGTGACGGCGGCGCTGTACATACAGAAATAAGGATAGTATTATTGCATAGCAGTGACAGTGACGGCGGCACTGTACATACAGGGATAAGGATAGTATTATTACATAGCAGTGACAGTGACGGCGGCCCTGTAGATACAGGGATAAGGATAGTATTATTACATAGCACTGACAGTGACGGTGGCGCTGTACATACAGGGATAAGTATAGTATTATTACATACCACTGACAGTGACGGCGGCACTGTACATACAGGGATAAGGATAATATTATTGCATAGCAGTGACAGTGATGGCGGCACTGTACATACAGGGATAAGGATAGTATTATTACATAGCAGTGACAGTGATGGCGGCCCTGTAGATACAGGGATAAGGATAGTATTACATAGAACTGACAGTGACGGCGGCGCCCTGTAAAGGGCAAGTCTGTGGCAATAACAGGGGTGGAGAAAAGTACTTTCTACCCACTGACAGTGATGGCGGCGCTGTACATACAGGGATAAGGATAGTATTATTACATAGCACTGACAGTGACGGCGGCGCTGTACATACAGGGATAAGCGCCGCCGTCACTGTCAGTACTGTCTTATATATCCTATCCTTAACCCTGTATGTACAGCGCCGCCGTCACTGTCAGTGCTATGTAATAATACTATTCTTATCCCTGTATGTACAGCTCCGCCGTCACTGTCAGTGCTATGCAATAATACTATTCTTATCCCTGTATGTACAGCGCCGCCATCACTGTCAGTGCTATGTAATAATACTATTCTTATCCCTTTATGTACAGCGCCGCCGTCACTGTCAGTGCTATGTAATAATACTATTCTTATCCCTGTATGTACAACGCCGCCGTCACTGTCAGTGCTATGTAATAATACTATCCTTACCCCTGTATGTACAGCGCCGCCGTCACTGTCAGTGCTGTGTAATAATACTATCCTTCTCCCTGTATGTACAGCGCCGCCGTCACTGTCACTGCTATGTAATAATACTATCCTATCACTGTATGTACAGCGCCGCCGTCACTGTCAGTTCTATGTAACACTATCCTTATCCCTGTATGTACAGCGCCGCCGTCACTGTCACTGCTATGTAATAATACTATCCTTATCCCTGTATGTACAGCGCCGCCGTCACTGTCAGTGCTATGTAATACTAATATCCTTATCCCTGTATGTACAGCGCCGCCGTCACGGTCAGTGTTTTGTAATACTATCCTTATCCCTGTATGTACAATTACATAGCACTGACAGTAACGGCGGCGTTGTACATACAGGGATAAGAATAGTATTATTACATAGCACTGACAGTGACCGCGGCGCTGTACATAAAGGGATAAGGATAGTATTATTACATAGCACTGACAGTGACGGTGGCGCTGTACATACAGGGATAAGTATAGTATTATTACAAACCACTGACAGTGACGGCGGCGCTGTATATACAGAGATAAGGATAGTATTATTGCATAGCAGTGACAGTGACGGCGGCACTGTACATACAGGGATAAGGATAGTATTACATAGCACTGACAGTGACGGCGGCGCCCTGTAAAGGGCAAGTCTGTGGCAATAACAGGGGTGGAGAAAAGTACTTTCTACCCACTGACAGTGATGGCGGCGCTGTACATACAGGGATAAATACTATCCTATCCCTGTATGTACAGCGCCGCTGTCACTGTCAGTGCTGTGTAATAATACTATCCTTATCCCTGTATGTACAGCGCCGCCGTCACTGTCAGTGCTATGTAATAATTCTATCCTTATCCCTGTATGTACAGCACCGCCGTCACTGTCAGTGCTATGTAATACTATCCTTATCCCTGTATGTACAGCGCCGCCGTCACTGTCACTGCTATGTAATAATACTATCCTTATCCCTGTATGTACAGCACCGCCGTCACTGTCAGTGCTATGTAATAATAAAATCCTTATCCCTGTATGTACAGCGCCGCCGTCACTGTCAGTGCTATGTAATACTATCCTTATCCCTGTATGTACAGTGCCGCCGTCACTGTCAGTTCTGTGTAATACTATCCTTATCCCTGTATGTACAGCACCGCCGTCACTGTCAGTGCTATGTAATAATACTATCCTTAACCCTGTATGTACAGCGCCGCCGTCACTGTCAGTGCTATGTAATAATACTATCCTTAACCCTGTATGTACAGCGCCGCCGTCACTGTCACTGCTCTGTAATACTATCCTTATCCCTGTATGTACAGCACCGCCGTCACTGTCAGTTCTATGTAATACTATCCTTATCCCTGTATGTACAGCGCCGCCGTCATGGTCAGTGCTATGTAATAATACTATCCTTATCCCTGTATGTACAGCGCCGCGATCACTGTCAGTGCTATGTAATAATAATATCCTTATCCCTGTATGTACAGCGCCGCCGTCACGGTCAGTGCTATGTAATACTATCCTTATCCCTGTATGTACAATTACATAGCACTGACAGTGACGGTGGCGCTGTACATACAGGGATAAGTATAGTATTATTACATACCACTGACAGTGACGGCGGCGCTGTACATACAGAAATAAGGATAGTATTATTGCATAGCAGTGACAGTGACGGCGGCACTGTACATACAGGGATAAGGATAGTATTATTACATAGCAGTGACAGTGACGGCGGCCCTGTAGATACAGGGATAAGGATAGTATTATTACATAGCACTGACAGTGACGGTGGCGCTGTACATACAGGGATAAGTATAGTATTATTACATACCACTGACAGTGACGGCGGCACTGTACATACAGGGATAAGGATAGTATTATTACATAGCAGTGACAGTGACGGCGGCCCTGTAGATACAGGGATAAGGATAGTATTACATAGCACTGACAGTGACGGCGGCGCCCTGTAAAGGGCAAGTCTGTGGCAATAACAGGGGTGGAGAAAAGTACTTTCTACCCACTGACAGTGATGGCGGCGCTGTACATACAGGGATAAGAATAGTATTATTACATAGCACTGACAGTGACCGCGGTGCTGTACATACAGGCATAAGGATAGTATTATTACATAGCACTGACAGTGACGGCGGCGCTGTACATACAGGGATAAGCGCCGCCGTCACTGTCAGTACTGTCTTATATATCCTATCCTTAACCCTGTATGTACAGCGCCGCCGTCACTGTCAGTGCTATGTAATAATACTATTCTTATCCCTGTATGTACAGCTCCGCCGTCACTGTCAGTGCTATGCAATAATACTATTCTTATCCCTGTATGTACAGCGCCGCCATCACTGTCAGTGCTATGTAATAATACTATTCTTATCCCTTTATGTACAGCGCCGCCGTCACTGTCAGTGCTATGTAATAATACTATTCTTATCCCTGTATGTACAACGCCGCCGTCACTGTCACTGCTATGTAATAATACTATCCTTATCCCTGTATGTACAGCGCCGCCGTCACTGTCAGTGTTTTGTAATACTATCCTTATCCCTGTATGTACAGCGCCGCCGTCACTGTCAGTGCTATGTAATACTATCCTTATCCCTGTATGTACAGCGCCGCGTCACTGTCAGTGCTATGTAATAATACATACATTAACCCCTGACTATGCTTAGGTTAAGTTTCAGAAATGCTTCTAATGTATCAAAGCTGGACTTAGACATAATTTCACTCTCACAACATTATGGCTGGTTGGTGACAGTCCAAACCACAAGTACCGGGTCCATGGTTCTGGGCGTATACTGGGGGGACGGGGACGACTCCCATTAACCCCTGACTATACCGGGGATACGCTTATCACAATGCCTTTCTGGTCTGTGCTGAAGCAGGGCATTCTGGCAGCCAAGTGGCTTGACCTTTATTAGTGAGCCTGGTTACCCCCTCTCGGAACCACAGACTTAGAAATCGCCAGCTCATATACAGTGCATAAAATATATTTATATATATACCCTTATACACCATTTTAATAAAAAATATCACACAATTCTTCTACTGCTGCGGCACAGTTTATTCGAGCATTTGCCCGTTCTGTGCCGCAGCAGTAGCCTGGCGCGCGCCCGAGTGTGACGGGCGCGCGCCGAAGCAGCGGAAGAGCGCCCTCCGATCGGGGCGCTCTCCCTACCGCTGCCGGGTCCGCCGGGTCCCCCGGAACCCCCTGCCGCTGTCCCGCGATCGCGGGACACCAGGGCTCCCTCGGGGAGCCCCTGGACACGCGTGCAGGGGGCGCACGCTCCCGATGACGCGTGACCGCGCGTCTATGACGCGCGGCACGCCGAGGGGCGGCCACTAGCAAGCCGGGAGATTTCCCGGCTTGCGGTACCGACCACACTTCAATAAAGTGTGTCGGTAGTGTAAGTCCCTCGGGAAGAGTGAAAGACGCGCATGTTCATTTTAAGAGCTCCTAGACCTTCCTATAAGAAGTTAGCCAAAAAGAAGCTTCGAAAAACGCTTAGGTTAAGTTTCAGAGTTGCTTCTAATGTACCGAAGCTGGACTTAGACATAATTTCACTCTCACAACATTATGGCTGGTTGGAGACAGTCCGAACCACAAGTACCGGGTCCATGGTTCTGGGCGTATACTGGGGGGACGGGGACGACTCCCATTAACCCCTGACTATACCGGGGATACGCTTATCACAATGCCTTTCTGGTCTGTGCTGAAGAAGGGCATTCTGGCAGCCAAGTGGCTTGACCTTTATTAGTGAGCCTGGTTACCCCCTCTCGGAACCACAGACTTAGAAATCGCTCTTTCTTTCTCTCTCTGCGCTCTTTCTTTCTCTCTCTCTGCGCTCTTTCTCTCTCTCTGCGCTCTTTCTCTCTCTCTGCACTCTTTCTTTCTCTCTCTGCGCTCTTTCTTTCTTTCTCTCTCTGCGCTCTTTCTTCCTCTCTCTCTCTGCGCTTTTTCTTTCTCTAGCGCTCTTTCTCTCTCTCTGCGCTCTTTCTTTCGCTCTCCCTGTGCTCTCTCTCTCTCTGTGCTCTCTCTCTGTCTGCGCTCTCTTTCTCTCTGTGCTCTTTCTCTCTCTCTCTGCGCTCTCTCTCTCTCTCTGCGCTCTTTGTTCCTCTCTCTCTGCTCTCTCTCTCTCTCTCTGCGCTCTTTCTTTCTTTCTCTCTCTGCGCTCTTTCTTTCTCTCTCTCTGCACTCTTTCTTTCTCTCTCTCTGCGCTCTTTCTCTCTCTCTGCGCTCTTTCTCTCTCTCTCTGCGCTCTTTCTTTCTCTCTCTGCGCTCTTTATTTCTCTCTCTGCGCTCTTTCTTTCTTTCTCTCTCTGTGCTCTTTCTTTCTCTCTCTGCGCTCTTTCTTTCTCTCTCTCTGCGCTCTTTCTTTCTCTCTCTCTCTCTCCGCTCTTTCCTTCTCTCTCTCTGCGCTCTTTCTTTCTCTCTGCGCTCTTTCTTTCTCTCTGCGCTCTTTCTTTCTCTCTCTCTGCGCTCTTTCTCTCTCTCTCTGCGCTCTTTCTTTCTCTCTGCGCTCTCTTTCTCTGCGCTCTCTCTCTCTGCGCTCTTTCTTTCTCTCTCTGCGCTCTTTCTTTCTCTCTCTGCGCTCTTTCTTTCTCTCTCTCTGCGCTCTTTCTCTCTCTCTGCGCTCTTTCTCTCTCTGCGCTCTTTCTTTCTCACTCTGCGCTCTTTCTTTCTTTCTCTCTCTGTGCTCTTTCTTTCTCTCTCTCTCTGCGCTTTTTCTTTCTCTAGCGCTCTTTCTCTCTCTCTGCGCTCTTTCTTTCTCTCTCTCTGCGCTCTCTCTCTGTCTGCGCTCTCTTTCTCTCTGCGCTCTTTCTCTCTCTCTCTGCGCTCTTTCTTCCTCTCTCTCTGCGCTCTCTCTCTCTCTCTGCGCTCTTTCTCTCTCTCTCTGCGCTCTTTCTTTCATTCTCTCTCTGCGCTCTTTCTTTCTCTCTCTCTCTGCGCTCTTTCTTTCTCTCTCTCTGCGCTCTCTCTCTCTCTCTCTCTGCGCTCTTTCTATCTCTCTCTGCGCTCTTTCTTTTTCTCTCTCTGCGCTCTTTCTTTCTCTCTCTCTGCGCTCTTTCTTTCTCTCTGCGCTCTTTCGTTCTCTCTGCGCTCTTCCTTTCTCTCTGCGCTCTCTCTCTGCGCTCTCTCTCTCTGCGCTCTTTCTTTCTCTCTCTGCGCTCTTTCATTCTCTCTCTGCGCTCTTTCTTTTTCTCTCTCTGCGCTCTTTCTTTCTCTCTGCGCTCTTTCTTTCTCTCTCTCTGCGCTCTTTCTTTCTCTCTCTGCGCTCTTTCTTTCTCTCTCTCTGCGCTCTTTCTCTCTCTCTGCGCTCTTTCTCTCTCTCTGCGCTCTTTCTTTCTCTCTCTGCGCTCTTTCTTTCTTTCTCTCTCTGTGCTCTTTCTTCCTCTCTCTCTCTGTGCTTTTTCTTTCTCTAGCGCTCTTTCTCTCTCTCTGCGCTCTCTCTCTGTCTGCGCTCTCTTTCTCTCTGCGCTCTTTCTCTCTCTCTCTGCGCTCTTTCTCTCTCTCTCTGCGCTCTTTCTTCCTCTCTCTCTGCGCTCTTTCTTTCTCTCTCTCTGCGCTCTTTCCTTCTCTCTCTCTGCGCTCTTTCTTTCTCTCTGCGCTCTTTCTTTCTCTCTCTCTGCGCTCTTTCTTTCTCTCTCTGCGCTCTTTCTTTCTCTCTCTCTGCGCTCTTTCTTTCTCTCTCTGCGCTCTTTCTTTCTCTCTCTCTGCGCTCTTTCTCTCTCTCTGCGCTCTTTCTTTCTCTCTCTCTGCGCTCTCTCTCTCTCTCTGCGCTCTCTCTCTCTCTCTGCGCTCTCTCTCTGTCTGCGCTCTCACTTTGTCTGCGCTCTCTCTCTGTCTGCGCTCTCTTTCTCTCTGCGCTCTTTCTCTCTCTCTCTGCGCTCTTTCTTCCTCTCTCTCTGCGCTCTCTCTCTCTGCGCTCTTTCTTTCTCTCTCTGCGCTCTTTCTTTCTTTCTCTCTGCGCTCTTTCTTTCTCTCTCTCTCTGCGCTCTTTCTTTCTCTCTCTCTGCGCTCTTTCTCTCTCTCTCTCTGCGCTCTTTCTCTCTCTCTGCGCTCATTCTCTCTCTCTGCGCTCTTTCTTTCTCTCTCTGTGCTCTTTCTTTATCTCTCTCTGCACTCTTTCTTTCTCTCTCTCTGTTCTCTTTCTTTCTCTCTGCGCTCTTTCTTTCTCTCTGCGCTCTTTCTTTCTCTCTGCGCTCTTTCTTTCTCTCTGCGCTCTTTCTTTCTCTCTGCGCTCTCTCTCTCTGCGCTCTCTCTCTCTGCGCTCTCTCTCTCTGCGCTCTTTCTTTCTCTCTCTGCACTCTTTCTTTCTCTCTCTGCGCTCTCTCTCTCTGCGCTCTTTCTTTCTCTCTGCGCTCTTTCTTTCTCTCTCTCTGCGCTCTTTCTCTCTCTCTCTGCGCTCTTTCTCTCTCTCTGCGCTCATTCTCTCTCTCTCTGCGCTCTTTCTTTCTCTCTCTGTGCTCTTTCTTTATCTCTCTCTGCACTCTTTCTTTCTCTCTCTCTGCGCTCTTTCTTTCTCTCTGCACTCTTTCTTTCTTTCTCTCTGCGCTCTTTCTTTCTCTCTGCACTCTTTCTTTCTCTCTGCGCTCTCTCTCTCTGCGCTCTCGCTCTCTGCGCTCTTTCTTTCTCTCTCTGCACTCTTTCTTTCTCTCTCTGCGCTCTTTCTTTCTCTCTGCGCTCTTTCTTTCTCTCTGCGCTCTTTCTTTCTCTCTCTCTGCGCTCTTTCTTTCTCTCTCTGCGCTCTCTCTCTCTGCGCTCTCTTTCTCTCTGCGCTCTTTCTCTCTCTCTCTGTGCTCTTTCTCTCTCTCTCTGCGCTCTTTCTTCCTCTCTCTCTGCGCTCTCTCTCTTTCTCTCTCTCTGCGCTCTTTCTTTCTCTCTCTGCGCTCTTTCTTTCTTTCTCTCTCTGCGCTCTTTCTTTCTCTCTCTCTGCGCTCTCTCTCTGCGCTCTCTCTCTGTCTGCGCTCTCTTTCTCTCTGCGTTCTTTCTTTCTCTCTGCGCTCATTCTCTCTCTCTCTGCGCTCTTTCTTTCTCTCTTTGCGCTCTTTCTTTCTCTCTTTGCGCTCTTTCTTTATCTCTCTCTGCACTCTTTCTTTCTCTCTCTCTGTTCTCTTTCTTTCTCTCTGCGCTCTTTCTCTCTCTCTGCGCTCATTCTCTCTCTCTCTGCGCTCTTTTTTTCTCTCTTTGCGCTCTTTCTTTATCTCTCTCTGCACTCTTTCTTTCTCTCTCTCTGTTCTCTTTCTTTCTCTCTGCGCTCTTTCTTTCTCTCTGCGCTCTTTCTTTCTCTCTGCGCTCTTTCTTACTCTCTGCGCTCTCTCTCTCTGCGCTCTCTCTCTCTGCGCTCTTTCTTTCTCTCTCTGCACTCTTTCTTTCTCTCTCTGCGCTCTTTCTTTCTCTCTGCGCTCTTTCTTTCTCTCTGCGCTCTTTCTTTCTCTCTCTCTGCGCTCTTTCTCTCTCTCTCTCTGCGCTCTTTCTCTCTCTCTGCGCTCATTCTCTCTCTCTCTGCGCTCTTTCTTTCTCTCTCTGTGCTCTTTCTCTCTCTCTCTCTCTGCGCTCTTTCTCTCTCTCTCTGCGCTCATTCTCTCTCTCTCTGCGCTCTTTCTTTCTCTCTCTGCACTCTTTCTTTATCTCTCTCTGTGCTCTTTATTTCTCTCTCTCTCTGTGCTCTTTCTTTCTCTCTGTGCTCTTTATTTCTCTCTGCGCTCTTTCTTTCTCTCTGCGCTCTCTCTCTCTGCGCTCTTTCTTTCTCTCTCTGCGCTCTTTCTTTCTCTCTCTCTGCGCTCTCTCTCTCTCTGCGCTCTTTCTCTCTCTCTGCGCTCTTTCTTTCTCTCTCTCTGCGCTCTTTCTCTCTCTCTCTGCGCTCTTTCTCTCTCTCTGCGCTCTTTCTTTCTCTCTCTCTGCGCTCTTTCTTTCTCTCTGCGCTCTTTCTTTCTCTCTGCGCACTTTCTTTCTCTCTCTCTGCGCTATTTCTCTCTCTCTGCGCTCTTTCTTTCTCTCTGCGCTCTCTCTCTCTGCGCTCTCTCTCTCTGCGCTCTTTCTTTCTCTCTCTGCGCTCTTTCTTTCTTTCTCTCTGCGCTCTTTCTTTCTCTCTCTCTCTGCGCTCTTTCTTTCTCTCTCTCTGCGCTCTTTCTCTCTCTCTCTCTGCGCTCTTTCTCTCTCTCTGCGCTCATTCTCTCTCTCTGCGCTCTTTCTTTCTCTCTCTGTGCTCTTTCTTTATCTCTCTCTGCACTCTTTCTTTCTCTCTCTCTGTTCTCTTTCTTTCTCTCTGCGCTCTTTCTTTCTCTCTGCGCTCTTTCTTTCTCTCTGCGCTCTTTCTTTCTCTCTGCGCTCTTTCTTTCTCTCTGCGCTCTCTCTCTCTGCGCTCTCTCTCTCTGCGCTCTCTCTCTCTGCGCTCTTTCTTTCTCTCTCTGCACTCTTTCTTTCTCTCTCTGCGCTCTCTCTCTCTGCGCTCTTTCTTTCTCTCTGCGCTCTTTCTTTCTCTCTCTCTGCGCTCTTTCTCTCTCTCTCTGCGCTCTTTCTCTCTCTCTGCGCTCATTCTCTCTCTCTCTGCGCTCTTTCTTTCTCTCTCTGTGCTCTTTCTTTATCTCTCTCTGCACTCTTTCTTTCTCTCTCTCTGCGCTCTTTCTTTCTCTCTGCACTCTTTCTTTCTTTCTCTCTGCGCTCTTTCTTTCTCTCTGCACTCTTTCTTTCTCTCTGCGCTCTCTCTCTCTGCGCTCTCGCTCTCTGCGCTCTTTCTTTCTCTCTCTGCACTCTTTCTTTCTCTCTCTGCGCTCTTTCTTTCTCTCTGCGCTCTTTCTTTCTCTCTGCGCTCTTTCTTTCTCTCTCTCTGCGCTCTTTCTTTCTCTCTCTGCGCTCTCTCTCTCTGCGCTCTCTTTCTCTCTGCGCTCTTTCTCTCTCTCTCTGTGCTCTTTCTCTCTCTCTCTGCGCTCTTTCTTCCTCTCTCTCTGCGCTCTCTCTCTTTCTCTCTCTCTGCGCTCTTTCTTTCTCTCTCTGCGCTCTTTCTTTCTTTCTCTCTCTGCGCTCTTTCTTTCTCTCTCTCTGCGCTCTCTCTCTGCGCTCTCTCTCTGTCTGCGCTCTCTTTCTCTCTGCGTTCTTTCTTTCTCTCTGCGCTCATTCTCTCTCTCTCTGCGCTCTTTCTTTCTCTCTTTGCGCTCTTTCTTTCTCTCTTTGCGCTCTTTCTTTATCTCTCTCTGCACTCTTTCTTTCTCTCTCTCTGTTCTCTTTCTTTCTCTCTGCGCTCTTTCTCTCTCTCTGCGCTCATTCTCTCTCTCTCTGCGCTCTTTTTTTCTCTCTTTGCGCTCTTTCTTTATCTCTCTCTGCACTCTTTCTTTCTCTCTCTCTGTTCTCTTTCTTTCTCTCTGCGCTCTTTCTTTCTCTCTGCGCTCTTTCTTTCTCTCTGCGCTCTTTCTTACTCTCTGCGCTCTCTCTCTCTGCGCTCTCTCTCTCTGCGCTCTTTCTTTCTCTCTCTGCACTCTTTCTTTCTCTCTCTGCGCTCTTTCTTTCTCTCTGCGCTCTTTCTTTCTCTCTGCGCTCTTTCTTTCTCTCTCTCTGCGCTCTTTCTCTCTCTCTCTCTGCGCTCTTTCTCTCTCTCTGCGCTCATTCTCTCTCTCTCTGCGCTCTTTCTTTCTCTCTCTGTGCTCTTTCTCTCTCTCTCTCTCTGCGCTCTTTCTCTCTCTCTCTGCGCTCATTCTCTCTCTCTCTGCGCTCTTTCTTTCTCTCTCTGCACTCTTTCTTTATCTCTCTCTGTGCTCTTTATTTCTCTCTCTCTCTGTGCTCTTTCTTTCTCTCTGTGCTCTTTATTTCTCTCTGCGCTCTTTCTTTCTCTCTGCGCTCTCTCTCTCTGCGCTCTTTCTTTCTCTCTCTGCGCTCTTTCTTTCTCTCTCTCTGCGCTCTCTCTCTCTCTGCGCTCTTTCTCTCTCTCTGCGCTCTTTCTTTCTCTCTCTCTGCGCTCTTTCTCTCTCTCTCTGCGCTCTTTCTTTCTCTCTCTCTGCGCTCTTTCTTTCTCTCTCTCTGCGCTCTTTCTTTCTCTCTGCGCTCTTTCTTTCTCTCTGCGCACTTTCTTTCTCTCTCTCTGCGCTATTTCTCTCTCTCTGCGCTCTTTCTTTCTCTCTGCGCTCTCTCTCTCTGCGCTCTCTCTCTCTGCGCTCTTTCTTTCTCTCTCTGCGCTCTTTCTTTCTCTCTCTGCGCTCTTTCTTTCTCTCTCTCTGCGCTCTTTCTTTCTCTCTCTCTGCGCTCTTTCTTTCTCTCTCTCTGCGCTCTTTCTCTCTCTCTGCGCTCTTTCTCTCTCTCTGCGCTCTTTCTTTCTCTCTCTGCGCTCTATCTTTCGTTCTCTCTCTGCGCGCTTTCTTCCTCTCTCTCTCTGCGCGCTTTCTTCCTCTCTCTCTCTGCGCTTTTTCTTTCTCTAGCGCTCTTTCTCTCTCTCTGCGCTCTCTCTATCTCTGCGCTCTCTTTCTCTCTGCGCTCTTTCTCTCTCTCTCTCTGCGCTCTTTGTTCCTCTCTCTCTGCGCTCTCTCTCTCTCTCTGCGCTCTTTCTTTCTTTCTCTCTCTGCGCTCTTTGTTCCTCTCTCTCTGCGCTCTCTCTCTCTCTGCGCTCTTTCTTTCTTTCTCTATCTGCGCTCTTTCTTTCTCTCTCTGCGCTCTTTCTTTCTTTCTCTCTCTGCGCTCTATCTTCCTCTTTCTCTCTGCGCTTTTTCTTTCTCTAGCGCTCTTTCTCTCTCTCTGCGCTCTTTCTTTCGCTCTCTCTGCGCTCTCTCTCTCTCTGCGCTCTCTCTCTGTCTGCACTCTCTTTCTCTCTGCGCTCTTTCTCTCTCTCTCTGCACTCTTTCTCTCTCTCTCTGCACTCTTTCTACCTCTCTCTCTGCGCTCTCTCTCTCTCTCTGCGTTCTTTCTTTCTTTCTCTCTCTGCGCTCTATTTCTTTCTCTCTCTCTGCGCTCTTTCTTTCTCTCTCTCTGCGCTCTTTCTCTCTCTGCGCTCATTCTCTCTCTCTCTGCGCTCTTTCTTTCTCTCTCTGCGCTCTTTCTTTCTCTCTCTGCGCTCTTTCTTTCTCTCTCTCTGCGCTCTTTCTTTCTCTCTCTCTGCGCTCTTTCTTTCTCTCTCTCTGCGCTCTTTCTCTCTCTCTCGCTGCGCTCTTTCTCTCTCTCTCTCTGCGCTCATTCTCTTTCTCTCTGCGCTCTTTCTTTCTCTCTCTGCGCTCTTTTTTTCTCTCTCTGCGCTCTTTCTTTCTCTCTCTCTGCGCTCTTTCTTTCTCTCTCTCTGCGCTCTTTCTTTCTCTCTCTCTGCGCTCTTTCTTTCTCTCTCTCTGCGCTCTTTCTCTCTCTCTGCGCTCTTTCTTTCTCTCTGCGCTCTCTCTCTCTGCGCTTTTTCTTTCTCTCTCTGCGCTCTTTCTTTCTTTCTCTCTCTGCGCTCTATCTTTGTCTCTCTCTGCGCTCTTTCTTTCTCTCTGCGCTCTTTCTTTCTCTCTCTCTGCGCTCTTTCTTTCTCTCTCTCTGCGCTCTTTCTTTCTCTCTCTGCGCTCTTTCTTTCTCTCTCTGCGCTCTTTCTTTCTCTCTCTGCGCTCTTTCTTTCTCTCTCTCTGCGCTCTTTCTCTCTCTCTCTGCGCTCTTTCTCTCTCTCTGCGCTCATTCTCTCTCTCTCTGCGCTCTTTCTTTCTCTCTCTGTGCTCTTTCTTTATCTCTCTCTGCACTCTTTCTTTCTCTCTCTCTGCGCTCTTTCTTTCTCTCTGCACTCTTTCTTTCTTTCTCTCTGCGCTCTTTCTTTCTCTCTGCACTCTTTCTTTCTCTCTGCGCTCTCTCTCTCTGCGCTCTCGCTCTCTGCGCTCTTTCTTTCTCTCTCTGCACTCTTTCTTTCTCTCTCTGCGCTCTTTCTTTCTCTCTGCGCTCTTTCTTTCTCTCTGCGCTCTTTCTTTCTCTCTCTCTGCGCTCTTTCTTTCTCTCTCTGCGCTCTCTCTCTCTGCGCTCTCTTTCTCTCTGCGCTCTTTCTCTCTCTCTCTGTGCTCTTTCTCTCTCTCTCTGCGCTCTTTCTTCCTCTCTCTCTGCGCTCTCTCTCTTTCTCTCTCTCTGCGCTCTTTCTTTCTCTCTCTGCGCTCTTTCTTTCTTTCTCTCTCTGCGCTCTTTCTTTCTCTCTCTCTGCGCTCTCTCTCTGCGCTCTCTCTCTGTCTGCGCTCTCTTTCTCTCTGCGTTCTTTCTTTCTCTCTGCGCTCATTCTCTCTCTCTCTGCGCTCTTTCTTTCTCTCTTTGCGCTCTTTCTTTCTCTCTTTGCGCTCTTTCTTTATCTCTCTCTGCACTCTTTCTTTCTCTCTCTCTGTTCTCTTTCTTTCTCTCTGCGCTCTTTCTCTCTCTCTGCGCTCATTCTCTCTCTCTCTGCGCTCTTTTTTTCTCTCTTTGCGCTCTTTCTTTATCTCTCTCTGCACTCTTTCTTTCTCTCTCTCTGTTCTCTTTCTTTCTCTCTGCGCTCTTTCTTTCTCTCTGCGCTCTTTCTTTCTCTCTGCGCTCTTTCTTACTCTCTGCGCTCTCTCTCTCTGCGCTCTCTCTCTCTGCGCTCTTTCTTTCTCTCTCTGCACTCTTTCTTTCTCTCTCTGCGCTCTTTCTTTCTCTCTGCGCTCTTTCTTTCTCTCTGCGCTCTTTCTTTCTCTCTCTCTGCGCTCTTTCTCTCTCTCTCTCTGCGCTCTTTCTCTCTCTCTGCGCTCATTCTCTCTCTCTCTGCGCTCTTTCTTTCTCTCTCTGTGCTCTTTCTCTCTCTCTCTCTCTGCGCTCTTTCTCTCTCTCTCTGCGCTCATTCTCTCTCTCTCTGCGCTCTTTCTTTCTCTCTCTGCACTCTTTCTTTATCTCTCTCTGTGCTCTTTATTTCTCTCTCTCTCTGTGCTCTTTCTTTCTCTCTGTGCTCTTTATTTCTCTCTGCGCTCTTTCTTTCTCTCTGCGCTCTCTCTCTCTGCGCTCTTTCTTTCTCTCTCTGCGCTCTTTCTTTCTCTCTCTCTGCGCTCTCTCTCTCTCTGCGCTCTTTCTCTCTCTCTGCGCTCTTTCTTTCTCTCTCTCTGCGCTCTTTCTCTCTCTCTCTGCGCTCTTTCTTTCTCTCTCTCTGCGCTCTTTCTTTCTCTCTCTCTGCGCTCTTTCTTTCTCTCTGCGCTCTTTCTTTCTCTCTGCGCACTTTCTTTCTCTCTCTCTGCGCTATTTCTCTCTCTCTGCGCTCTTTCTTTCTCTCTGCGCTCTCTCTCTCTGCGCTCTCTCTCTCTGCGCTCTTTCTTTCTCTCTCTGCGCTCTTTCTTTCTCTCTCTGCGCTCTTTCTTTCTCTCTCTCTGCGCTCTTTCTTTCTCTCTCTCTGCGCTCTTTCTTTCTCTCTCTCTGCGCTCTTTCTCTCTCTCTGCGCTCTTTCTCTCTCTCTGCGCTCTTTCTTTCTCTCTCTGCGCTCTATCTTTCGTTCTCTCTCTGCGCGCTTTCTTCCTCTCTCTCTCTGCGCGCTTTCTTCCTCTCTCTCTCTGCGCTTTTTCTTTCTCTAGCGCTCTTTCTCTCTCTCTGCGCTCTCTCTATCTCTGCGCTCTCTTTCTCTCTGCGCTCTTTCTCTCTCTCTCTCTGCGCTCTTTGTTCCTCTCTCTCTGCGCTCTCTCTCTCTCTCTGCGCTCTTTCTTTCTTTCTCTCTCTGCGCTCTTTGTTCCTCTCTCTCTGCGCTCTCTCTCTCTCTGCGCTCTTTCTTTCTTTCTCTATCTGCGCTCTTTCTTTCTCTCTCTGCGCTCTTTCTTTCTTTCTCTCTCTGCGCTCTATCTTCCTCTTTCTCTCTGCGCTTTTTCTTTCTCTAGCGCTCTTTCTCTCTCTCTGCGCTCTTTCTTTCGCTCTCTCTGCGCTCTCTCTCTCTCTGCGCTCTCTCTCTGTCTGCACTCTCTTTCTCTCTGCGCTCTTTCTCTCTCTCTCTGCACTCTTTCTCTCTCTCTCTGCACTCTTTCTACCTCTCTCTCTGCGCTCTCTCTCTCTCTCTGCGTTCTTTCTTTCTTTCTCTCTCTGCGCTCTATTTCTTTCTCTCTCTCTGCGCTCTTTCTTTCTCTCTCTCTGCGCTCTTTCTCTCTCTGCGCTCATTCTCTCTCTCTCTGCGCTCTTTCTTTCTCTCTCTGCGCTCTTTCTTTCTCTCTCTGCGCTCTTTCTTTCTCTCTCTCTGCGCTCTTTCTTTCTCTCTCTCTGCGCTCTTTCTTTCTCTCTCTCTGCGCTCTTTCTCTCTCTCTCGCTGCGCTCTTTCTCTCTCTCTCTCTGCGCTCATTCTCTTTCTCTCTGCGCTCTTTCTTTCTCTCTCTGCGCTCTTTTTTTCTCTCTCTGCGCTCTTTCTTTCTCTCTCTCTGCGCTCTTTCTTTCTCTCTCTCTGCGCTCTTTCTTTCTCTCTCTCTGCGCTCTTTCTTTCTCTCTCTCTGCGCTCTTTCTCTCTCTCTGCGCTCTTTCTTTCTCTCTGCGCTCTCTCTCTCTGCGCTTTTTCTTTCTCTCTCTGCGCTCTTTCTTTCTTTCTCTCTCTGCGCTCTATCTTTGTCTCTCTCTGCGCTCTTTCTTTCTCTCTGCGCTCTTTCTTTCTCTCTCTCTGCGCTCTTTCTTTCTCTCTCTCTGCGCTCTTTCTTTCTCTCTCTGCGCTCTTTCTTTCTCTCTCTGCGCTCTTTCTTTCTCTCTCTCTGCGCTCTCTCTCTCTGCGCTCTCTCTCTCTCTGCGCTCTCTCTCTGTCTGCACTGTCTTTCTCTCTGCGCTCTTTCTCTCTCTTTGCGCTCTTTCTTCCTCTATCTCTGCGCTCTCTCTCTCTCTCTCTGCGCTCATTCTTTCTCTCTCTGCGCTTTTTCTTTCTTTCTCTCTCTGCGCTCTTTCTTTCTCTCTCTCTGCGCTCTTTCTTTCTCTCTCTCTGCGCTCTTTCTTTCTCTCTCTCTGCGCTCTTTCTCTCTCTCTGCGCTCTTTCTCTCTCTCTGCGCTCTTTCTTTCTCTCTCTCTGCGCTCTTTCTCTCTCTCTCTGCGCTCTTTCTTTCTTTCTCTCTCTGCGCTCTTTCTTTCTCTCTCTCGCGCTCTTTCTTTCTCTCTCTCCCTGCGCTCTTTCTTTCTCTCTCTCCCTGCGCTCTTTCTTTCTCTCTCTCTGCGCTCTTTCTCTCTCTCTGCGCTCATTCTCTTTCTCTCTGCGCTCTTTCTTTCTCTCTCTGCGCTCTTTTTTTCTCTCTCTGCGCTCTTTCTTTCTCTCTCTCTGCGCTCTTTCTTTCTCTCTCTCTGCGCTCTTTCTTTCTCTCTCTCTGCGCTCTTTCTTTCTCTCTCTCTGCGCTCTTTCTCTCTCTCTGCGCTCTTTCTTTCTCTCTGCGCTCTCTCTCTCTGCGCTTTTTCTTTCTCTCTCTGCGCTCTTTCTTTCTTTCTCTCTCTGCGCTCTATCTTTGTCTCTCTCTGCGCTCTTTCTTTCTCTCTGCGCTCTTTCTTTCTCTCTCTCTGCGCTCTTTCTTTCTCTCTCTCTGCGCTCTTTCTTTCTCTCTCTGCGCTCTTTCTTTCTCTCTCTGCGCTCTTTCTTTCTCTCTCTCTGCGCTCTCTCTCTCTGCGCTCTCTCTCTCTCTGCGCTCTCTCTCTGTCTGCACTGTCTTTCTCTCTGCGCTCTTTCTCTCTCTTTGCGCTCTTTCTTCCTCTATCTCTGCGCTCTCTCTCTCTCTCTCTGCGCTCATTCTTTCTCTCTCTGCGCTTTTTCTTTCTTTCTCTCTCTGCGCTCTTTCATTCTCTCTCTCTGCGCTCTTTCTTTCTCTCTCTCTGCGCTCTTTCTTTCTCTCTCTCTGCACTCTTTCTCTCCCTCTGCGCTCTTTCTCTCTCTCTGCGCTCTTTCTCTCTCTCTCTGCGCACTTTCTTTCTCTCTCTCTGTGCTCTTTCTCTCTCTCTGCGCTCTTTCTTTCTCTCTGCGCTCTCTCTCTGCGCTCTCTCTCTGCGCTCTTTCTTTCTCTCTCTGCGCTCTTTCTTTCTCTCTCTCTGTGCTCTTTCTTTCTCTCTCTCTGCGCTCTTTCTCTCTCTCTGCGCTCTTTCTCTCTCTCTGCGCTCTTTCTCTCTCTCTGCGCTCTTTCTTTCTCTCTCTGCGCTCTTTCTTTCCCTCTCTCTGCGCTCTTTCTTTCTCTCTCTCTGCGCTTTTTCTTTCTCTCTCTGCGCTCTTTCTTTCTCTCTGCGCTCTTTCTTTCTCTCTGCGCAATTTCTTTCTCTCTCTCTGTGCTCTTTCTCTCTCTCTGCGCTCTTTCTTTCTCTCTGCGCTCTCTCTCTCTGCGCTCTTTCTTTCTCTCTCTGCGCTCTTTCTTTCTCTCTCTCTGCACTCTTTCTTTCTCTCTCTGCGCTCTTTCTCTCTCTCTGCGCTCTTTCTCTCTCTCTGCGCTCTTTCCTTCTCTCTCTGCGCTCTTTCTTTCTTTCTCTCTCTGCGCTCTTTCTTTCTCTCTCTGCGCTCTTTCTTTCTCTCTGCGCTCTCTCTCTCTGCGCTCTTTCTTTCTCTCTCTGCGCTCTTTCTTTCTCTCTCTGCGCTCTTTCTTTCTCTCTCTGCGCTCTTTCTCTCTTTCTGCGCTCTTTCTCTCTCTCTGCGCTCTTTCTTTCTCTCTCTCCGCGCTCTTTCTTTCTCTCTCTCTGCGCTCTTTCTTTCTCTCTGCGCTTTTTCTTTCTCTAGCGCTCTTTCTCTCTCTCTGCGCTCTTTCTTTCGCTCTCTCTGCGCTCTCTCTCTCTGCGCTCTCTCTCTGTCTGCGCACTCTTTTTCTCTGCGCTCTTTCTCTCTCTCTCTGCGCTCTTTCTCTCTCTCTCTGATCTCTTTCTTCCTCTCTCTCTGCGCTCTCTCTCTCTCTCTGCGCTCTTTCTTTCTCTCTCTGCGCTCTTTCTTCCTTTCTCTCTCTGCGCTCTTTCTTTCTCTCTCTCTCTGCGCTCTCTCTTTCTCTCTCTCTGCGCTCTTTCTCTCTCTCTCTCTGCGCTCTTTCTCTCTCTCTCTGCGCTCATTCTCTCTCTCTCTGCGCTCTTTCTTTCTCTCTCTGCACTCTTTCTTTATCTCTCTCTGTGCTCTTTATTTCTCTCTCTCTCTGCGCTCTTTCTTTCTCTCTGTGCTCTTTCTTTCTCTCTGCGCTCTTTCTTTCTCTCTGCGCTCTCTCTCTCTGCGCTCTTTCTTTCTCTCTCTCTGCGCTCTTTCTTTCTCTCTGCGCTCTTTCTTTCTCTCTCTCTGCGCTCTCTCTCTCTCTGCGCTCTTTCTCTCTCTCTGCGCTCTTTCTCTCTCTCTGCGCTCTTTCTTTCTCTCTCTCTGCGCTCTTTCTCTCTCTCTCTGCGCTCTTTCTTTCTTTCTCTCTCTGCGCTCTTTCTTTCTCTCTCTCGCGCTCTTTCTTTCTCTCTCTCCCTGCGCTCTTTCTTTCTCTCTCTCTGCGCTCTTTCTTTCTCTCTCTCTGCGCTCTTTCTTTCTCTCTGCTCTCTTTCTTTCTCTCTGCGCACTTTCTTTCTCTCTCTCTGCGCTATTTCTCTCTCTCTGCGCTCTTTCTTTCTCTCTGCGCTCTCTCTCTCTGCGCTCTCTCTCTCTGCGCTCTTTCTTTCTCTCTCTGCGCTCTTTCTTTCTCTCTCTGCGCTCTTTCTTTCTCTCTCTGCGCTCTTTCTTTCTCTCTCTCTGTGCTCTTTCTCTCTCTCTCTCTGCGCTCTTTCTCTCTCTCTGCGCTCTTTCTTTCTCTCTCTGCGCTCTTTCTTTCGTTCTCTCTCTGCGCGCTTTCTTCCTCTCTCTCTCTGCGCTTTTTCTTTCTCTAGCGCTCTTTCTCTCTCTCTGCGCTCTCTCTGCGCTCTCTCTGCGCTCTCTCTATCTCTGCGCTCTCTCTCTGTCTGCGCTCTCTTTCTCTCTGCGCTCTTTCTCTCTCTCTCTGCGCTCTTTGTTCCTCTCTCTCTGCGCTCTCTCTCTCTGCGCTCTTTCTTTCTTTCTCTCTCTGCGCTCTTTGTTCCTCTCTCTCTGCGCTCTCTCTCTCTCTGCGCTCTTTCTTTCTTTCTCTATCTGCGCTCTTTCTTTCTCTCTCTGCGCTCTTTCTTTCTTTCTCTCTCTGCGCTCTTTCTCTCTCTCTCTGCGCTCTTTCTTTCTCTCTCTGCGCTCTTTCTTTCTCTCTCTGCGCTCTTTCTTTCTCTCTCTCTGCGCTCTTTCTTTCTCTCTCTCTGCGCTCTTTCTTTCTCTCTCTCTGCGCTCTTTCTCTCTCTCTCTCTCTGCGCTCTTTCTCTCTCTCTCGCTGCGCTCTTTCTCTCTCTCTCGCTGCGCTCTTTCTCTCTCTCTCTGCGCTCATTCTCTTTCTCTCTGCGCTCTTTCTTTCTCTCTCTGCGATCTTTTTTTCTCTCTCTGCGCTCTTTCTTTCTCTCTCTCTGCGCTCTTTCTTTCTCTCTCTCTGTGCTCTTTCTTTCTCTCTCTCTGCGCTCTTTCTTTCTCTCTGCACTCTCTCTCTCTGCGCTTTTTCTTTCTCTCTCTGCGCTCTTTCTTTCTTTCTCTCTCTGCGCTCTATCTTTGTCTCTCTCTGCGCTCTTTCTTTCTCTCTGCGCTCTTTCTTTCTCTCTCTCTGCGCTCTTTCTTTCTCTCTCTCTGCGCTCTTTCTTTCTCTCTCTGCGCTCTTTCTTTTTCTCTCTGCGCTCTTTCTTTCTCTCTCTCTGCGCTCTCTCTCTCTGCGCTCTCTCTCTGTCTGCGCTCTCTTTCTCTCTGCGCTCTTTCTCTCTCTCTGCGCTCTTTCTTTCTCTCTGCGCTCTCTCTCTGCGCTCTCTCTCTGAGCTCTTTCTTTCTCTCTCTGCGCTCTTTCTTTCTCTCTCTCTGCGCTCTTTCTTTCTCTCTCTCTGCGCTCTTTCTCTCTCTCTGCGCTCTTTCTTTCTCTCTCTGCGCTCTTTCTTTCTTTCTCTCTCTGCGCTCTTTCTTTCTCTCTCTGCGCTCTTTCTTTCTCTCTGCGCTCTCTCTCTCTGCGCTCTTTCTTTCTCTCTCTGCGCTCTTTCTTTCTCTCTCTCTGCGCTCTTTCTTTCTCTCTCTGCGCTCTTTCTCTCTCTCTGCGCTCTTTCTCTCTCTCTGCGCTCTCTCTCTCTCTGCGCTCTTTCTTTCTCTCTCTCCGCGCTCTTTCTTTCTCTCTCTCTGCGCTCTTTCTTTCTCTCTGCGCTCTTTCTTTCTCTCTCTCTGCGCTCTTTCTCTCTCTCTCTGCGCTCTTTCTTTCTCTCTGCGCTCTCTTTCTCTGCGCTCTCTCTCTCTGCGCTCTTTCTTTCTCTCTCTGCGCTCTTTCTTTCTCTCTCTGCGCTCTTTCTTTCTCTCTCTCTGCGCTCTTTCTCTCTCTCTGCGCTCTTTCTCTCTCTGCGCTCTTTCTTTCTCACTCTGCGCTCTTTCTTTCTTTCTCTCTCTGCGCTCTTTCTTTCTCTCTCTCTCTGCGCTTTTTCTTTCTCTAGCGCTCTTTCTCTCTCTCTGCGCTCTTTCTTTCTCTCTCTCTGCGCTCTCTCTCTGTCTGCGCTCTCTTTCTCTCTGCGCTCTTTCTCTCTCTCTCTGCGCTCTTTCTTCCTCTCTCTCTGCGCTCTCTCTCTCTCTCTGCGCTCTTTCTCTCTCTCTCTGCGCTCTTTCTTTCATTCTCTCTCTGCGCTCTTTCTTTCTCTCTCTCTCTGCGCTCTTTCTTTCTCTCTCTCTGCGCTCTCTCTCTCTCTCTCTCTGCGCTCTTTCTATCTCTCTCTGCGCTCTTTCTTTTTCTCTCTCTGCGCTCTTTCTTTCTCTCTCTCTGCGCTCTTTCTTTCTCTCTGCGCTCTTTCGTTCTCTCTGCGCTCTTCCTTTCTCTCTGCGCTCTCTCTCTGCGCTCTCTCTCTCTGCGCTCTTTCTTTCTCTCTCTGCTCTCTTTCATTCTCTCTCTGCGCTCTTTCTTTTTCTCTCTCTGCGCTCTTTCTTTCTCTCTGCGCTCTTTCTTTCTCTCTCTCTGCGCTCTTTCTTTCTCTCTCTGCGCTCTTTCTTTCTCTCTCTCTGCGCTCTTTCTCTCTCTCTGCGCTCTTTCTCTCTCTCTGCGCTCTTTCTTTCTCTCTCTGCGCTCTTTCTTTCTTTCTCTCTCTGTGCTCTTTCTTCCTCTCTCTCTCTGTGCTTTTTCTTTCTCTAGCGCTCTTTCTCTCTCTCTGCGCTCTCTCTCTGTCTGCGCTCTCTTTCTCTCTGCGCTCTTTCTCTCTCTCTCTGCGCTCTTTCTCTCTCTCTCTGCGCTCTTTCTTCCTCTCTCTCTGCGCTCTTTCTTTCTCTCTCTCTGCGCTCTTTCCTTCTCTCTCTCTGCGCTCTTTCTTTCTCTCTGCGCTCTTTCTTTCTCTCTCTCTGCGCTCTTTCTTTCTCTCTCTGCGCTCTTTCTTTCTCTCTCTCTGCGCTCTTTCTTTCTCTCTCTGCGCTCTTTCTTTCTCTCTCTCTGCGCTCTTTCTCTCTCTCTGCGCTCTTTCTTTCTCTCTCTCTGCGCTCTCTCTCTCTCTCTGCGCTCTCTCTCTCTCTCTGCGCTCTCTCTCTGTCTGCGCTCTCACTTTGTCTGCGCTCTCTCTCTGTCTGCGCTCTCTTTCTCTCTGCGCTCTTTCTCTCTCTCTCTGCGCTCTTTCTTCCTCTCTCTCTGCGCTCTCTCTCTCTGCGCTCTTTCTTTCTCTCTCTGCGCTCTTTCTTTCTTTCTCTCTGCGCTCTTTCTTTCTCTCTCTCTCTGCGCTCTTTCTTTCTCTCTCTCTGCGCTCTTTCTCTCTCTCTCTCTGCGCTCTTTCTCTCTCTCTGCGCTCATTCTCTCTCTCTGCGCTCTTTCTTTCTCTCTCTGTGCTCTTTCTTTATCTCTCTCTGCACTCTTTCTTTCTCTCTCTCTGTTCTCTTTCTTTCTCTCTGCGCTCTTTCTTTCTCTCTGCGCTCTTTCTTTCTCTCTGCGCTCTTTCTTTCTCTCTGCGCTCTTTCTTTCTCTCTGCGCTCTCTCTCTCTGCGCTCTCTCTCTCTGCGCTCTCTCTCTCTGCGCTCTTTCTTTCTCTCTCTGCACTCTTTCTTTCTCTCTCTGCGCTCTCTCTCTCTGCGCTCTTTCTTTCTCTCTGCGCTCTTTCTTTCTCTCTCTCTGCGCTCTTTCTCTCTCTCTCTGCGCTCTTTCTCTCTCTCTGCGCTCATTCTCTCTCTCTCTGCGCTCTTTCTTTCTCTCTCTGTGCTCTTTCTTTATCTCTCTCTGCACTCTTTCTTTCTCTCTCTCTGCGCTCTTTCTTTCTCTCTGCACTCTTTCTTTCTTTCTCTCTGCGCTCTTTCTTTCTCTCTGCACTCTTTCTTTCTCTCTGCGCTCTCTCTCTCTGCGCTCTCGCTCTCTGCGCTCTTTCTTTCTCTCTCTGCACTCTTTCTTTCTCTCTCTGCGCTCTTTCTTTCTCTCTGCGCTCTTTCTTTCTCTCTGCGCTCTTTCTTTCTCTCTCTCTGCGCTCTTTCTTTCTCTCTCTGCGCTCTCTCTCTCTGCGCTCTCTTTCTCTCTGCGCTCTTTCTCTCTCTCTCTGTGCTCTTTCTCTCTCTCTCTGCGCTCTTTCTTCCTCTCTCTCTGCGCTCTCTCTCTTTCTCTCTCTCTGCGCTCTTTCTTTCTCTCTCTGCGCTCTTTCTTTCTTTCTCTCTCTGCGCTCTTTCTTTCTCTCTCTCTGCGCTCTCTCTCTGCGCTCTCTCTCTGTCTGCGCTCTCTTTCTCTCTGCGTTCTTTCTTTCTCTCTGCGCTCATTCTCTCTCTCTCTGCGCTCTTTCTTTCTCTCTTTGCGCTCTTTCTTTCTCTCTTTGCGCTCTTTCTTTATCTCTCTCTGCACTCTTTCTTTCTCTCTCTCTGTTCTCTTTCTTTCTCTCTGCGCTCTTTCTCTCTCTCTGCGCTCATTCTCTCTCTCTCTGCGCTCTTTTTTTCTCTCTTTGCGCTCTTTCTTTATCTCTCTCTGCACTCTTTCTTTCTCTCTCTCTGTTCTCTTTCTTTCTCTCTGCGCTCTTTCTTTCTCTCTGCGCTCTTTCTTTCTCTCTGCGCTCTTTCTTACTCTCTGCGCTCTCTCTCTCTGCGCTCTCTCTCTCTGCGCTCTTTCTTTCTCTCTCTGCACTCTTTCTTTCTCTCTCTGCGCTCTTTCTTTCTCTCTGCGCTCTTTCT
Organism: Ascaphus truei; assembly: GCF_040206685.1. Classification (NCBI taxonomy): domain Eukaryota; kingdom Metazoa; phylum Chordata; class Amphibia; order Anura; family Ascaphidae; genus Ascaphus; species Ascaphus truei. The sequence goes on along the minus strand of NW_027454563.1, from coordinate 557,080 downwards.
TTCTCTCTGCGCTCTTTCTTTCTCTCTCTCTGCGCTCTTTCTCTCTCTCTCTCTGCGCTCTTTCTCTCTCTCTGCGCTCATTCTCTCTCTCTCTGCGCTCTTTCTTTCTCTCTCTGTGCTCTTTCTCTCTCTCTCTCTCTGCGCTCTTTCTCTCTCTCTCTGCGCTCATTCTCTCTCTCTCTGCGCTCTTTCTTTCTCTCTCTGCACTCTTTCTTTATCTCTCTCTGTGCTCTTTATTTCTCTCTCTCTCTGTGCTCTTTCTTTCTCTCTGTGCTCTTTATTTCTCTCTGCGCTCTTTCTTTCTCTCTGCGCTCTCTCTCTCTGCGCTCTTTCTTTCTCTCTCTGCGCTCTTTCTTTCTCTCTCTCTGCGCTCTCTCTCTCTCTGCGCTCTTTCTCTCTCTCTGCGCTCTTTCTTTCTCTCTCTCTGCGCTCTTTCTCTCTCTCTCTGCGCTCTTTCTCTCTCTCTGCGCTCTTTCTTTCTCTCTCTCTGCGCTCTTTCTTTCTCTCTGCGCTCTTTCTTTCTCTCTGCGCACTTTCTTTCTCTCTCTCTGCGCTATTTCTCTCTCTCTGCGCTCTTTCTTTCTCTCTGCGCTCTCTCTCTCTGCGCTCTCTCTCTCTGCGCTCTTTCTTTCTCTCTCTGCGCTCTTTCTTTCTTTCTCTCTGCGCTCTTTCTTTCTCTCTCTCTCTGCGCTCTTTCTTTCTCTCTCTCTGCGCTCTTTCTCTCTCTCTCTCTGCGCTCTTTCTCTCTCTCTGCGCTCATTCTCTCTCTCTGCGCTCTTTCTTTCTCTCTCTGTGCTCTTTCTTTATCTCTCTCTGCACTCTTTCTTTCTCTCTCTCTGTTCTCTTTCTTTCTCTCTGCGCTCTTTCTTTCTCTCTGCGCTCTTTCTTTCTCTCTGCGCTCTTTCTTTCTCTCTGCGCTCTTTCTTTCTCTCTGCGCTCTCTCTCTCTGCGCTCTCTCTCTCTGCGCTCTCTCTCTCTGCGCTCTTTCTTTCTCTCTCTGCACTCTTTCTTTCTCTCTCTGCGCTCTCTCTCTCTGCGCTCTTTCTTTCTCTCTGCGCTCTTTCTTTCTCTCTCTCTGCGCTCTTTCTCTCTCTCTCTGCGCTCTTTCTCTCTCTCTGCGCTCATTCTCTCTCTCTCTGCGCTCTTTCTTTCTCTCTCTGTGCTCTTTCTTTATCTCTCTCTGCACTCTTTCTTTCTCTCTCTCTGCGCTCTTTCTTTCTCTCTGCACTCTTTCTTTCTTTCTCTCTGCGCTCTTTCTTTCTCTCTGCACTCTTTCTTTCTCTCTGCGCTCTCTCTCTCTGCGCTCTCGCTCTCTGCGCTCTTTCTTTCTCTCTCTGCACTCTTTCTTTCTCTCTCTGCGCTCTTTCTTTCTCTCTGCGCTCTTTCTTTCTCTCTGCGCTCTTTCTTTCTCTCTCTCTGCGCTCTTTCTTTCTCTCTCTGCGCTCTCTCTCTCTGCGCTCTCTTTCTCTCTGCGCTCTTTCTCTCTCTCTCTGTGCTCTTTCTCTCTCTCTCTGCGCTCTTTCTTCCTCTCTCTCTGCGCTCTCTCTCTTTCTCTCTCTCTGCGCTCTTTCTTTCTCTCTCTGCGCTCTTTCTTTCTTTCTCTCTCTGCGCTCTTTCTTTCTCTCTCTCTGCGCTCTCTCTCTGCGCTCTCTCTCTGTCTGCGCTCTCTTTCTCTCTGCGTTCTTTCTTTCTCTCTGCGCTCATTCTCTCTCTCTCTGCGCTCTTTCTTTCTCTCTTTGCGCTCTTTCTTTCTCTCTTTGCGCTCTTTCTTTATCTCTCTCTGCACTCTTTCTTTCTCTCTCTCTGTTCTCTTTCTTTCTCTCTGCGCTCTTTCTCTCTCTCTGCGCTCATTCTCTCTCTCTCTGCGCTCTTTTTTTCTCTCTTTGCGCTCTTTCTTTATCTCTCTCTGCACTCTTTCTTTCTCTCTCTCTGTTCTCTTTCTTTCTCTCTGCGCTCTTTCTTTCTCTCTGCGCTCTTTCTTTCTCTCTGCGCTCTTTCTTACTCTCTGCGCTCTCTCTCTCTGCGCTCTCTCTCTCTGCGCTCTTTCTTTCTCTCTCTGCACTCTTTCTTTCTCTCTCTGCGCTCTTTCTTTCTCTCTGCGCTCTTTCTTTCTCTCTGCGCTCTTTCTTTCTCTCTCTCTGCGCTCTTTCTCTCTCTCTCTCTGCGCTCTTTCTCTCTCTCTGCGCTCATTCTCTCTCTCTCTGCGCTCTTTCTTTCTCTCTCTGTGCTCTTTCTCTCTCTCTCTCTCTGCGCTCTTTCTCTCTCTCTCTGCGCTCATTCTCTCTCTCTCTGCGCTCTTTCTTTCTCTCTCTGCACTCTTTCTTTATCTCTCTCTGTGCTCTTTATTTCTCTCTCTCTCTGTGCTCTTTCTTTCTCTCTGTGCTCTTTATTTCTCTCTGCGCTCTTTCTTTCTCTCTGCGCTCTCTCTCTCTGCGCTCTTTCTTTCTCTCTCTGCGCTCTTTCTTTCTCTCTCTCTGCGCTCTCTCTCTCTCTGCGCTCTTTCTCTCTCTCTGCGCTCTTTCTTTCTCTCTCTCTGCGCTCTTTCTCTCTCTCTCTGCGCTCTTTCTTTCTCTCTCTCTGCGCTCTTTCTTTCTCTCTCTCTGCGCTCTTTCTTTCTCTCTGCGCTCTTTCTTTCTCTCTGCGCACTTTCTTTCTCTCTCTCTGCGCTCTTTCTTTCTCTCTGCGCTTTTTCTTTCTCTAGCGCTCTTTCTCTCTCTCTGCGCTCTTTCTTTCGCTCTCTCTGCGCTCTCTCTCTCTGCGCTCTCTCTCTGTCTGCGCACTCTTTTTCTCTGCGCTCTTTCTCTCTCTCTCTGCGCTCTTTCTCTCTCTCTCTGATCTCTTTCTTCCTCTCTCTCTGCGCTCTCTCTCTCTCTCTGCGCTCTTTCTTTCTCTCTCTGCGCTCTTTCTTCCTTTCTCTCTCTGCGCTCTTTCTTTCTCTCTCTCTCTGCGCTCTCTCTTTCTCTCTCTCTGCGCTCTTTCTCTCTCTCTCTCTGCGCTCTTTCTCTCTCTCTCTGCGCTCATTCTCTCTCTCTCTGCGCTCTTTCTTTCTCTCTCTGCACTCTTTCTTTATCTCTCTCTGTGCTCTTTATTTCTCTCTCTCTCTGCGCTCTTTCTTTCTCTCTGTGCTCTTTCTTTCTCTCTGCGCTCTTTCTTTCTCTCTGCGCTCTCTCTCTCTGCGCTCTTTCTTTCTCTCTCTCTGCGCTCTTTCTTTCTCTCTGCGCTCTTTCTTTCTCTCTCTCTGCGCTCTCTCTCTCTCTGCGCTCTTTCTCTCTCTCTGCGCTCTTTCTCTCTCTCTGCGCTCTTTCTTTCTCTCTCTCTGCGCTCTTTCTCTCTCTCTCTGCGCTCTTTCTTTCTTTCTCTCTCTGCGCTCTTTCTTTCTCTCTCTCGCGCTCTTTCTTTCTCTCTCTCCCTGCGCTCTTTCTTTCTCTCTCTCTGCGCTCTTTCTTTCTCTCTCTCTGCGCTCTTTCTTTCTCTCTGCTCTCTTTCTTTCTCTCTGCGCACTTTCTTTCTCTCTCTCTGCGCTATTTCTCTCTCTCTGCGCTCTTTCTTTCTCTCTGCGCTCTCTCTCTCTGCGCTCTCTCTCTCTGCGCTCTTTCTTTCTCTCTCTGCGCTCTTTCTTTCTCTCTCTGCGCTCTTTCTTTCTCTCTCTGCGCTCTTTCTTTCTCTCTCTCTGTGCTCTTTCTCTCTCTCTCTCTGCGCTCTTTCTCTCTCTCTGCGCTCTTTCTTTCTCTCTCTGCGCTCTTTCTTTCGTTCTCTCTCTGCGCGCTTTCTTCCTCTCTCTCTCTGCGCTTTTTCTTTCTCTAGCGCTCTTTCTCTCTCTCTGCGCTCTCTCTGCGCTCTCTCTGCGCTCTCTCTATCTCTGCGCTCTCTCTCTGTCTGCGCTCTCTTTCTCTCTGCGCTCTTTCTCTCTCTCTCTGCGCTCTTTGTTCCTCTCTCTCTGCGCTCTCTCTCTCTGCGCTCTTTCTTTCTTTCTCTCTCTGCGCTCTTTGTTCCTCTCTCTCTGCGCTCTCTCTCTCTCTGCGCTCTTTCTTTCTTTCTCTATCTGCGCTCTTTCTTTCTCTCTCTGCGCTCTTTCTTTCTTTCTCTCTCTGCGCTCTTTCTCTCTCTCTCTGCGCTCTTTCTTTCTCTCTCTGCGCTCTTTCTTTCTCTCTCTGCGCTCTTTCTTTCTCTCTCTCTGCGCTCTTTCTTTCTCTCTCTCTGCGCTCTTTCTTTCTCTCTCTCTGCGCTCTTTCTCTCTCTCTCTCTCTGCGCTCTTTCTCTCTCTCTCGCTGCGCTCTTTCTCTCTCTCTCGCTGCGCTCTTTCTCTCTCTCTCTGCGCTCATTCTCTTTCTCTCTGCGCTCTTTCTTTCTCTCTCTGCGATCTTTTTTTCTCTCTCTGCGCTCTTTCTTTCTCTCTCTCTGCGCTCTTTCTTTCTCTCTCTCTGTGCTCTTTCTTTCTCTCTCTCTGCGCTCTTTCTTTCTCTCTGCACTCTCTCTCTCTGCGCTTTTTCTTTCTCTCTCTGCGCTCTTTCTTTCTTTCTCTCTCTGCGCTCTATCTTTGTCTCTCTCTGCGCTCTTTCTTTCTCTCTGCGCTCTTTCTTTCTCTCTCTCTGCGCTCTTTCTTTCTCTCTCTCTGCGCTCTTTCTTTCTCTCTCTGCGCTCTTTCTTTTTCTCTCTGCGCTCTTTCTTTCTCTCTCTCTGCGCTCTCTCTCTCTGCGCTCTCTCTCTGTCTGCGCTCTCTTTCTCTCTGCGCTCTTTCTCTCTCTCTGCGCTCTTTCTTTCTCTCTGCGCTCTCTCTCTGCGCTCTCTCTCTGAGCTCTTTCTTTCTCTCTCTGCGCTCTTTCTTTCTCTCTCTCTGCGCTCTTTCTTTCTCTCTCTCTGCGCTCTTTCTCTCTCTCTGCGCTCTTTCTTTCTCTCTCTGCGCTCTTTCTTTCTTTCTCTCTCTGCGCTCTTTCTTTCTCTCTCTGCGCTCTTTCTTTCTCTCTGCGCTCTCTCTCTCTGCGCTCTTTCTTTCTCTCTCTGCGCTCTTTCTTTCTCTCTCTCTGCGCTCTTTCTTTCTCTCTCTGCGCTCTTTCTCTCTCTCTGCGCTCTTTCTCTCTCTCTGCGCTCTCTCTCTCTCTGCGCTCTTTCTTTCTCTCTCTCCGCGCTCTTTCTTTCTCTCTCTCTGCGCTCTTTCTTTCTCTCTGCGCTCTTTCTTTCTCTCTCTCTGCGCTCTTTCTCTCTCTCTCTGCGCTCTTTCTTTCTCTCTGCGCTCTCTTTCTCTGCGCTCTCTCTCTCTGCGCTCTTTCTTTCTCTCTCTGCGCTCTTTCTTTCTCTCTCTGCGCTCTTTCTTTCTCTCTCTCTGCGCTCTTTCTCTCTCTCTGCGCTCTTTCTCTCTCTGCGCTCTTTCTTTCTCACTCTGCGCTCTTTCTTTCTTTCTCTCTCTGCGCTCTTTCTTTCTCTCTCTCTCTGCGCTTTTTCTTTCTCTAGCGCTCTTTCTCTCTCTCTGCGCTCTTTCTTTCTCTCTCTCTGCGCTCTCTCTCTGTCTGCGCTCTCTTTCTCTCTGCGCTCTTTCTCTCTCTCTCTGCGCTCTTTCTTCCTCTCTCTCTGCGCTCTCTCTCTCTCTCTGCGCTCTTTCTCTCTCTCTCTGCGCTCTTTCTTTCATTCTCTCTCTGCGCTCTTTCTTTCTCTCTCTCTCTGCGCTCTTTCTTTCTCTCTCTCTGCGCTCTCTCTCTCTCTCTCTCTGCGCTCTTTCTATCTCTCTCTGCGCTCTTTCTTTTTCTCTCTCTGCGCTCTTTCTTTCTCTCTCTCTGCGCTCTTTCTTTCTCTCTGCGCTCTTTCGTTCTCTCTGCGCTCTTCCTTTCTCTCTGCGCTCTCTCTCTGCGCTCTCTCTCTCTGCGCTCTTTCTTTCTCTCTCTGCTCTCTTTCATTCTCTCTCTGCGCTCTTTCTTTTTCTCTCTCTGCGCTCTTTCTTTCTCTCTGCGCTCTTTCTTTCTCTCTCTCTGCGCTCTTTCTTTCTCTCTCTGCGCTCTTTCTTTCTCTCTCTCTGCGCTCTTTCTCTCTCTCTGCGCTCTTTCTCTCTCTCTGCGCTCTTTCTTTCTCTCTCTGCGCTCTTTCTTTCTTTCTCTCTCTGTGCTCTTTCTTCCTCTCTCTCTCTGTGCTTTTTCTTTCTCTAGCGCTCTTTCTCTCTCTCTGCGCTCTCTCTCTGTCTGCGCTCTCTTTCTCTCTGCGCTCTTTCTCTCTCTCTCTGCGCTCTTTCTCTCTCTCTCTGCGCTCTTTCTTCCTCTCTCTCTGCGCTCTTTCTTTCTCTCTCTCTGCGCTCTTTCCTTCTCTCTCTCTGCGCTCTTTCTTTCTCTCTGCGCTCTTTCTTTCTCTCTCTCTGCGCTCTTTCTTTCTCTCTCTGCGCTCTTTCTTTCTCTCTCTCTGCGCTCTTTCTTTCTCTCTCTGCGCTCTTTCTTTCTCTCTCTCTGCGCTCTTTCTCTCTCTCTGCGCTCTTTCTTTCTCTCTCTCTGCGCTCTCTCTCTCTCTCTGCGCTCTCTCTCTCTCTCTGCGCTCTCTCTCTGTCTGCGCTCTCACTTTGTCTGCGCTCTCTCTCTGTCTGCGCTCTCTTTCTCTCTGCGCTCTTTCTCTCTCTCTCTGCGCTCTTTCTTCCTCTCTCTCTGCGCTCTCTCTCTCTGCGCTCTTTCTTTCTCTCTCTGCGCTCTTTCTTTCTTTCTCTCTGCGCTCTTTCTTTCTCTCTCTCTCTGCGCTCTTTCTTTCTCTCTCTCTGCGCTCTTTCTCTCTCTCTCTCTGCGCTCTTTCTCTCTCTCTGCGCTCATTCTCTCTCTCTGCGCTCTTTCTTTCTCTCTCTGTGCTCTTTCTTTATCTCTCTCTGCACTCTTTCTTTCTCTCTCTCTGTTCTCTTTCTTTCTCTCTGCGCTCTTTCTTTCTCTCTGCGCTCTTTCTTTCTCTCTGCGCTCTTTCTTTCTCTCTGCGCTCTTTCTTTCTCTCTGCGCTCTCTCTCTCTGCGCTCTCTCTCTCTGCGCTCTCTCTCTCTGCGCTCTTTCTTTCTCTCTCTGCACTCTTTCTTTCTCTCTCTGCGCTCTCTCTCTCTGCGCTCTTTCTTTCTCTCTGCGCTCTTTCTTTCTCTCTCTCTGCGCTCTTTCTCTCTCTCTCTGCGCTCTTTCTCTCTCTCTGCGCTCATTCTCTCTCTCTCTGCGCTCTTTCTTTCTCTCTCTGTGCTCTTTCTTTATCTCTCTCTGCACTCTTTCTTTCTCTCTCTCTGCGCTCTTTCTTTCTCTCTGCACTCTTTCTTTCTTTCTCTCTGCGCTCTTTCTTTCTCTCTGCACTCTTTCTTTCTCTCTGCGCTCTCTCTCTCTGCGCTCTCGCTCTCTGCGCTCTTTCTTTCTCTCTCTGCACTCTTTCTTTCTCTCTCTGCGCTCTTTCTTTCTCTCTGCGCTCTTTCTTTCTCTCTGCGCTCTTTCTTTCTCTCTCTCTGCGCTCTTTCTTTCTCTCTCTGCGCTCTCTCTCTCTGCGCTCTCTTTCTCTCTGCGCTCTTTCTCTCTCTCTCTGTGCTCTTTCTCTCTCTCTCTGCGCTCTTTCTTCCTCTCTCTCTGCGCTCTCTCTCTTTCTCTCTCTCTGCGCTCTTTCTTTCTCTCTCTGCGCTCTTTCTTTCTTTCTCTCTCTGCGCTCTTTCTTTCTCTCTCTCTGCGCTCTCTCTCTGCGCTCTCTCTCTGTCTGCGCTCTCTTTCTCTCTGCGTTCTTTCTTTCTCTCTGCGCTCATTCTCTCTCTCTCTGCGCTCTTTCTTTCTCTCTTTGCGCTCTTTCTTTCTCTCTTTGCGCTCTTTCTTTATCTCTCTCTGCACTCTTTCTTTCTCTCTCTCTGTTCTCTTTCTTTCTCTCTGCGCTCTTTCTCTCTCTCTGCGCTCATTCTCTCTCTCTCTGCGCTCTTTTTTTCTCTCTTTGCGCTCTTTCTTTATCTCTCTCTGCACTCTTTCTTTCTCTCTCTCTGTTCTCTTTCTTTCTCTCTGCGCTCTTTCTTTCTCTCTGCGCTCTTTCTTTCTCTCTGCGCTCTTTCTTACTCTCTGCGCTCTCTCTCTCTGCGCTCTCTCTCTCTGCGCTCTTTCTTTCTCTCTCTGCACTCTTTCTTTCTCTCTCTGCGCTCTTTCTTTCTCTCTGCGCTCTTTCTTTCTCTCTGCGCTCTTTCTTTCTCTCTCTCTGCGCTCTTTCTCTCTCTCTCTCTGCGCTCTTTCTCTCTCTCTGCGCTCATTCTCTCTCTCTCTGCGCTCTTTCTTTCTCTCTCTGTGCTCTTTCTCTCTCTCTCTCTCTGCGCTCTTTCTCTCTCTCTCTGCGCTCATTCTCTCTCTCTCTGCGCTCTTTCTTTCTCTCTCTGCACTCTTTCTTTATCTCTCTCTGTGCTCTTTATTTCTCTCTCTCTCTGTGCTCTTTCTTTCTCTCTGTGCTCTTTATTTCTCTCTGCGCTCTTTCTTTCTCTCTGCGCTCTCTCTCTCTGCGCTCTTTCTTTCTCTCTCTGCGCTCTTTCTTTCTCTCTCTCTGCGCTCTCTCTCTCTCTGCGCTCTTTCTCTCTCTCTGCGCTCTTTCTTTCTCTCTCTCTGCGCTCTTTCTCTCTCTCTCTGCGCTCTTTCTCTCTCTCTGCGCTCTTTCTTTCTCTCTCTCTGCGCTCTTTCTTTCTCTCTGCGCTCTTTCTTTCTCTCTGCGCACTTTCTTTCTCTCTCTCTGCGCTATTTCTCTCTCTCTGCGCTCTTTCTTTCTCTCTGCGCTCTCTCTCTCTGCGCTCTCTCTCTCTGCGCTCTTTCTTTCTCTCTCTGCGCTCTTTCTTTCTTTCTCTCTGCGCTCTTTCTTTCTCTCTCTCTCTGCGCTCTTTCTTTCTCTCTCTCTGCGCTCTTTCTCTCTCTCTCTCTGCGCTCTTTCTCTCTCTCTGCGCTCATTCTCTCTCTCTGCGCTCTTTCTTTCTCTCTCTGTGCTCTTTCTTTATCTCTCTCTGCACTCTTTCTTTCTCTCTCTCTGTTCTCTTTCTTTCTCTCTGCGCTCTTTCTTTCTCTCTGCGCTCTTTCTTTCTCTCTGCGCTCTTTCTTTCTCTCTGCGCTCTTTCTTTCTCTCTGCGCTCTCTCTCTCTGCGCTCTCTCTCTCTGCGCTCTCTCTCTCTGCGCTCTTTCTTTCTCTCTCTGCACTCTTTCTTTCTCTCTCTGCGCTCTCTCTCTCTGCGCTCTTTCTTTCTCTCTGCGCTCTTTCTTTCTCTCTCTCTGCGCTCTTTCTCTCTCTCTCTGCGCTCTTTCTCTCTCTCTGCGCTCATTCTCTCTCTCTCTGCGCTCTTTCTTTCTCTCTCTGTGCTCTTTCTTTATCTCTCTCTGCACTCTTTCTTTCTCTCTCTCTGCGCTCTTTCTTTCTCTCTGCACTCTTTCTTTCTTTCTCTCTGCGCTCTTTCTTTCTCTCTGCACTCTTTCTTTCTCTCTGCGCTCTCTCTCTCTGCGCTCTCGCTCTCTGCGCTCTTTCTTTCTCTCTCTGCACTCTTTCTTTCTCTCTCTGCGCTCTTTCTTTCTCTCTGCGCTCTTTCTTTCTCTCTGCGCTCTTTCTTTCTCTCTCTCTGCGCTCTTTCTTTCTCTCTCTGCGCTCTCTCTCTCTGCGCTCTCTTTCTCTCTGCGCTCTTTCTCTCTCTCTCTGTGCTCTTTCTCTCTCTCTCTGCGCTCTTTCTTCCTCTCTCTCTGCGCTCTCTCTCTTTCTCTCTCTCTGCGCTCTTTCTTTCTCTCTCTGCGCTCTTTCTTTCTTTCTCTCTCTGCGCTCTTTCTTTCTCTCTCTCTGCGCTCTCTCTCTGCGCTCTCTCTCTGTCTGCGCTCTCTTTCTCTCTGCGTTCTTTCTTTCTCTCTGCGCTCATTCTCTCTCTCTCTGCGCTCTTTCTTTCTCTCTTTGCGCTCTTTCTTTCTCTCTTTGCGCTCTTTCTTTATCTCTCTCTGCACTCTTTCTTTCTCTCTCTCTGTTCTCTTTCTTTCTCTCTGCGCTCTTTCTCTCTCTCTGCGCTCATTCTCTCTCTCTCTGCGCTCTTTTTTTCTCTCTTTGCGCTCTTTCTTTATCTCTCTCTGCACTCTTTCTTTCTCTCTCTCTGTTCTCTTTCTTTCTCTCTGCGCTCTTTCTTTCTCTCTGCGCTCTTTCTTTCTCTCTGCGCTCTTTCTTACTCTCTGCGCTCTCTCTCTCTGCGCTCTCTCTCTCTGCGCTCTTTCTTTCTCTCTCTGCACTCTTTCTTTCTCTCTCTGCGCTCTTTCTTTCTCTCTGCGCTCTTTCTTTCTCTCTGCGCTCTTTCTTTCTCTCTCTCTGCGCTCTTTCTCTCTCTCTCTCTGCGCTCTTTCTCTCTCTCTGCGCTCATTCTCTCTCTCTCTGCGCTCTTTCTTTCTCTCTCTGTGCTCTTTCTCTCTCTCTCTCTCTGCGCTCTTTCTCTCTCTCTCTGCGCTCATTCTCTCTCTCTCTGCGCTCTTTCTTTCTCTCTCTGCACTCTTTCTTTATCTCTCTCTGTGCTCTTTATTTCTCTCTCTCTCTGTGCTCTTTCTTTCTCTCTGTGCTCTTTATTTCTCTCTGCGCTCTTTCTTTCTCTCTGCGCTCTCTCTCTCTGCGCTCTTTCTTTCTCTCTCTGCGCTCTTTCTTTCTCTCTCTCTGCGCTCTCTCTCTCTCTGCGCTCTTTCTCTCTCTCTGCGCTCTTTCTTTCTCTCTCTCTGCGCTCTTTCTCTCTCTCTCTGCGCTCTTTCTTTCTCTCTCTCTGCGCTCTTTCTTTCTCTCTCTCTGCGCTCTTTCTTTCTCTCTGCGCTCTTTCTTTCTCTCTGCGCACTTTCTTTCTCTCTCTCTGCGCTATTTCTCTCTCTCTGCGCTCTTTCTTTCTCTCTGCGCTCTCTCTCTCTGCGCTCTCTCTCTCTGCGCTCTTTCTTTCTCTCTCTGCGCTCTTTCTTTCTCTCTCTGCGCTCTTTCTTTCTCTCTCTCTGCGCTCTTTCTTTCTCTCTCTCTGCGCTCTTTCTTTCTCTCTCTCTGCGCTCTTTCTCTCTCTCTGCGCTCTTTCTCTCTCTCTGCGCTCTTTCTTTCTCTCTCTGCGCTCTATCTTTCGTTCTCTCTCTGCGCGCTTTCTTCCTCTCTCTCTCTGCGCGCTTTCTTCCTCTCTCTCTCTGCGCTTTTTCTTTCTCTAGCGCTCTTTCTCTCTCTCTGCGCTCTCTCTATCTCTGCGCTCTCTTTCTCTCTGCGCTCTTTCTCTCTCTCTCTCTGCGCTCTTTGTTCCTCTCTCTCTGCGCTCTCTCTCTCTCTCTGCGCTCTTTCTTTCTTTCTCTCTCTGCGCTCTTTGTTCCTCTCTCTCTGCGCTCTCTCTCTCTCTGCGCTCTTTCTTTCTTTCTCTATCTGCGCTCTTTCTTTCTCTCTCTGCGCTCTTTCTTTCTTTCTCTCTCTGCGCTCTATCTTCCTCTTTCTCTCTGCGCTTTTTCTTTCTCTAGCGCTCTTTCTCTCTCTCTGCGCTCTTTCTTTCGCTCTCTCTGCGCTCTCTCTCTCTCTGCGCTCTCTCTCTGTCTGCACTCTCTTTCTCTCTGCGCTCTTTCTCTCTCTCTCTGCACTCTTTCTCTCTCTCTCTGCACTCTTTCTACCTCTCTCTCTGCGCTCTCTCTCTCTCTCTGCGTTCTTTCTTTCTTTCTCTCTCTGCGCTCTATTTCTTTCTCTCTCTCTGCGCTCTTTCTTTCTCTCTCTCTGCGCTCTTTCTCTCTCTGCGCTCATTCTCTCTCTCTCTGCGCTCTTTCTTTCTCTCTCTGCGCTCTTTCTTTCTCTCTCTGCGCTCTTTCTTTCTCTCTCTCTGCGCTCTTTCTTTCTCTCTCTCTGCGCTCTTTCTTTCTCTCTCTCTGCGCTCTTTCTCTCTCTCTCGCTGCGCTCTTTCTCTCTCTCTCTCTGCGCTCATTCTCTTTCTCTCTGCGCTCTTTCTTTCTCTCTCTGCGCTCTTTTTTTCTCTCTCTGCGCTCTTTCTTTCTCTCTCTCTGCGCTCTTTCTTTCTCTCTCTCTGCGCTCTTTCTTTCTCTCTCTCTGCGCTCTTTCTTTCTCTCTCTCTGCGCTCTTTCTCTCTCTCTGCGCTCTTTCTTTCTCTCTGCGCTCTCTCTCTCTGCGCTTTTTCTTTCTCTCTCTGCGCTCTTTCTTTCTTTCTCTCTCTGCGCTCTATCTTTGTCTCTCTCTGCGCTCTTTCTTTCTCTCTGCGCTCTTTCTTTCTCTCTCTCTGCGCTCTTTCTTTCTCTCTCTCTGCGCTCTTTCTTTCTCTCTCTGCGCTCTTTCTTTCTCTCTCTGCGCTCTTTCTTTCTCTCTCTCTGTGCTCTCTCTCTCTGCGCTCTCTCTCTCTCTGCGCTCTCTCTCTGTCTGCACTGTCTTTCTCTCTGCGCTCTTTCTCTCTCTTTGCGCTCTTTCTTCCTCTATCTCTGCGCTCTCTCTCTCTCTCTCTGCGCTCATTCTTTCTCTCTCTGCGCTTTTTCTTTCTTTCTCTCTCTGCGCTCTTTCTTTCTCTCTCTCTGCGCTCTTTCTTTCTCTCTCTCTGCGCTCTTTCTTTCTCTCTCTCTGCGCTCTTTCTCTCTCTCTGCGCTCTTTCTCTCTCTCTGCGCTCTTTCTTTCTCTCTCTCTGCGCTCTTTCTCTCTCTCTCTGCGCTCTTTCTTTCTTTCTCTCTCTGCGCTCTTTCTTTCTCTCTCTCGCGCTCTTTCTTTCTCTCTCTCCCTGCGCTCTTTCTTTCTCTCTCTCCCTGCGCTCTTTCTTTCTCTCTCTCTGCGCTCTTTCTCTCTCTCTGCGCTCATTCTCTTTCTCTCTGCGCTCTTTCTTTCTCTCTCTGCGCTCTTTTTTTCTCTCTCTGCGCTCTTTCTTTCTCTCTCTCTGCGCTCTTTCTTTCTCTCTCTCTGCGCTCTTTCTTTCTCTCTCTCTGCGCTCTTTCTTTCTCTCTCTCTGCGCTCTTTCTCTCTCTCTGCGCTCTTTCTTTCTCTCTGCGCTCTCTCTCTCTGCGCTTTTTCTTTCTCTCTCTGCGCTCTTTCTTTCTTTCTCTCTCTGCGCTCTATCTTTGTCTCTCTCTGCGCTCTTTCTTTCTCTCTGCGCTCTTTCTTTCTCTCTCTCTGCGCTCTTTCTTTCTCTCTCTCTGCGCTCTTTCTTTCTCTCTCTGCGCTCTTTCTTTCTCTCTCTGCGCTCTTTCTTTCTCTCTCTCTGCGCTCTCTCTCTCTGCGCTCTCTCTCTCTCTGCGCTCTCTCTCTGTCTGCACTGTCTTTCTCTCTGCGCTCTTTCTCTCTCTTTGCGCTCTTTCTTCCTCTATCTCTGCGCTCTCTCTCTCTCTCTCTGCGCTCATTCTTTCTCTCTCTGCGCTTTTTCTTTCTTTCTCTCTCTGCGCTCTTTCATTCTCTCTCTCTGCGCTCTTTCTTTCTCTCTCTCTGCGCTCTTTCTTTCTCTCTCTCTGCACTCTTTCTCTCCCTCTGCGCTCTTTCTCTCTCTCTGCGCTCTTTCTCTCTCTCTCTGCGCACTTTCTTTCTCTCTCTCTGTGCTCTTTCTCTCTCTCTGCGCTCTTTCTTTCTCTCTGCGCTCTCTCTCTGCGCTCTCTCTCTGCGCTCTTTCTTTCTCTCTCTGCGCTCTTTCTTTCTCTCTCTCTGTGCTCTTTCTTTCTCTCTCTCTGCGCTCTTTCTCTCTCTCTGCGCTCTTTCTCTCTCTCTGCGCTCTTTCTCTCTCTCTGCGCTCTTTCTTTCTCTCTCTGCGCTCTTTCTTTCCCTCTCTCTGCGCTCTTTCTTTCTCTCTCTCTGCGCTTTTTCTTTCTCTCTCTGCGCTCTTTCTTTCTCTCTGCGCTCTTTCTTTCTCTCTGCGCAATTTCTTTCTCTCTCTCTGTGCTCTTTCTCTCTCTCTGCGCTCTTTCTTTCTCTCTGCGCTCTCTCTCTCTGCGCTCTTTCTTTCTCTCTCTGCGCTCTTTCTTTCTCTCTCTCTGCACTCTTTCTTTCTCTCTCTGCGCTCTTTCTCTCTCTCTGCGCTCTTTCTCTCTCTCTGCGCTCTTTCCTTCTCTCTCTGCGCTCTTTCTTTCTTTCTCTCTCTGCGCTCTTTCTTTCTCTCTCTGCGCTCTTTCTTTCTCTCTGCGCTCTCTCTCTCTGCGCTCTTTCTTTCTCTCTCTGCGCTCTTTCTTTCTCTCTCTGCGCTCTTTCTTTCTCTCTCTGCGCTCTTTCTCTCTTTCTGCGCTCTTTCTCTCTCTCTGCGCTCTTTCTTTCTCTCTCTCCGCGCTCTTTCTTTCTCTCTCTCTGCGCTCTTTCTTTCTCTCTGCGCTTTTTCTTTCTCTAGCGCTCTTTCTCTCTCTCTGCGCTCTTTCTTTCGCTCTCTCTGCGCTCTCTCTCTCTGCGCTCTCTCTCTGTCTGCGCACTCTTTTTCTCTGCGCTCTTTCTCTCTCTCTCTGCGCTCTTTCTCTCTCTCTCTGATCTCTTTCTTCCTCTCTCTCTGCGCTCTCTCTCTCTCTCTGCGCTCTTTCTTTCTCTCTCTGCGCTCTTTCTTCCTTTCTCTCTCTGCGCTCTTTCTTTCTCTCTCTCTCTGCGCTCTCTCTTTCTCTCTCTCTGCGCTCTTTCTCTCTCTCTCTCTGCGCTCTTTCTCTCTCTCTCTGCGCTCATTCTCTCTCTCTCTGCGCTCTTTCTTTCTCTCTCTGCACTCTTTCTTTATCTCTCTCTGTGCTCTTTATTTCTCTCTCTCTCTGCGCTCTTTCTTTCTCTCTGTGCTCTTTCTTTCTCTCTGCGCTCTTTCTTTCTCTCTGCGCTCTCTCTCTCTGCGCTCTTTCTTTCTCTCTCTCTGCGCTCTTTCTTTCTCTCTGCGCTCTTTCTTTCTCTCTCTCTGCGCTCTCTCTCTCTCTGCGCTCTTTCTCTCTCTCTGCGCTCTTTCTCTCTCTCTGCGCTCTTTCTTTCTCTCTCTCTGCGCTCTTTCTCTCTCTCTCTGCGCTCTTTCTTTCTTTCTCTCTCTGCGCTCTTTCTTTCTCTCTCTCGCGCTCTTTCTTTCTCTCTCTCCCTGCGCTCTTTCTTTCTCTCTCTCTGCGCTCTTTCTTTCTCTCTCTCTGCGCTCTTTCTTTCTCTCTGCTCTCTTTCTTTCTCTCTGCGCACTTTCTTTCTCTCTCTCTGCGCTATTTCTCTCTCTCTGCGCTCTTTCTTTCTCTCTGCGCTCTCTCTCTCTGCGCTCTCTCTCTCTGCGCTCTTTCTTTCTCTCTCTGCGCTCTTTCTTTCTCTCTCTGCGCTCTTTCTTTCTCTCTCTGCGCTCTTTCTTTCTCTCTCTCTGTGCTCTTTCTCTCTCTCTCTCTGCGCTCTTTCTCTCTCTCTGCGCTCTTTCTTTCTCTCTCTGCGCTCTTTCTTTCGTTCTCTCTCTGCGCGCTTTCTTCCTCTCTCTCTCTGCGCTTTTTCTTTCTCTAGCGCTCTTTCTCTCTCTCTGCGCTCTCTCTGCGCTCTCTCTGCGCTCTCTCTATCTCTGCGCTCTCTCTCTGTCTGCGCTCTCTTTCTCTCTGCGCTCTTTCTCTCTCTCTCTGCGCTCTTTGTTCCTCTCTCTCTGCGCTCTCTCTCTCTGCGCTCTTTCTTTCTTTCTCTCTCTGCGCTCTTTGTTCCTCTCTCTCTGCGCTCTCTCTCTCTCTGCGCTCTTTCTTTCTTTCTCTATCTGCGCTCTTTCTTTCTCTCTCTGCGCTCTTTCTTTCTTTCTCTCTCTGCGCTCTTTCTCTCTCTCTCTGCGCTCTTTCTTTCTCTCTCTGCGCTCTTTCTTTCTCTCTCTGCGCTCTTTCTTTCTCTCTCTCTGCGCTCTTTCTTTCTCTCTCTCTGCGCTCTTTCTTTCTCTCTCTCTGCGCTCTTTCTCTCTCTCTCTCTCTGCGCTCTTTCTCTCTCTCTCGCTGCGCTCTTTCTCTCTCTCTCGCTGCGCTCTTTCTCTCTCTCTCTGCGCTCATTCTCTTTCTCTCTGCGCTCTTTCTTTCTCTCTCTGCGATCTTTTTTTCTCTCTCTGCGCTCTTTCTTTCTCTCTCTCTGCGCTCTTTCTTTCTCTCTCTCTGTGCTCTTTCTTTCTCTCTCTCTGCGCTCTTTCTTTCTCTCTGCACTCTCTCTCTCTGCGCTTTTTCTTTCTCTCTCTGCGCTCTTTCTTTCTTTCTCTCTCTGCGCTCTATCTTTGTCTCTCTCTGCGCTCTTTCTTTCTCTCTGCGCTCTTTCTTTCTCTCTCTCTGCGCTCTTTCTTTCTCTCTCTCTGCGCTCTTTCTTTCTCTCTCTGCGCTCTTTCTTTTTCTCTCTGCGCTCTTTCTTTCTCTCTCTCTGCGCTCTCTCTCTCTGCGCTCTCTCTCTGTCTGCGCTCTCTTTCTCTCTGCGCTCTTTCTCTCTCTCTGCGCTCTTTCTTTCTCTCTGCGCTCTCTCTCTGCGCTCTCTCTCTGAGCTCTTTCTTTCTCTCTCTGCGCTCTTTCTTTCTCTCTCTCTGCGCTCTTTCTTTCTCTCTCTCTGCGCTCTTTCTCTCTCTCTGCGCTCTTTCTTTCTCTCTCTGCGCTCTTTCTTTCTTTCTCTCTCTGCGCTCTTTCTTTCTCTCTCTGCGCTCTTTCTTTCTCTCTGCGCTCTCTCTCTCTGCGCTCTTTCTTTCTCTCTCTGCGCTCTTTCTTTCTCTCTCTCTGCGCTCTTTCTTTCTCTCTCTGCGCTCTTTCTCTCTCTCTGCGCTCTTTCTCTCTCTCTGCGCTCTCTCTCTCTCTGCGCTCTTTCTTTCTCTCTCTCCGCGCTCTTTCTTTCTCTCTCTCTGCGCTCTTTCTTTCTCTCTGCGCTCTTTCTTTCTCTCTGCGCTCTTTCTTTCTCTCTCTGCGCTCTTTCTTTCTCTCTCTGCGCTCTTTCTCTCTCTCTGCGCTCTTTCTTTCTCTCTCTGCGCTCTTTCTTTCTCTCTCTCTGCGCTCTTTCTTTCTCTCTCTCTGCGCTCTTTCTTTCTCTCTCTGCGCTCTTTCTTTCTCTGCGCTCTTTCTTTCTCTCTCTCTGCGCTCTTTCTCTCTCTCTGCGCTCTTTCTTTCTCTCTGCGCTCTCTCTCTCTGCGCTTTTTCTTTCTCTCTCTGCGCTCTTTCTTTCTTTCTCTCTCTGCGCTCTTTCTTTCTCTCTCTCTGCGCTCTTTCTTTCTCTCTGCGCTCTTTCTTTCTCTCTCTCTGCGCTCTTTCTTTCTCTCTCTGCGCTCTTTCTTTCTCTCTCTGCGCTCTTTCTTTCTCTCTCTCTGCGCTCTCTCTCTCTCTTTGCTCTCTCTCTGTCTGCGCTCTCTTTCTCTCTGCGCTCTTTCTCTCTCGCTAGGCGCTCTTTCTCTCTCTCTCTGCGCTCTTTCTTCCTCTCTCTCTGCGCTCTCTCTCTCTCTCTCTCTGCGCTCATTCTTTCTCTCTCTGCGCTTTTTCTTTCTTTCTCTCTCTGCGCTCTTTCTTTCTCTCTCTCTGCGCTCTTTCTTTCTCTCTCTCTGCGCTCTTTCTTTCTCTCTCTCTGCACTCTTTCTCTCTCTCTGCGCTCTTTCTCTCTCTCTGCGCTCTTTCTTTCTCTCTATGCGCACTTTCTTTCTCTCTCTCTGCGCTCTTTCTCTCTCTCTGCGCTCTTTCTTTCTCTCTGCGCTCTCTCTCTGCGCTCTTTCTTTCTCTCTCTGCGCTCTTTCTTTCTCTCTCTCTGCGCTCTTTCTTTCTCTCTCTCTGCGCTCTTTCTCTCTCTCTGCGCTCTTTCTCTCTCTCTGCGCTCTTTCTCTCTCTCTGCGCTCTTTCTTTCTCTCTCTCTGCGCTCTTTCTTTCTCTCTCTCTGCGCTCTTTCTTTCTCTCTCTCTGCGCTCTTTCTCTCTCTCTGCGCTCTTTCTCTCTCTCTCTGCGCTTTTCTTTCTCTCTGCGCTCTTTCTTTCTCTCTGCGCAATTTCTTTCTCTCTCTCTGTGCTCTTTCTCTCTCTCTGCGCTCTTTCTTTCTCTCTGCGCTCTCTCTCTCTGCGCTCTTTCTTTCTCTCTCTGCGCTCTTTCTTTCTCTCTCTCTGCACTCTTTCTTTCTCTCTCTGCGCTCTTTCTTTCTCTCTCTGCGCTCTTTCTCTCTCTCTGCGCTCTTTCTCTCTCTCTGCGCTCTTTCTTTCTCTCTCTGCGCTCTTTCTTTCTCTCTCTGTGCTCTTTCTTTCTCTCTGCGCTCTCTCTCTCTGCGCTCTTTCTTTCTCTCTCTGCGCTCTTTCTTTCTCTCTCTCTGCGCTCTTTCTTTCTCTCTCTGCGCTCTTTCTCTCTCTCTGCGCTCTTTCTCTCTCTCTGCGCTCTTTCTTTCTCTCTCTCCGCGCTCTTTCTTTCTCTCTCTCTGCGCTCTTTCTTTCTCTCTGCGCTTTTTCTTTCTCTAGCGCTCTTTCTCTCTCTCTGCGCTCTTTCTTTCGCTCTCTCTGCGCTCTCTCTCTCTGCGCTCTCTCTCTGTCTGCGCACTCTTTTTCTCTGCGCTCTTTCTCTCTCTCTCTGCGCTCTTTCTCTCTCTCTCTGATCTCTTTCTTCCTCTCTCTCTGCGCTCTCTCTCTCTCTCTGCGCTCTTTCTTTCTCTCTCTGCGCTCTTTCTTTCTTTCTCTCTCTGCGCTCTTTCTTGCTCTCTCTTTCTCTCTCTCTGCGCTCTTTCTCTCTCTCTCTCTGCGCTCTTTCTCTCTCTCTCTGCGCTCATTCTCTCTCTCTCTGCGCTCTTTCTTTCTCTCTCTGCACTCTTTCTTTATCTCTCTCTGTGCTCTTTATTTCTCTCTCTCTCTGCGCTCTCTCTTTCTCTCTGTGCTCTTTCTTTCTCTCTGCGCTCTTTCTTTCTCTCTGCGCTCTCTCTCTCTGCGCTCTTTCTTTCTCTCTCTCTGCGCTCTTTCTTTCTCTCTGCGCTCTTTCTTTCTCTCTCTCTGCGCTCTCTCTCTCTCTGCGCTCTTTCTCTCTCTCTGCGCTCTTTCTCTCTCTCTGCGCTCTTTCTTTCTCTCTCTCTGCGCTCTTTCTCTCTCTCTCTGCGCTCTTTCTTTCTTTCTCTCTCTGCGCTCTTTCTTTCTCTCTCTCTGCGCTCTTTCTTTCTCTCTCTCCCTGCGCTCTTTCTTTCTCTCTCTCTGCGCTCTTTCTTTCTCTCTCTCTGCGCTCTTTCTTTCTCTCTGCGCTCTTTCTTTCTCTCTGCGCACTTTCTTTCTCTCTCTCTGCGCTATTTCTCTCTCTCTGCGCTCTTTCTTTCTCTCTGCGCTCTCTCTCTCTGCGCTCTCTCTCTGCGCTCTTTCTTTCTCTCTCTGCGCTCTTTCTTTCTCTCTCTGCGCTCTTTCTTTCTCTCTCTCTGTGCTCTTTCTCTCTCTCTCTCTGCGCTCTTTCTCTCTCTCTGCGCTCTTTCTTTCTCTCTCTGCGCTCTTTCTTTCGTTCTCTCTCTGCGCGCTTTCTTCCTCTCTCTCTCTGCGCTTTTTCTTTCTCTAGCGCTCTTTCTCTCTCTCTGCGCTCTTTCTTTCGCTCTCTCTGCGCTCTCTCTATCTCTGCGCTCTCTCTCTGTCTGCGCTCTCTTTCTCTCTGCGCTCTTTCTCTCTCTCTCTGCGCTCTTTGTTCCTCTCTCTCTGCGCTCTCTCTCTCTGCACTCTTTCTTTCTTTCTCTCTCTGCGCTCTTTGTTCCTCTCTCTCTGCGCTCTCTCTCTCTCTGCGCTCTTTCTTTCTTTCTCTATCTGCGCTCTTTCTTTCTCTCTCTGCGCTCTTTCTTTCTTTCTCTCTCTGCGCTCTTTCTCTCTCTCTCTGCGCTCTTTCTTTCTCTCTCTGCGCTCTTTCTTTCTCTCTCTGCGCTCTTTCTTTCTCTCTCTGCGCTCTTTCTTTCTCTCTCTCTGCGCTCTTTCTTTCTCTCTCTCTGCGCTCTTTCTTTCTCTCTCTCTGCGCTCTTTCTTTCTCTCTCTCTGCGCTCTTTCTCTCTCTCTCTCTGCGCTCTTTCTCTCTCTCTCGCTGCGCTCTTTCTCTCTCTCTCGCTGCGCTCTTTCTCTCTCTCTCTGCGCTCATTCTCTTTCTCTCTGCGCTCTTTCTTTCTCTCTCTGCGATCTTTTTTTCTCTCTCTGCGCTCTTTCTTTCTCTCTCTCTGCGCTCTTTCTTTCTCTCTCTCTGTGCTCTTTCTTTCTCTCTCTCTGCGCTCTTTCTTTCTCTCTGCACTCTCTCTCTCTGCGCTTTTTCTTTCTCTCTCTGCGCTCTTTCTTTCTTTCTCTCTCTGCGCTCTATCTTTGTCTCTCTCTGCGCTCTTTCTTTCTCTCTGCGCTCTTTCTTTCTCTCTCTCTGCGCTCTTTCTTTCTCTCTCTCTGCGCTCTTTCCTTCTCTCTCTGCGCTCTTTCTTTCTCTCTCTGCGCTCTTTCTTTCTCTCTCTGCGCTCTCTCTCTCTGCGCTCTCTCTCTGTCTGCGCTCTCTTTCTCTCTGCGCTCTTTCTCTCTCTCTGCGCTCTTTCTTTCTCTCTGCGCTCTCTCTCTGCGCTCTCTCTCTGAGCTCTTTCTTTCTCTCTCTGCGCTCTTTCTTTCTCTCTCTCTGCGCTCTTTCTTTCTCACTCTCTGCGCTCTTTCTTTCTCTCTCTGCGCTCTTTCTTTCTTTCTCTCTCTGCGCTCTTTCTTTCTCTCTCTGCGCTCTTTCTTTCTCTCTGCGCTCTCTCTCTCTGCGCTCTTTCTTTCTCTCTCTGCGCTCTTTCTTTCTCTCTCTCTGCGCTCTTTCTTTCTCTCTCTGCGCTCTTTCTCTCTCTCTGCGCTCTTTCTCTCTCTCTGCGCTCTCTCTCTCTCTGCGCTCTTTCTTTCTCTCTCTCCGCGCTCTTTCTTTCTCTCTCTCTGCGCTCTTTCTTTCTCTCTGCGCTCTTTCTTTCTATCTGCTCTCTTTCTTTCTCTCTCTGCGCTCTTTCTTTCTCTCTCTCTGCGCTCTTTCTTTCTCTCTCTGCGCTCTTTCTTTCTCTCTCTCTGCGCTCTTTCTCTCTCTCTGCGCTCTTTCTTTCTCTCTGCGCTCTCTCTCTCTGCGCTTTTTCTTTCTCTCTCTGCGCTCTTTCTTTCTTTCTCTCTCTGCGCTCTTTCTTTCTCTCTCTCTGCGCTCTTTCTTTCTCTCTGCGCTCTTTCTTTCTCTCTCTCTGCGCTCTTTCTTTCTCTCTCTGCGCTCTTTCTTTCTCTCTCTGCGCTCTTTCTTTCTCTCTCTCTGCGCTCTCTCTCTCTCTGTGCTCTCTCTCTGTCTGCGCTCTCTTTCTCTCTGCGCTCTCTCTCTCTCTCTCTCTCTGCGCTCATTCTTTCTCTCTCTGCGCTTTTTCTTTCTTTCTCTCTCTGCGCTCTTTCTTTCTCTCTCTCTGCGCTCTTTCTCTCTCTCTGCGCTCTTTCTTTCTCTCTATGCGCACTTTCTTTCTCTCTCTCTGCGCTCTTTCTCTCTCTCTGCGCTCTTTCTTTCTCTCTGCGCTCTCTCTCTGCGCTCTTTCTTTCTCTCTCTGCGCTCTTTCTTTCTCTCTCTCTGCGCTCTTTCTTTCTCTCTCTCTGCGCTCTTTCTCTCTCTCTGCGCTCTTTCTCTCTCTCTGCGCTCTTTCTCTCTCTCTGCGCTCTTTCTTTCTCTCTCTGCGCTCTTTCTTTCTCTCTCTCTGCGCTCTTTCTTTCTCTCTCTCTGCGCTCTTTCTTTCTCTCTCTGCGCTCTTTCTCTCTCTCTGCGCTCTTTCTCTCTCTCTGCGCTCTTTCTTTCTCTCTCTGCGCTCTTTCTTTCTCTCTCTCTCTGCGCTCTTTCTTTCTCTCTCTGCGCTCTTTCTTTCTCTCTCTCTGCGCTCTCTCTCTCTGCGCTCTCTCTCTGTCTGCGCACTCTTTTTCTCTGCGCTCTTTCTCTCTCTCTCTGCGCTCTTTCTCTCTCTCTCTGATCTCTTTCTTCCTCTCTCTCTGCGCTCTCTCTCTCTCTCTGCGCTCTTTCTTTCTCTCTCTGCGCTCTTTCTTTCTTTCTCTCTCTGCGCTCTTTCTTGCTCTCTCTTTCTCTCTCTCTGCGCTCTTTCTCTCTCTCTCTCTGCGCTCTTTCTCTCTCTCTCTGCGCTCATTCTCTCTCTCTCTGCGCTCTTTCTTTCTCTCTCTGCACTCTTTCTTTATCTCTCTCTGTGCTCTTTATTTCTCTCTCTCTCTGCGCTCTCTCTTTCTCTCTGTGCTCTTTCTTTCTCTCTGCGCTCTTTCTTTCTCTCTGCGCTCTCTCTCTCTGCGCTCTTTCTTTCTCTCTCTCTGCGCTCTTTCTTTCTCTCTGCGCTCTTTCTTTCTCTCTCTCTGCGCTCTCTCTCTCTCTGCGCTCTTTCTCTCTCTCTGCGCTCTTTCTCTCTCTCTGCGCTCTTTCTTTCTCTCTCTCTGCGCTCTTTCTCTCTCTCTCTGCGCTCTTTCTTTCTTTCTCTCTCTGCGCTCTTTCTTTCTCTCTCTCTGCGCTCTTTCTTTCTCTCTCTCCCTGCGCTCTTTCTTTCTCTCTCTCTGCGCTCTTTCTTTCTCTCTCTCTGCGCTCTTTCTTTCTCTCTGCGCTCTTTCTTTCTCTCTGCGCACTTTCTTTCTCTCTCTCTGCGCTATTTCTCTCTCTCTGCGCTCTTTCTTTCTCTCTGCGCTCTCTCTCTCTGCGCTCTCTCTCTGCGCTCTTTCTTTCTCTCTCTGCGCTCTTTCTTTCTCTCTCTGCGCTCTTTCTTTCTCTCTCTCTGTGCTCTTTCTCTCTCTCTCTCTGCGCTCTTTCTCTCTCTCTGCGCTCTTTCTTTCTCTCTCTGCGCTCTTTCTTTCGTTCTCTCTCTGCGCGCTTTCTTCCTCTCTCTCTCTGCGCTTTTTCTTTCTCTAGCGCTCTTTCTCTCTCTCTGCGCTCTTTCTTTCGCTCTCTCTGCGCTCTCTCTATCTCTGCGCTCTCTCTCTGTCTGCGCTCTCTTTCTCTCTGCGCTCTTTCTCTCTCTCTCTGCGCTCTTTGTTCCTCTCTCTCTGCGCTCTCTCTCTCTGCACTCTTTCTTTCTTTCTCTCTCTGCGCTCTTTGTTCCTCTCTCTCTGCGCTCTCTCTCTCTCTGCGCTCTTTCTTTCTTTCTCTATCTGCGCTCTTTCTTTCTCTCTCTGCGCTCTTTCTTTCTTTCTCTCTCTGCGCTCTTTCTCTCTCTCTCTGCGCTCTTTCTTTCTCTCTCTGCGCTCTTTCTTTCTCTCTCTGCGCTCTTTCTTTCTCTCTCTGCGCTCTTTCTTTCTCTCTCTCTGCGCTCTTTCTTTCTCTCTCTCTGCGCTCTTTCTTTCTCTCTCTCTGCGCTCTTTCTTTCTCTCTCTCTGCGCTCTTTCTCTCTCTCTCTCTGCGCTCTTTCTCTCTCTCTCGCTGCGCTCTTTCTCTCTCTCTCGCTGCGCTCTTTCTCTCTCTCTCTGCGCTCATTCTCTTTCTCTCTGCGCTCTTTCTTTCTCTCTCTGCGATCTTTTTTTCTCTCTCTGCGCTCTTTCTTTCTCTCTCTCTGCGCTCTTTCTTTCTCTCTCTCTGTGCTCTTTCTTTCTCTCTCTCTGCGCTCTTTCTTTCTCTCTGCACTCTCTCTCTCTGCGCTTTTTCTTTCTCTCTCTGCGCTCTTTCTTTCTTTCTCTCTCTGCGCTCTATCTTTGTCTCTCTCTGCGCTCTTTCTTTCTCTCTGCGCTCTTTCTTTCTCTCTCTCTGCGCTCTTTCTTTCTCTCTCTCTGCGCTCTTTCCTTCTCTCTCTGCGCTCTTTCTTTCTCTCTCTGCGCTCTTTCTTTCTCTCTCTGCGCTCTCTCTCTCTGCGCTCTCTCTCTGTCTGCGCTCTCTTTCTCTCTGCGCTCTTTCTCTCTCTCTGCGCTCTTTCTTTCTCTCTGCGCTCTCTCTCTGCGCTCTCTCTCTGAGCTCTTTCTTTCTCTCTCTGCGCTCTTTCTTTCTCTCTCTCTGCGCTCTTTCTTTCTCACTCTCTGCGCTCTTTCTTTCTCTCTCTGCGCTCTTTCTTTCTTTCTCTCTCTGCGCTCTTTCTTTCTTTCTCTCTCTGCGCTCTTTCTTTCTCTCTCTGCGCTCTTTCTTTCTCTCTGCGCTCTCTCTCTCTGCGCTCTTTCTTTCTCTCTCTGCGCTCTTTCTTTCTCTCTCTCTGCGCTCTTTCTTTCTCTCTCTGCGCTCTTTCTCTCTCTCTGCGCTCTTTCTCTCTCTCTGCGCTCTCTCTCTCTCTGCGCTCTTTCTTTCTCTCTCTCCGCGCTCTTTCTTTCTCTCTCTCTACGCTCTTTCTTTCTCTCTGTGCTCTTTCTTTCTATCTGCTCTCTTTCTTTCTCTCTCTGCGCTCTTTCTTTCTCTCTCTCTGCGCTCTTTCTTTCTCTCTCTGCGCTCTTTCTTTCTCTCTCTCTGCGCTCTTTCTCTCTCTCTGCGCTCTTTCTTTCTCTCTGCGCTCTCTCTCTCTGCGCTTTTTCTTTCTCTCTCTGCGCTCTTTCTTTCTTTCTCTCTCTGCGCTCTTTCTTTCTCTCTCTCTGCGCTCTTTCTTTCTCTCTGCGCTCTTTCTTTCTCTCTCTCTGCGCTCTTTCTTTCTCTCTCTGCGCTCTTTCTTTCTCTCTCTGCGCTCTTTCTTTCTCTCTCTCTGCGCTCTCTCTCTCTCTGTGCTCTCTCTCTGTCTGCGCTCTCTTTCTCTCTGCGCTCTCTCTCTCTCTCTCTCTCTGCGCTCATTCTTTCTCTCTCTGCGCTTTTTCTTTCTTTCTCTCTCTGCGCTCTTTCTTTCTCTCTCTCTGCGCTCTTTCTTTCTCTCTGCGCTCTTTCTTTCTCTCTCTCTGCACTCTTTCACTCTCTGCGCTCTTTCTCTCTCTCTGCGCTCTTTCTTTCTCTCTATGCGCACTTTCTTTCTCTCTCTCTGCGCTCTTTCTCTCTCTCTGCGCTCTTTCTTTCTCTCTGCGCTCTCTCTCTGCGCTCTTTCTTTCTCTCTCTGCGCTCTTTCTTTCTCTCTCTCTGCGCTCTTTCTTTCTCTCTCTCTGCGCTCTTTCTCTCTCTCTGCGCTCTTTCTCTCTCTCTGCGCTCTTTCTCTCTCTCTGCGCTCTTTCTTTCTCTCTCTGCGCTCTTTCTTTCTCTCTCTCTGCGCTCTTTCTTTCTCTCTCTCTGCGCTCTTTCTTTCTCTCTCTGCGCTCTTTCTCTCTCTCTGCGCTCTTTCTCTCTCTCTGCGCTCTTTCTTTCTCTCTCTGCGCTCTTTCTTTCTCTCTCTCTCTGCGCTCTTTCTTTCTCTCTCTGCGCTCTTTCTTTCTCTCTCTCTGCGCTCATTCTTTCTCTCTCTGCGCTTTTTCTTTCTTTCTCTCTCTGCGCTCTTTCTTTCTCTCTCTCTGCGCTCTTTCTTTCTCTCTCTCTGCGCTCTTTCTTTCTCTCTCTCTGCACTCTTTCTCTCTCTCTGCGCTCTTTCTCTCTCTCTGCGCTCTTTCTTTCTCTCTATGCGCACTTTCTTTCTCTCTCTCTGCGCTCTTTCTCTCTCTCTGCACTCTTTCTTTCTCTCTGCGCTCTCTCTCTGCGCTCTTTCTTTCTCTCTCTCTGCGCTCTTTCTTTCTCTCTCTCTGCGCTCTTTCTCTCTCTCTGCGCTCTTTCTCTCTCTCTGCGCTCTTTCTCTCTCTCTGCGCTCTTTCTTTCTCTCTCTGCGCTCTTTCTTTCTCTCTCTCTGCGCTCTTTCTTTCTCTCTCTCTGCGCTCTTTCTTTCTCTCTCTCTGCGCTCTTTCTCTCTCTCTGCGCTCTTTCTCTCTCTCTGCGCTCTTTCTCTCTCTCTGCGCTCTTTCTTTCTCTCTCTGCGCTCTTTCTTTCTCTCTCTATGCGCTCTTTCTTTCTCTCTCTCTGCGCTCTTTCTTTCTCTCTCTCTGCGCTCTTTCTCTCTCTCTGCGCTCTTTCTCTCTCTCTGCGCTCTTTCTCTCTCTCTGCGCTCTTTCTTTCTCTCTCTGCGCTCTTTCTTTCTCTCTCTATGCGCTCTTTCTTTCTCTCTCTCTGCGCTCTTTCTTTCTCTCTCTCTGCGCTCTTTCTTTCTCTCTCTCTGCGCTCTTTCTTTCTCTCTCTCTGCGCTCTTTCTCTCTCTCTGCGCTCTTTCTCTCTCTCTGCGCTCTTTCTTTCTCTCTCTGCGCTCTTTCTTTCCCTCTCTCTGCGCTCTTTCTTTCTCTCTCTCTGCGCTTTTTCTTTCTCTCTCTGCGCTTTTCTTTCTCTCTGCGCTCTTTCTTTCTCTCTGCGCAATTTCTTTCTCTCTCTCTGTGCTCTTTCTCTCTCTCTGCGCTCTTTCTTTCTCTCTGCGCTCTCTCTCTCTGCGCTCTTTCTTTCTCTCTCTGCGCTCTTTCTTTCTCTCTCTCTGCACTCTTTCTTTCTCTCTCTGCGCTCTTTCTTTCTCTCTCTGCGCTCTTTCTCTCTCTCTGCGCTCTTTCTCTCTCTCTGCGCTCTTTCTTTCTCTCTCTGCGCTCTTTCTTTCTCTCTCTGCGCTCTTTCTTTCTCTCTGCGCTCTCTCTCTCTGCGCTCTTTCTTTCTCTCTCTGCGCTCTTTCTTTCTCTCTCTCTGCGCTCTTTCTTTCTCTCTCTGCGCTCTTTCTCTCTCTCTGCGCTCTTTCTCTCTCTCTGCGCTCTTTCTTTCTCTCTCTCCGCGCTCTTTCTTTCTCTCTCTCTGCGCTCTTTCTTTCTCTCTGCGCTTTTTCTTTCTCTAGCGCTCTTTCTCTCTCTCTGCGCTCTTTCTTTCGCTCTCTCTGCGCTCTCTCTCTCTGCGCTCTCTCTCTGTCTGCGCACTCTTTTTCTCTGCGCTCTTTCTCTCTCTCTCTGCGCTCTTTCTCTCTCTCTCTGATCTCTTTCTTCCTCTCTCTCTGCGCTCTCTCTCTCTCTCTGCGCTCTTTCTTTCTCTCTCTGCGCTCTTTCTTTCTTTCTCTCTCTGCGCTCTTTCTTGCTCTCTCTTTCTCTCTCTCTGCGCTCTTTCTCTCTCTCTCTCTGCGCTCTTTCTCTCTCTCTCTGCGCTCATTCTCTCTCTCTCTGCGCTCTTTCTTTCTCTCTCTGCACTCTTTCTTTATCTCTCTCTGTGCTCTTTATTTCTCTCTCTCTCTGCGCTCTCTCTTTCTCTCTGTGCTCTTTCTTTCTCTCTGCGCTCTTTCTTTCTCTCTGCGCTCTCTCTCTCTGCGCTCTTTCTTTCTCTCTCTCTGCGCTCTTTCTTTCTCTCTGCGCTCTTTCTTTCTCTCTCTCTGCGCTCTCTCTCTCTCTGCGCTCTTTCTCTCTCTCTGCGCTCTTTCTCTCTCTCTGCGCTCTTTCTTTCTCTCTCTCTGCGCTCTTTCTCTCTCTCTCTGCGCTCTTTCTTTCTTTCTCTCTCTGCGCTCTTTCTTTCTCTCTCTCTGCGCTCTTTCTTTCTCTCTCTCCCTGCGCTCTTTCTTTCTCTCTCTCTGCGCTCTTTCTTTCTCTCTCTCTGCGCTCTTTCTTTCTCTCTGCGCTCTTTCTTTCTCTCTGCGCACTTTCTTTCTCTCTCTCTGCGCTATTTCTCTCTCTCTGCGCTCTTTCTTTCTCTCTGCGCTCTCTCTCTCTGCGCTCTCTCTCTGCGCTCTTTCTTTCTCTCTCTGCGCTCTTTCTTTCTCTCTCTGCGCTCTTTCTTTCTCTCTCTCTGTGCTCTTTCTCTCTCTCTCTCTGCGCTCTTTCTCTCTCTCTGCGCTCTTTCTTTCTCTCTCTGCGCTCTTTCTTTCGTTCTCTCTCTGCGCGCTTTCTTCCTCTCTCTCTCTGCGCTTTTTCTTTCTCTAGCGCTCTTTCTCTCTCTCTGTGCTCTTTCTTTCGCTCTCTCTGCGCTCTCTCTATCTCTGCGCTCTCTCTCTGTCTGCGCTCTCTTTCTCTCTGCGCTCTTTCTCTCTCTCTCTGCGCTCTTTGTTCCTCTCTCTCTGCGCTCTCTCTCTCTGCACTCTTTCTTTCTTTCTCTCTCTGCGCTCTTTGTTCCTCTCTCTCTGCGCTCTCTCTCTCTCTGCGCTCTTTCTTTCTTTCTCTATCTGCGCTCTTTCTTTCTCTCTCTGCGCTCTTTCTTTCTTTCTCTCTCTGCGCTCTTTCTCTCTCTCTCTGCGCTCTTTCTTTCTCTCTCTGCGCTCTTTCTTTCTCTCTCTGCGCTCTTTCTTTCTCTCTCTGCGCTCTTTCTTTCTCTCTCTCTGCGCTCTTTCTTTCTCTCTCTCTGCG
Source organism: Ascaphus truei (assembly GCF_040206685.1). Taxonomy (NCBI): domain Eukaryota; kingdom Metazoa; phylum Chordata; class Amphibia; order Anura; family Ascaphidae; genus Ascaphus; species Ascaphus truei. The sequence continues at coordinate 529,113 of NW_027454563.1, read as the reverse complement.
CTCTTTCTTTCTCTCTCTCTGCGCTCTTTCTTTCTCTCTCTCTGCGCTCTTTCTCTCTCTCTCTCTGCGCTCTTTCTCTCTCTCTCGCTGCGCTCTTTCTCTCTCTCTCGCTGCGCTCTTTCTCTCTCTCTCTGCGCTCATTCTCTTTCTCTCTGCGCTCTTTCTTTCTCTCTCTGCGATCTTTTTTTCTCTCTCTGCGCTCTTTCTTTCTCTCTCTCTGCGCTCTTTCTTTCTCTCTCTCTGTGCTCTTTCTTTCTCTCTCTCTGCGCTCTTTCTTTCTCTCTGCACTCTCTCTCTCTGCGCTTTTTCTTTCTCTCTCTGCGCTCTTTCTTTCTTTCTCTCTCTGCGCTCTATCTTTGTCTCTCTCTGCGCTCTTTCTTTCTCTCTGCGCTCTTTCTTTCTCTCTCTCTGCGCTCTTTCTTTCTCTCTCTCTGCGCTCTTTCCTTCTCTCTCTGCGCTCTTTCTTTCTCTCTCTGCGCTCTTTCTTTCTCTCTCTGCGCTCTCTCTCTCTGCGCTCTCTCTCTGTCTGCGCTCTCTTTCTCTCTGCGCTCTTTCTCTCTCTCTGCGCTCTTTCTTTCTCTCTGCGCTCTCTCTCTGCGCTCTCTCTCTGAGCTCTTTCTTTCTCTCTCTGCGCTCTTTCTTTCTCTCTCTCTGCGCTCTTTCTTTCTCACTCTCTGCGCTCTTTCTTTCTCTCTCTGCGCTCTTTCTTTCTTTCTCTCTCTGCGCTCTTTCTTTCTTTCTCTCTCTGCGCTCTTTCTTTCTCTCTCTGCGCTCTTTCTTTCTCTCTGCGCTCTCTCTCTCTGCGCTCTTTCTTTCTCTCTCTGCGCTCTTTCTTTCTCTCTCTCTGCGCTCTTTCTTTCTCTCTCTGCGCTCTTTCTCTCTCTCTGCGCTCTTTCTCTCTCTCTGCGCTCTCTCTCTCTCTGCGCTCTTTCTTTCTCTCTCTCCGCGCTCTTTCTTTCTCTCTCTCTGCGCTCTTTCTTTCTCTCTGCGCTCTTTCTTTCTATCTGCTCTCTTTCTTTCTCTCTCTGCGCTCTTTCTTTCTCTCTCTCTGCGCTCTTTCTTTCTCTCTCTGCGCTCTTTCTTTCTCTCTCTCTGCGCTCTTTCTCTCTCTCTGCGCTCTTTCTTTCTCTCTGCGCTCTCTCTCTCTGCGCTTTTTCTTTCTCTCTCTGCGCTCTTTCTTTCTTTCTCTCTCTGCGCTCTTTCTTTCTCTCTCTCTGCGCTCTTTCTTTCTCTCTGCGCTCTTTCTTTCTCTCTCTCTGCGCTCTTTCTTTCTCTCTCTGCGCTCTTTCTTTCTCTCTCTGCGCTCTTTCTTTCTCTCTCTCTGCGCTCTCTCTCTCTCTGTGCTCTCTCTCTGTCTGCGCTCTCTTTCTCTCTGCGCTCTCTCTCTCTCTCTCTCTCTGCGCTCATTCTTTCTCTCTCTGCGCTTTTTCTTTCTTTCTCTCTCTGCGCTCTTTCTTTCTCTCTCTCTGCGCTCTTTCTTTCTCTCTCTCTGCGCTCTTTCTTTCTCTCTCTCTGCACTCTTTCACTCTCTGCGCTCTTTCTCTCTCTCTGCGCTCTTTCTTTCTCTCTATGCGCACTTTCTTTCTCTCTCTCTGCGCTCTTTCTCTCTCTCTGCGCTCTTTCTTTCTCTCTGCGCTCTCTCTCTGCGCTCTTTCTTTCTCTCTCTGCGCTCTTTCTTTCTCTCTCTCTGCGCTCTTTCTTTCTCTCTCTCTGCGCTCTTTCTCTCTCTCTGCGCTCTTTCTCTCTCTCTGCGCTCTTTCTCTCTCTCTGCGCTCTTTCTTTCTCTCTCTGCGCTCTTTCTTTCTCTCTCTCTGCGCTCTTTCTTTCTCTCTCTCTGCGCTCTTTCTTTCTCTCTCTGCGCTCTTTCTCTCTCTCTGCGCTCTTTCTCTCTCTCTGCGCTCTTTCTTTCTCTCTCTGCGCTCTTTCTTTCTCTCTCTCTCTGCGCTCTTTCTTTCTCTCTCTGCGCTCTTTCTTTCTCTCTCTCTGCGCTCATTCTTTCTCTCTCTGCGCTTTTTCTTTCTTTCTCTCTCTGCGCTCTTTCTTTCTCTCTCTCTGCGCTCTTTCTTTCTCTCTCTCTGCGCTCTTTCTTTCTCTCTCTCTGCACTCTTTCTCTCTCTCTGCGCTCTTTCTCTCTCTCTGCGCTCTTTCTTTCTCTCTATGCGCACTTTCTTTCTCTCTCTCTGCGCTCTTTCTCTCTCTCTGCACTCTTTCTTTCTCTCTGCGCTCTCTCTCTGCGCTCTTTCTTTCTCTCTCTGCGCTCTTTCTTTCTCTCTCTCTGCGCTCTTTCTTTCTCTCTCTCTGCGCTCTTTCTTTCTCTCTCTCTGCGCTCTTTCTCTCTCTCTGCGCTCTTTCTCTCTCTCTGCGCTCTTTCTCTCTCTCTGCGCTCTTTCTTTCTCTCTCTGCGCTCTTTCTTTCTCTCTCTATGCGCTCTTTCTTTCTCTCTCTCTGCGCTCTTTCTTTCTCTCTCTGCGCTCTTTCTCTCTCTCTGCGCTCTTTCTCTCTCTCTGCGCTCTTTCTTTCTCTCTCTGCGCTCTTTCTTTCTTTCTCTCTCTGCGCTCTTTCTTTCTCTCTCTGCGCTCTTTCTTTCTCTCTCTCTGCGCTCTTTCTTTCTCTCTCTGCGCTCTTTCTTTCTCTCTGCGCACTTTCTTTCTCTCTCTCTGCGCTCTCTCTCTGTCTGCGCAATCTTTCTCTCTGCGCTCTTTCTCTCTCTCTCTGCGCTCTCTCTATCTCTCTGCGCTCTTTCTTCCTCTCTCTCTGCGCTCTCTCTCTCTCTCTCTTTGCGCTCTTTCTTTCTTTCTCTCCCTGCGCTCTTTCTTTCTCTCTCTCTCTGCGCTCTTTCTTTCTCTCTCTCTGCGCTCTTTCTCTCTCTCTCGCTGCGCTCTTTTTCTCTCTCTCGCTGCGCTCTTTCTCTCTCTCTCTGCACCCGTCCCCCCAGTATACGCCCAGAACCATGGACCCGGTACTTGTGGTTCGGACTGTCTCCAACCAGCCATAATGTTGTGAGAGTGAAATTATGTCTAAGTCCAGCTTTGGTACATTAGAAGCAACTCTCAAACTTAACCTAAGCGTTTTTCGAAGCTACTATTTGGTTAACTTCTTATAGGAATGTCTAGGAGCTCTGAAATTGAACGTGCGCGTCTTTCACTCTTCACGAGGGACTTAGAAGAATTTTGTGATATTTTTTATTAAAATGGTGTATAAGGGTATACAGTACCGACAATGTTTATTGAAGCAAAAGCCGCCGGTTGACCAGGACTTACTCCGGCTGGTGCTGAGAATAGTCAGTGCGCCAGCCGCATCCAGCCGCGTCCCCTCCGTTTCCCCCCCCTCCAATCGGCGCGCAATTTAAATACCTTCCCGACCCCCTAGCGGCTCCTGCTGTGCCCCTCTGCATCCCCGCTCCCCCGCTTACCTCATTTCAAACCTTCAGGGGAGTCGGGGAAGCCGGGGAAGCCGGGGAAGCCGGGCGCGCACGTCACTGTGACGTCACCGACGTCACGCGAACGAGCCGCTTCCCAACGCTTCTCCACGCTGCCGCCACGCATCCAGCCGTGCGGTTTTTAGTCGAATAAACATTGTCGGTGCTGTATATATAAATATATTTTATGCACTGTATATGAGCTGGCGATTTCTAAGTCTGTGGTTCCGAGAGGGGGTAACCAGGCTCACTAATAAAGGTCAAGCCACTTGGCTGCCAGAATGCCCTGCTTCAGCACAGACCAGAAAGGCATTGTGATAAGCGAATCCCCGGTATAGTCAGGGGTTAATGGGAGTCGTCCCCGTCCCCCCAGTTTACACCCAGAACCATGGACCCGGTACTTGTGGTTCGGACTGTCTCCAACCAGCCATAATGTTGTGAGAGTGAAATTATGTCTAAGTCCAGCTTTGGTACATTAGAAGCAACTCTCAAACTTAACCTAAGTGTTTTTCGAAGCTACTGTACTATTTGGCTAACTTCTTATAGGAATGTCTAGGAGCTCTGAAAATGAACGTGCGCGTCTTTTTCTCTTCACAAGGGACTTAGAAGAATTTTTTTTTATTTTTTATTAAAATGGTGTATAAGGGTATATATATATATATATTTTACGTACTGTATATGAGCTGGCGATTTCTAAGTCTGTGGTTCCGAGAGGGGGTAACCAGGCTCACTAATAAAGGTCAAGCCACTTGGCTGCCAGAATGCCCTGCTTCCTCTCACTGTCTCACACACACGATGCACAACTATCTCTCACTCCCTGACACACACACAATGCACAGCTATCTCTCCGTCACACACACACGATGCACAGCTATCTCTCTCTGTCACACACACACAATGCACAGCTATCTCTCACTCCCTGACACACACACGATGCACAGCTATCTCTCACTGTCACACACACGATGCACAGCTATCTCTCACTGTCACATACACACGCTGCACAGCTATCTCTCCCTGTCACACACACACGATGAACAGCTATCACTCTATGTCACACACACACGATGCACAGCTATCTCTCACTGTCACACACACACACACGATGCACAGCTATCTCTCACTGTCACACACACGATGCACAGCTATCTTTCACTGTCACACACACGATGCACAGATATCTCTCACTGTCACACACACACATGATGCACAGCTATCTCTCCCTGTCACACACACACACGATGCACAGCTATCTTTCACTGTCACACACACACGATGCACAGCTATTTCTCACTGTCACACACACACATGATGCACAACTATCTCTCCCTGTCACACACACACGATGCACAGCTATGTATCACTCCCTGAAACACTCACACGATGCACAGCTATCTCTCACTCCCTGACACACACAAGATTCACAACTATCTCTCACTCCTTGACACACACACACACGATGAACAGCTATCTCTCACTGTCACACACACAAATCACAGCTATCTCTCCCTGTCACACACACATGATGCACAGCTATCTCTCCCTGTCACACACACGATGCACAGCTATCTCTCACTGTCACACACACACACACGATGAACAGTAATCTCTCACTATCACACACACGATGCACAGCTATCTCTCCATGTCACACACACGATGCACAACTATCTCTCCGTCACACACACACGATGCACAGCTATCTCTCTCTGTCACACACACACAATGCACAGCTATCTCTCACTCCCTGACACACACACACGATGCACAGCTATCTCTCACTGTCACACACACATGATGCACAGCTATCTCTCCCTGTCAAACACACACACGATGCACAGCTATCTCTCACTGTCACATACACACGATGCACAGCTATCTCTCCCTGTCACACACACACGATGCACAGCTATCACTCAATGTCACACACACACGAGTAACTACAGGCATACCCTGCATTAACGTACACAATGTTACTAAGCTAACAGGCATGAGTAACTAAAGTTATACCCCGCATTAATGTACACAATGGGACAAAGCTAACAGGCCTGAGTAACTAAAGGCATACCCCGCATTAACGTACGCAATGGGACAAAGCTAACAGGCCTGAGTAACACAGGCATACCCCGCATTAACGTACGCAATGGGACAATCTAATAGGCCTGAGTAACTAAAGGCATTCCCCGCATTAACGTACGCAATGGGACTAAGCTAACAGGCCTGAGTAACTAAAGGCATACCCCGCATTAACGTACGCAATGGGACTAAGCTAACAGGCTTGAGTAACTACAGGCATACCCTGCATTAACGTACGCAATGGGACTAAGCTAACAGGCCTGAGTAACTACAGGCATACCCCGCATTAACTTACGCAATGGGACTATGGCCTCTACAGTATATCACAAAAGGGGTTAAGTCTCCAGGAGAGGAATTCCTGCAGGAAAGATACTCGGCCCTGCTCTATATTAGATGCTGGTGTTACATATTGGCAGGTGGCAGTGCCTGACGTACCCCGGGCCGCCCCCCGGGGCAATGAGTGAGGGGCCGAGGATCTCTCCGCTGAGCCAGATGCTTCTCTTTAATTAGCGAGTTTTGTTGCAGGCGGAGCAGCTGTCACTCAATAATCAGCACAGATCACTGTGCCTCGTGTGTGACAGGGAGGGAGAGATAACTGTGCCTCATGTGTGACAGGGAGTGAGAGATAGCTGTGCCTTGTGTGTGACAGGGAGTGAGAGATAGCTGTGCCTCATGTGTGATGGAGTGAGAGATAATTGTGCATCATGTGTGTGACAGTGAGAGATAGCTGTGCAGCGTGTGTGTGTGACAGGGAGAGATAGCTTTGCATCGTGTGTGTTTGACAGGGAGAGATAGCTGTACATCGTGTGTGTGTGACAGGGAGAGATAGCTGTGCATCGTGTGTGGCGGAGTGAGAGCTGTGCATCGTGTGTGTGTGACAGTGTGAGATAGCTGTGCATCGTGTGTGTGTGACAGTGTGAGATAGCTGTGCATCGTTTGTGTGTGTGACAGTGAGAGAGAGCTGTGCATCGTGTGTGTGTGTGTGAGACAGTGAGAGATAGCTGTGCATTGTATGTGTGAGACAGGGAGAGATAACTGTGCATAGTGTGTGACAGTGAGAGATAGCTGTGCATCGTATGTGTTGACAGTGTGAGATAGCTGTGCATCGTTTGTGTGTGTGACAGTGAGAGAGAGCTGTGCATCGTGTGTGTGTGTGTGAGACAGTGAGAGATAGCTGTGCATTGTATGTGTGAGACAGGGAGAGATAACTGTGCATAGTGTGTGACAGTGAGAGATAGCTGTGCATCGTATGTGTTGACAGTGAGAGATAGCTGTGCATTGTGTGTGTGTGTGACAGTGAGAGATAGCTGTTCATCGTGTGTGTGTGTGTGTGTGTGTGACAGTGAGAGATAGCTGTGCATCGTGTGTGTGTTACAGGGAGAGATAGCTGTGCATCATGTGTGTGTGTGACAGTGAGAAATAGCTGTGCATTGTGTGTGTGTGACAGTGAAATATAGCTGTGCATCGTGTGTGTGTGTGTGTATGACAGGGAGAGATAGCTGTGCATCATGTGTGTGTGTGACAGTGAGAGATAGCTGTGCATCGTGTGTGTGACAGTGAAAGATAGCTGTGCATCGTGTGTGTGACAGTGAGAGATAGCTGTGCATCGTGTGTGTGTGTGTGTGTGACAGTGAGAGATAGCTGTGCATCGTGTGTGTGTGTCAGGGAGTGAGAGATAGCTGTGCATTGTGTGTGTGTGACAGAGAGAGATAGCTGTGCATCGTGTGTGTGTGACGGAGAGATAGCTGTGCATTGTGTGTGTGTGACAGTGAGAGATAGTTGTGCATCGTGTGTGTGACATGGAGAGATAGCTGTGCATCGTGTGTGTGATAGTGAGAGATTACTGTTCATCGTGTGTGTGTGTGACAGTGAGAGATAGTTGTGCATCGTGTGTGTGTGACAGGGAGAGATAACTGTGCATCGTGTGTGTGACATGGAGAGATAGCTTTGCATCGTGTGTGTGTGTGATAGTGAGAAATAGCTGTGCATCGTGTGTGTGTGAGAGTGAGAGATAGTTGTGCATCGTGTGTGTGTGTCAGGGAGAGATAGCTGTGTATCGTGTGTGTGTGTCAGGGAGTGAGAGATAGCTGTGCATCGTGTGTGACAGTGATAGATAGCTGTGCATCGTGTGTGTGTGACAGTGAGAGATAGCTGTGCATCGTGTGTGTGTGTGTGACAGTGAGAGTTAGCTATGCATCGTGTGCGTGTGACAGGGAGAGATAGCTGTGCATCGTGTGTGTGTGTGTGTTTGACAGGGAGAGATAGCTGTGCATCGTGTGTGTGTGACAGTGAGAGATAGCTGTGCATCGTGTGTGTGTGTGTGACAGTGATAGATAGCTGTACATCGTGTGTGTGTGACAGGGAGAGATAGCTGTGCATTGTGTGTGTGTGACAGGGAGAGATAGCTGTGCATCGTGTGTGTGTGTCAGGGAGTGAGAGATAGCTGTGCATCATGTGTGTGTAACAGGGAGAGATAGCTGTGCATTGTGTGTGACAGTGAGAGATAGCTGTGCATCGTGTGTGTGTGACAGAGAGAGATAGCTGTTCATCGTGTGTGTGTGTGTGTCAAGGAGTGAGAGATACTGTAGTTGTGAATCTTGTGTGAGTCAGGGAGTGAGAGATAGCTCTGCATCGTGTGAGAGTTTCAGGGAGTGATAGATAGCTGTGATCATGTGTGTGTGTGACAGTGAGATAGCTGTGCATCGTGTGAGTGTGACAGTGAGAGTTAGCTGTGCATTGTGTGTGTGTGACAGGGAGAGATAGATGTGCATCGTGTGTGTGACAGGGAGAGATAGCTGTGCATCGTGTGTGTGTGACAGGGAGAGATAGCTGTGCATCGTGTGTGTGAGACAGGGAGAGATAGCTTTGCATCGTGTGTGTGTGACAGAGAGAGATAGCTGTGCATCGTGTGTGTGTGTCAGGGAGTGAGAGATAGCTGTGCATCGTGTGTTCGTGTGACAGGGAGAGATAGCTGTGCATTGTGTGTGTGTGAAAGGGAGAGATAGCTGTGCATCGTGTGTGTCTCAGGGAGTGAGAGATAGTTGTGCATCGTGTGTGTGACAGTGATAGGAAGCAGGGCATTCTGGCAGCCAAGTGGCTTGACCTTTATTAGTGAGCCTGGTTACCCCCTCTCGGAACCACAGACTTAGAAATCAACAGCTCATATACAGTGCATAAAATATATTTATATATATACCCTTATACACCATTTTAATAAAAAATATCACAAAATTATTCTAAGTCCCTCGGGAAGAGTGAAAGATGCGCACGTTCATTTTCAGAGCTCCTAGACCTTCCTACTGTATAAGAAGTTAGCCAAAAAGTAGCTTCGAAAAACGCTTAGGTTAAGTTTGAGAGTTGCTTCTAATGTACCAAAGCTGGACTTAGACATAATTTCACTCACAAAATTATGGCTGGTTGGAGACAGTCCGTACCACAAGTACCGGGTCCATGGTTCTGGGCGTATACTGGGGGGATGGGGACAACTCCCATTAACCCCTGACTATACCGCGGATACGTTTATCACAATGCCTTTCTGGTCTGTGCTGAAGCAGGGCATTCTGGCAGCCAAGTGGCTTGACCTTTATTAGTGAGCCTGGTTACCCCCTCTCGGAACCACAGACTTAGAAATCGCCAGCTCATATACAGTGCATAAAATATATTTATATATATACCCTTATACACCATTTTAATAAAAAATATCACAAAATTATTCTAAGTCCCTCGTGAAGAGTGAAAGACGCGCATGTTCATTTTCAGAGCTCCTAGACATTCCTATAAGAAGTTAGCCAAATAGTAGTTTCGAAAAACGCTTAGGTTAAGTTTGAGAGTTGCTTCTAATGTACCAAAGCTGGACTTAGACATAATTTCACTCTCACAACATTATGGCTGGTTGGAGACAGTCCGAACCACAAGTACCGGGTCCATGGTTCTGGGTGTATACTGGGGGGACGGGCGCAGAGAGAGAGAGAAAGAGCGCAGCGAGAGAGAGAGAAAGAGTGCAGAGAGAGAGAAAGAAAGAGCGCAGAGAGATAGAGAAAGAAAGAGCGCAGAGAGAGAGAGAAAGAAAGAGCGCAGAGAGAGAAAGAAAGAAAGAGCGCAGAGAGAGAGAGAGAGCGCAGAGAGAGAGGAAGAAAGAGCGCAGAGAGAGAGAGAGCGCAGAGAGAGAGAGAAAGAGCGCAGAGAGAAAGAGAGCGCAGACAGAGAGAGAGCGCAGAGAGAGAGAAAGAAAGTGCGCAGAGAGAAAGAAAGAGCGCAGAGAGAGAGAAAGAAAGAGCGCGGAGAGAGAGAAAGAAAGAGCGCAGAGAGAGAGAAAGAAAGAGCGCAGAGAGAAAGAAAGAGCGCAGAGAGAGAAAGAAAGAAAGAGCGCAGAGAGAGAAAGAAAGAAAGAGCGCAGAGAGAGAAAGAAAGAGCGCAGAGAGAGAGAAAGAGTGCAGAGAGAGAGAAAGAGCGCAGAGAGAGAGAAAGAGCGCAGAGAGAGAGAGAAAGAAAGAGCGCAGAGAGAGAGAGAGAGCGCAGAGAGAGAGGAACAAAGAGCGCAGAGAGAGAGAGAAAGAGCGCAGAGAGAGAAAGAGCGCAGAGAGAAAGAGAGCACAGACAGAGAGAGAGCACAGAGAGAGCGCAGAGAGAGCGAAAGAAAGAGTGCAGAGAGAGAGAAAGAGCGCTAGAGAAAGAAAAAGCGCAGAGAGAGAGAGGAAGAAAGAGCGCAGAGAGAGAAAGAAAGAAAGAGCGCAGAGAGAGAAAGAAAGAGCGCAGAGAGAGAGAAAGAAAGAGCGCAGAGAGAGAAAGAATGAGCGCAGAGAGAGAAAGAAAGAGCGCAGAGAGAGAGAGTGGAGAGAGAAAGAAAGAGCGCAGAGAGAGAGAAATAGCGTAGAGAGAGAGAAAGAAAGTGTGCAGAGAGAAAGAAAGAGCGCAGAGAGAAAGAAAGAGCGCAGAGAGAGAGAAAGAAAGAGCGCAGAGAGAGAGAAAGAAAGAGCACAGAGAGAGAAAGAAAGAGCGCAGAGAGAGAAAGAAAGAGCGCAGAGAGAGAGAGAGCGCAGAGAGAGCGCAGAGACAGAGAGCGCAGAGAGAAAGAAAGAGCACAGAGAGAGAGAAAGAGCACAGAGAGAGAGAAAGAAAGTGCGCAGAAAGAAAGAAAGAGCGCAGAGAGAAAGAAAGAGCGCAGAGAGAGAAAGAAAGAGCGCAGAGAGAGAGAAAGAAAGAGCGCAGAGAGAGAGAGAATGAGCGCAGAGAGAGAGAGCGCAGAGAAAGAAAGAGCGCAGAGAGAGAAAGAAAGAGAGCGCAGAGAGAGAAAGAAAGAGCGCATAGAGAGAGAAAGAAAGAGCGCAGAGAGAGAAAGAAAGAGCGCAGAGAGAGAGAGAATGAGCGCAGAGAGAGAGAGCGCAGAGAAAGAAAGAGCGCAGAGAGAGAAAGAAAGAGAGCGCAGAGAGAGAAAGAAAGAGCGCATAGAGAGAGAAAGAAAGAGCGCAGAGAGAGAAAGAAAGAGCGCAGAGAGAGAAAGAAAGAGCGCAGAGAGAGAAAGAAAGAGAGCAGAGAGAGAGAAAGAGCACAGAGAGAGAGAAAGAAAGTGCGCAGAAAGAAAGAAAGAGCGCAGAGAGAAAGAAAGAGCGCAGAGAGAGAAAGAAAGAGCGCAGAGAGAGAGAAAGAAAGAGCGCAGAGAGAGAGAAAGAAAGAGCGCAGAGAGAGAGAGAATGAGCGCAGAGAGAGAGAGAGCGCAGAGAAAGAAAGAGCACAGAGAGAGAAAGAAAGAGAGCGCAGAGAGAGAAAGAAAGAGCGCATAGAGAGAGAAAGAAAGAGCGCAGAGAGAGAAAGAAAGAGCGCAGAGAGAGAAAGAAAGAGCGCAGAGAGAGAAAGAAAGAAAGTGCGCAGAAAGAAAGAAAGAGCGCAGAGAGAAAGAAAGAGCGCAGAGAGAGAAAGAAAGAGCGCAGAGAGAGAGAAAGAAAGAGCGCAGAGAGAGAGAAAGAAAGAGCGCAGAGAGAGAGAGAATGAGCGCAGAGAGAGAGAGAGCGCAGAGAAAGAAAGAGCGCAGAGAGAGAAAGAAAGAGAGCACAGAGAGAGAAAGAAAGAGCGCATAGAGAGAGAAAGAAAGAGCGCAGAGAGAGAAAGAAAGAGCGCAGAGAGAGAAAGAAAGAGCGCAGAGAGAGAAAGAAAGAAAGAGCGCAGAGAGAAAGAAAGAGCGCAGAGAGAGAAAGAAAGAGCGCAGAGAGAGAAAGAAAGAGCGCAGAGAGAGAGAAAGAAAGAGCGCAGAGAGAGAGAAAGAAAGAGCGCAGAGAGAGAGAGAATGAGCGCAGAGAGAGAGAGAGCGCAGAGAAAGAAAGAGCGCAGAGAGAGAAAGAAAGAGAGCGCAGAGAGAGAAAGAAAGAGCGCATAGAGAGAGAAAGAAAGAGCGCAGAGAGAGAAAGAAAGAGCGCAGAGAGAGAAAGAAAGAGCGCAGAGAGAGAGCGCAGAGAGAGAGCGCAGAGAAAAAGAAAGAGCGCAGAGAGAGAGAGAAAGAGCGCAGAGAGAGCGAAAGAGCACAGAGAGAAAGAAAGAGCGCAGAGAGAAAGAAAGAGCGCAGAGAGAGAGAAAGAAAAAGCGCAGAGAGAGAGATGGAAAGAGCGCAGAGAGAGAAAGAAAGAGCGCAGAGAGAGAAAGAAAGAGCGCAGAGAGAGAGAGAATGAGCGCAGAGAGAGAGAGAAAGAGTGCAGTGAGAGAGAGAGAGAGCGCAGAGAGAGAGAAAGAAAGAGCGCAGAGAGAGAGAGAAAGAAAGAGCGCAGGGAGAGAAAGAAAGAAAGAGCGCAGAGAGAGAGAGAGCGCAGAGAGAGAGGAACAAAGAGCGCAGAGAGAGAGAGAAAGAGCGCAGAGAGAGAAAGAGCGCAGAGAGAAAGAGAGCACAGACAGAGAGAGAGCACAGAGAGAGCGCAGAGAGAGTGAAAGAAAGAGCGCAGAGAGAGAGAAAGAAAGAGCGCAGAGAAAGAGAAAGAAAGAGCGCAGAGAGAGAAAGAAAGAGCGCAGAGAGAGAGAAAGAAAGAGCGCAGAGAAAGAGAAAGAAAGAGCGCAGAGAGAGAAAGAAAGAGCGCAGAGAGAGAAAGAAAGAGCTCAGAGATAGAGAGCGCAGAGAGAGAGAGCGCAGAGAGAGAGAAATAGCGCAGAGAGAGAGAAAGAAAGTGCGCAGAGAGAAAGAAAGAGCGCAGAGAGAAAGAAAGAGCGCAGAGAGAGAAAGAAAGAGCGCAGAGAGAGAGAAAGAAAGAGCGCAGAGAGAGAGAAAGAAAGAGCGCAGAGAGAGAGAAAGAAAGAGCGCAGAGAGAGAAAGAAAGAGCGCAGAGAGAGAGAGAAAGAGCGCAGCGAGAGAGAGAGAAAGCGCAGAGAGAGAGAAAGAAAGAGCGCAGAGAGAGAAAGAAAGAAAGAGCGCAGAGAGAGAGAAAGAAAGAGCGCAGAGCGAAAGAGAGCGCAGAGAGAGAGAAAGAAAGAGCGCAGAGAGAGAAAGAAAGAGCACAGAGAGAGAAAGAAAGAGCGCAGAGAGAGAAAGAAAGAGCGCAGAGAGAGAGAGAGCGCAGAGAGAGAGAGAAAGAGCGCAGAGCAAAAGAGAGCGCAGAGAGAGTGAAAGAAAGAGCGCAGAGAGAGAGAAAGAAAGAGCGCAGAGAAAGAGAAAGAAAGAGCACAGAGAGAGAAAGAAAGAGCGCAGAGAGAGAGAAAGAAAGAGCGCAGAGAGAGAAAGAAAGAGCGCAGAGAGAGAGAGCGCAGAGAAAGAGAGAGCGCAGAGAGAAAGAAAGAGCGCAGAGAGAGAGAAAGAGCGCAGAGAGAGAGAAAGAAAGAGCACAGAGAGAGAGAAAGAGAGCACAGAGAGAGAGAAAGAAAGAGCACAGAGAGAGAGAAAGAGAGCACAGAGAGAGAGAAAGAAAGAGCGCAGAGAGAGAGAAAGAAAGAGCGCAGAGAGAGAGAAAGAAAGAGCGCAGAGAGAAAGAAAGAAAGAGCGCAGAGAGAGAAAGAAAGAAAGAGCGCAGAGAAAGAAAGAAAGAGTGCAGAGAGAGAAAGAAAGAGCGCAGAGAGAGAGAAAGAAAGAGCGCAGAGAGAGAAAGAAAGATCGCAGAGAGAGAGCGCAGAGAGAGAGAAAGAAAGAGCGCAGAGAAAGAAAGAGTGCAGAGAGAGAAAGAAAGAGCGCACAGAGAGAGAAAGAGCGCAGAGAGAGAGAAAGAGCGCAGAGAGAGAGAAAGAAAGAGCGCAGAGAGAGAGAAAGAAAGAGCGCAGAGAGAGAGAAAGAAAGAGCGCAGAGAGAGAGAAAGAAAGAGCGCAGAGAGAGAAAGAAAGAGCGCAGAGAGAGAGAATGAGCGCAGAGAGAGAAAGAGCGCAGAGAGAGAAAGATAGAAAGAGCGCAGAGAGAGAAAGATAGAAAGAGCGCAGAGAGAGAAAGAAAGAGCGCAGAGAGAGAAAGAAAGAGCGCAGAGAGAGAGAAAGAGCGCAGAGAGAGAGAAAGAGCGCAGAGAGAGAGAAAGAAAGAGTGCAGAGGGAGAGAAAGAAAGAGCGCAGAGAGAGAAAGAAAGAGCGCAGAGAGAGAAAGAAAGAGCGCAGAGAGAGAAAGAAAGAGCGCAGAGAGAGAGAGCGCAGAGAAAGAGAGAGCGCAGAGAGAAAGAAAGAGCGCAGAGAGAGAGAAAGAGCGCAGAGAGAAAGAAAGAGCGCAGAGAGAGAAAGAAAGAGCGCAGAGAGAGAGAAAGAAAGAAAAAGCGCAGAGAGAGAAAGAAAGAGCGCAGAGAGAGAGAAAGAAAGAGCGCAGAGAGAGAGAAAGAAAGAGCGCAGAGAGAGAGAAAGAAAGAGCGCAGAGAGAGAGAAAGAGCGCAGAGAGAGAAAGAAAGAGCGCAGAGAGAGAGAGAGAGCAGAGAGAGAAAGAGCGCAGAGAGAGAGAAAGAAAGAGCGCAGAGAGAGAGAGAAAGAAAGAGCGCAGAGAGAGAGAAAGCGCAGAGAGAGAGAGAGAGCGAAGAGAGAGAGAGAGAGCGCCGAGAGAGAGAGCGCAGAGAGAGAGAAAGAAAGAGCGCAGAGAGAGAGAAAGCGCAGAGAGAGAGAGAGCGCAGAGAGAGAGAGAGTGCAGAGAGAGAGAGAGCGCAGAGAGAGAAAGAAAGAAAGAGCGCAGAGAGAGAGAAAGCGCAGAGAGAGAGAGAGCGCAGAGAGAGAGAGAGAGCGCAGAGAGAGAGAAAGAAAGAGCGCAGAGAGAGAGAAAGAGCGCAGAGAGAGAGAGGAAGAAAGAGCGCAGACAGAGAAAGAAAGAAAGAGCGCAGAGAGAGAGAAAGAGCGCAGAGAGAGAGAAAGAGCGCAGAGAGAGAGAGCGCAGAGAGAGAAAGAAAGAGCAGAGAGAGAAGGAGCGCAGAGAGAGAGAAAGAAAGAGCGCAGAGAGAGAGAAAGAAAGAGCGCAGAGAGAGAGAAAGAAAGAGCGCAGAGAGAGAAAGAAAGAGTGCAGAGAGAGAAAGAAAGAGCGCAGAGAGAGAAAGAAAGAGCGCAGAGAGAGAGCGCAGAGAGAAAGAAAGAGCGCAGAGAGAGAAAAAGAAAATGCGCAGAGAGAAAGAAAGAGCGCAGAGAGAGAAAGAAAGAAAGAGCGCAGAGAGAGAAAGAAAGAGCGCAGAGAGAGAGAGCGCAGAGAGAGAAAGAGCGCAGAGAGAGAGAAAGAAAGAGCGCAGAGAGAGAGAGAAAGAAAGAGCGCAGAGAGAGAGAAAGCGCAGAGAGAGAGAGAGAGCGCAGAGAGAGAGAGAGCGCCGAGAGAGAGAGCACAGAGAGAGAGAAAGAAAGAGCGCAAAGAGAGAGAAAGCGCAGAGAGAGAGAGAGCGCAGAGAGAGAGAGAGTGCAGAGAGAGAGAGAGCGCAGAGAGAGAAAGAAAGAAAGAGCGCAGAGAGAGAGAAAGAGCGCAGAGAGAGAGAAAGAGCGCAGAGAGAGAGAAAGAGCGCAGAGAGAGAAAGAAAGAGCAGAGAGAGAAAGAGCGCAGAGAGAGAGAAAGAAAGAGCGCAGAGAGAGAGAAAGAAAGAGCGCAGAGAGAGAGAAAGAAAGAGCGCAGAGAGAGAAAGAAAGAGCGCAGAGAGAGAAAGAAAGAGCGCAGAGAGAGAGCGCAGAGAGAAAGAAAGAGCGCAGAGAGAGAAAAAGAAAATGCGCAGAGAGAAAGAAAGAGCGCAGAGAGTGAAAGAAAGAAAGAGCGCAGAGAGAGAAAGAAAGAAAGAGCGCAGAGAGAGAGAAAGAGCATAGAGAGAGAGAAAGAGCGCAGAGAGAGAGAAAGAGCGCAGAGAGAGAAAGAAAGAGCAGAGAGAGAAAGAGCGCAGAGAGAGAGAAAGAAAGAGCGCAGAGAGAGAGAAAGAAAGAGCGCAGAGAGAGAGAAAGAAAGAGCGCAGAGAGAGAAAGAAAGAGCGCAGAGAGAGAAAGAAAGAGCGCAGAGAGAGAAAGAAAGAGCGCAGAGAGAGAGCGCAGAGAGAAAGAAAGAGCGCAGAGAGAGAAAAAGAAAATGCGCAGAGAGAAAGAAAGAGCGCAGAGAGTGAAAGAAAGAAAGAGCGCAGAGAGAGAAAGAAAGAGCGCAGAGAGAGAGAGCGCAGAGAGAGAGAGAGCACAGAGAGAAAGAAAGAGCGCAGAGAGAGAGAAATAGCGCAGAGAGAGAGAAATAGCGCAGAGAGAGAGAAAAAGTACGCAGAGAGAAAGAAAGAGCGCAGAGAGAAAGAAAGAGCGCAGAGAGAGAGAAAGAAAGAGAGCAGAGAGAGATAAAGAAAGAGAGCAGAGAGAGAAAGAAAGAGCGTAGAGAGAGAAAGAAAGAGCGCAGAGAGAGAGAGAAAGAAAGAGCGCAGAGAGAGAAAGAAAGAAAGAGCGCAGAGAGAGAGAAAGCGCAGAGAGAGAGAGAGCGCAGAGAGAGAGAGAGAGCGCAGAGAGAGAGAAAGAAAGAGCGCAGAGAGAGAGAAAGAGCGCAGAGAGAGAGAGGAAGAAAGAGCGCAGAGAGAGAAAGAAAGAAAGAGCGCAGAGAGAGAGAAAGAGCGCAGAGAGAGAGAAAGAGCGCAGAGAGAGAGAAAGAGCGCAGAGAGAGAGAAAGAAAGAGCGCAGAGAGAGAGAAAGAAAGAGCGCAGAGAGAGAGAAAGAAAGAGCGCAGAGAGAGAAAGAAAGAGCGCAGAGAGAGAAAGAAAGAGCGCAGAGAGAGAAAGAAAGAGCGCAGAGAGAGAGCGCAGAGAGAAAGAAAGTTCGCAGAGAGAGAAAAAGAAAATGCGCAGAGAGAAAGAAAGAGCGCAGAGAGAGAAAGAAAGAAAGAGCGCAGAGAGAGAAAGAAAGAGCGCAGAGAGAGAGAGCGCAGAGAGTGAGAGCACAGAGAGAAAGAAAGAGCGCAGAGAGAGAGAAATAGCGCAGAGAGAGAGAAATAGCGCAGAGAGAGAGAAAAAGTGCGCAGAGAGAAAGAAAGAGCGCAGAGAGAAAGAAAGAGCGCAGAGAGAGAGAAAGAAAGAGAGCAGAGAGAGATAAAGAAAGAGAGCAGAGAGAGAAAGAAAGAGCGTAGAGAAAGAAAGAGCGCAGAGAGAGAGAGAAAGAAAGAGCGCAGAGAGAGAAAGAAAGAGCGCAGAGAGAGAGAGAGCACGCAGAGAGAGAGAGCGCAGAGAGAAAGAAAGAGCGCAGAGAGAGAGAAAGAAAGAGCGCAGAGAGAGAGAAAGAAAGAGCGCAGAGAGAGAAAGAAAGAGCGCAGAGAGAGAGAAAGAAAGAGCGCAGAGAGAAAGAAAGAGCGCAGAGAGAGAGAAAGAAAGAGCGCAGAGAGAGAGAAAGAAAGAGCGCAGTGAGAGAGAAAGAAAGAGCGCAGAGAGAGAAAGAAAGAGCGCAGAGAGAGAGAGAGCGCAGAGAGAGAGAGCGCAGAGAGAGAATGAAAGAAAAAGCGCAGAGAGAGAAAGAAAGAGCGCAGAGAGAGAAAGAAAGAAAGAGCGCAGAGAGAGAGAAAGCGCAGAGAGAGAGAGAGCGCAGAGAGAGAGAGAGCGCCGAGAGAGAGAGCGCAGAGAGAGAGAAAGAAAGAGCGCAGAGAGAAAGAAAGCGCAGAGAGAGAGAGAGCGCAGAGAGAGAGAGAGCGCAGAGAGAGAGAGCGCGCAGAGAGAGAAAGAAAGAGCGCAGAGAGAGAGCGCAGAGAGAGAGAGAGAGCAGAGAGAGAAAGAGCGCAGAGAGAGAGAAAGAAAGAGCGCAGAGAGAGAGAGAAAGAAAGAGCGCAGAGAGAGAGAAAGCGCAGAGAGAGAGAGAGCGCAGAGAGAGAGAGAGCGCCGAGAGAGAGAGCGCAGAGAGAGAGAAAGAAAGAGCGCAGAGAGAGAGAAAGCGCAGAGAGAGAGAGAGCGCAGAGAGAGAGAGAGCGCAGAGAGAGAGAGCGCAGAGAGAGAAAGAAAGAAAGAGCGCAGAGAGAGAGAAAGCGCAGAGAGAGAGAGAGCGCAGAGAGAGAGAGAGAGCGCAGAGAGAGAGAAAGAAAGAGCGCAGAGAGAGAGAAAGAGCGCAGAGAGAGAGAGGAAGAAAGAGCGCAGAGAGAGAAAGAAAGAAAGAGCGCAGAGAGAGAGAAAGAGCGCAGAGAGAGAGAAAGAGCGCAGAGAGAGAGAAAGAGCGCAGAGAGAGAGAAAGAAAGAGCGCAGAGAGAGAGAAAGAAAGAGCGCAGAGAGAGAGAAAGAAAGAGCGCAGAGAGAGAAAGAAAGAGCGCAGAGAGAGAAAGAAAGAGCGCAGAGAGAGAAAGAAAGAGCGCAGAGAGAGAGCGCAGAGAGAAAGAAAGAGCGCAGAGAGAGAAAAAGAAAATGCGCAGAGAGAAAGAAAGAGCGCAGAGAGAGAAAGAAAGAAAGAGCGCAGAGAGAGAAAGAAAGAGCGCAGAGAGAGAGAGCGCAGAGAGAGAGAGCACAGAGAGAAAGAAAGAGCGCAGAGAGAGAGAAATAGCGCAGAGAGAGAGAAATAGCGCAGAGAGAGAGAAAAAGTGCGCAGAGAGAAAGAAAGAGCGCAGAGAGAAAGAAAGAGCGCAGAGAGAGAGAAAGAAAGAGAGCAGAGAGAGATAAAGAAAGAGAGCAGAGAGAGAAAGAAAGAGCGTAGAGAGAGAAAGAAAGAGCGCAGAGAGAGAGAGAAAGAAAGAGCGCAGAGAGAGAAAGAAAGAGCGCAGAGAGAGAGAGAGCACGCAGAGAGAGAGAGCGCAGAGAGAAAGAAAGAGCGCAGAGAGAGAGAAAGAGCGCAGAGAGAAAGAAAGAGCGCAGAGAGAGAAAGAAAGAGCGCAGAGAGAGAGAAAGAAAGAAAAAGCGCAGAGAGAGAAAGAAAGAGCGCAGAGAGAGAGAAAGAAAGACGCAGAGAGAGAGAAAGAAAGAGCGCAGAGAGAGAGAAAGAAAGAGCGCAGAGAGAGAGAAAGAGCGCAGAGAGAGAAAGAAAGAGCGCAGAGAGAGAGAGAGCAGAGAGAGAAAGAGCGCAGAGAGAGAGAAAGAAAGAGCGCAGAGAGAGAGAGAAAGAAAGAGCGCAGAGAGAGAGAAAGCGCAGAGAGAGAGAGAGAGCGCAGAGAGAGAGAGAGCGCCGAGAGAGAGAGCGCAGAGAGAGAGAAAGAAAGAGCGCAGAGAGAGAGAAAGCGCAGAGAGAGAGAGAGCGCAGAGAGAGAGAGAGTGCAGAGAGAGAGAGAGCGCAGAGAGAGAAAGAAAGAAAGAGCGCAGAGAGAGAGAGAGCGCAGAGAGAGAGAAAGCGCAGAGAGAGAGAGAGCGCAGAGAGAGAGAGAGAGCGCAGAGAGAGAGAAAGAAAGAGCGCAGAGAGAGAGAAAGAGCGCAGAGAGAGAGAGGAAGAAAGAGCGCAGAGAGAGAAAGAAAGAAAGAGCGCAGAGAGAGAGAAAGAGCGCAGAGAGAGAGAAAGAGCGCAGAGAGAAAGAGCGCAGAGAGAGAAAGAAAGAGCAGAGAGAGAAGGAGCGCAGAGAGAGAGAAAGAAAGAGCGCAGAGAGAGAGAAAGAAAGAGCGCAGAGAGAGAGAAAGAAAGAGCGCAGAGAGAGAAAGAAAGAGCGCAGAGAGAGAAAGAAAGAGCGCAGAGAGAGAAAGAAAGAGCGCAGAGAGAGAGCGCAGAGAGAAAGAAAGAGCGCAGAGAGAGAAAAAGAAAATGCGCAGAGAGAAAGAAAGAGCGCAGAGAGAGAAAGAAAGAAAGAGCGCAGAGAGAGAAAGAAAGAGCGCAGAGAGAGAGAGAAAGAAAGAGCGCAGAGAGAGAGAAAGCGCAGAGAGAGAGAGAAAGAAAGAGCGCAGAGAGAGAGAAAGCGCAGAGAGAGAGAGAGCGCAGAGAGAGAGAGAGCGCCGAGAGAGAGAGCGCAGAGAGAGAGAAAGAAAGAGCGCAAAGAGAGAGAAAGCGCAGAGAGAGAGAGAGCGCAGAGAGAGAGAGAGTGCAGAGAGAGAGAGAGCGCAGAGAGAGAAAGAAAGAAAGAGCGCAGAGAGAGAGAGAGCGCAGAGAGAGAGAAAGCGCAGAGAGAGAGAGAGCGCAGAGAGAGAGAGAGAGCGCAGAGAGAGAGAAAGAAAGAGCGCAGAGAGAGAGAGAGAAAGAGCGCAGAGAGAGAGAAAGAAAGAGCGCAGAGAGAGAGAAAGAAAGAGCGCAGAGAGAGAGAAAGAAAGAGCGCAGAGAGAGAAAGAAAGAGCGCAGAGAGAAAAAAAAGAGCGCAGAGAGAGAGAAAGAAAGTGCACAGAGAGAAAGAAAGAGCGCAGAGAGAGAGAGAGAGCGCAGAGAGAGAGGAACAAAGAGCGCAGAGAGAGAGAGAGAGCGCAGAGAGAGAGAGAAAGAGCGCAGACAGAGAGAGAGCGCAGAGAGAGAGAGAGCAGAGAGAGCGAAAGAAAGAGCGCAGATAGAGAAAGAAAGAGCGCAGAGAGAGAGAGCACAGAGAGAAAGAAAGAGCGCAGAGAGAGAGAAATAGCGCAGAGAGAGAAAGAAAGAGCGCAGAGAGAAAGAAAGAGCGCAGAGAGAGAAAGAAAGAGCGCAGAGAGAGAAAGTAAGAAAGAGCGCAGAGAGAGAAAGAAAGAGCGCAGAGAGAGAGAAAGAGCGCAGAGAGAGAGAAAGAGCGCATAGAGAGAGAAAGAAAGAGCGCAGAGAGAGAAAGAAAGAGCGCAGAGAGAGAAAGAAAAAGCGCAGAGAGAGAGAGAGCGCAGAGAGAGAGAGAGCTCAGAGAGAAAGAAAGAGCGCAGAGAGAGAGAAAGAGCGCAGAGAGAGAGAGAGAGAGAAAGTGCGCAGAGAGAGAGAAAGAAAGTGCGCAGAGAGAGAGAAAGAAAGTGCGCAGAGAGAGAGAAAGAAAGAGCGCAGAGAGAGAGAAAGAAAGAGCGCAGAGAGAGAGAAAGAAAGAGCGCAGAGAGAGAGAAAGAAAGAGAGCAGAGAGAGAAAGAAAGAGCGCAGAGAGAGAAAGAGCGCAGAGAGAGAGGAAGAAAGAGCGCAGAGAAAGAAAGAGCGCAGAGAGAGAGAGGAAGAAAGAGTGCAGAGAGAGAGAAAGAAAGAGAGCAGAGAGAGAGAGAGCTCAGAGAAAGAAAGAGCGCAGAGAGAGAGAAAGAGCACAGAGAGAGAGAAAGAAAGAGCGCAGAGAGAGAGAAAGAAAGAGCGCAGAGAGAGAAAGAAAGAAAGAGCGCAGAGAGAGAGAGAGAGCGCAGAGAGAGAGGAACAAAGAGCGCAGAGAGAGAGAGAGAGAGCACAGAGAGAGAGAGAAAGAGCGCAGACAGAGAGAGAGCGCAGAGAGAGAGAGAGCGCAGAGAGAGCGAAAGAAAGAGCGCAGAGAGAGAGAAAGAAAGAGCGCAGAGAGAGAAAGAAAGAGCGCAGAGAGAGAGAAAGAGCGCAGAGAGAGAGAAAGAGCGCAGAGAGAGAGAAAGAAAGAGCGCAGAGAGAGAGAGCGCAGAGAGAAAGAAAGAGCGCAGAGAGAGAGAAAGAAAGAGCGCAGAGAGAGAGAAAGAAAGAGCGCAGAGAGAGAGAAAGAAAGAGCGCAGAGAGAGAGAAAGAAAGAGCGCAGATAGAGAAAGAAAGAGCGCAGAGAGAGAAAGAAAGAGCGCAGAGAGAGAGAAAGAGCGCAGAGAGAGAGAAAGAAGGAGCGCAGAGAGAGAAAGAAAGAGCGCAGAGAGAGAAAGAAAGAGCGCAGAGAGAGAAAGAAAGAGCGCAGAGAGAGAGAGCGCAGAGAGAGAGAGAGCGCAGAGAGAAAGAAAGAGCGCAGAGAGAGAGAAAGAGCGCAGAGAGAGAGAGAGAGAAAGAGCGCAGAGAGAGAGAAAGAAAGAGCGCAGAGAGAGAGAAAGAAAGAGAGCAGAGAGAGAAAGAAAGAGCACAGAGAGAGAAAGAGTGCAGAGAGAGAGGAAGAAAGAGCGCAGAGAGAGAGAAAGAGCGCAGAGAGAGAGAAATAGCGCAGAGAGAGAGAAAGAAAGAGCGCAGAGAGAGCGAAAGAAAGTGCGCAGAGAGAGAGAAAGAAAGAGCGCAGAAAGAAAGAGCGCAGAGAGAGAGAAAGAAAGAGCGCAGAGAGAGAGAAAGAAAGTGCGCAGAGAGAAAGAAAGAAAGAGCGCAGAGAGAGAGAAAGAAAGAGCGCAGAGAGAGAGAAAGAAAGAGCGCAGAGAGAGAAAGAAAGAGCGCAGAGAGAGAAAGTAAGAAAGAGCGCAGAGAGAGAAAGAAAGAGCGCAGAGAGAGAGAAAGAGCGCAGAGAGAGAGAAAGAGCGCATAGAGAGAGAAAGAAAGAGTGCAGAGAGAGAAAGAAAGAGCGCAGAGAGAGAAAGAAAAAGCGCAGAGAGAGAGAGAGCGCAGAGAAAGAAAGAGCGCAGAGAGAGAAAGAAAGAAAGAGCGCAGAGAGAGAAAGAAAGAGCGCAGAGAGAGAGAAAGAGCGCAGAGAAAGAGAAAGAGCGCAGAGAGAGAGAAAGAAAGAGCGCAGAGAGAGAGAAAGAAAGAGCGCAGAGAGAGAGAAAGAAAGAGAGCAGAGAGAGAAAGAAAGAGCGCAGAGAGAGAGAAAGAAAGAGCGCAGAGAGAGAAAGAAAGAGCGCAGAGAGAAAAAAAAGAGCGCAGAGAGAGAGAAAGAAAGTGCACAGAGAGAAAGAAAGAGCGCAGAGAGAGAGAGAGAGAGCGCAGAGAGAGAGGAACAAAGAGCGCAGAGAGAAGGAAGAAAGAGCGCAGAGAGAGAGAAAGAGCGCAGAGAGAGAGAGGAAGAAAGAGTGCAGAGAGAGAAAGAAAGAAAGAAAGAAAGAGCAGAGAGAGAAAGAAAGAGCGCAGAGAGAGAAAGAGCGCAGAGAGAAAGAAAGAGCGCAGAGAGAGAAAGAGCGCAGAGAGAGAGAAAGAAAGAGCGCAGAGAGAAGAAAGAGTGCAGAGAGAGAGAAAGGAAAGAGCGCAGAGAGAGAGAACTAAAGAGCGCAGAGAGAGAGAAAGAAAGAGCACAGAGAGAGAGAAAGAAAGAGCGCAGAGAGAGAGAAAGAAAGAGCGCAGAGAGAGAAAGAAAGAGCGCAGAGAGAAAAAAAAGAGCGCAGAGAGAGAGAAAGAAGTGCACAGAGAGAAAGAAAGAGCGCAGAGAGAGAGAGAGAGAGCGCAGAGAGAGAGGAACAAAGAGCGCAGAGAGAGAGAGAGAGCGCAGAGAGAGAGAGAAAGAGCGCAGACAGAGAGAGAGCGCAGAGAGAGAGAGCGCAGAGAGAGCGAAAGGAAAGAGCGCAGAGAGAGAAAGAAAGAGCGCAGAGAGAGAGAGCACAGAGAGAAAGAAAGAGCGCAGAGAGAGAGAAAGAGCGCAGAGAGAGAGAAATAGCGCAGAGAGAGAAAGAAAGAGCGCAGAGAGAAGAAAGAGCGCAGAGAGAGAGAAAGAAAGAGCGCAGAGAGAGAGAAAGAAAGAGCGCAGAGAGAGAAAGAAAGAGCGCAGAGAGAGAGAAAGAAAGAGCGCAGAGAGAGAGAAAGAAAGAGCGCAGAGAGAGAAAGAAAGAGCGCAGAGAGAGAAAGTAAGAAAAGCCAGAGAGCGCAGAGAGAGAAGAAAGAGCGCAGAGAGAGAGAAGAGCGCAGAGAGAGAGAAGAGCGCATAGAGAGAGAAAGAAAGAGCGCAGAGAGAGAAAGAAAGAGCGCAGAGAGAGAAAGAAAAAGCGCAGAGAGAGAGAGCGCAGAGAGAGAGAGAGCTCAGAGAGAAAGAAAGAGCGCAGAGAGAGAGAAAGAGCGCAGAGAGAGAGAGAGAGAGAAAGTGCGCAGAGAGAGAGAAAGAAAGTGCGCAGAGAGAGAGAAAGAAAGAGCGCAGAGAGAGAGAAAGAAAGAGCGCAGAGAGAGAGAAAGAAAGAGCGCAGAGAGAGAGAAAGAAAGAGAGCAGAGAGAGAAAGAAAGAGCGCAGAGAGAGAAAGAGCGCAGAGAGAGAGGAAGAAAGAGCGCAGAGAAAGAAAGAGCGCAGAGAGAGAGAGGAAGAAAGAGTGCAGAGAGAGAGAAAGAAAGAGAGCAGAGAGAGAGAGAGCTCAGAGAAAGAAAGAGCGCAGAGAGAGAGAGGAAGAAAGAGCGCAGAGAGAGAGAAAGAGCGCAGAGAGAGAGAGGAAGAAAGAGTGCAGAGAGAGAAAGAAAGAAAGAAAGAGCGCAGAGAGAGAAAGAAAGAGCGCAGAGAGAGAGAGCGCAGAGAGAGAGAGAGCGCAGAGAGAGAGAAAGAAAGAGCGCAGAGAGAGAGAGCGCAGAGAGAGAGAGCGCAGAGAGAAAGAAAGAGCGCAGAGAGAGAGAAAGAAAGAGCGCAGAGAGAGAGAAAGAAAGAGCGCAGAGAGAGAGAAAGAAAGAGCGCAGAGAGAGAGAAAGAAAGAGCGCAGAGAGAGAAAGAAAGAGCGCAGAGAGAGAAAGAAAGAGCGCAGAGAGAGAGAAAGAGCGCAGAGAGAGAGAAAGAAGGAGCGCAGAGAGAGAAAGAAAGAGCGCAGAGAGAGAAAGAAAGAGCGCAGAGAGAGAGCGCAGAGAGAGAGAGAGCGCAGAGAGAAAGAAAGAGCGCAGAGAGAGAGAAAGAGCGCAGAGAGAGAGAGAGAGAAAGTGCGCAGAGAGAGAGAAAGAAAGTGCGCAGTGAGAGAGAAAGAAAGAGCGCAGAGAGAGAAAGAAAGAGCGCAGAGAGAGAGAAAGAAAGAGCGCAGAGAGAGAGAAAGAAAGAGAGCAGAGAGAGAAAGAAAGAGCACAGAGAGAGAAAGAGTGCAGAGAGAGAGGAAGAAAGAGCGCAGAGAGAGAGAAAGAGCGCAGAGAGAGAGAAATAGCGCAGAGAGAGAGAAAGAAAGAGCGCAGAGAGAGAGAAAGAAAGTGCGCAGAGAGAGAGAAAGAAAGAGCGCAGAGAGAGAGAAAGAAAGAGCGCAGAGAGAGAGAAAGAAAGAGCGCAGAGAGAGAAAGAAAGAGCGCAGAGAGAGAAAGTAAGAAAGAGCGCAGAGAGAGAAAGAAAGAGCGCAGAGAGAGAGAAAGAGCGCAGAGAGAGAGAAAGAGCGCATAGAGAGAGAAAGAAAGAGCGCAGAGAGAGAAAGAAAGAGCGCAGAGAGAGAAAGAAAGAGCGCAGAGAGAGAAAGAAAAAGCGCAGAGAGAGAGAGAGCGCAGAGAGAAAGAAAGAGCGCAGAGAGAGAGAAAGAGCGCAGAGAGAGAGAGAGAGAGAAAGAGCGCAGAGAGAGAGAAAGAGCGCAGAGAGAAAGAGCGCAGAGAGAGAAAGAAAGAGCAGAGAGAGAAGGAGCGCAGAGAGAGAGAAAGAAAGAGCGCAGAGAGAGAGAAAGAAAGAGCGCAGAGAGAGAGAAAGAAAGAGCGCAGAGAGAGAAAGAAAGAGCGCAGAGAGAGAAAGAAAGAGCGCAGAGAGAGAAAGAAAGAGCGCAGAGAGAGAGCGCAGAGAGAAAGAAAGAGCGCAGAGAGAGAAAAAGAAAATGCGCAGAGAGAAAGAAAGAGCGCAGAGAGAGAAAGAAAGAAAGAGCGCAGAGAGAGAAAGAAAGAGCGCAGAGAGAGAGAGAAAGAAAGAGCGCAGAGAGAGAGAAAGCGCAGAGAGAGAGAGAAAGAAAGAGCGCAGAGAGAGAGAAAGCGCAGAGAGAGAGAGAGCGCAGAGAGAGAGAGAGCGCCGAGAGAGAGAGCGCAGAGAGAGAGAAAGAAAGAGCGCAAAGAGAGAGAAAGCGCAGAGAGAGAGAGAGCGCAGAGAGAGAGAGAGTGCAGAGAGAGAGAGAGCGCAGAGAGAGAAAGAAAGAAAGAGCGCAGAGAGAGAGAGAGCGCAGAGAGAGAGAAAGCGCAGAGAGAGAGAGAGCGCAGAGAGAGAGAGAGAGCGCAGAGAGAGAGAAAGAAAGAGCGCAGAGAGAGAGAGAGAAAGAGCGCAGAGAGAGAGAAAGAAAGAGCGCAGAGAGAGAGAAAGAAAGAGCGCAGAGAGAGAGAAAGAAAGAGCGCAGAGAGAGAAAGAAAGAGCGCAGAGAGAAAAAAAAGAGCGCAGAGAGAGAGAAAGAAAGTGCACAGAGAGAAAGAAAGAGCGCAGAGAGAGAGAGAGAGCGCAGAGAGAGAGGAACAAAGAGCGCAGAGAGAGAGAGAGAGCGCAGAGAGAGAGAGAAAGAGCGCAGACAGAGAGAGAGCGCAGAGAGAGAGAGAGCAGAGAGAGCGAAAGAAAGAGCGCAGATAGAGAAAGAAAGAGCGCAGAGAGAGAGAGCACAGAGAGAAAGAAAGAGCGCAGAGAGAGAGAAATAGCGCAGAGAGAGAAAGAAAGAGCGCAGAGAGAAAGAAAGAGCGCAGAGAGAGAAAGAAAGAGCGCAGAGAGAGAAAGTAAGAAAGAGCGCAGAGAGAGAAAGAAAGAGCGCAGAGAGAGAGAAAGAGCGCAGAGAGAGAGAAAGAGCGCATAGAGAGAGAAAGAAAGAGCGCAGAGAGAGAAAGAAAGAGCGCAGAGAGAGAAAGAAAAAGCGCAGAGAGAGAGAGAGCGCAGAGAGAGAGAGAGCTCAGAGAGAAAGAAAGAGCGCAGAGAGAGAGAAAGAGCGCAGAGAGAGAGAGAGAGAGAAAGTGCGCAGAGAGAGAGAAAGAAAGTGCGCAGAGAGAGAGAAAGAAAGTGCGCAGAGAGAGAGAAAGAAAGAGCGCAGAGAGAGAGAAAGAAAGAGCGCAGAGAGAGAGAAAGAAAGAGCGCAGAGAGAGAGAAAGAAAGAGAGCAGAGAGAGAAAGAAAGAGCGCAGAGAGAGAAAGAGCGCAGAGAGAGAGGAAGAAAGAGCGCAGAGAAAGAAAGAGCGCAGAGAGAGAGAGGAAGAAAGAGTGCAGAGAGAGAGAAAGAAAGAGAGCAGAGAGAGAGAGAGCTCAGAGAAAGAAAGAGCGCAGAGAGAGAGAAAGAGCACAGAGAGAGAGAAAGAAAGAGCGCAGAGAGAGAGAAAGAAAGAGCGCAGAGAGAGAAAGAAAGAAAGAGCGCAGAGAGAGAGAGAGAGCGCAGAGAGAGAGGAACAAAGAGCGCAGAGAGAGAGAGAGAGAGCACAGAGAGAGAGAGAAAGAGCGCAGACAGAGAGAGAGCGCAGAGAGAGAGAGAGCGCAGAGAGAGCGAAAGAAAGAGCGCAGAGAGAGAGAAAGAAAGAGCGCAGAGAGAGAAAGAAAGAGCGCAGAGAGAGAGAAAGAGCGCAGAGAGAGAGAAAGAGCGCAGAGAGAGAGAAAGAAAGAGCGCAGAGAGAGAGAGCGCAGAGAGAAAGAAAGAGCGCAGAGAGAGAGAAAGAAAGAGCGCAGAGAGAGAGAAAGAAAGAGCGCAGAGAGAGAGAAAGAAAGAGCGCAGAGAGAGAGAAAGAAAGAGCGCAGATAGAGAAAGAAAGAGCGCAGAGAGAGAAAGAAAGAGCGCAGAGAGAGAGAAAGAGCGCAGAGAGAGAGAAAGAAGGAGCGCAGAGAGAGAAAGAAAGAGCGCAGAGAGAGAAAGAAAGAGCGCAGAGAGAGAAAGAAAGAGCGCAGAGAGAGAGAGCGCAGAGAGAGAGAGAGCGCAGAGAGAAAGAAAGAGCGCAGAGAGAGAGAAAGAGCGCAGAGAGAGAGAGAGAGAAAGAGCGCAGAGAGAGAGAAAGAAAGAGCGCAGAGAGAGAGAAAGAAAGAGAGCAGAGAGAGAAAGAAAGAGCACAGAGAGAGAAAGAGTGCAGAGAGAGAGGAAGAAAGAGCGCAGAGAGAGAGAAAGAGCGCAGAGAGAGAGAAATAGCGCAGAGAGAGAGAAAGAAAGAGCGCAGAGAGAGCGAAAGAAAGTGCGCAGAGAGAGAGAAAGAAAGAGCGCAGAAAGAAAGAGCGCAGAGAGAGAGAAAGAAAGAGCGCAGAGAGAGAGAAAGAAAGTGCGCAGAGAGAAAGAAAGAAAGAGCGCAGAGAGAGAGAAAGAAAGAGCGCAGAGAGAGAGAAAGAAAGAGCGCAGAGAGAGAAAGAAAGAGCGCAGAGAGAGAAAGTAAGAAAGAGCGCAGAGAGAGAAAGAAAGAGCGCAGAGAGAGAGAAAGAGCGCAGAGAGAGAGAAAGAGCGCATAGAGAGAGAAAGAAAGAGTGCAGAGAGAGAAAGAAAGAGCGCAGAGAGAGAAAGAAAAAGCGCAGAGAGAGAGAGAGCGCAGAGAAAGAAAGAGCGCAGAGAGAGAAAGAAAGAAAGAGCGCAGAGAGAGAAAGAAAGAGCGCAGAGAGAGAGAAAGAGCGCAGAGAAAGAGAAAGAGCGCAGAGAGAGAGAAAGAAAGAGCGCAGAGAGAGAGAAAGAAAGAGCGCAGAGAGAGAGAAAGAAAGAGAGCAGAGAGAGAAAGAAAGAGCGCAGAGAGAGAGAAAGAAAGAGCGCAGAGAGAGAAAGAAAGAGCGCAGAGAGAAAAAAAAGAGCGCAGAGAGAGAGAAAGAAAGTGCACAGAGAGAAAGAAAGAGCGCAGAGAGAGAGAGAGAGAGCGCAGAGAGAGAGGAACAAAGAGCGCAGAGAGAGAGGAAGAAAGAGCGCAGAGAGAGAGAAAGAGCGCAGAGAGAGAGAGGAAGAAAGAGTGCAGAGAGAGAAAGAAAGAAAGAAAGAAAGAGCGCAGAGAGAGAAAGAAAGAGCGCAGAGAGAGAAAGAGCGCAGAGAGAAAGAAAGAGCGCAGAGAGAGAAAGAGCGCAGAGAGAGAGAAAGAAAGAGCGCAGAGAGAAAGAAAGAGTGCAGAGAGAGAGAAAGAAAGAGCGCAGAGAGAGAGAACTAAAGAGCGCAGAGAGAGAGAAAGAAAGAGCACAGAGAGAGAGAAAGAAAGAGCGCAGAGAGAGAGAAAGAAAGAGCGCAGAGAGAGAAAGAAAGAGCGCAGAGAGAAAAAAAAGAGCGCAGAGAGAGAGAAAGAAAGTGCACAGAGAGAAAGAAAGAGCGCAGAGAGAGAGAGAGAGAGCGCAGAGAGAGAGGAACAAAGAGCGCAGAGAGAGAGAGAGAGCGCAGAGAGAGAGAGAAAGAGCGCAGACAGAGAGAGAGCGCAGAGAGAGAGAGCGCAGAGAGAGCGAAAGAAAGAGCGCAGAGAGAGAAAGAAAGAGCGCAGAGAGAGAGAGCACAGAGAGAAAGAAAGAGCGCAGAGAGAGAGAAAGAGCGCAGAGAGAGAGAAATAGCGCAGAGAGAGAAAGAAAGAGCGCAGAGAGAAAGAAAGAGCGCAGAGAGAGAGAAAGAAAGAGCGCAGAGAGAGAGAAAGAAAGAGCGCAGAGAGAGAAAGAAAGAGCGCAGAGAGAGAGAAAGAAAGAGCGCAGAGAGAGAGAAAGAAAGAGCGCAGAGAGAGAAAGAAAGAGCGCAGAGAGAGAAAGTAAGAAAGAGCGCAGAGAGAGAAAGAAAGAGCGCAGAGAGAGAGAAAGAGCGCAGAGAGAGAGAAAGAGCGCATAGAGAGAGAAAGAAAGAGCGCAGAGAGAGAAAGAAAGAGCGCAGAGAGAGAAAGAAAAAGCGCAGAGAGAGAGAGCGCAGAGAGAGAGAGAGCTCAGAGAGAAAGAAAGAGCGCAGAGAGAGAGAAAGAGCGCAGAGAGAGAGAGAGAGAGAAAGTGCGCAGAGAGAGAGAAAGAAAGTGCGCAGAGAGAGAGAAAGAAAGAGCGCAGAGAGAGAGAAAGAAAGAGCGCAGAGAGAGAGAAAGAAAGAGCGCAGAGAGAGAGAAAGAAAGAGAGCAGAGAGAGAAAGAAAGAGCGCAGAGAGAGAAAGAGCGCAGAGAGAGAGGAAGAAAGAGCGCAGAGAAAGAAAGAGCGCAGAGAGAGAGAGGAAGAAAGAGTGCAGAGAGAGAGAAAGAAAGAGAGCAGAGAGAGAGAGAGCTCAGAGAAAGAAAGAGCGCAGAGAGAGAGAGGAAGAAAGAGCGCAGAGAGAGAGAAAGAGCGCAGAGAGAGAGAGGAAGAAAGAGTGCAGAGAGAGAAAGAAAGAAAGAAAGAGCGCAGAGAGAGAAAGAAAGAGCGCAGAGAGAGAGAGCGCAGAGAGAGAGAGAGCGCAGAGAGAGAGAAAGAAAGAGCGCAGAGAGAGAGAGCGCAGAGAGAGAGAGCGCAGAGAGAAAGAAAGAGCGCAGAGAGAGAGAAAGAAAGAGCGCAGAGAGAGAGAAAGAAAGAGCGCAGAGAGAGAGAAAGAAAGAGCGCAGAGAGAGAGAAAGAAAGAGCGCAGAGAGAGAAAGAAAGAGCGCAGAGAGAGAAAGAAAGAGCGCAGAGAGAGAGAAAGAGCGCAGAGAGAGAGAAAGAAGGAGCGCAGAGAGAGAAAGAAAGAGCGCAGAGAGAGAAAGAAAGAGCGCAGAGAGAGAGCGCAGAGAGAGAGAGAGCGCAGAGAGAAAGAAAGAGCGCAGAGAGAGAGAAAGAGCGCAGAGAGAGAGAGAGAGAAAGTGCGCAGAGAGAGAGAAAGAAAGTGCGCAGTGAGAGAGAAAGAAAGAGCGCAGAGAGAGAAAGAAAGAGCGCAGAGAGAGAGAAAGAAAGAGCGCAGAGAGAGAGAAAGAAAGAGAGCAGAGAGAGAAAGAAAGAGCACAGAGAGAGAAAGAGTGCAGAGAGAGAGGAAGAAAGAGCGCAGAGAGAGAGAAAGAGCGCAGAGAGAGAGAAATAGCGCAGAGAGAGAGAAAGAAAGAGCGCAGAGAGAGAGAAAGAAAGTGCGCAGAGAGAGAGAAAGAAAGAGCGCAGAGAGAGAGAAAGAAAGAGCGCAGAGAGAGAGAAAGAAAGAGCGCAGAGAGAGAAAGAAAGAGCGCAGAGAGAGAAAGTAAGAAAGAGCGCAGAGAGAGAAAGAAAGAGCGCAGAGAGAGAGAAAGAGCGCAGAGAGAGAGAAAGAGCGCATAGAGAGAGAAAGAAAGAGCGCAGAGAGAGAAAGAAAGAGCGCAGAGAGAGAAAGAAAGAGCGCAGAGAGAGAAAGAAAAAGCGCAGAGAGAGAGAGAGCGCAGAGAGAAAGAAAGAGCGCAGAGAGAGAGAAAGAGCGCAGAGAGAGAGAGAGAGAGAAAGTGCGCAGAGAGAGAGAAAGAAAGTGCGCAGAGAGAGAGAAAGAAAGAGCGCAGAGAGAGAGAAAGAAAGAGCGCAGAGAGAGAGAAAGAAAGAGCGCAGAGAGAGAGAAAGAGCGCAGAGAGAGAGAGGAAGAAAGAGTGCAGAGAGAGAAAGAAAGAAAGAAAGAGCGCAGAGAGAGAAAGAAAGAGCGCAGAGAGAGAGAGAGCGCAGAGAGAGAGCGCAGAGAGAGAAAGAGCGCAGAGAAAAAGAAAGAGCGCAGAGAGAGAAAGAGCGCAGAGAGAGAGAAAGAAAGAGCGCAGAGAGAAAGAAAGAGTGCAGAGAGAGAGAAAGAAAGAGCGCAGAGAGAGAGAAATAAAGAGCGCAGAGAGAGAGAAAGAAAGAGCACAGAGAGAGAGAAAGAAAGAGCGCAGAGAGAGAGAAAGAAAGAGCGCAGAGAGAGAAAGAAAGAGCGCAGAGAGAAAAAAAAGAGCGCAGAGAGAGAGAAAGAAAGTGCACAGAGAGAAAGAAAGAGCGCAGAGAGAGAGAGAGAGAGAGCGCAGAGAGAGAGGAACAAAGAGCGCAGAGAGAGAGAGAGAGCGCAGAGAGAGAGAGAAAGAGCGCAGACAGAGAGAGAGCGCAGAGAGAGAGAGCGCAGAGAGAGCGAAAGAAAGAGCGCAGAGAGAGAAAGAAAGAGCGCAGAGAGAGAGAAAGAGCGCAGAGAGAGAGAAATAGCGCAGAGAGAGAAAGAAAGAGCACAGAGAGAGAAAGAAAGAGCGCAGAGAGAGATAGAGAGAGCGCAGAGAAAGAAAGAGCGCAGAGAGAGAAAGAAAGAGCGCAGAGAGAGAAAGAAAGAGCGCAGAGAGAGAGAAAGAAAGAGCGCAGAGAGAAAGTAAGAGCGCAGAGAAAGAAAGAAAGAGCGCAGAGAGAGAGAAAGAAAGAAAGATCGCAGAGAGAGAAAGAAAGAGCGCAGAGAGAGAAAGAAAGAGCGCAGAGAGAGAGAAAGAGCGCAGAGAGAGAGAAAGAAAATGCGCAGAGAGAAAGAAAGAGCGCAGAGAGAAAGAAAGAGCGCAGAGAGAGAGAAAGAAAGAGCGTAGAGAGAGAGAAAGAAAGAGCGCAGAGAGAGAAAGAAAGAGCGCAGAGAGAGAAAGAAAGAGCGCAGAGAGAGAAAGAACGAGCGCAGAGAGAGAAAGAAAGAAAGAGCGCAGAGAGAGAAAGAAAGAGCGCAGAGAGAGAAAGAAAGAAAGACCGCAGAGAGAGAGAGAGTGCAGAGAGAGAGGAACAAAGAGCACAGAGAGAGAGAGAGAGCGCAGAGAGAGAGAGAGAGCGCAGACAGAGAGAAAGAAAGAGCGAAGAGAGAGAGAAAGAAAGAGCGTAGAGAGAGAGAAAGAAAGAGCGCAGAGAGAGAGAAAGAAAGAGCGCAGAGAGAGAGAAAGAAAGAGCGCAGAGAGAGAAAGAAAGAGCGCAGAGAGAGAAAGAAAGAGCGCAGAGAGAGAAAGAAAGAGCGCAGAGAGAGAAAGAAAGAGCGCAGAGAGAGAAAGAAAGAGCGCAGAGAGAGAGAAAGAAGGAGCGCAGAGAGAGAAAGAAAGAGCGCAGAGAGAGAAAGAAAGAGCGCAGAGAGAGAGAGAGCGCAGAGAGAGAGAGAGCGCAGAGAGAAAGAAAGAGCGCAGAGAGAGAGAAAGAGCGCAGAGAGAGAGAGAGAGAAAGTGCGCAGAGAGAGAGAAAGAAAGTGCGCAGTGAGAGAGAAAGAAAGAGCGCAGAGAGAGAGAAAGAAAGAGCGCAGAGAGAGAGAAAGAAAGAGCGCAGAGAGAGAGAAAGAAAGAGAGCAGAGAGAGAAAGAAAGAGCGCAGAGAGAGAAAGAGTGCAGAGAGAGAGGAAGAAAGAGCGCAGAGAGAGAGAAAGAGCGCAGAGAGAGAGAAAGAGCGCAGAGAGAGAGAGAGAAAGAAAGAGCGCAGAGAGAGAGAAAGAAAGAGCGCAGAGAGAGAAAGAAAGAGCGCAGAGAGAGAAAGAACGAGCGCAGAGAGAGAGAGAAAGAAAGAGCGCAGAGAAAGAAAGAAAGAGCGCAGAGAGAGAAAGAAAGAGCGCAGAGAGAGAGAAAGAGCGCAGAGAGAGAGAAAGAAAGAGCGCAGAGAGAGAGAAAGAAAGAGCGCAGAGAGAGAAAGAAAGAAAGAGCGCAGAGAGAGAGAGAGAGCGCAGAGAGAGAGGAACAAAGAGCGCAGAGAGAGAGAGAGAGAGCACAGAGAGAGAGAGAAAGAGCGCAGACAGAGAGAGAGCGCAGAGAGAGAGAGAGCGCAGAGAGAGCGAAAGAAAGAGCGCAGAGAGAGAGAAAGAAAGAGCGCAGAGAGAGAAAGAAAGAGCGCAGAGAGAGAGAAAGAGCGCAGAGAGAGAGAAAGAGCGCAGAGAGAGAGAAAGAAAGAGCGCAGAGAGAGAGCGCAGAGAGAGAGAGCGCAGAGAGAAAGAAAGAGCGCAGAGAGAGAGAAAGAAAGAGCGCAGAGAGAGAGAAAGAAAGAGCGCAGAGAGAGAGAGAGAAAGAAAGAGCGCAGAGAGAGAGAAAGAAAGAGCGCAGAGAGAGAGAAAGAAAGAGCGCAGAGAGAGAGAGAAAGAGCGCAGAGAGAGAGAGAGAAAGAAAGAGCGCAGAGAGAGAGAAAGAAAGAGCGCAGAGAGAGAAAGAAAGAGCGCAGAGAGAGAAAGAACGAGCGCAGAGAGAGAGAGAAAGAAAGAAAGAGCGCAGAGAAAGAAAGAAAGAGCGCAGAGAGAGAAAGAAAGAGCGCAGAGAGAGAGAAAGAGCGCAGAGAGAGAGAAAGAAAGAGCGCAGAGAGAGAGAAAGAAAGAGCGCAGAGAGAGAAAGAAAGAAAGAGCGCAGAGAGAGAGAGAGAGCGCAGAGAGAGAGGAACAAAGAGCGCAGAGAGAGAGAGAGAGAGCACAGAGAGAGAGAGAAAGAGCGCAGACAGAGAGAGAGCGCAGAGAGAGAGAGAGCGCAGAGAGAGCGAAAGAAAGAGCGCAGAGAGAGAGAAAGAAAGAGCGCAGAGAGAGAAAGAAAGAGCGCAGAGAGAGAGAAAGAGCGCAGAGAGAGAGAAAGAGCGCAGAGAGAGAGAAAGAAAGAGCGCAGAGAGAGAGCGCAGAGAGAGAGAGCGCAGAGAGAAAGAAAGAGCGCAGAGAGAGAGAAAGAAAGAGCGCAGAGAGAGAGAAAGAAAGAGCGCAGAGAGAGAGAAAGAAAGAGCGCAGAGATAGAAAGAAAGAGCGCAGAGAGAGAGAAAGAGCGCAGAGAGAGAGAAAGAAGGAGCGCAGAGAGAGAAAGAAAGAGCGCAGAGAGAGAAAGAAAGAGCGCAGAGAGAGAAAGAAAGAGCGCAGAGAGAGAGAGCGCAGAGAGAGAGAGAGCGCAGAGAGAAAGAAAGAGCGCAGAGAGAGAGAAAGAGCGCAGAGAGAGAGAAAGAAGGAGCGCAGAGAGAGAAAGAAAGAGCGCAGAGAGAGAAAGAAAGAGCGCAGAGAGAGAAAGAAAGAGCGCAGAGAGAGAGAGCGCAGAGAGAGAGCGCAGAGAGAAAGAAAGAGCGCAGAGAGAGAGAAAGAGCGCAGAGAGAGAGAGAGAGAAAGTGCGCAGAGAGAGAGAAAGAAAGTGCGCAGTGAGAGAGAAAGAAAGAGCGCAGAGAGAGAGAAAGAAAGAGCGCAGAGAGAGAGAAAGAAAGAGCGCAGAGAGAGAGAAAGAAAGAGAGCAGAGAGAGAAAGAAAGAGCACAGAGAGAGAAAGAGTGCAGAGAGAGAGGAAGAAAGAGCGCAGAGAGAGAGAAAGAGCGCAGAGAGAGAGAAATAGCGCAGAGAGAGAGAAAGAAAGAGCGCAGAGAGAGAGAAAGAAAGTGCGCAGAGAGAGAGAAAGAAAGAGCGCAGAGAGAAAGAAAGAGCGCAGAGAGAGAGAAAGAAAGAGCGCAGAGAGAGAGAAAGAAAGAGCGCAGAGAGAGAAAGAAAGAGCGCAGAGAGAGAAAGTAAGAAAGAGCGCAGAGAGAGAAAGAAAGAGCGCAGAGAGAGAGAAAGAGCGCAGAGAGAGAGAAAGAAAGAGCGCAGAGAGAGAAAGAAAGAGCGCAGAGAGAGAAAGAAAAAGCGCAGAGAGCGAGAGAGCGCAGAGAGAGAGAGCTCAGAGAGAAAGAAAGAGCGCAGAGAGAGAGAAAGAGCGCAGAGAGAGAGAGAGAGAGAGAGAGAGAGAGAAAGTGCGCAGAGAGAGAGAAAGAAAGTGCGCAGAGAGAGAGAAAGAAAGAGCGCAGAGAGAGAGAAAGAAAGAGCGCAGAGAGAGAGAAAGAAAGAGCGCAGAGAGAGAAAAAGAAAGAGAGCAGAGAGAGAAAGAAAGAGCGCAGAGAGAGAAAGAGCGCAGAGAGAGAGGAAGAAAGAGCGCAGAGAAAGAAAGAGCGCAGAGAGAGAGAGGAAGAAAGAGTGCAGAGAGAGAGAAAGAAAGAGAGCAGAGAGAGAGAGAGCTCAGAGAAAGAAAGAGCGCAGAGAGAGAGAGGAAGAAAGAGCGCAGAGAGAGAGAAAGAGCGCAGAGAGAGAGAGGAAGAAAGAGTGCAGAGAGAGAAAGAAAGAAAGAAAGAGCGCAGAGAGAGAAAGAAAGAGCGCAGAGAGAGAGAGCGCAGAGAGAGAGAGAGCGCAGAGAGAGAAAGAGCGCAGAGAGAAAGAAAGAGCGCAGAGAGAGAAAGAGCGCAGAGAGAGAGAAAGAAAGAGCACAGAGAGAGAGAAAGAAAGAGCGCAGAGAGAGAGAAAGAAAGAGCGCAGAGAGAGAAAGAAAGAGCGCAGAGAGAAAAAAAAGAGCGCAGAGAAAGAGAAAGAAAGTGCACAGAGAGAAAGAAAGAGCGCAGAGAGAGAGAGAGCGCAGAGAGAGAGGAACAAAGAGCGCAGAGAGAGAGAGAGAGCGCAGAGAGAGAGAGAAAGAGCGCAGACAGAGAGAGAGCGCAGAGAGAGAGAGAGAGCGCAGAGAGAGCGAAAGAAAGAGCGCAGAGAGAGAAAGAAAGAGCGCAGAGAGAAAGAGCGCAGAGAGAAAGAAAGAGCGCAGAGAGAGAGAAAGAAAGAGCGCAGAGAGAGAGAAAGAAAGAGCG
Source organism: Ascaphus truei (assembly GCF_040206685.1). Classification (NCBI taxonomy): domain Eukaryota; kingdom Metazoa; phylum Chordata; class Amphibia; order Anura; family Ascaphidae; genus Ascaphus; species Ascaphus truei. The sequence goes on along the minus strand of NW_027454563.1, from coordinate 493,363 downwards.
CAGAGAGTGAAAGAAAGAGCGCAGAGAGAGAAAGAAAGAGCGCAGAGAGAGAAAGAAAGAGCACAGAGAGAGAGAAAGAGCGCAGAGAGAGAGAAAGAGCGCAGAGAGAGAGAAAGAAAGAGCGCAGAGAGAGAAAGAAAGAAAGAGCGCAGAGACAGAAAGAAAGAGCGCAGAGAGAGAGAGCGAGCGCAGAGAGAGGAAGAAAGAGCGCAGAGAGAGAGAAAGAGCGCAGAGAGAGAGAGAAAGAGCGCAGAGAGAAAGAGAGCGCAGACAGAGAGAGAGCGCAGAGAGAGAGAGAGCGCAGAGAGAAAGAGAGCGCAGACAGAGAGAGAGCGCAGAGAGAGAGAGCGCAGAGAGAGAGAAAGAAAGAGCGCAGAGAGAGAGAAAGAGCGCAGAGAGAGAGAAAGAAGGAGCGCAGAGAGAGAAAGAAAGAGCGCAGAGAGAGAAAGAAAGAGCGCAGAGAGAGAAAGAAAGAGCGCAGAGAGAGAGAGCGCAGAGAGAAAGAAAGAGCGCAGAGAGAGAGAAAGAGCGCAGAGAGAGAGAAAGAAGGAGCGCAGAGAGAGAAAGAAAGAGCGCAGAGAGAGAAAGAAAGAGCGCAGAGAGAGAAAGAAAGAGCGCAGAGAGAGAGAGCGCAGAGAGAGAGAGAGCGCAGAGAGAAAGAAAGAGCGCAGAGAGAGAGAAAGAGCGCAGAGAGAGAGAGAGAGAAAGTGCGCAGAGAGAGAGAAAGAAAGTGCGCAGTGAGAGAGAAAGAAAGAGCGCAGAGAGAGAGAAAGAAAGAGCGCAGAGAGAGAGAAAGAAAGAGCGCAGAGAGAGAGAAAGAAAGAGAGCAGAGAGAGAAAGAAAGAGCACAGAGAGAGAAAGAGTGCAGAGAGAGAGGAAGAAAGAGCGCAGAGAGAGAGAAAGAGCGCAGAGAGAGAGAAATAGCGCAGAGAGAGAGAAAGAAAGAGCTCAGAGAGAGAGAAAGAAAGTGCGCAGAGAGAGAGAAAGAAAGAGCGCAGAGAGAAAGAAAGAGCGCAGAGAGAGAGAAAGAAAGAGCGCAGAGAGAGAGAAAGAAAGAGCGCAGAGAGAGAAAGAAAGAGCGCAGAGAGAGAAAGTAAGAAAGAGCGCAGAGAGAGAAAGAAAGAGCGCAGAGAGAGAGAAAGAGCGCAGAGAGAGAGAAAGAGCGCATAGAGAGAGAAAGAAAGAGCGCAGAGAGAGAAAGAAAGAGCGCAGAGAGAGAAAGAAAAAGCGCAGAGAGAGAGAGAGCGCAGAGAGAGAGAGCTCAGAGAGAAAGAAAGAGCGCAGAGAGAGAGAAAGAGCGCAGAGAGAGAGAGAGAGAGAGAGAGAGAGAGAGAGAAAGTGCGCAGAGAGAGAGAAAGAAAGTGCGCAGAGAGAGAGAAAGAAAGAGCGCAGAGAGAGAGAAAGAAAGAGCGCAGAGAGAGAGAAAGAAAGAGCGCAGAGAGAGAAAAAGAAAGAGAGCAGAGAGAGAAAGAAAGAGCGCAGAGAGAGAAAGAGCGCAGAGAGAGAGGAAGAAAAAGCGCAGAGAAAGAAAGAGCGCAGAGAGAGAGAGGAAGAAAGAGTGCAGAGAGAGAGAAAGAAAGAGAGCAGAGAGAGAGAGAGCTCAGAGAAAGAAAGAGCGCAGAGAGAGAGAGGAAGAAAGAGCGCAGAGAGAGAGAAAGAGCGCAGAGAGAGAGAGGAAGAAAGAGTGCAGAGAGAGAAAGAAAGAAAGAAAGAGCGCAGAGAGAGAAAGAAAGAGCGCAGAGAGAGAGAGAGCGCAGAGAGAGAGAGAGCGCAGAGAGAGAAAGAGCGCAGAGAGAAAGAAAGAACGCAGAGAGAGAAAGAGCGCAGAGAGAGAGAAAGAAAGAGCGCAGAGAGAAAGAAAGAGTGCAGAGAGAGAGAAAGAAAGAGCGCAGAGAGAGAGAAATAAAGAGCGCAGAGAGAGAGAAAGAAAGAGCACAGAGAGAGAGAAAGAAAGAGCGCAGAGAGAGAGAAAGAAAGAGCGCAGAGAGAGAAAGAAAGAGCGCAGAGAGAAAAAAAAGAGCGCAGAGAGAGAGAAAGAAAGTGCACAGAGAGAAAGAAAGAGCGCAGAGAGAGAGAGAGAGAGCGCAGAGAGAGAGGAACAAAGAGCGCAGAGAGAGAGAGAGAGCGCAGAGAGAGAGAGAAAGAGCGCAGACAGAGAGAGAGCGCAGAGAGAGAGAGCGCAGAGAGAGCGAAAGAAAGAGCGCAGAGAGAGAAAGAAAGAGCGCAGAGAGAGAGAGCACAGAGAGAAAGAAAGAGCGCAGAGAGAGAGAAATAGCGCAGAGAGAGAGAAATAGCGCAGAGAGAGAAAGAAAGAGCGCAGAGAGAAAGAAAGAGCGCAGAGAGAGAGAAAGAAAGAGCGCAGAGAGAGAGAAAGAAAGAGCGCAGAGAGAGAAAGAAAGAGCGCAGAGAGAGAGAAAGAAAGAGCGCAGAGAGAGAGAAAGAAAGAGCGCAGAGAGAGAAAGAAAGAGCGCAGAGAGAGAAAGTAAGAAAGAGCGCAGAGAGAGAAAGAAAGAGCGCAGAGAGAGAGAAAGAGCGCAGAGAGAGAGAAAGAGCGCATAGAGAGAGACAGAAAGAGCGCAGAGAGAGAAAGAAAAAGCGCAGAGAGAGAGAGAGCGCAGAGAGAGAGCTCAGAGAGAAAGAAAGAGCGCAGAGAGAGAGAAAGAGCGCAGAGAGAGAGAGAGAGAGAAAGTGCGCAGAGAGAGAGAAAGAAAGTGCGCAGAGAGAGAGAAAGAAAGAGCGCAGAGAGAGAGAAAGAAAGAGCGCAGAGAGAGAGAAAGAAAGAGCGCAGAGAGAGAGAAAGAAAGAGAGCAGAGAGAGAAAGAAAGAGCGCAGAGAGAGAAAGAGCGCAGAGAGAGAGGAAGAAAGAGCGCAGAGAAAGAAAGAGCGCAGAGAGAGAGAGGAAGAAAGAGTGCAGAGAGAGAGAAAGAAAGAGAGCAGAGAGAGAGAGAGCTCAGAGAAAGAAAGAGCGCAGAGAGAGAGAGGAAGAAAGAGCGCAGAGAGAGAGAAAGAGCGCAGAGAGAGAGAGGAAGAAAGAGTGCAGAGAGAGAAAGAAAGAAAGAAAGAGCGCAGAGAGAGAAAGAAAGAGCGCAGAGAGAGAGAGCGCAGAGAGAGAGAGAGCGCAGAGAGAGAAAGAGCGCAGAGAGAAAGAAAGAGCGCAGAGAGAGAAAGAGCGCAGAGAGAGAGAAAGAAAGAGCACAGAGAGAGAGAAAGAAAGAGCGCAGAGAGAGAGAAAGAAAGAGCGCAGAGAGAGAAAGAAAGAGCGCAGAGAGAGAAAAAAGAGCGCAGAGAAAGAGAAAGAAAGTGCACAGAGAGAAAGAAAGAGCGCAGAGAGAGAGAGAGCGCAGAGAGAGAGGAACAAAGAGCGCAGAGAGAGAGAGAGAGCGCAGAGAGAGAGAGAAAGAGCGCAGACAGACAGAGAGCGCAGAGAGAGAGAGAGAGCGCAGAGAGAGCGAAAGAAAGAGCGCAGAGAGAGAAAGAAAGAGCGCAGAGAGAAAGAGCGCAGAGATAAAGAAAGAGCGCAGAGAGAGAGAAAGAAAGAGCGCAGAGAGAGAGAAAGAAAGAGCGCAGAGAGAGAAAGAAAGAGCGCAGAGAGAGAAAGAAAGAGCGCAGAGAGAGAAAGAAAGAGCACAGAGAGAGAGAAAGAGCGCAGAGAGAGAGAAAGAGCGCAGAGAGAGAGAAAGAAAGAGCGCAGAGAGAGAAAGAAAGAAAGAGCGCAGAGACAGAAAGAAAGAGCGCAGAGAGAGAGAGCGAGCGCAGAGAGAGGAAGAAAGAGCGCAGAGAGAGAGAAAGAGCGCAGAGAGAGAGAGAAAGAGCGCAGAGAGAAAGAGAGCGCAGACAGAGAGAGAGCGCAGAGAGAGAGAGCGCAGAGAGAAAGAGAGCGCAGACAGAGAGAGAGCGCAGAGAGAGAGAGAGCGCAGAGAGAGAGAAAGAAAGAGCGCAGAGAGAGAAAGAAAGAGCGCAGAGAGAGAAAGAAAGAGCGCAGAGAGAGAGAAAGAAAGAGCGCAGAGAGAAAGAAAGAGCGCAGAGAGAGAGAAAGAAAGAGCGCAGAGAGAGAGAAAGAAAGAGCGCAGAGAGAGAGAGAAAGAGCGCAGAGAGAGAAAGAAAGAGCGCAGAGAGAGAAAGAAAGAAAGAGCGCAGAGAGAGAAAGAAAGAGCGCAGAGAGAGAAAGAAAGAGCGCAGAGAGAGAGAAAGAGCGCAGAGAGAGAGAAAGAAGGAGTGCAGAGAGAGAAAGAATGAGCGCAGAGAGAGAAAGAAAGAGCGCAGAGAGAGAGAGCGCAGAGAGAGAGAGCGCAGAGAGAAAGAAAGAGCGCAGAGAGAGAGAAAGAGCGCAGAGAGAGAGAGAGAGAAAGTGCGCAGAGAGAGAGAAAGAAAGTGCGCAGTGAGAGAGAAAGAAAGCGCGCAGAGAGAGAGAAAGAAAGAGCGCAGAGAGAGAGAAAGAAAGAGCGCAGAGAGAGAGAAAGAAAGAGCGCAGAGAGAGAGAAAGAAAGAGCGCAGAGAGAGAAAGAAAGAGCGCAGAGAGAGAAAGTAAGAAAGAGCGCAGAGAGAGAAAGAAAGAGCGCAGAGAGAGAGAAAGAGCGCAGAGAGAGAGAAAGAGCGCATAGAGAGAGAAAGAAAGAGCGCAGAGAGAGAAAGAAAGAGCGCAGAGAGAGAAAGAAAAAGTGCAGAGAGAGAGAGAGCGCAGAGAGAGAGCTCAGAGAGAAAGAAAGAGCGCAGAGAGAGAGAAAGAGCGCAGAGAGAGAGAGAGAGAGAAAGTGCGCAGAGAGAGAGAAAGAAAGTGCGCAGAGAGAGAGAAAGAAAGAGCGCAGAGAGAGAGAAAGAAAGAGCGCAGAGAGAGAGAAAGAAAGAGCGCAGAGAGAGAGAAAGAAAGAGAGCAGAGAGAGAAAGAAAGAGCACAGAGAGAGAAAGAGCGCAGAGAGAGAGGAAGAAAGAGCGCAGAGAGAGAGAAAGAGAGCAGAGAAAGAAAGAGCGCAGAGAGAGAGGAAGAAAGAGTGCAGAGAGAGAGAAAGAAAGAGAGCAGAGAGAGAGAGAGCTCAGAGAAAGAAAGAGCACAGAGAGATAGAGGAAGAAAGAGCGCAGAGAGAGAGAAAGAAAGTGCGCAGAGAGAGAGAAAGAAAGAGCGCAGAGAGAGAGAAAGAAAGAGCACAGAGAGAGAGAAAGAAAGAGCGCAGAGAGAGAGAAAGAAAGAGCGCAGAGAGAGAGAAAGAAAGAGCGCAGAGAGAGAGAAAGAAAGTGCGCAGAGAGAGAGAAAGAAAGAGCGCAGAGAGAGAGAAAGAAAGAGCGCAGAGAGAGAGAAAGAAAGAGCGCAGAGAGAGAGAAAGAAAGAGCGCAGAGAGAGAGAAAGAAAGAGCGCAGAGAGAAAAAAAAGAGCGCAGAGAGAGAGAAAGAAAGTGCACAGAGAGAAAGAAAAAGCGCAGAGAGAGAGAGAGAGAGCGCAGAGAGAGAGGAACAAAGAGCTCAGAGAGAGAGAAAGAAAGTGCGCAGAGAGAGAGAAAGAAAGAGCGCAGAGAGAAAGAAAGAGCGCAGAGAGAGAGAAAGAAAGAGCGCAGAGAGAGAGAAAGAAAGAGCGCAGAGAGAGAAAGAAAGAGCGCAGAGAGAGAAAGTAAGAAAGAGCGCAGAGAGAGAAAGAAAGAGCGCAGAGAGAGAGAAAGAGCGCAGAGAGAGAGAAAGAGCGCATAGAGAGAGAAAGAAAGAGCGCAGAGAGAGAAAGAAAGAGCGCAGAGAGAGAAAGAAAAAGCGCAGAGAGAGAGAGAGCGCAGAGAGAGAGAGCTCAGAGAGAAAGAAAGAGCGCAGAGAGAGAGAAAGAGCGCAGAGAGAGAGAGAGAGAGAGAGAGAGAGAGAAAGTGCGCAGAGAGAGAGAAAGAAAGTGCGCAGAGAGAGAGAAAGAAAGAGCGCAGAGAGAGAGAAAGAAAGAGCGCAGAGAGAGAGAAAGAAAGAGCGCAGAGAGAGAAAAAGAAAGAGAGCAGAGAGAGAAAGAAAGAGCGCAGAGAGAGAAAGAGCGCAGAGAGAGAGGAAGAAAGAGCGCAGAGAAAGAAAGAGCGCAGAGAGAGAGAGGAAGAAAGAGTGCAGAGAGAGAGAAAGAAAGAGAGCAGAGAGAGAGAGAGCTCAGAGAAAGAAAGAGCGCAGAGAGAGAGAGGAAGAAAGAGCGCAGAGAGAGAGAAAGAGCGCAGAGAGAGAGAGGAAGAAAGAGTGCAGAGAGAGAAAGAAAGAAAGAAAGAGCGCAGAGAGAGAAAGAAAGAGCGCAGAGAGAGAGAGAGCGCAGAGAGAGAGAGAGCGCAGAGAGAGAAAGAGCGCAGAGAGAAAGAAAGAACGCAGAGAGAGAAAGAGCGCAGAGAGAGAGAAAGAAAGAGCGCAGAGAGAAAGAAAGAGTGCAGAGAGAGAGAAATAAAGAGCGCAGAGAGAGAGAAAGAAAGAGCACAGAGAGAGAGAAAGAAAGAGCGCAGAGAGAGAGAAAGAAAGAGCGCAGAGAGAGAAAGAAAGAGCGCAGAGAGAAAAAAAAGAGCGCAGAGAGAGAGAAAGAAAGTGCACAGAGAGAAAGAAAGAGCGCAGAGAGAGAGAGAGAGAGCGCAGAGAGAGAGGAACAAAGAGCGCAGAGAGAGAGAGAGAGCGCAGAGAGAGAGAGAAAGAGCGCAGACAGAGAGAGAGCGCAGAGAGAGAGAGCGCAGAGAGAGCGAAAGAAAGAGCGCAGAGAGAGAAAGAAAGAGCGCAGAGAGAGAGAGCACAGAGAGAAAGAAAGAGCGCAGAGAGAGAGAAATAGCGCAGAGAGAGAGAAATAGCGCAGAGAGAGAAAGAAAGAGCGCAGAGAGAAAGAAAGAGCGCAGAGAGAGAGAAAGAAAGAGCGCAGAGAGAGAGAAAGAAAGAGCGCAGAGAGAGAAAGAAAGAGCGCAGAGAGAGAGAAAGAAAGAGCGCAGAGAGAGAGAAAGAAAGAGCGCAGAGAGAGAAAGAAAGAGCGCAGAGAGAGAAAGTAAGAAAGAGCGCAGAGAGAGAAAGAAAGAGCGCAGAGAGAGAGAAAGAGCGCAGAGAGAGAGAAAGAGCGCATAGAGAGAGACAGAAAGAGCGCAGAGAGAGAAAGAAAAAGCGCAGAGAGAGAGAGAGCGCAGAGAGAGAGCTCAGAGAGAAAGAAAGAGCGCAGAGAGAGAGAAAGAGCGCAGAGAGAGAGAGAGAGAGAAAGTGCGCAGAGAGAGAGAAAGAAAGTGCGCAGAGAGAGAGAAAGAAAGAGCGCAGAGAGAGAGAAAGAAAGAGCGCAGAGAGAGAGAAAGAAAGAGCGCAGAGAGAGAGAAAGAAAGAGAGCAGAGAGAGAAAGAAAGAGCGCAGAGAGAGAAAGAGCGCAGAGAGAGAGGAAGAAAGAGCGCAGAGAAAGAAAGAGCGCAGAGAGAGAGAGGAAGAAAGAGTGCAGAGAGAGAGAAAGAAAGAGAGCAGAGAGAGAGAGAGCTCAGAGAAAGAAAGAGCGCAGAGAGAGAGAGGAAGAAAGAGCGCAGAGAGAGAGAAAGAGCGCAGAGAGAGAGAGGAAGAAAGAGTGCAGAGAGAGAAAGAAAGAAAGAAAGAGCGCAGAGAGAGAAAGAAAGAGCGCAGAGAGAGAGAGCGCAGAGAGAGAGAGAGCGCAGAGAGAGAAAGAGCGCAGAGAGAAAGAAAGAGCGCAGAGAGAGAAAGAGCGCAGAGAGAGAGAAAGAAAGAGCACAGAGAGAGAGAAAGAAAGAGCGCAGAGAGAGAGAAAGAAAGAGCGCAGAGAGAGAAAGAAAGAGCGCAGAGAGAGAAAAAAGAGCGCAGAGAAAGAGAAAGAAAGTGCACAGAGAGAAAGAAAGAGCGCAGAGAGAGAGAGAGCGCAGAGAGAGAGGAACAAAGAGCGCAGAGAGAGAGAGAGAGCGCAGAGAGAGAGAGAAAGAGCGCAGACAGAGAGAGAGCGCAGAGAGAGAGAGAGAGCGCAGAGAGAGCGAAAGAAAGAGCGCAGAGAGAGAAAGAAAGAGCGCAGAGAGAAAGAGCGCAGAGATAAAGAAAGAGCGCAGAGAGAGAGAAAGAAAGAGCGCAGAGAGAGAGAAAGAAAGAGCGCAGAGAGAGAAAGAAAGAGCGCAGAGAGAGAAAGAAAGAGCGCAGAGAGAGAAAGAAAGAGCACAGAGAGAGAGAAAGAGCGCAGAGAGAGAGAAAGAGCGCAGAGAGAGAGAAAGAAAGAGCGCAGAGAGAGAAAGAAAGAAAGAGCGCAGAGACAGAAAGAAAGAGCACAGAGAGAGAGAAATAGCGCAGAGAGAGAGAAATAGCGCAGAGAGAGAAAGAAAGAGCGCAGAGAGAAAGAAAGAGCGCAGAGAGAGAGAAAGAAAGAGCGCAGAGAGAGAGAAAGAAAGAGCGCAGAGAGAGAGAAAGAAAGAGCGCAGAGAGAGAGAAAGAAAGAGCGCAGAGAGAGAGAAAGAAAGAGCGCAGAGAGAGAAAGAAAGAGCGCAGAGAGAGAAAGTAAGAAAGAGCGCAGAGAGAGAAAGAAAGAGCGCAGAGAGAGAGAAAGAGCGCAGAGAGAGAGAAAGAGCGCATAGAGAGAGACAGAAAGAGCGCAGAGAGAGAAAGAAAAAGCGCAGAGAGAGAGAGAGCGCAGAGAGAGAGCTCAGAGAGAAAGAAAGAGCGCAGAGAGAGAGAAAGAGCGCAGAGAGAGAGAGAGAGAGAAAGTGCGCAGAGAGAGAGAAAGAAAGTGCGCAGAGAGAGAGAAAGAAAGAGCGCAGAGAGAGAGAAAGAAAGAGCGCAGAGAGAGAGAAAGAAAGAGCGCAGAGAGAGAGAAAGAAAGAGAGCAGAGAGAGAAAGAAAGAGCGCAGAGAGAGAAAGAGCGCAGAGAGAGAGGAAGAAAGAGCGCAGAGAAAGAAAGAGCGCAGAGAGAGAGAGGAAGAAAGAGTGCAGAGAGAGAGAAAGAAAGAGAGCAGAGAGAGAGAGAGCTCAGAGAAAGAAAGAGCGCAGAGAGAGAGAGGAAGAAAGAGCGCAGAGAGAGAGAAAGAGCGCAGAGAGAGAGAGGAAGAAAGAGTGCAGAGAGAGAAAGAAAGAAAGAAAGAGCGCAGAGAGAGAAAGAAAGAGCGCAGAGAGAGAGAGCGCAGAGAGAGAGAGAGCGCAGAGAGAGAAAGAGCGCAGAGAGAAAGAAAGAGCGCAGAGAGAGAAAGAGCGCAGAGAGAGAGAAAGAAAGAGCACAGAGAGAGAGAAAGAAAGAGCGCAGAGAGAGAGAAAGAAAGAGCGCAGAGAGAGAAAGAAAGAGCGCAGAGAGAGAAAAAAGAGCGCAGAGAAAGAGAAAGAAAGTGCACAGAGAGAAAGAAAGAGCGCAGAGAGAGAGAGAGCGCAGAGAGAGAGGAACAAAGAGCGCAGAGAGAGAGAGAGAGCGCAGAGAGAGAGAGAAAGAGCGCAGACAGAGAGAGAGCGCAGAGAGAGAGAGAGAGCGCAGAGAGAGCGAAAGAAAGAGCGCAGAGAGAGAAAGAAAGAGCGCAGAGAGAAAGAGCGCAGAGATAAAGAAAGAGCGCAGAGAGAGAGAAAGAAAGAGCGCAGAGAGAGAGAAAGAAAGAGCGCAGAGAGAGAAAGAAAGAGCGCAGAGAGAGAAAGAAAGAGCGCAGAGAGAGAAAGAAAGAGCACAGAGAGAGAGAAAGAGCGCAGAGAGAGAGAAAGAGCGCAGAGAGAGAGAAAGAAAGAGCGCAGAGAGAGAAAGAAAGAAAGAGCGCAGAGACAGAAAGAAAGAGCGCAGAGAGAGAGAGCGAGCGCAGAGAGAGGAAGAAAGAGCGCAGAGAGAGAGAAAGAGCGCAGAGAGAGAGAGAAAGAGCGCAGAGAGAAAGAGAGCGCAGACAGAGAGAGAGCGCAGAGAGAGAGAGCGCAGAGAGAAAGAGAGCGCAGACAGAGAGAGAGCGCAGAGAGAGAGAGAGCGCAGAGAGAGAGAAAGAAAGAGCGCAGAGAGAGAAAGAAAGAGCGCAGAGAGAGAAAGAAAGAGCGCAGAGAGAGAGAAAGAAAGAGCGCAGAGAGAAAGAAAGAGCGCAGAGAGAGAGAAAGAAAGAGCGCAGAGAGAGAGAAAGAAAGAGCGCAGAGAGAGAGAGAAAGAGCGCAGAGAGAGAAAGAAAGAGCGCAGAGAGAGAAAGAAAGAAAGAGCGCAGAGAGAGAAAGAAAGAGCGCAGAGAGAGAAAGAAAGAGCGCAGAGAGAGAGAAAGAGCGCAGAGAGAGAGAAAGAAGGAGTGCAGAGAGAGAAAGAATGAGCGCAGAGAGAGAAAGAAAGAGCGCAGAGAGAGAGAGCGCAGAGAGAGAGAGCGCAGAGAGAAAGAAAGAGCGCAGAGAGAGAGAAAGAGCGCAGAGAGAGAGAGAGAGAAAGTGCGCAGAGAGAGAGAAAGAAAGTGCGCAGTGAGAGAGAAAGAAAGCGCGCAGAGAGAGAGAAAGAAAGAGCGCAGAGAGAGAGAAAGAAAGAGCGCAGAGAGAGAGAAAGAAAGAGCGCAGAGAGAGAGAAAGAAAGAGCGCAGAGAGAGAAAGAAAGAGCGCAGAGAGAGAAAGTAAGAAAGAGCGCAGAGAGAGAAAGAAAGAGCGCAGAGAGAGAGAAAGAGCGCAGAGAGAGAGAAAGAGCGCATAGAGAGAGAAAGAAAGAGCGCAGAGAGAGAAAGAAAGAGCGCAGAGAGAGAAAGAAAAAGTGCAGAGAGAGAGAGAGCGCAGAGAGAGAGCTCAGAGAGAAAGAAAGAGCGCAGAGAGAGAGAAAGAGCGCAGAGAGAGAGAGAGAGAGAAAGTGCGCAGAGAGAGAGAAAGAAAGTGCGCAGAGAGAGAGAAAGAAAGAGCGCAGAGAGAGAGAAAGAAAGAGCGCAGAGAGAGAGAAAGAAAGAGCGCAGAGAGAGAGAAAGAAAGAGAGCAGAGAGAGAAAGAAAGAGCACAGAGAGAGAAAGAGCGCAGAGAGAGAGGAAGAAAGAGCGCAGAGAGAGAGAAAGAGAGCAGAGAAAGAAAGAGCGCAGAGAGAGAGGAAGAAAGAGTGCAGAGAGAGAGAAAGAAAGAGAGCAGAGAGAGAGAGAGCTCAGAGAAAGAAAGAGCACAGAGAGATAGAGGAAGAAAGAGCGCAGAGAGAGAGAAAGAAAGTGCGCAGAGAGAGAGAAAGAAAGAGCGCAGAGAGAGAGAAAGAAAGAGCACAGAGAGAGAGAAAGAAAGAGCGCAGAGAGAGAGAAAGAAAGAGCGCAGAGAGAGAGAAAGAAAGAGCGCAGAGAGAGAGAAAGAAAGTGCGCAGAGAGAGAGAAAGAAAGAGCGCAGAGAGAGAGAAAGAAAGAGCGCAGAGAGAGAGAAAGAAAGAGCGCAGAGAGAGAGAAAGAAAGAGCGCAGAGAGAGAGAAAGAAAGAGCGCAGAGAGAAAAAAAAGAGCGCAGAGAGAGAGAAAGAAAGTGCACAGAGAGAAAGAAAAAGCGCAGAGAGAGAGAGAGAGAGCGCAGAGAGAGAGGAACAAAGAGCTCAGAGAGAGAGAAAGAAAGTGCGCAGAGAGAGAGAAAGAAAGAGCGCAGAGAGAAAGAAAGAGCGCAGAGAGAGAGAAAGAAAGAGCGCAGAGAGAGAGAAAGAAAGAGCGCAGAGAGAGAAAGAAAGAGCGCAGAGAGAGAAAGTAAGAAAGAGCGCAGAGAGAGAAAGAAAGAGCGCAGAGAGAGAGAAAGAGCGCAGAGAGAGAGAAAGAGCGCATAGAGAGAGAAAGAAAGAGCGCAGAGAGAGAAAGAAAGAGCGCAGAGAGAGAAAGAAAAAGCGCAGAGAGAGAGAGAGCGCAGAGAGAGAGAGCTCAGAGAGAAAGAAAGAGCGCAGAGAGAGAGAAAGAGCGCAGAGAGAGAGAGAGAGAGAGAGAGAGAGAGAAAGTGCGCAGAGAGAGAGAAAGAAAGTGCGCAGAGAGAGAGAAAGAAAGAGCGCAGAGAGAGAGAAAGAAAGAGCGCAGAGAGAGAGAAAGAAAGAGCGCAGAGAGAGAAAAAGAAAGAGAGCAGAGAGAGAAAGAAAGAGCGCAGAGAGAGAAAGAGCGCAGAGAGAGAGGAAGAAAGAGCGCAGAGAAAGAAAGAGCGCAGAGAGAGAGAGGAAGAAAGAGTGCAGAGAGAGAGAAAGAAAGAGAGCAGAGAGAGAGAGAGCTCAGAGAAAGAAAGAGCGCAGAGAGAGAGAGGAAGAAAGAGCGCAGAGAGAGAGAAAGAGCGCAGAGAGAGAGAGGAAGAAAGAGTGCAGAGAGAGAAAGAAAGAAAGAAAGAGCGCAGAGAGAGAAAGAAAGAGCGCAGAGAGAGAGAGAGCGCAGAGAGAGAGAGAGCGCAGAGAGAGAAAGAGCGCAGAGAGAAAGAAAGAACGCAGAGAGAGAAAGAGCGCAGAGAGAGAGAAAGAAAGAGCGCAGAGAGAAAGAAAGAGTGCAGAGAGAGAGAAAGAAAGAGCGCAGAGAGAGAGAAATAAAGAGCGCAGAGAGAGAGAAAGAAAGAGCACAGAGAGAGAGAAAGAAAGAGCGCAGAGAGAGAGAAAGAAAGAGCGCAGAGAGAGAAAGAAAGAGCGCAGAGAGAAAAAAAAGAGCGCAGAGAGAGAGAAAGAAAGTGCACAGAGAGAAAGAAAGAGCGCAGAGAGAGAGAGAGAGAGCGCAGAGAGAGAGGAACAAAGAGCGCAGAGAGAGAGAGAGAGCGCAGAGAGAGAGAGAAAGAGCGCAGACAGAGAGAGAGCGCAGAGAGAGAGAGCGCAGAGAGAGCGAAAGAAAGAGCGCAGAGAGAGAAAGAAAGAGCGCAGAGAGAGAGAGCACAGAGAGAAAGAAAGAGCGCAGAGAGAGAGAAATAGCGCAGAGAGAGAGAAATAGCGCAGAGAGAGAAAGAAAGAGCGCAGAGAGAAAGAAAGAGCGCAGAGAGAGAGAAAGAAAGAGCGCAGAGAGAGAGAAAGAAAGAGCGCAGAGAGAGAAAGAAAGAGCGCAGAGAGAGAGAAAGAAAGAGCGCAGAGAGAGAGAAAGAAAGAGCGCAGAGAGAGAAAGAAAGAGCGCAGAGAGAGAAAGTAAGAAAGAGCGCAGAGAGAGAAAGAAAGAGCGCAGAGAGAGAGAAAGAGCGCAGAGAGAGAGAAAGAGCGCATAGAGAGAGACAGAAAGAGCGCAGAGAGAGAAAGAAAAAGCGCAGAGAGAGAGAGAGCGCAGAGAGAGAGCTCAGAGAGAAAGAAAGAGCGCAGAGAGAGAGAAAGAGCGCAGAGAGAGAGAGAGAGAGAAAGTGCGCAGAGAGAGAGAAAGAAAGTGCGCAGAGAGAGAGAAAGAAAGAGCGCAGAGAGAGAGAAAGAAAGAGCGCAGAGAGAGAGAAAGAAAGAGCGCAGAGAGAGAGAAAGAAAGAGAGCAGAGAGAGAAAGAAAGAGCGCAGAGAGAGAAAGAGCGCAGAGAGAGAGGAAGAAAGAGCGCAGAGAAAGAAAGAGCGCAGAGAGAGAGAGGAAGAAAGAGTGCAGAGAGAGAGAAAGAAAGAGAGCAGAGAGAGAGAGAGCTCAGAGAAAGAAAGAGCGCAGAGAGAGAGAGGAAGAAAGAGCGCAGAGAGAGAGAAAGAGCGCAGAGAGAGAGAGGAAGAAAGAGTGCAGAGAGAGAAAGAAAGAAAGAAAGAGCGCAGAGAGAGAAAGAAAGAGCGCAGAGAGAGAGAGCGCAGAGAGAGAGAGAGCGCAGAGAGAGAAAGAGCGCAGAGAGAAAGAAAGAGCGCAGAGAGAGAAAGAGCGCAGAGAGAGAGAAAGAAAGAGCACAGAGAGAGAAAGAAAGAGCGCAGAGAGAGAAAAAAGAGCGCAGAGAAAGAGAAAGAAAGTGCACAGAGAGAAAGAAAGAGCGCAGAGAGAGAGAGAGCGCAGAGAGAGAGGAACAAAGAGCGCAGAGAGAGAGAGAGAGCGCAGAGAGAGAGAGAAAGAGCGCAGACAGAGAGAGAGCGCAGAGAGAGAGAGAGAGCGCAGAGAGAGCGAAAGAAAGAGCGCAGAGAGAGAAAGAAAGAGCGCAGAGAGAAAGAGCGCAGAGATAAAGAAAGAGCGCAGAGAGAGAGAAAGAAAGAGCGCAGAGAGAGAGAAAGAAAGAGCGCAGAGAGAGAAAGAAAGAGCGCAGAGAGAGAAAGAAAGAGCGCAGAGAGAGAAAGAAAGAGCACAGAGAGAGAGAAAGAGCGCAGAGAGAGAGAAAGAGCGCAGAGAGAGAGAAAGAAAGAGCGCAGAGAGAGAAAGAAAGAAAGAGCGCAGAGACAGAAAGAAAGAGCGCAGAGAGAGAGAGCGAGCGCAGAGAGAGGAAGAAAGAGCGCAGAGAGAGAGAAAGAGCGCAGAGAGAGAGAGAAAGAGCGCAGAGAGAAAGAGAGCGCAGACAGAGAGAGAGCGCAGAGAGAGAGAGCGCAGAGAGAAAGAGAGCGCAGACAGAGAGAGAGCGCAGAGAGAGAGAGAGCGCAGAGAGAGAGAAAGAAAGAGCGCAGAGAGAGAAAGAAAGAGCGCAGAGAGAGAAAGAAAGAGCGCAGAGAGAGAGAAAGAAAGAGCGCAGAGAGAAAGAAAGAGCGCAGAGAGAGAGAAAGAAAGAGCGCAGAGAGAGAGAAAGAAAGAGCGCAGAGAGAGAGAGAAAGAGCGCAGAGAGAGAAAGAAAGAGCGCAGAGAGAGAAAGAAAGAAAGAGCGCAGAGAGAGAAAGAAAGAGCGCAGAGAGAGAAAGAAAGAGCGCAGAGAGAGAGAAAGAGCGCAGAGAGAGAGAAAGAAGGAGTGCAGAGAGAGAAAGAATGAGCGCAGAGAGAGAAAGAAAGAGCGCAGAGAGAGAGAGCGCAGAGAGAGAGAGCGCAGAGAGAAAGAAAGAGCGCAGAGAGAGAGAAAGAGCGCAGAGAGAGAGAGAGAGAAAGTGCGCAGAGAGAGAGAAAGAAAGTGCGCAGTGAGAGAGAAAGAAAGCGCGCAGAGAGAGAGAAAGAAAGAGCGCAGAGAGAGAGAAAGAAAGAGCGCAGAGAGAGAGAAAGAAAGAGCGCAGAGAGAGAGAAAGAAAGAGCGCAGAGAGAGAAAGAAAGAGCGCAGAGAGAGAAAGTAAGAAAGAGCGCAGAGAGAGAAAGAAAGAGCGCAGAGAGAGAGAAAGAGCGCAGAGAGAGAGAAAGAGCGCATAGAGAGAGAAAGAAAGAGCGCAGAGAGAGAAAGAAAGAGCGCAGAGAGAGAAAGAAAAAGTGCAGAGAGAGAGAGAGCGCAGAGAGAGAGCTCAGAGAGAAAGAAAGAGCGCAGAGAGAGAGAAAGAGCGCAGAGAGAGAGAGAGAGAGAAAGTGCGCAGAGAGAGAGAAAGAAAGTGCGCAGAGAGAGAGAAAGAAAGAGCGCAGAGAGAGAGAAAGAAAGAGCGCAGAGAGAGAGAAAGAAAGAGCGCAGAGAGAGAGAAAGAAAGAGAGCAGAGAGAGAAAGAAAGAGCACAGAGAGAGAAAGAGCGCAGAGAGAGAGGAAGAAAGAGCGCAGAGAGAGAGAAAGAGAGCAGAGAAAGAAAGAGCGCAGAGAGAGAGGAAGAAAGAGTGCAGAGAGAGAGAAAGAAAGAGAGCAGAGAGAGAGAGAGCTCAGAGAAAGAAAGAGCACAGAGAGATAGAGGAAGAAAGAGCGCAGAGAGAGAGAAAGAAAGTGCGCAGAGAGAGAGAAAGAAAGAGCGCAGAGAGAGAGAAAGAAAGAGCGCAGAGAGAGAGAAAGAAAGAGCGCAGAGAGAGAAAGAAAGAGCGCAGAGAGAGAAAGTAAGAAAGAGCGCAGAGAGAGAAAGAAAGAGCGCAGAGAGAGAGAAAGAGCGCAGAGAGAGAGAAAGAGCGCATAGAGAGAGAAAGAAAGAGCGCAGAGAGAGAAAGAAAGAGCGCAGAGAGAAAAAAAAGAGCGCAGAGAGAGAGAAAGAAAGTGCACAGAGAGAAAGAAAAAGCGCAGAGAGAGAGAGAGAGAGCGCAGAGAGAGAGGAACAAAGAGCGCAGAGAGAGAGAGAGCGCAGAGAGAGAGAGAAAGAGCGCAGACAGAGAGAGAGCGCAGAGAGAGAGAGAGAGCGCAGAGAGAGCGAAAGAAAGAGCGCAGAGAGAGAAAGAAAGAGCGCAGAGAGAGAGAGAACGCAGAAAGAAAGAAAGAGCGCAGAGAGAGAGAAAGAAAGTGCGCAGTGAGAGAGAAAGAAAGCGCGCAGAGAGAGAGAAAGAAAGAGCGCAGAGAGAGAGAAAGAAAGAGCGCAGAGAGAGAGAAAGAAAGAGCGCAGAGAGAGAGAAAGAAAGAGCGCAGAGAGAGAAAGAAAGAGCGCAGAGAGAGAAAGTAAGAAAGAGCGCAGAGAGAGAAAGAAAGAGCGCAGAGAGAGAGAAAGAGCGCAGAGAGAGAGAAAGAGCGCATAGAGAGAGAAAGAAAGAGCGCAGAGAGAGAAAGAAAGAGCGCAGAGAGAGAAAGAAAAAGTGCAGAGAGAGAGAGAGCGCAGAGAGAGAGCTCAGAGAGAAAGAAAGAGCGCAGAGAGAGAGAAAGAGCGCAGAGAGAGAGAGAGAGAGAAAGTGCGCAGAGAGAGAGAAAGAAAGTGCGCAGAGAGAGAGAAAGAAAGAGCGCAGAGAGAGAGAAAGAAAGAGCGCAGAGAGAGAGAAAGAAAGAGCGCAGAGAGAGAGAAAGAAAGAGAGCAGAGAGAGAAAGAAAGAGCACAGAGAGAGAAAGAGCGCAGAGAGAGAGGAAGAAAGAGCGCAGAGAGAGAGAAAGAGAGCAGAGAAAGAAAGAGCGCAGAGAGAGAGGAAGAAAGAGTGCAGAGAGAGAGAAAGAAAGAGAGCAGAGAGAGAGAGAGCTCAGAGAAAGAAAGAGCACAGAGAGATAGAGGAAGAAAGAGCGCAGAGAGAGAGAAAGAAAGTGCGCAGAGAGAGAGAAAGAAAGAGCGCAGAGAGAGAGAAAGAAAGAGCGCAGAGAGAGAGAAAGAAAGAGCGCAGAGAGAGAGAAAGAAAGAGCGCAGAGAGAGAGAAAGAAAGAGCGCAGAGAGAGAGAAAGAAAGTGCGCAGAGAGAGAGAAAGAAAGAGCGCAGAGAGAGAGAAAGAAAGAGCGCAGAGAGAGAGAAAGAAAGAGCGCAGAGAGAGAGAAAGAAAGAGCGCAGAGAGAGAGAAAGAAAGAGCGCAGAGAGAAAAAAAAGAGCGCAGAGAGAGAGAAAGAAAGTGCACAGAGAGAAAGAAAAAGCGCAGAGAGAGAGAGAGAGAGCGCAGAGAGAGAGGAACAAAGAGCGCAGAGAGAGAGAGAGCGCAGAGAGAGAGAGAAAGAGCGCAGACAGAGAGAGAGCGCAGAGAGAGAGAGAGAGCGCAGAGAGAGCGAAAGAAAGAGCGCAGAGAGAGAAAGAAAGAGCGCAGAGAGAGAGAGAACGCAGAAAGAAAGAAAGAGCGCAGAGAGAGAGAAAGAGCGCAGAGAGAGAGAAATAGCGCAGAGAGAGAAAGAAAGAGCGCAGAGAGAAAGAAAGAGCGCAGAGAGAGAGAGAGAAAGAGCGCAGAGAGAGAGAAAGAAAGAGCGCAGAGAGAGAGAAAGAAAGAGCGCAGAGAGAGAAAGAAAGAGCGCAGAGAGAGAGAAAGAAAGAGCGCAGAGAGAGAGAAAGAAAGAGCGCAGAGAGAGAGAAAGAAAGAGCGCAGAGAGAGAGAAAGAAAGAGCGCAGAGAGAGAGAAAGAAAGTGCGCAGAGAGAGAGAAAGAAAGAGCGCAGAGAGAGAGAAAGAAAGAGCGCAGAGAGAGAGAAAGAAAGAGCGCAGAGAGAGAGAAAGAAAGAGCGCAGAGAGAGAGAAAGAAAGAGCGCAGAGAGAAAAAAAAGAGCGCAGAGAGAGAGAAAGAAAGTGCACAGAGAGAAAGAAAAAGCGCAGAGAGAGAGAGAGAGAGCGCAGAGAGAGAGGAACAAAGAGCGCAGAGAGAGAGAGAGCGCAGAGAGAGAGAGAAAGAGCGCAGACAGAGAGAGAGCGCAGAGAGAGAGAGAGAGCGCAGAGAGAGCGAAAGAAAGAGCGCAGAGAGAGAAAGAAAGAGCGCAGAGAGAGAGAGAACGCAGAAAGAAAGAAAGAGCGCAGAGAGAGAGAAAGAGCGCAGAGAGAGAGAAATAGCGCAGAGAGAGAAAGAAAGAGCGCAGAGAGAAAGAAAGAGCGCAGAGAGAGAGAGAGAAAGAGCGCAGAGAGAGAGAAAGAAAGAGCGCAGAGAGAGAAAGAAAGAGCGCAGAGAGAGAAAGAAAGAGCGCAGAGAGAGAAAGAAAGAGCACAGAGAGAGAGAGAAAGAGCGCAGAGAGAAAGAGAGCGCAGACAGAGAGAGAGCGCAGAGAGAGAGAGAGAGCGCAGAGAGAAAGAGAGCGCAGACAGAGAGAGAGCGCAGAGAGAGAGAGAGCGCAGAGAGAGAGAAAGAAAGAGCGCAGAGAGAGAGAAAGAAAGAGCGCAGAGAGAAAGAAAGAAAGAGCGCAGAGAGAGAAAGAAAGAAAGAGCGCAGAGACAGAAAGAAAGAGCGCAGAGAGAGAGAGCGAGCGCAGAGAGAGGAAGAAAGAGCGCAGAGAGAGAGAGAAAGAGCGCAGAGAGAGAAAGAAAGAGCACAGAGAGAGAGAGAAAGAGCGCAGAGAGAAAGAAAGCGCAGACAGAGAGAGAGCGCAGAGAGAGAGAGAGCGCAGAGAGAAAGAGAGCGCAGACAGAGAGAGAGCGCAGAGAGAGAGAGAGCGCAGAGAGAGAAAGAAAGAGCGCAGAGAGAGAAAGTAAGAAAGAGCGCAGAGAGAGAAAGAAAGAGCGCAGAGAGAGAGAAAAAGCGCAGAGAGAGAGAAAGAGCGCATAGAGAGAGAAAGAAAGAGCGCAGAGAGAGAAAGAAAAAGTGCAGAGAGAGAGAGAGCGCAGAGAGAGAGAGCTCAGAGAGAAAGAAAGAGCGCAGAGAGAGAGAAAGAGCGCAGAGAGAGAGAGAGAGAGGAAGTGCGCAGAGAGAGAGAAAGAAAGTGCGCAGAGAGAGAGAAAGAAAGAGCGCAGAGAGAGAGAAAGAAAGAGCGCAGAGAGAGAGAAAGAAAGAGCGCAGAGAGAGAGAAAGAAAGAGAGCAGAGAGAGAAAGAAAGAGCGCAGAGAGAGAGAAAGAGAGCAGAGAAAGAAAGAGCGCAGAGAGAGAGAGGAAGAAAGAGTGCAGAGAGAGAGAAAGAAAGAGAGCAGAGAGAGAGAGAGCTCAGAGAAAGAAAGAGCACAGAGAGAGAGAGGAAGAAAGAGCGCAGAGAGAGAGAAAGAGCGCAGAGAGAGAGAGAGAGAGAAAGTGCGCAGAGAGAGAGAAAGAAAGTGCGCAGTGAGAGAGAAAGAAAGAGCGCAGAGAGAGAGAAAGAAAGAGCGCAGAGAGAGAGAAAGAAAGAGCGCAGAGAGAGAGAAAGAAAGAGAGCAGAGAGAGAAAGAAAGAGCGCAGAGAGAGAAAGAGTGCAGAGAGAGAGGAAGAAAGAGCGCAGAGAGAGAGAAAGAGCGCAGAGAGAGAAAGAAAGTGCGCAGAGAGAAAGAAAAAGTGCAGAGACAAAAAAAGAGCGCAGAGAGAGAGAAAGAAAGAGCGCAGAGAGAGAGAAAGAAAGTGCGCAGAGAGAGA
The DNA here is from genome assembly GCF_040206685.1 of Ascaphus truei. NCBI lineage: Eukaryota > Metazoa > Chordata > Amphibia > Anura > Ascaphidae > Ascaphus > Ascaphus truei. The sequence goes on along the minus strand of NW_027454563.1, from coordinate 473,949 downwards.
GAAAGAAAGAGCGCAGAGAGAGAGAAAGAAAGAGAGCAGAGAGAGAGAAAGAAAGAGCGCAGAGAGAGAAAGAAAGAGCGCAGAGAGAGAAAGAAAGAAAGAGCGCAGAGAGAGAAAGAAAGAGCGCAGAGAGAGAGAAAGAGCGCAGAGAGAGAGAGAAAGAGCGCATAGAGAGAGAAAGAAAGAGCGCAGAGAGAGAAAGAAAGAGCGCAGAGAGAGAAAGAAAAAGTGCAGAGAGAGAGAGAGCGCAGAGAGAGAGAGCTCAGAGAGAAAGAGAGCGCAGAGAGAGAGAAAGAGCGCAGAGAGAGAGAGAGAGAGAAAGTGCGCAGAGAGAGAGAAAGAAAGTGCGCAGAGAGAGAGAAAGAAAGAGCGCAGAGAGAGAGAAAGAAAGAGCGCAGAGAGAGAGAAAGAAAGAGCGCAGAGAGAGAGAAAGAAAGAGAGCAGAGAGAGAAAGAAAGAGCGCAGAGAGAGAAAGAGCGCAGAGAGAGAGGAAGAAAGAGCGCAGAGAGAGAGATAGAGAGCAGAGAAAGAAAGAGCGCAGAGAGAGAGAGGAAGAAAGAGTGCAGAGAGAGAGAAAGAAAGAGAGCAGAGAGAGAGAGAGCTCAGAGAAAGAAAAAGCACAGAGAGATAGAGGAAAAAAGAGCGCAGAGAGAGAGAAAGAGCGCAGAGAGAGAGAGAAAGTGCGCAGAGAGAGAGAAAGAAAGTGCGCAGAGAGAGAGAAAGAAAGAGCGCAGAGAGAGAGAAAGAAAGAGCGCAGAGAGAGAGAAAGAAAGAGCGCAGAGAGAGAGAAAGAAAGAGCGCAGAGAGAGAGAAAGAAAGAGCGCAGAGAGAAAAAAAAGAGCGCAGAGAGAGAGAAAGAAAGTGCACAGAGAGAAAGAAAGAGCGCAGAGAGAGAGAGAGAGAGAGCGCAGAGAGAGAGGAACAAAGAGCGCAGAGAGAGAGAGAGAGCGCAGAGAGAGAGAGAAAGAGCGCAGACAGAGAGAGAGCGCAGAGAGAGAGAGAGAGCGCAGAGAGAGCGAAAGAAAGAGCGCAGAGAGAGAAAGAAAGAGCGCAGAGAGAGAGCGCAGAAAGAAAGAAAGAGCGCAGAGAGAGAGAAAGAGCGCAGAGAGAGAGAAATAGCGCAGAGAGAGAAAGAAAGAGCGCAGAGAGAAAGAAAGAGCGCAGAGAGAGAGAAAGAAAGAGCGCAGAGAGAGAGAAAGAAAGAGCGCAGAGAGAGAAAGAAAGAGCGCAGAGAGAGAAAGAAAGAGCGCAGAGAGAGAAAGAAAGAGCACAGAGAGAGAGAGAAAGAGCGCAGAGAGAAAGAGAGCGCAGACAGAGAGAGAGCGCAGAGAGAGAGAGAGAGCGCAGAGAGAAAGAGAGCGCAGACAGAGAGAGAGCGCAGAGAGAGAGAGAGCGCAGAGAGAGAGAAAGAAAGAGCGCAGAGAGAGAGAAAGAAAGAGCGCAGAGAGAAAGAAAGAAAGAGCGCAGAGAGAGAAAGAAAGAAAGAGCGCAGAGACAGAAAGAAAGAGCGCAGAGAGAGAGAGCGAGCGCAGAGAGAGGAAGAAAGAGCGCAGAGAGAGAGAGAAAGAGCGCAGAGAGTGAGAGAAAGAGCGCAGAGAGAAAGAGAGCGCAGACAGAGAGAGAGCGCAGAGAGAGAGAGAGCGCAGAGAGAAAGAGAGCGCAGACAGAGAGAGAGCGCAGAGAGAGAGAGCGCAGAGAGAGAGAAAGAAAGAGCGCAGAGAGAGAAAGAAAGAGCGCAGAGAGAGAGAAAGAAAGAGCGCAGAGAGAAAGAAAGAGCGCAGAGAGAGAGAAAGAAAGAGCGCAGAGAGAGAGAAAGAAAGAGCGCAGAGAGAGAGAGAGAAAGAGCGCAGAGAGAGAAAGAAAGAGCGCAGAGAGAGAAAGTAAGAAAGAGCGCAGAGAGAGAGAAAGAGCGCAGAGAGAGAGAAAGAGCGCATAGAGAGAGAAAGAAAGAGCGCAGAGAGAGAAAGAAAGAGCGCAGAGAGAGAAAGAAAAAGTGCAGAGAGAGAGAGAGCGCAGAGAGAGAGAGCTCAGAGAGAAAGAAAGAGCGCAGAGAGAGAGAAAGAGCGCAGAGAGAGAGAGAGAGAGAGAGAAAGTGCGCAGAGAGAGAGAAAGAAAGTGCGCAGAGAGAGAGAAAGAAAGAGCGCAGAGAGAGAGAAAGAAAGAGCGCAGAGAGAGAGAAAGAAAGAGCGCAGAGAGAGAGAAAGAAAGAGAGCAGAGAGAGAAAGAAAGAGCGCAGAGAGAGAAAGAGCGCAGAGAGAGAGGAAGAAAGAGCGCAGAGAGAGAGAAAGAAAGAGAGCAGAGAGAGAGAGAGCTCAGAGAAAGAAAGAGCACAGAGAGAGAGAGGAAGAAAGAGCGCAGAGAGAGAGAAAGAGCGCAGAGAGAGAGAGAGAGAGAGAGAAAGTGCGCAGAGAGAGAGAAAGAAAGTGCGCAGTGAGAGAGAAAGAAAGAGCGCAGAGAGAGAGAAAGAAAGAGCGCAGAGAGAGAGAAAGAAAGAGCGCAGAGAGAGAGAAAGAAAGTGCGCAGAGAGAGAGAAAGAAAGAGCGCAGAGAGAGAGAAAGAAAGAGCGCAGAGAGAGAGAAAGAAAGAGCGCAGAGAGAGAGAAAGAAAGAGCGCAGAGAGAGAGAAAGAAAGAGCGCAGAGAGAGAGAAAGAAAGAGCGCAGAGAGAAAAAAAAGAGCGCAGAGAGAGAGAAAGAAAGTGCACAGAGAGAAAGAAAAAGCGCAGAGAGAGAGAGAGAGAGCGCAGAGAGAGAGGAACAAAGAGCGCAGAGAGAGAGAGAGCGCAGAGAGAGAGAGAAAGAGCGCAGACAGAGAGAGAGCGCAGAGAGAGAGAGAGAGCTCAGAGAGAGCGAAAGAAAGAGCGCAGAGAGAGAAAGAAAGAGCGCAGAGAGAGAGAGCGCAGAAAGAAAGAAAGAGCGCAGAGAGAGAGAAAGAGCGCAGAGAGAGAGAAATAGCGCAGAGAGAGAAAGAAAGAGCGCAGAGAGAAAGAAAGAGCGCAGAGAGAGAGAGAGAAAGAGCGCAGAGAGAGAGAAAGAAAGAGCGCAGAGAGAGAAAGAAAGAGCGCAGAGAGAGAAAGAAAGAGCGCAGAGAGAGAAAGAAAGAGCACAGAGAGAGAGAGAAAGAGCGCAGAGAGAAAGAGAGCGCAGACAGAGAGAGAGCGCAGAGAGAGAGAGAGCGCAGAGAGAAAGAGAGCGCAGACAGAGAGAGAGCGCAGAGAGAGAGAGAGCGCAGAGAGAGAGAAAGAAAGAGCGCAGAGAGAGAGAAAGAAAGAGCGCAGAGAGAAAGAAAGAAAGAGCGCAGAGAGAGAAAGAAAGAAAGAGCGCAGAGACAGAAAGAAAGAGCGCAGAGAGAGAGAGAGCGCAGAGAGAGGAAGAAAGAGCGCAGAGAGAGAGAGAAAGAGCGCAGAGAGAGAAAGAAAGAGCACAGAGAGAGAGAGAAAGAGCGCAGAGAGAAAGAGAGCGCAGACAGAGAGAGAGCGCAGAGAGAGAGAGAGCGCAGAGAGAAAGAGAGCGCAGACAGAGAGAGAGCGCAGAGAGAGAGAGAGCGCAGAGAGAGAGAGAGAAAGAGCGCAGAGAGAGAAAGAAAGAGCGCAGAGAGAGAAAGTAAGAAAGAGCGCAGAGAGAGAAAGAAAGAGCGCAGAGAGAGAGAAAAAGCGCAGAGAGAGAGAAAGAGCGCATAGAGAGAGAAAGAAAGAGCGCAGAGAGAGAAAGAAAGAGCGCAGAGAGAGAAAGAAAAAGTGCAGAGAGAGAGAGAGCGCAGAGAGAGAGAGCTCAGAGAGAAAGAAAGAGCGCAGAGAGAGAGAAAGAGCGCAGAGAGAGAGAGAGAGAGAGAAAGTGCGCAGAGAGAGAGAAAGAAAGTGCGCAGAGAGAGAGAAAGAAAGAGCGCAGAGAGAGAGAAAGAAAGAGCGCAGAGAGAGAGAAAGAAAGAGCGCAGAGAGAGAGAAAGAAAGAGAGCAGAGAGAGAAAGAAAGAGCGCAGAGAGAGAGAAAGAGAGCAGAGAAAGAAAGAGCGCAGAGAGAGAGAGGAAGAAAGAGTGCAGAGAGAGAGAAAGAAAGAGAGCAGAGAGAGAGAGAGCTCAGAGAAAGAAAGAGCACAGAGAGAGAGAGGAAGAAAGAGCGCAGAGAGAGAGAAAGAGCGCAGAGAGAGAGAGAGAGAGAGAGAAAGTGCGCAGAGAGAGAGAAAGAAAGTGCGCAGTGAGAGAGAAAGAAAGAGCGCAGAGAGAGAGAAAGAAAGAGCGCAGAGAGAGAGAAAGAAAGAGCGCAGAGAGAGAGAAAGAAAGAGAGCAGAGAGAGAAAGAAAGAGCGCAGAGAGAGAAAGAGTGCAGAGAGAGAGGAAGAAAGAGCGCAGAGAGAGAGAAAGAGCGCAGAGAGAGAGAAATAGCGCAGAGAGAGAAAGAAAGTGCGCAGAGAGAAAGAAAAAGTGCAGAGACAAAAAAAGAGCGCAGAGAGAGAGAAAGAAAGAGCGCAGAGAGAGAGAAAGAAAGTGCGCAGAGAGAGAGAAAGAAAGAGCGCAGAGAGAGAGAAAGAAAGAGCGCAGAGAGAGAGAAAGAAAGAGCGCAGAGAGAGAAAGAAAGAGCGCAGAGAGAGAAAGAAAGAAAGAGCGCAGAGAGAGAAAGAAAGAGCGCAGAGAGAGAGAAAGAGCGCAGAGAGAGAGAGAAAGAGCGCATAGAGAGAGAAAGAAAGAGCGCAGAGAGAGAAAGAAAGAGCGCAGAGAGAGAAAGAAAAAGTGCACAGAGAGAGAGAGCGCAGAGAGAGAGAGCTCAGAGAGAAAGAGAGCGCAGAGAGAGAGAAAGAGCGCAGAGAGAGAGAGAGAGAGAAAGTGCGCAGAGAGAGAGAAAGAAAGTGCGCAGAGAGAGAGAAAGAAAGAGCGCAGAGAGAGAGAAAGAAAGAGCGCAGAGAGAGAGAAAGAAAGAGCGCAGAGAGAGAGAAAGAAAGAGAGCAGAGAGAGAAAGAAAGAGCGCAGAGAGAGAAAGAGCGCAGAGAGAGAGGAAGAAAGAGCGCAGAGAGAGAGAAAGAGAGCAGAGAAAGAAAGAGCGCAGAGAGAGAGAGGAAGAAAGAGTGCAGAGAGAGAGAAAGAAAGAGAGCAGAGAGAGAGAGAGCTCAGAGAAAGAAAGAGCACAGAGAGATAGAGGAAGAAAGAGCGCAGAGAGAGAGAAAGAGCGCAGAGAGAGAGAGAGAGAAAGTGCGCAGAGAGAGAGAAAGAAAGTGCGCAGAGAGAGAGAAAGAAAGAGCGCAGAGAGAGAGAAAGAAAGAGCGCAGAGAGAGAGAAAGAAAGAGCGCAGAGAGAGAGAAAGAAAGAGCGCAGAGAGAGAGAAAGAAAGAGCGCAGAGAGAAAAAAAAGAGCGCAGAGAGAGAGAAAGAAAGTTCACAGAGAGAAAGAAAGAGCGCAGAGAGAGAGAGAGAGAGAGCGCAGAGAGAGAGGAACAAAGAGCGCAGAGAGAGAGAGAGAGCGCAGAGAGAGAGAGAAAGAGCGCAGACAGAGAGAGAGCGCAGAGAGAGCGAAAGAAAGAGCGCAGAGAGAGAAAGAAAGAGCGCAGAGAGAGAGCGCAGAAAGAAAGAAAGAGCGCAGAGAGAGAGAAAGAGCGCAGAGAGAGAGAAATAGCGCAGAGAGAGAAAGAAAGAGCGCAGAGAGAAAGAAAGAGCGCAGAGAGAGAGAAAGAAAGAGCGCAGAGAGAGAGAAAGAAAGAGCGCAGAGAGAGAAAGAAAGAGCGCAGAGAGAGAAAGAAAGAGCGCAGAGAGAGAAAGAAAGAGCACAGAGAGAGAGAGAAAGAGCGCAGAGAGAAAGAGAGCGCAGACAGAGAGAGAGCGCAGAGAGAGAGAGAGAGCGCAGAGAGAAAGAGAGCGCAGACAGAGAGAGAGCGCAGAGAGAGAGAGAGCGCAGAGAGAGAGAAAGAAAGAGCGCAGAGAGAGAGAAAGAAAGAGCGCAGAGAGAAAGAAAGAAAGAGCGCAGAGAGAGAAAGAAAGAAAGAGCGCAGAGACAGAAAGAAAGAGCGCAGAGAGAGAGAGCGAGCGCAGAGAGAGGAAGAAAGAGCGCAGAGAGAGAGAGAAAGAGCGCAGAGAGAGAGAGAAAGAGCGCAGAGAGAAAGAGAGCGCAGACAGAGAGAGAGCGCAGAGAGAGAGAGAGCGCAGAGAGAAAGAGAGCGCAGAGAGAGAGAAAGAAAGAGCGCAGAGAGAGAAAGAAAGAGCGCAGAGAGAGAGAAAGAAAGAGCGCAGAGAGAAAGAAAGAGCGCAGAGAGAGAGAAAGAAAGAGCGCAGAGAGAGAGAAAGAAAGAGCGCAGAGAGAGAAAGAAAGAGCGCAGAGAGAGAGAAAGAAAGAGCGCAGAGAGAAAGAAAGAGCGCAGAGAGAGAGAAAGAAAGAGCGCAGAGAGAGAGAAAGAAAGAGCGCAGAGAGAGAGAGAGAAAGAGCGCAGAGAGAGAAAGAAAGAGCGCAGAGAGAGAAAGTAAGAAAGAGCGCAGAGAGAGAGAAAGAGCGCAGAGAGAGAGAAAGAGCGCATAGAGAGAGAAAGAAAGAGCGCAGAGAGAGAAAGAAAGAGCGCAGAGAGAGAAAGAAAAAGTGCAGAGAGAGAGAGAGCGCAGAGAGAGAGAGCTCAGAGAGAAAGAAAGAGCGCAGAGAGAGAGAAAGAGCGCAGAGAGAGAGAGAGAGAGAAAGTGCGCAGAGAGAGAGAAAGAAAGTGCGCAGAGAGAGAGAAAGAAAAAGCGCAGAGAGAGAGAAAGAAAGAGCGCAGAGAGAGAGAAAGAAAGAGCGCAGAGAGAGAGAAAGAAAGAGAGCAGAGAGAGAAAGAAAGAGCGCAGAGAGAGAAAGAGCGCAGAGAGAGAGGAAGAAAGAGCGCAGAGAGAGAGAAAGAGAGCAGAGAAAGAAAGAGCGCAGAGAGAGAGAGGAAGAAAGAGTGCAGAGAGAGAGAAAGAAAGAGAGCAGAGAGAGAGAGAGCTCAGAGAAAGAAAGAGCACAGAGAGAGAGAGGAAGAAAGAGCGCAGAGAGAGAGAAAGAGCGCAGAGAGAGAGAGAGAGAGAGAGAGAAAGTGCGCAGAGAGAGAGAAAGAAAGTGCGCAGTGAGAGAGAAAGAAAGAGCGCAGAGAGAGAGAAAGAAAGAGCGCAGAGAGAGAGAAAGAAAGAGCGCAGAGAGAGAGAAAGAAAGAGAGCAGAGAGAGAAAGAAAGAGCGCAGAGAGAGAAAGAGTGCAGAGAGAGAGGAAGAAAGAGCGCAGAGAGAGAGAAAGAGCGCAGAGAGAGAGAAATAGCGCAGAGAGAGAAAGAAAGTGCGCAGAGAGAAAGAAAAAGTGCAGAGACAAAAAAAGAGCGCAGAGAGAGAGAAAGAAAGAGCGCAGAGAGAGAGAAAGAAAGTGCGCAGAGAGAGAGAAAGAAAGAGCGCAGAGAGAGAGAAAGAAAGAGCGCAGAGAGAGAGAAAGAAAGAGCGCAGAGAAAGAAAGAGCGCAGAGAGAGAAAGAAAGAAAGAGCGCAGAGAGAGAAAGAAAGAGCGCAGAGAGAGAGAAAGAGCGCAGAGAGAGAGAAAGAGCGCATAGAGAGAGAAAGAAAGAGCGCAGAGAGAGAAAGAAAGAGCGCAGAGAGAGAAAGAAAAAGTGCAGAGAGAGAGAGAGCGCAGAGAGAGAGAGCTCAGAGAGAAAGAGAGCGCAGAGAGAGAGAAAGAGCGCAGAGAGAGAGAGAGAGAGAGAAAGTGCGCAGAGAGAGAGAAAGAAAGTGCGCAGAGAGAGAGAAAGAAAGAGCGCAGAGAGAGATAAAGAAAGAGCGCAGAGAGAGAGAAAGAAAGAGCGCAGAGAGAGAGAAAGAAAGAGAGCAGAGAGAGAAAGAAAGAGCGCAGAGAGAGAAAGAGCGCAGAGAGAGAGGAAGAAAGAGCGCAGAGAGAGAGAAAGAGAGCAGAGAAAGAAAGAGCGCAGAGAGAGAGAGGAAGAAAGAGTGCAGAGAGAGAGAAAGAAAGAGAGCAGAGAGAGAGAGAGCTCAGAGAAAGAAAGAGCACAGAGAGAGAGAGGAAGAAAGAGCGCAGAGAGAGAGAAAGAGCGCAGAGAGAGAGAAAGAAAGTGCGCAGTGAGAGAGAAAGAAAGAGCGCAGAGAGAGAGAAAGAAAGAGCGCAGAGAGAGAGAAAGAAAGAGCGCAGAGAGAGAGAAAGAAAGTGCGCAGAGAGAGAGAAAGAAAGAGCGCAGAGAGAGAGAAAGAAAGAGCGCAGAGAGAGAGAAAGAAAGAGCGCAGAGAGAGAGAAAGAAAGAGCGCAGAGAGAGAGAAAGAAAGAGCGCAGAGAGAAAAAAAAAAGCGCAGAGAGAGAGAAAGAAAGTGCACAGAGAGAAAGAAAAAGCGCAGAGAGAGAGAGAGAGAGCGCAGAGAGAGAGGAACAAAGAGCGCAGAGAGAGAGAGAGCGCAGAGAGAGAGAGAAAGAGCGCAGACAGAGAGAAAGAGCGCAGAGAGAGAAAGAAAAAGCGCAGAGAGAGAGAGAGCGCAGAGAGAGAGAGCGCAGAGAGAAAAAAAGAGCGCAGAGAGAGAGAAAGAGCGCAGAGAGAGAGAGAGAGAAAGTGCGCAGAGAGAGAGAAAGAAAGTGCGCAGAGAGAGAGAAAGAAAGAGCGCAGAGAGAGAGAAAGAAAGAGCGCAGAGAGAGAGAAAGAAAGAGCGCAGAGAGAGAGAAAGAAAGAGCGCAGAGAGAGAAAGAGCGCAGAGAGAGAGGAAGAAAGAGCGCAGAGAGAGAGAAAGAGCGCAGAGAAAGAAAGAGCGCAGAGAGAGAGAGGAAGAAAGAGTGCAGAGAGAGAGAAAGAAAGAGTGCAGAGAGAGAGAAAGAAAGAGAGCAGAGAGAGAGAGAGCTCAGAGAAAGAAAGAGCGCAGAGAGAGAGAGGAAGAAAGAGCGCAGAGATAGAGAAAGAGCGCAGAGAGAGAGAGGAAGAAAGAGTGCAGAGAGAGAAAGAAAGAAAGAGCGCAGAGAGAGAAAGAAAGAGCGCAGAGAGAGAGAGAGCGCAGAGAGAGAGAGAGCGCAGAGAGAGAGAGAGAGCGCAGAGAGAAAGAAAGAGCGCAGAGAGAGAAAGAGCGCAGAGAGAGAGAAAGAAAGAGCGCAGAGAGAGAGAAAGAAAGAGCGCAGAGAGAGAGAAAGAAAGAGCGCAGAGAGAGAGAAAGAAAGAGCGCAGAGAGAGAAAGAAAGAGCGCAGAGAGAGAGAGAAAGAAAGTGCGCAGAGAGAAAGAAAGAGCGCAGAGAGAGAGAAAAAAGAGCGCAGAGAGAGAAAGAAAGAGCGCAGAGAGAGAAAGAAAGAGCGCAGAGAGAGAGAGAGAGCGCAGAGAGAGAGAGAGAGAGCGCAGAGAGAGAGAGAGAGCGCAGAGAAAGAAAGAGCGCAGAGAGAGAAAGAAAGAGCGCAGAGAGAGAAAGAAAGAGCGCAGAGAGAGAGAAAGAGCGCAGAGAGAGAGAAAGAAAGAGCGCAGAGAGAGAGAAAGAAAGAGCGCAGAGAGAGAGAAAGAAAGAGCGCAGAGAGAGAAAGAATGAGCGCAGAGAGAGAAAGAAAGAGCGCAGAGAGAGAAAGAAAGAGCGCAGAGAGAGAAAGAAAGAGCGCAGAGAGAGAAAGAGCACAGAGAGAGAGAGAGCGCAGAGAGAAAGAAAGAGCGCAGAGAGAGAGAAAGAGCGCAGAGAGAGAGAAAGAAAGAGCGCAGAGAGAGAGAAAGTAAGAGCGCAGAGAGAGAAAGAAAGAGCGCAGAGAGAGAAAGAAAGAGCGCAGAGAGAAAAAAAAGAGTGCAGAGAGAGAGAGCGCAGAGAGAGAGAGCGCAGAGAGAGAGAGCGCAGAGAGAAAGAAAGAGCGCAGAGAGATAGAAAGAAAGAGCGCAGAGAGAGAGAAAGTAAGAGCGCAGAGAGAGAAAGAAAGAGCGCAGAGAGAGAAAGAAATAGCGCAGAGAGAGAAAGAAAGAGCGCAGAGAGAGAGAGAGCGCAGAGAGAGAGAGAGAAAGAAAGTGCGCAGAGAGAAAGAAAGAGCGCAGAGAGAGAAAGAAAGAGCGCAGAGAGAGAGAAAGAAAGAAAGATCGCAGAGAGAGAAAGAAAGATCGCAGAGAGAGAAAGAAAGAGCGCAGAGAGAGAAAGAAAGAGCGCAGAGAGAGAGAAAGAGCGCAGAGAGAGAGAATGAAAGAGCGCAGAGAGAGAGAGAAAGAAAGAGCGCAGAGAGAGAGAAAGAAAGAGCGCAGAGAGAGAAAGAAAGAGCGCAGAGAGAGAAAGAAAGAGCGCAGAGAGAGAGAGAATGAGCGCAGAGAGAGAGAAAGAGCGCAGCGAGAGAGAGAGAAATAGCGCAGAGAGAGAGAGAATGAGCGCAGAGAGAGAAAGAGCGCAGCGAGAGAGAGAGAAAGAGCGCAGAGAGAGAGAAAGAAAGAGCGCAGAGAGAAAGAAAGAGCGCAGAGAGAGAGAAAGAGCGCAGAGAGAGAGAAAGATAGTGCGCAGAGAGAAAGAAAGAGCGCAGAGAGAGAGAAAGTAAGAGCACAGAGAGAGAAAGAAAGAGCGCAGAGAGAGAAAGAAAGAGCGCAGAGAGAGAGAGAATGAGCGCAGAGAGAGAGAAAGAGCGCAGAGAGAGAGAAAGAGCGCAGCGAGAGAGAAAGAAAGAGCGCAGAGAGAGAGAAAGTAAGAGCACAGAGAGAGAAAGAAAGAGCGCAGAGAGAGAAAGAAAGAGCGCAGAGAGAGAGAGAATGAGCGCAGAGAGAGAGAAAGAGCGCAGCGAGAGAGAGAGAAAGAGCGCAGAGAGAGAGAAAGAAAGAGCGCAGAGAGAAAGAAAGAGCGCAGAGAGAGAGAAAGAGCGCCGAGAGAGAGAAAGAAAGTGCGCAGAGAGAAAGAAAGAGCGCAGAGAGAGAGAAAGAAAGAGCGCAGAGAGAGAGAAAGAAAGAGCGCAGAGAGAGAGAAAGAAAGAGCGCAGAGAGAGAAAGAAAGAGCGCAGAGAGAGAGAAAGAAAGAGCGCAGAGAGAGAAAGAAAGAGCGCAGAGAGAGAGAGAATGAGCGCAGAGAGAGAGAAAGAGCGCAGCGAGAGAGAGAGAAAGAGCGCAGAGAGAGAGAAAGAAAGAGCGCAGAGAGAAAGAAAGAGCGCAGAGAGAGAGAAAGAGCGCAGAGAGAGAGAAAGAAAGTGCGCAGAGAGAAAAAAAGAGCGCAGAGAGAGAAAGAAAGAGCGCAGAGAGAGAGAAAGAAAGAGCGCAGAGAGAGAAAGAAAGAGCGCAGAGAGAGAAAGAAAGAGCGCAGAGAGAGAAAGAAAGAGCGCAGAGAGAGAAAGAAAGAGCGCAGAGAGAGAAAGAAAGAAAGAGCGCAGAGAGAGAAAGAAAGAGCGCAGAGAGAGAGAAAGAAAGAGCGCAGAGAGAGAGAAAGAAAGAGCGCAGAGAGAGAGAGAAAGAAAGAGCGCAGAGAGAGAAAGCAAGAGCGCAGAGAGAGAGAGAGAGAGCGCAGAGAAAGAAAGAGCGCAGAGAGAGAAAGAAAGAAAGAGCGCAGAGAGAGAAAGAAAGAGCGCAGAGAGAGAAAGAAAGAGCGCAGAGAGAAAAAAAAGAGTGCAGAGAGAGAGAGCGCAGAGAGAGCGCAGAGAGAAAGAAAGAGCGCAGAGAGATAGAAAGAAAGTGCGCAGAGAGAGAGAAAGAAAGTGCGCAGAGAGAGAGAGAGAAAGAGCATAGAGAGAGAAAGAAAGAGCGCAGAGAGAGAAAGAAAGAGCGCAGAGAGAGAGAGAAAGAAAGTGCGCAGAGAGAAAGAAAGAGCGCAGAGAGAGAAAGAAAGAGCGCAGAGAGAGAAAGAAATAGCGCAGAGAGAGAGAGAATGAGCGCAGAGAGAGAGAAAGAGCGCAGCGAGAGAGAGAGAGAAAGAGCGCAGAGAGAGAGAAAGAAAGAGCGCAGAGAGAAAGAAAGAGCGCAGAGAGAGAGAAAGTAAGAGCGCAGAGAGAGAAAGAAAGAGCGCAGAGAGAGAATGAGCGCAGAGAGAGAGAAAGATCGCAGCGAGAGAGAGAGAAAGAGCGCAGAGAGAGAGAAAGAAAGAGCGCAGAGAGAAAGAAAGAGCGCAAAGAGAGAGAAAGAGCGCAGAGAGAGAGAAAGATAGTGCGCAGAGAGAGAGAAAGATAGTGCGCAGAGAGAAAGAAAGAGCGCAGAGAGAGAGAGAGAGAAAGAAAGAGCGCAGAGAGAGAGAAAGAAAGAGCGCAGAGAGAGAAAGAGAGAAAGAGCGCAGAGAGAGAAAGAAAATGCGCAGAGAGAGAAAGAAAGAGCGCAGAGAAAGAGAAAGTAAGAGCGCAGAGAGAGAAAGAAAGAAAGAGCGCAGAGAGAGAAAGAAAGAGCACAGAGAGAGAGAAAGAAAGAGCGCAGAGAGAGAGAAAGAAAGAGCGCAGAGAGAGAGAAAGAAAGAGCGCAGAGAGAGTAAGAAAGAGCGCAGAGAGAGAAAGAAAAAGCACAGAGAGAGAAAGAAAGAGCGCAGAGAGAGAGAATGAGCGCAGAGAGAGAGAAAGAGCGCAGCGAGAGAGAGAGAAAGAGCGCCGAGAGAGAGAAAGAAAGAGCGCAGAGAGAAAGAAAGAGCGCAGAGAGAGAGAAAGAGCGCAGAGAGAGAGAAAGAGCGCATAGAGAGAGAAAGAAAGAGCGCATAGAGAGAAAGAAAGAGCGCAGAGAGAGAGAAAGAAAGAGCGCAGAGAGAGAGAGAATGAAAGAGCGCAGAGAGAGAGAAAGAAAGAGCGCTGAGAGAGAAAGAAAGAGCGCAGAGAGAGAAAGAAAGAGCGCAGAGAGAGAAAGAAAGAGCGCAGAGAGAAAAAAAAGAGTGCAGAGAGAGAGAGCGCAGAGAGAGAGAGCGCAGAGAGAGAGAGAGCGCAGAGAGAAAGAAATAGTGCAGAGAGATAGAAAGAAAGTGCGCAGAGAGAAAAAAAGAAAGTGCGCAGACAGAGAGAGAGAAAGAGCGCAGAGAAAGAAAGAAAGAGCGCAGAGAGAGAGAGAGAGCGCAGAGAGAGAGAGCACAGAGAGAAAGAAAGAGCGCAGAGAGAAAGAAAGAGCGCAGAGAGAGAGAGAGCGCAGAGAGAGAGAAAGAAAGTGCGCAGAGAGAAAGAAAGAGCGCAGAGAGAGAAAGAAAGAGCGCAGAGAGAGAGAAAGAAAGAAAGATCGCAGAGAGAGAAAGAAAGAGCGCAGAGAGAGAAAGAAAGAGCGCAGAGAGAGAGAAAGAAAGAGCGCAGAGAGAGAGAAAGAAAGAGCGCAGAGAGAGAGAGAAAGAAAGAGCGCAGAGAGAGAGAGAAAGAAAGTGCGCAGAGAGAAAGAAAGAGCGCAGAGAGAGAAAAAAAAGAGCGCAGAGAGAGAAAGAAAGAGCGCAGAGAGAGAGAAAGAAAGAGCGCAGAGAGAGAGAGAAAGAAAGAGCGCAGAGAGAGAAAGCAAGAGCGCAGAGAGAGAGAGAGCGCAGAGAAAGAAAGAGCGCAGAGAGAGAAAGAAAGAAAGAGCGCAGAGAGAGAAAGAAAGAGCGCAGAGAGAGAAAGAAAGAGCGCAGAGAGAAAAAAAAGAGTGCAGAGAGAGAGAGCGCAGAGAGAGAGCGCAGAGAGAAAGAAAGAGCGCAGAGAGATAGAAAGAAAGTGCGCAGAGAGAGAGAAAGAAAGTGCGCAGAGAGAGAGAGAGAAAGAGCATAGAGAGAGAAAGAAAGAGCGCAGAGAGAGAAAGAAAGAGCGCAGAGAGAGAGAGAAAGAAAGTGCGCAGAGAGAAAGAAAGAGCGCAGAGAGAGAAAGAAAGAGCGCAGAGAGAGAAAGAAATAGCGCAGAGAGAGAGAGAATGAGCGCAGAGAGAGAGAAAGAGCGCAGCGAGAGAGAGAGAGAAAGAGCGCAGAGAGAGAGAAAGAAAGAGCGCAGAGAGAAAGAAAGAGCGCAGAGAGAGAGAAAGTAAGAGCGCAGAGAGAGAAAGAAAGAGCGCAGAGAGAGAATGAGCGCAGAGAGAGAGAAAGATCGCAGCGAGAGAGAGAGAAAGAGCGCAGAGAGAGAGAAAGAAAGAGCGCAGAGAGAAAGAAAGAGCGCAGAGAGAGAGAAAGAGCGCAGAGAGAGAGAAAGATAGTGCGCAGAGAGAGAGAAAGATAGTGCGCAGAGAGAAAGAAAGAGCGCAGAGAGAGAGAGAGAGAAAGAAAGAGCGCAGAGAGAGAAAGAAAGAGCGCAGAGAGAGAGAGAATGAGCGCAGAGAGAAAGAAAGAGCGCAGAGAGAAAGAAAGAGCGCAGAGAGAAAGAGCGCAGAGAGAGAGAAAGAAAGTGCGCAGAGAGAAAGAAAGAGCGCAGAGAGAGAGAAAGAAAGAGCGCAGAGAGAAAGAGCGCAGAGAGAGAGAAAGAAAGTGCGCAGAGAGAAAGAAAGAGCGCAGAGAGAGAGAGAGAAAGAAAGAGCGCAGAGAGAGAGAGAAAGAATGAGCGCAGAGAGAGAGAAAGAAAGAGCGCAGAGAGAGAAAGAGAGAAAGAGCGCAGAGAGAGAAAGAAAATGCGCAGAGAGAGAAAGAAAGAGCGCAGAGAAAGAGAAAGTAAGAGCGCAGAGAGAGAAAGAAAGAAAGAGCGCAGAGAGAGAAAGAAAGAGCACAGAGAGAGAGAAAGAAAGAGCGCAGAGAGAGAGAAAGAAAGAGCGCAGAGAGAGAGAAAGAAAGAGCGCAGAGAGAGTAAGAAAGAGCGCAGAGAGAGAAAGAAAAAGCACAGAGAGAGAAAGAAAGAGCGCAGAGAGAGAGAATGAGCGCAGAGAGAGAGAAAGAGCGCAGCGAGAGAGAGAGAAAGAGCGCCGAGAGAGAGAAAGAAAGAGCGCAGAGAGAAAGAAAGAGCGCAGAGAGAGAGAAAGAGCGCAGAGAGAGAGAAAGAGCGCATAGAGAGAGAAAGAAAGAGCGCAGAGAGAGAAAGAAAGAGCGCAGAGAGAGAGAAAGAAAGAGCGCAGAGAGAGAGAGAATGAAAGAGCGCAGAGAGAGAGAAAGAAAGAGCGCTGAGAGAGAAAGAAAGAGCGCAGAGAGAGAAAGAAAGAGCGCAGAGAGAGAAAGAAAGAGCGCAGAGAGAAAAAAAAGAGTGCAGAGAGAGAGAGCGCAGAGAGAGAGAGCGCAGAGAGAGAGAGCGCAGAGAGAAAGAAATAGTGCAGAGAGATAGAAAGAAAGTGCGCAGAGAGAAAAAAAGAAAGTGCGCAGACAGAGAGAGAGAAAGAGCGCAGAGAGAGAAAGAAAGAGCGCAGAGAGAGAGAGAGAGCGCAGAGAGAGAGAGCACAGAGAGAAAGAAAGAGCGCAGAGAGAAAGAAAGAGCGCAGAGAGAGAGAGAGCGCAGAGAGAGAGAAAGAAAGTGCGCAGAGAGAAAGAAAGAGCGCAGAGAGAGAAAGAAAGAGCACAGAGAGAGAGAAGAAAGAAAGATCGCAGAGAGAGAAAGAAAGAGCGCAGAGAGAGAAAGAAAGAGCGCAGAGAGAGAGAAAGAAAGAGCGCAGAGAGAGAGAAAGAAAGAGCGCAGAGAGAGAGAGAAAGAAAGAGCGCAGAGAGAGAGAAAGAAAGAGCGCAGAGAGAGAAAGAAAGAGCGCAGAGAGAGAAAGAAAGAGCGCAGAGAGAGAGAGAAAGAAAGTGCGCAGAGAGAAAGAAAGAGCGCAGAGAGAAAAAAAAGAGCGCAGAGAGAGAAAGAAAGAGCGCAGAGAGAGAGAGAAAGAGCGCAGAGAGAGAGAGAGAGAGCGCAGAGAAAGAAAGAGCGCAGAGAGAGAAAGAAAGAAAGAGCGCAGAGAGAGAAAGAAAGAGCGCAGAGAGAGAGAGAAAGAGCGCAGAGAGAGAGAAAGAAAGAGCGCAGAGAGAGAAAGAAAGAGCGCAGAGAGAGAAAGAAAGAGCGCAGAGAGAGAGAAAGAAAGAGCGCAGAGAGAGAGAAAGAAAGAAAGATCGCAGAGAGAGAAAGAAAGAGCGCAGAGAGAGAAAGAAAGAGCGCAGAGAGAGAGAAAGAAAGAGCGCAGAGAGAGAGAGAGAAAGAAAGAGCGCAGAGAGAGAGAGAAAGAAAGAGCGCAGAGAGAGAGAAAGAAAGAGCGCAGAGAGAGAAAGAAAGAGCGCAGAGAGAGAAAGAAAGAGCGCAGAGAGAGAGAGAAAGAAAGTGCGCAGAGAGAAAGAAAGAGCGCAGAGAGAGAGAAAAAAGAGCGCAGAGAGAGAAAGAAAGAGCGCAGAGAGAGAGAGAAAGAGCGCAGAGAGAGAGAGAGAGAGAGCGCAGAGAAAGAAAGAGCGCAGAGAGAGAAAGAAAGAAAGAGCGCAGAGAGAGAAAGAAAGAGCGCAGAGAGAGAGAAAGAGCGCAGAGAGAGAGAAAGAGCGCAGAGAGAGAGAAAGAAAGAGCGCAGAGAGAGAGAAAGAAAGAGCGCAGAGAGAGAGAAAGAAAGAGCGCAGAGAGAGAAAGAATGAGCGCAGAGAGAGAAAGAAAGAGCGCAGAGAGAGAAAGAAAGAGCGCAGAGAGAGAAAGAAAGAGCGCAGAGAGAGAAAGAAAGAGCGCAGAGAGAGAAAGAGCACAGAGAGAGAGAGAGCGCAGAGAGAAAGAAAGAGCGCAGAGAGAGAGAAAGAGCGCAGAGAGAGTGAAAGAAAGAGCGCAGAGAGAGAGAAAGTAAGAGCGCAGAGAGAGAAAGAAAGAGCGCAGAGAGAGAAAGAAAGAGCGCAGAGAGAGAAAAAAGAGTGCAGAGAGAGAGAGCGCAGAGAGAGAGAGCGCAGAGAGAGAGAGCGCAGAGAGAAAGAAAGAGCGCAGAGAGAAAGAAAGAGCGCAGAGAGAGAGAGCGCAGAGAGAGAGAAAGAAAGTGCGCAGAGAGAAATAAAGAGCGCAGAGAGAGAAAGAAAGAGCGCAGAGAGAGAAAGAAAGAAAGATCGCAGAGAGAGAAAGAAAGATCGCAGAGAGAGAAAGAAAGAGCGCAGAGAGAGAAAGAAAGAGCGCAGAGAGAGAGAAAGAGCGCAGAGAGAGAGAATGAAAGAGCGCAGAGAGAGAGAGAAAGAAAGAGCGCAGAGAGAGAGAAAGAAAGAGCGCAGAGAGAGAAAGAAAGAGCGCAGAGAGAGAAAGAAAGAGCGCAGAGAGAGAGAGAAAGAGCGCAGAGAGAGAGAGAGAGAGCGCAGAGAAAGAAAGAGCGCAGAGAGAGAAAGAAAGAAAGAGCGCAGAGAGAGAAAGAAAGAGCGCAGAGAGAGAGAAAGAAAGAGCGCAGAGAGAGAGAAAGAAAGAGCGCAGAGAGAGAAAGAAAGAGCGCAGAGAGAGAAAGAAAGAGCGCAGAGAGAGAGAAAGAAAGAGCGCAGAGAGAGAGAAAGAAAGAAAGATCGCAGAGAGAGAAAGAAAGAGCGCAGAGAGAGAAAGAAAGAGCGCAGAGAGAGAGAAAGAAAGAGCGCAGAGAGAGAGAGAGAAAGAAAGAGCGCATAGAGAGAGAGAAAGAAAGAGCGCAGAGAGAGAGAAAGAAAGAGCGCAGAGAGAGAAAGAAAGAGCGCAGAGAGAGAAAGAAAGAGCGCAGAGAGAGAGAGAAAGAAAGTGCGCAGAGAGAAAGAAAGAGCGCAGAGAGAGAAAAAAAAGAGCGCAGAGAGAGAGAGAAAGAGCGCAGAGAGAGAAAGAAAGAGCGCAGAGAGAGAAAGAAAGAGCGCAGAGAGAGAGAGAAAGAGCGCAGAGAGAGAGAGAGAGAGAGCGCAGAGAAAGAAAGAGCGCAGAGAGAGAAAGAAAGAAAGAGCGCAGAGAGAGAAAGAAAGAGCGCAGAGAGAGAGAAAGAGCGCAGAGAGAGAGAAAGAGCGCAGAGAGAGAGAAAGAAAGAGCGCAGAGAGAGAGAAAGAAAGAGCGCACAGAGAGAGAAAGAAAGAGCGCAGAGAGAGAAAGAATGAGCGCAGAGAGAGAAAGAAAGAGCGCAGAGAGAGAAAGAAAGAGCGCAGAGAGAGAAAGAAAGAGCGCAGAGAGAGAGAAAGAGCGCAGAGAGAGAGAAAGAAAGAGCGCAGAGAGAGAGAAAGAAAGAGCGCAGAGAGAGAGAAAGAAAGAGCGCAGAGAGAGAGAAAGAAAGAGCGCAGAGAGAGAAAGAATGAGCGCAGAGAGAGAAAGAAAGAGCGCAGAGAGAGAAAGAAAGAGCGCAGAGAGAGAAAGAAAGAGCGCAGAGAGAGAAAGAAAGAGCGCAGAGAGAGAAAGAAAGAGCGCAGAGAGAGAGAAAGAGCGCAGAGAGAGAGAAAGAAAGAGCGCAGAGAGAGAGAAAGAAAGAGCGCAGAGAGAGAGAAAGAAAGAGCGCAGAGAGAGAGAAAGAAAGAGCGCAGAGAGAGAAAGAATGAGCGCAGAGAGAGAAAGAAAGAGCGCAGAGAGAGAAAGAAAGAGCGCAGAGAGAGAAAGAAAGAGCGCAGAGAGAGAAAGAAAGAGCGCAGAGAGAGAAAGAGCACAGAGAGAGAGAGAGCGCAGAGAGAAAGAAAGAGCGCAGAGAGAGAGAAAGAGCGCAGAGAGAGTGAAAGAAAGAGCGCAGAGAGAGAGAAAGTAAGAGCGCAGAGAGAGAAAGAAAGAGCGCAGAGAGAGAAAGAAAGAGCGCAGAGAGAGAAAAAAGAGTGCAGAGAGAGAGAGCGCAGAGAGAGAGAGCGCAGAGAGAGAGAGCGCAGAGAGAAAGAAAGAGCGCAGAGAGAAAGAAAGAGCGCAGAGAGAGAGAGCGCAGAGAGAGAGAAAGAAAGTGCGCAGAGAGAAATAAAGAGCGCAGAGAGAGAAAGAAAGAGCGCAGAGAGAGAAAGAAAGAAAGATCGCAGAGAGAGAAAGAAAGATCGCAGAGAGAGAAAGAAAGAGCGCAGAGAGAGAAAGAAAGAGCGCAGAGAGAGAGAAAGAGCGCAGAGAGAGAGAATGAAAGAGCGCAGAGAGAGAGAGAAAGAAAGAGCGCAGAGAGAGAGAAAGAAAGAGCGCAGAGAGAGAAAGAAAGAGCGCAGAGAGAGAAAGAAAGAGCGCAGAGAGAGAGAGAAAGAGCGCAGAGAGAGAGAGAGAGAGCGCAGAGAAAGAAAGAGCGCAGAGAGAGAAAGAAAGAAAGAGCGCAGAGAGAGAAAGAAAGAGCGCAGAGAGAGAGAAAGAAAGAGCGCAGAGAGAGAGAAAGAAAGAGCGCAGAGAGAGAAAGAAAGAGCGCAGAGAGAGAAAGAAAGAGCGCAGAGAGAGAGAAAGAAAGAGCGCAGAGAGAGAGAAAGAAAGAAAGATCGCAGAGAGAGAAAGAAAGAGCGCAGAGAGAGAAAGAAAGAGCGCAGAGAGAGAGAAAGAAAGAGCGCAGAGAGAGAGAGAGAAAGAAAGAGCGCATAGAGAGAGAGAAAGAAAGAGCGCAGAGAGAGAGAAAGAAAGAGCGCAGAGAGAGAAAGAAAGAGCGCAGAGAGAGAAAGAAAGAGCGCAGAGAGAGAGAGAAAGAAAGTGCGCAGAGAGAAAGAAAGAGCGCAGAGAGAGAAAAAAAAGAGCGCAGAGAGAGAGAGAAAGAGCGCAGAGAGAGAAAGAAAGAGCGCAGAGAGAGAAAGAAAGAGCGCAGAGAGAGAGAGAAAGAGCGCAGAGAGAGAGAGAGAGAGAGCGCAGAGAAAGAAAGAGCGCAGAGAGAGAAAGAAAGAAAGAGCGCAGAGAGAGAAAGAAAGAGCGCAGAGAGAGAGAAAGAGCGCAGAGAGAGAGAAAGAGCGCAGAGAGAGAGAAAGAAAGAGCGCAGAGAGAGAGAAAGAAAGAGCGCACAGAGAGAGAAAGAAAGAGCGCAGAGAGAGAAAGAATGAGCGCAGAGAGAGAAAGAAAGAGCGCAGAGAGAGAAAGAAAGAGCGCAGAGAGAGAAAGAAAGAGCGCAGAGAGAGAAAGAGCACAGAGAGAGAGAGAGCGCAGAGAGAAAGAAAGAGCGCAGAGAGAGAGAAAGAGCGCAGAGAGAGAGAAAGAAAGAGCGCAGAGAGAGAGAAAGTAAGAGCGCAGAGAGAGAAAGAAAGAGCGCAGAGAGAGAAAGAAAGAGCGCAGAGAGAAAAAAAAGAGTGCAGAGAGAGAGAGCGCAGAGAGAGAGAGCGCAGAGAGAGAGAGCGCAGAGAGAAAGAAAGAGCGCAGAGAGAAAGAAAGAGCGCAGAGAGAGAGAGCGCAGAGAGAGAGAAAGAAAGTGCGCAGAGAGAAAGAAAGAGCGCAGAGAGAGAAAGAAAGAGCGCAGAGAGAGAGAAAGAAAGAAAGATCGCAGAGAGAGAAAGAAAGATCGCAGAGAGAGAAAGAAAGAGCGCAGAGAGAGAAAGAAAGAGCGCAGAGAGAGAGAAAGAGCGCAGAGAGAGAGAATGAAAGAGCGCAGAGAGAGAGAGAAAGAAAGAGCGCAGAGAGAGAGAAAGAAAGAGCGCAGAGAGAGAAAGAAAGAGCGCAGAGAGAGAAAGAAAGAGCGCAGAGAGAGAAAGAAAGAGCGCAGAGAGAGAAAGAGCGCAGAGAGAGAGAGAGCGCAGAGAGAAAGAAAGAGCGCAGAGAGAGAGAAAGAGCGCAGATAGAGAGAAAGAAAGAGCGCAGAGAGAGAGAAAGTAAGAGCGCAGAGAGAGAAAGAAAGAGCGCAGAGAGAGAAAGAAAGAGCGCAGAGAGAGAGAGAATGAGCGCAGAGAGAGAAAGAGCGCAGCGAGAGAGAGAGAAAGAGTGCAGAGAGAGAGAAAGAAAGAGCGCAGAGAGAAAGAAAGAGCGCAGAGAGAGAGAAAGAGCGCAGAGAGAGAGAAAGATAGTGCGCAGAGAGAAAGAAAGAGCGCAGAGAGAGAGAGAGAAAGAAAGAGCGCAGAGAGAGAGAAAGAAAGAGCGCAGAGAGAGAGAAAGTAAGAGCGCAGAGAGAGAAAGAAAGAGCGCAGAGAGAGAAAGAAAGAGCGCAGAGAGAGAGAGAATGAGCGCAGAGAGAGAGAAAGAGTGCAGCGAGAGAGAGAGAAAGAGCGCAGAGAGAGAGAAAGAAAGAGCGCAGAGAGAGAGAAAGAAAGAGCGCAGAGAGAAAGAAAGAGCGCAGAGAGAGAGAAAGAGCGCAGAGAGAGAGAAAGAAAGTGCGCAGAGAGAAAAAAAGAGCGCAGAGAGAGAAAGAAAGAGCGCAGAGAGAGAGAAAGAAAGAAAGATCGCAGAGAGAGAAAGAAAGATCGCAGAGAGAGAAAGAAAGAGCGCAGAGAGAGAAAGAAAGAGCGCAGAGAGAGAGAAAGAGCGCAGAGAGAGAGAATGAAAGAGCGCAGAGAGAGAGAGAAAGAAAGAGCGCAGAGAGAGAGAAAGAAAGAGCGCAGAGAGAGAAAGAAAGAGCGCAGAGAGAGAAAGAAAGAGCGCAGAGAGAGAAAGAAAGAGCGCAGAGAGAGAAAGAGCGCAGAGAGAGAGAGAGCGCAGAGAGAAAGAAAGAGCGCAGAGAGAGAGAAAGAGCGCAGATAGAGAGAAAGAAAGAGCGCAGAGAGAGAGAAAGTAAGAGCGCAGAGAGAGAAAGAAAGAGCGCAGAGAGAGAAAGAAAGAGCGCAGAGAGAGAGAGAATGAGCGCAGAGAGAGAAAGAGCGCAGCGAGAGAGAGAGAAAGAGTGCAGAGAGAGAGAAAGAAAGAGCGCAGAGAGAAAGAAAGAGCGCAGAGAGAGAGAAAGAGCGCAGAGAGAGAGAAAGATAGTGCGCAGAGAGAAAGAAAGAGCGCAGAGAGAGAGAGAGAAAGAAAGAGCGCAGAGAGAGAGAAAGAAAGAGCGCAGAGAGAGAGAAAGTAAGAGCGCAGAGAGAGAAAGAAAGAGCGCAGAGAGAGAAAGAAAGAGCGCAGAGAGAGAGAGAATGAGCGCAGAGAGAGAGAAAGAGTGCAGCGAGAGAGAGAGAAAGAGCGCAGAGAGAGAGAAAGAAAGAGCGCAGAGAGAGAGAAAGAAAGAGCGCAGAGAGAAAGAAAGAGCGCAGAGAGAGAGAAAGAGCGCAGAGAGAGAGAAAGAAAGTGCGCAGAGAGAAAGAAAGAGCGCAGAGAGAGAGAGAGAAGAAAGAGCGCAGAGAGAGAGAAAGAAAGAGCGCAGAGAGTGAGAAAGAAAGAGCGCAGAGAGAGAAAGAAAGAAATAGCGCAGAGAGAGAAAGAAAATGCGCAGAGAGAGAAAGAAAGAGCGCAGAGAGAGAAAGAAAGAGCGCAGAGAGAGAAAGAAAGAAAGAGCGCAGAGAGAGAAAGAAAGAAAGAGCGCAGAGAGAGAAAGAAAGAGCACAGAGAGAGAGAAAGAAAGAGCGCAGAGAGAGAGAAAGAAAGAGCGCAGAGAGAGAGAAAGAAAGAGCGCAGAGAGAGAGAAAGAAAGAGCGCAGAGAGAGAGAAAGAAAGAGCGCAGAGAGAGAAAGAAAGAGCGCAGAGAGAGAGAGAATGAGCGCAGAGAGAGAGAAAGAGCGCAGCGAGAGAGAGAGAGAGCGCAGAGAGAGAGAAAGAAAGAGCGCAGAGAGAAAGAAAGAGCGCAGAGAGAGAGAAAGAGCGCAGAGAGAGAGAAAGAAAGTGCGCAGAGAGAAAAAAAGAGCGCAGAGAGAGAAAGAAAGAGCGCAGAGAGAGAAAGAAAGAAATAGCGCAGAGAGAGAAAGAAAGAGCGCAGAGAGAGAAAGAAAGAGCGCAGAGAGAGAAAGAAAGAAAGAGCGCAGAGAGAGAAAGAAAGAGCACAGAGAGAGAGAAAGAAAGAGCGCAGAGAGAGAGAAAGAAAGAGCGCAGAGAGAGAGAAAGAAAGAGCGCAGAGAGAGAAAGCAAGAGCGCAGAGAGAGAGCGCAGAGAAAGAAAGAGCGCAGAGAGAGAAAGAAAGAAAGAGCGCAGAGAGAGAAAGAAAGAGCGCAGAGAGAGAAAGAAAGAGCGCAGAGAGAAAAAAAAGAGTGCAGAGAGAGAGAGCGCAGAGAGAGAGCGCAGAGAGAAAGAAAGAGCGCAGAGAGATAGAAAGAAAGTGCGCAGAGAGAGAGAAAGAAAGTGCGCAGAGAGAGAGAGAGAAAGAGCATAGAGAGAGAAAGAAAGAGCGCAGAGAGAGAAAGAAAGAGCGCAGAGAGAGAGAGAAAGAAAGTGCGCAGAGAGAAAGAAAGAGCGCAGAGAGAGAAAGAAAGAGCGCAGAGAGAGAGAAAGAATGAGCGCAGAGAGAGAAAGAAAGAGCGCAGAGAGAGAAAGAAAGAGCGCAGAGAGAGAAAGAGAGCGCAGAGAGAGAAAGAGCGCAGAGAGAGAGGGAGCGCAGAGAGAAAGAAAGAGCGCAGAGAGAGAAAGAAAGAAAGAGCGCAGAGAGAGAAAGAAAGAGCGCAGAGAGAGAGAAAGAGCGCAGAGAGAGAGAAAGAGCACAGAGAGAGAGAAAGAAAGAGCGCAGAGAGAGAGAAAGAAAGAGCGCAGAGAGAGAGAAAGAAAGAGCGCAGAGAGAGAAAGAATGAGCGCAGAGAGAGAAAGAAAGAGCGCAGAGAGAGAAAGAAAGAGCGCAGAGAGAGAAAGAGCACAGAGAGAGAGAGCGCAGAGAGAAAGAAAGAGCGCAGAGAGAGAGAAAGAGCGCAGAGAGAGAGAAAGAAAGAGCGCAGAGAGAGAGAAAGTAAGAGCGCAGAGAGAGAAAGAAAGAGCGCAGAGAGAGAAAGAGCACAGAGAGAGAGAGCGCAGAGAGAAAGAAAGAGCGCAGAGAGAGAGAAAGAGCGCAGAGAGAGAGAAAGAAAGAGCGCAGAGAGAGAGAAAGTAAGAGCGCAGAGAGAGAAAGAAAGAGCGCAGAGAGAGAAAGAAAGAGCGCAGAGAGAAAAAAAAGAGTGCAGAGAGAGAGAGCGCAGAGAGAGAGAGCGCAGAGAGAGAGAGCGCAGCGCAGAGAGAAAGAAAGAGCGCAGAGAGAAAGAAAGAGCGCAGAGAGAGAGAGCGCAGAGAGAGAGAAAGAAAGTGCGCAGAGAGAAAGAAAGAGCGCAGAGAGAGAAAGAAAGAGTGCAGAGAGAGAAAGAAAGAGCGCAGAGAGAGAAAGAAAGAGCGCAGAGAGAGAGAAAGAGCGCAGAGAGAGAGAATGAAAGAGCGCAGAGAGAGAGAGAAAGAAAGAGCGCAGAGAGAGAGAAAGAAAGAGCGCAGAGAGAGAAAGAAAGAGCGCAGAGAGAGAAAGAAAGAGCGCAGAGAGAGAAAGAAAGAGCGCAGAGAGAGAAAGAGCGCAGAGAGAGAGAGAGCGCAGAGAGAAAGAAAGAGCGCAGAGAGAGAGAAAGAGCGCAGATAGAGAGAAAGAAAGAGCGCAGAGAGAGAGAAAGTAAGAGCGCAGAGAGAGAAAGAAAGAGCGCAGAGAGAGAAAGAAAGAGCGCAGAGAGAAAGAAAGAGCGCAGAGAGAGAGAAAGAGCGCAGAGAGAGAGAAAGATAGTGCGCAGAGAGAAAGAAAGAGCGCAGAGAGAGAGAAAGAAAGAGCGCAGAGAGAGAGAAAGAAAGAGCGCAGAGAGAGAGAAAGTAAGAGCGCAGAGAGAGAAAGAAAGAGCGCAGAGAGAGAAAGAAAGAGCGCAGAGAGAGAGAGAATGAGCGCAGAGAGAGAGAAAGAGCGCAGCGAGAGAGAGAGAAAGAGCGCAGAGAGAGAGAAAGAAAGAGCGCAGAGAGAGAGAAAGAAAGAGCGCAGAGAGAAAGAAAGAGCGCAGAGAGAGAGAAAGAGCGCAGAGAGAGAGAAAGAAAGTGCGCAGAGAGAAAGAAAGAGCGCAGAGAGAGAGAGAGAAGAAAGAGCGCAGAGAGAGAGAAAGAAAGAGTGCAGAGAGTGAGAAAGAAAGAGCGCAGAGAGAGAAAGAAAGAAATAGCGCAGAGAGAGAAAGAAAATGCGCAGAGAGAGAAAGAAAGAGCGCAGAGAGAGAAAGAAAGAGCGCAGAGAGAGAAAGAAAGAAAGAGCGCAGAGAGAGAAAGAAAGAAAGAGCGCAGAGAGAGAAAGAAAGAGCACAGAGAGAGAGAAAGAAAGAGCGCAGAGAGAGAGAAAGAAAGAGCGCAGAGAGAGAGAAAGAAAGAGCGCAGAGAGAGAGAAAGAAAGAGCGCAGAGAGAGAGAAAGAAAGAGCGCAGAGAGAGAAAGAAAGAGCGCAGAGAGAGAGAGAATGAGCGCAGAGAGAGAGAAAGAGTGCAGCGAGAGAGAGAGAGAGAGCGCAGAGAGAGAGAAAGAAAGAGCGCAGAGAGAGAGAAAGAAAGAGCGCAGAGAGAAAGAAAGAGCGCAGAGAGAGAGAAAGAGCGCAGAGAGAGAGAAAGAAAGTGCGCAGAGAGAAAAAAAGAGCGCAGAGAGAGAAAGAAAGAGCGCAGAGAGAGAAAGAAAGAAATAGCGCAGAGAGAGAAAGAAAGAGCGCAGAGAGAGAAAGAAAGAGCGCAGAGAGAGAAAGAAAGAAAGAGCGCAGAGAGAGAAAGAAAGAGCACAGAGAGAGAGAAAGAAAGAGTGCAGAGAGAGAGAAAGAAAGAGCGCAGCGAGAGAGAAAGAAAGAGCGCAGAGAGAGAAAGCAAGAGCGCAGAGAGAGAGAGAGCGCAGAGAAAGAAAGAGCGCAGAGAGAGAAAGAAAGAAAGAGCGCAGAGAGAGAAAGAAAGAGCGCAGAGAGAGAAAGAAAGAGCGCAGAGAGAAAAAAAAGAGTGCAGAGAGAGAGAGCGCAGAGAGAGAGCGCAGAGAGAAAGAAAGAGCGCAGAGAGATAGAAAGAAAGTGCGCAGAGAGAGAGAAAGAAAGTGCGCAGAGAGAGAGAGAGAAAGAGCATAGAGAGAGAAAGAAAGAGCGCAGAGAGAGAAAGAAAGAGCGCAGAGAGAGAGAGAATGAGCGCAGAGAGAGAGAAAGAGCGCAGCGAGAGAGAGAGAAAGAGCGCAGAGAGAGAGAAAGAAAGAGCGCAGAGAGAAAGAAAGAGCGCAGAGAGAGAGAAAGAGCGCAGAGAGAGAGAAAGAAAGTGCGCAGAGAGAAAAAAAGAGCGCAGAGAGAGAAAGAAAGAGCGCAGAGAGAGAGAAAGAAAGAGCGCAGAGAGAGAAAGAAAGAAATAGCGCAGAGAGAGAAAGAAAGAGCGCAGAGAGAGAAAGAAAGAGCGCAGAGAGAGAAAGAAAGAGCGCAGAGAGAGAAAGAAAGAAAGAGCGCAAAGAGAGAAAGAAAGAGCACAGAGAGAGAGAAAGAAAGAGCGCAGAGAGAGAGAAAGAAAGAGCGCAGAGAGAGAGAAAGAAAGAGCGCAGAGAGAAAGAAAGAGCGCAGAGAGAGAGAAAGTAAGAGCGCAGAGAGAGAAAGAAAGAGCGCAGAGAGAGAAAGAAAGAGCGCAGAGAGAGAGAGAATGAGCGCAGAGAGAGAGAAAGATCGCAGCGAGAGAGAGAGAAAGAGCGCAGAGAGAGAGAAAGAAAGAGCGCAGAGAGAAAGAAAGAGCGCAGAGAGAGAGAAAGAGCGCAGAGAGAGAGAAAGATAGTGCGCAGAGAGAAAGAAAGAGCGCAGAGAGAGAGA
Organism: Ascaphus truei; assembly: GCF_040206685.1. Classification (NCBI taxonomy): domain Eukaryota; kingdom Metazoa; phylum Chordata; class Amphibia; order Anura; family Ascaphidae; genus Ascaphus; species Ascaphus truei. The sequence goes on along the minus strand of NW_027454563.1, from coordinate 447,790 downwards.
GAGAGAAAGAAAGAGCGCAGAGAGAGAAAGAAAGAGCGCAGAGAGAGAGAGAATGAGCGCAGAGAGAAAGAAAGAGCGCAGAGAGAAAGAAAGAGCGCAGAGAGAAAGAGCGCAGAGAGAGAGAAAGAAAGTGCGCAGAGAGAAAGAAAGAGCGCAGAGAGAGAGAGAGAAAGAGCGCAGAGAGAGAGAAAGAATGAGCGCAGAGAGAGAGAAAGAAAGAGAGCAGAGAGAGAAAGAAAGAAAGAGCGCAGAGAGAGAAAGAAAATGCACAGAGAGAGAAAGAAAGAGCGCAGAGAAAGAGAAAGAAAGAGCGCAGAGAGAGAAAGAAAGAAAGAGCGCAGAGAGAGAAAGAAAGAGCACAGAGAGAGAGAAAGAAAGAGCGCAGAGAGAGAGAAAGAAAGAGCGCAGAGAGAGAGAAAGAAAGAGCGCAGAGAGAGTAAGAAAGAGCGCAGAGAGAGAAAGAAAAAGCACAGAGAGAGAAAGAAAGATCGCAGAGAGAGAGAGAATGAGCGCAGAGAGAGAGAAAGAGCGCAGCGAGAGAGAGAGAAAGAGCGCCGAGAGAGATAAAGAAAGAGCGCAGAGAGAAAGAAAGAGCGCAGAGAGAGAGAAAGAGCGCAGAGAGAGAGAAAGAGCGCATAGAGAGAGAAAGAAAGAGCGCAGAGAGAGAAAGAAAGAGCGCAGAGAGAGAGAAAGAAAGAGCGCAGAGAGAGAGAAAGAATGAGCGCAGAGAGAGAAAGAAAGAGCGCAGAGAGAGAAAGAAAGAGCGCAGAGAGAGAGAAAGTAAGAGCGCAGAGAGAGAAAGAAAGAGCGCAGAGAGAGAAAGAAAGAGCGCAGAGAGAGAAAAAAGAGTGCAGAGAGAGAGAGCGCAGAGAGAGAGAGCGCAGAGAGAAAGAAAGAGCGCAGAGAGATAGAAAGAAAGTGCGCAGAGAGAGAGAAAGTGCGCAGACAGAGAGAGAGAAAGAGCGCAGAGAGAGAAAGAAAGAGCGCAGAGAGAGAGAGAGAGCGCAGAGAGAGAGAGCACAGAGAGAAAGAAAGAGCGCAGAGAGAAAGAAAGAGCGCAGAGAGAGAGAAAGAGCGCAGAGTGAGAGAAAGAAAGTGCGCAGAGAGAAAGAAAGAGCGCAGAGAGAGAGAAAGAAAGAGCGCAGAGAGAGAGAAAGAAAGAGCGCAGAGAGAGATAGAAAGAGCGCAGAGAGAGAGAGAGAGCGCAGAGAGAGAGAGCGCAGAGAGAAAGAAAGAGCGCAGAGAGAAAGAAAGAGCGCAGAGTGAGAGAGAGCGCAGAGAGAGAGAAAGAAAGTGCGCAGAGAGAAAGAAAGTGCGCAGAGAGAGAAAGAAAGAGCGCAGAGAGAGAAAGAAAGAAAGATCGCAGAGAGAGAAAGAAAGATCGCAGAGAGAGAAAGAAAGAGCGCAGAGAGAGAAAGAAAGAGCGCAGAGTGAGAGAGAGCGCAGAGAGAGAGAAAGAAAGTGCGCAGAGAGAAAGAAAGTGCGCAGAGAGAGAAAGAAAGAGCGCAGAGAGAGAAAGAAAGAAAGATCGCAGAGAGAGAAAGAAAGAGCGCAGAGAGAGAAAGAAAGAGCGCAGAGAGAGAGAAAGAGCGCAGGAGAGAAAGAAAGAGCGCAGAGAGAGAGAAAGAAAGAGCGCAGAGAGAGAGAAAGAAAGAGCGCAGAGAGAGAAAGAAAGAGCGCAGAGAGAGAGAAAGAAAGAGCGCAGAGAGAGAGAAAGAAAGAGCGCAGAGAGAGAAAGAAAGAGCGCAGAGAGAGAAAGAAAGAGCGCAGAGAGAGAAAGAAAGAGCGCAGAGAGAGAAAGAAAGAGCGCAGAGAGAGAGAAAGAAAGAGCGCAGAGAGAGAGAAAGAAAGAGCGCAGAGAGAGAAAGAAAGAGCGCAGAGAGAGAAAGAAAGAGCGCAGAGAGAGAAAGAAAGAGCGCAGAGAGAGAAAGAAAGAGCGCAGAGAGAGAAAGAAAGAAAGAGCGCAGAGAGAGAAAGAAAGAGCGCAGAGAGAGAAAGAGCGCAGAGAGAGAGAAAGAGCGCAGAGAGAGAGAAAGAAAGAGCGCAGAGAGAGAGAAAGAAAGAGCGCAGAGAGAGAAAGAAAGAGCGCAGAGAGAGAAAGAAAGAGCGCAGAGAGAGAAAGAAAGAGCGCAGAGAGAGAAAGAAAGAGCGCAGAGAGAGAGAGAGCGCAGAGAGAGAGAGCGCAGAGAGAGAGAAAGAAAGTGCGCAGAGAGAAAGAAAGAGCGCAGAGAGAGAAAGAAAGAGCGCAGAGAGAGAGAAAGAAAGAGCGCAGAGAGAGAAAGAAAGAGCGCAGAGAGAGAGAGAGAGCGCAGAGAAAGAAAGAGCGCATAGAGAGAAAGAAAGAAAGAGCGCAGAGAGAGAAAGAAAGAGCGCAGAGAGAGAGAGAAAGAAAGTGCGCAGAGAGAAAGAAAGAGCGCAGAGAGAGAAAGAAAGAGCGCAGAGAGAGAAAGAAAGAGCGCAGAGAGAGAGAAAGAGCGCAGAGAGAGGGAAAGAAAGAGCGCAGAGAGAAAGAAAGAGCGCAGGGAGAGAGAAAGTAAGAGCACAGAGACAGAAAGAAAGAGCGCAGAGAAAGAAAGAGCGCAGAGAGAGAGAGAATGAGCGCAGAGAGAGAGAAAGAGCGCAGCGAGAGAGAGAAAGAGCGCAGAGAGAGAGAAAGAAAGAGCGCAGAGAGAGAGAGAGAAAGAGCGCAGAGAGAGAGAAAGAAAGAGCGCAGAGAGAGAGAGAGAAAGAGCGCAGAGAGAGAGAAAGAAAGAGCGCAGAGAGAGAGAAAGAGCGCAGAGAGAGAGAAAGAGCGCAGAGAGAGAAAGAAAGAGCGCAGAGAGAGAAAGAAAGAGCGCAGAGAGAAAAAAAAGAGTGCAGAGAGAGAGAGCGCAGAGAGAGAGAGCGCAGAGAGAAAGAAAGAGCGCAGAGAGATAGAAAGAAAGTGCGCAGAGAGAGAGAAAGAAAGTGCGCAGAGAGAGAGAGAGAAAGAGCATAGAGAGAGAAAGAAAGAGCGCAGAGAGAGAAAGAAAGAGCGCAGAGAGAGAGAGAAAGAAAGTGCGCAGAGAGAAAGAAAGAGCGCAGAGAGAGAAAGAAAGAGCGCAGAGAGAGAAAGAAAGAGCGCAGAGAGAGAGAAAGAGCGCAGAGAGAGGGAAAGAAAGAGCGCAGAGAGAAAGAAAGAGCGCAGAGAGAGAGAAAGTAAGAGCACAGAGAGAGAAAGAAAGAGCGCAGAGAAAGAAAGAAAGAGCGCAGAGAGAGAGAGAATGAGCGCAGAGAGAGAGAAAGAGCGCAGCGAGAGAGGGAGAAAGAGCGCAGAGAGAGAGAAAGAAAGAGCGCAGAGAGAGAGAAAGAGCGCAGAGAGAGAGAAAGAGCGCAGAGAGAGAGAAAGATAGTGCGCAGAGAGAAAGAAAGAGCGCAGAGAGAGAGAGAGAAAGAAAGAGCGCAGAGAGAGAGAAAGAAAGAGCGCAGAGAGAGAGAAAGAAAGAGCGCAGAGAGAGAGAAAGTAAGAGCGCAGAGAAAGAAAGAAAGAAAGAGCGCAGAGAGAGAAAGAAAGAGCGCAGAGAGAGAGAGAATGAGCGCAGAGAGAGAGAAACAGCGCAGAGAGAGAGAGCGCAGAGAGAGAGAGAATGAGCGCAGAGAGAGAGAAACAGCGCAGAGAGAGAGAGCGCAGAGAGAGAGAGAAAGAGCTCAGAGAGAGAGAGAAAGAGAGCGCAGAGAGAAAGAGAGCGCAGACAGAGAGAGAGTGCAGAGAGAGAGAGAGCGCAGAGAGAGAGAAAGAAAGAGCGCAGAGAGAGAAAGAAAGAGCTCAGAGAGAGAAAGAAAGAGCGCAGAGAGAGAGAAAGAAAGAGCGCAGAGAGAGAAAGAAAGAGCGCAGAGAGAGAGAAAGAGCGCAGAGAGAGGGAAAGAAAGAGCGCAGAGAGAAAGAAAGAGCGCAGGGAGAGAGAAAGTAAGAGCACAGAGACAGAAAGAAAGAGCGCAGAGAAAGAAAGAGCGCAGAGAGAGAGAGAATGAGCGCAGAGAGAGAGAAAGAGCGCAGCGAGAGAGAGAGAAAGAGCGCAGAGAGAGAGAAAGAAAGAGCGCAGAGAGAGAGAGAGAAAGAGCGCAGAGAGAGAGAAAGAAAGAGCGCAGAGAGAGAGAGAGAAAGAGAGCAGAGAGAGAGAAAGAAAGAGCGCAGAGAGAGAGAAAGAGCGCAGAGAGAGAGAAAGAGCGCAGAGAGAGAGAAAGATAGTGCGCAGAGAGAAAGAAAGAAAGAGCGCAGAGAGAGAAAGAAAGAGCGCAGAGAGAGAAAGAAAGAGCGCAGAGAGAAAAAAAAGAGTGCAGAGAGAGAGAGCGCAGAGAGAGAGAGAGCAGAGAGAAAGAAAGAGCGCAGAGAGATAGAAAGAAAGTGCGCAGAGAGAGAGAAAGAAAGTGCGCAGAGAGAGAGAAAGAGCATAGAGAGAGAAAGAAAGAGCGCAGAGAGAGAAAGAAAGAGCGCAGAGAGAGAGAGAAAGAAAGTGCGCAGAGAGAAAGAAAGAGCGCAGAGAGAGAAAGAAAGAGCGCAGAGAGAGAAAGAAAGAGCGCAGAGAGAGAGAAAGAGCGCAGAGAGAGGGAAAGAAAGAGCGCAGAGAGAAAGAAAGAGCGCAGAGAGAGAGAAAGTAAGAGCACAGAGAGAGAAAGAAAGAGCGCAGAGAAAGAAAGAAAGAGCGCAGAGAGAGAGAGAATGAGCGCAGAGAGAGAGAAAGAGCGCAGCGAGAGAGAGAGAAAGAGCGCAGAGAGAGAGAAAGAAAGAGCGCAGAGAGAGAGAAAGAGCGCAGAGAGAGAGAAAGAGCGCAGAGAGAGAGAAAGATAGTGCGCAGAGAGAAAGAAAGAGCGCAGAGAGAGAGAGAGAAAGAAAGAGCGCAGAGAGAGAGAAAGAAAGAGCGCAGAGAGAGAGAAAGAAAGAGCGCAGAGAGAGAGAAAGTAAGAGCGCAGAGAAAGAAAGAAAGAGCGCAGAGAGAGAAAGAAAGAGCGCAGAGAGAGAGAGAATGAGCGCAGAGAGAGAGAAACAGCGCAGAGAGAGAGAGCGCAGAGAGAGAGAGAAAGAGCTCAGAGAGAGGGAGAAAGAGAGCGCAGAGAGAAAGAGAGCGCAGACAGAGAGAGAGTGCAGAGAGAGAGAGAGCGCAGAGAGAGAGAAAGAAAGAGCGCAGAGAGAGAAAGAAAGAGCTCAGAGAGAGAAAGAAAGAGCGCAGAGAGAGAGAAAGAAAGAGCGCAGAGAGAGAAAGAAAGAGCGCAGAGAGAGAGCGCAGAGAAAGAAAGAGCGCAGAGAGAGAAAGAAAGAAAGAGCGCAGAGAGAGAAAGAAAGAGCACAGAGAGAAAGAAAGAGCGCAGAGAGAGAGAAAGAAAGAGCGCAGAGAGAGAAAGAAAGAGCGCAGAGAGAGAGATAGAGCGCAGAGGGAGAGAGCGCAGAGAGAAAGAAAGAGCGCAGAGAGAGAGAGAGCGCAGAGAGAGAGAAAGAAAGAGCGCAGAGAGAAAGAAAGAGCGCAGAGAGAAAGAAAGAGCGCAGAGAGAAAGAAAGAGCGCAGAGAGAGAGAAAGAAAGAGCGCAGAGAGAGAGAAAGAAAGAGCGCAGAGAGAGAGAAAGAAAGTGCGCAGAGAGAGAGAAAGAAAGAGCGCAGAGAGAGAAAGAAAGAGCGCAGAGAGAGAGAGAAAGAAAGTGCGCAGAGAGAAAGAAAGAGCGCAGAGAGAGAAAGAAAGAGCGCAGAGAGAGAAAGAAAGAGCGCAGAGAGAGAGAAAGAAAGAGTGCAGAGAGAGAGAAAGAGCGCAGAGAAAGAAAGAGCGCAGAGAGAGAAAGAAAGAGCGCAGAGAGAGAGAAAGAGCGCAGAGAGAGAGAGAGAGAGCGCAGAGAGAGAGAGAGCGCAGAGAGAGAGAAAGAAAGAGCGCATAGAGAGAAAGAAAGAGCGCAGAGAGAGAGATAGAGCGCAGAGGGAGAGAGCGCAGAGAGAAAGAAAGAGCGCAGAGAGAGAGAGAGCGCAGAGAGAGAGAAAGAAAGAGCGCAGAGAGAAAGAAAGAGCGCAGAGAGAAAGAAAGAGCGCAGAGAGAGAAAGAAAGAGCGCAGAGAGAGAAAGAAAGAGCGCAGAGAGAGAAAGAAAGAGCGCAGAGAGAGAAAGAAAGAGCGCAGAGAGAGAAAGAAAGAGCGCAGAGAGAGAAAGAAAGAGCGCAGAGAGAGAGAAAGAGCGCAGAGAGAGAGAGAGAGAGAGCAGAGAGAGAGAGAGCGCAGAGAGAGAGAAAGAAAGAGCGCAGAGAGATAAAGAAAGAGCGCAGAGAGAGAGATAGAGCGCAGAGGGAGAGAGCGCAGAGAGAAAGAAAGAGCGCAGAGAGAGAGAGAGCACAGAGAGAGAGAGAAAGAGCGCAGAGAGAAAGAAAGAGCGCAGAGAGAGAAAGAAAGAGCGCAGAGAGAGAAAGAAAGAGCGCAGAGAGAGAAAGAGCGCAGAGAGAGAGAAAGAAAGTGCGCAGAGAGAGAGAAAGAAAGAGCGCAGAGAGAGAAAGAAAGAGCGCAGAGAGAGAAAGAAAGAGCGCAGAGAGAGAAAGAAAGAGCGCAGAGAGAGAAAGAAAGAGCGCAGAGAGAGAAAGAAAGAAAGAGCGCAGAGAGAGAAAGAAAGAGCACAGAGAAAGAGAAAGAAAGAGCACAGAGAGAGAGAAAGAAAGAGCGCAGAGAGAGAGAACGAAAGAGCGCAGAGAGAGAAAGAAAGAGCGCAGAGAGAGAGAGAGAGAGAGCGAAGAGAAAGAAAGAGCGCAGAGAGAGAAAGAAAGAGCGCAGAGAGAGAAAGAAAGAAAGAGCGCAGAGAGAGAAAGAGAGAGAGCGCAGAGAAAGAAAGAGCGCAGAGAGAGAAAGAAAGAAAGAGCGCAGAGAGAGAAAGAAAGAGCGCAGAGAGAGAAAGAAAGAGCGCAGAGAGAGAGAAAGAGCGCAGAGAGAGAGAAAGAGCGCAGAGAGAGAGAAAGAAAGAGCGCAGAGAGAGAAAGAAAGAGCGCAGAGAGAGAGAGAGCACAGAGAGAGAGAGCGCAGAGAGAAAGAAAGAGCGCAGAGAGAAAGAAAGACCGCAGAGAGAGAGAAAGAAAGAGCGCAGAGAGAGAAAGAAAGAGCGCAGAGAGAGAGAGAAATAGCGCAGAGAGAGAGAGAATGAGCACAGAGAGAGAGAAAGAGCGCAGCGAGAGAGAAAGAGCGCAGCGAGAGAGAGAAAGAGCGCAGAGAGAGAGAAAGAAAGAGCGCAGAGAGAGAGAAAGAAAGAGCGCAGAGAGAGAGAAAGAAAGAGCGCAGAGAGAGAGAAAGAAAGAGCGCAGAGAGAGAAAGAAAGAGCGCAGAGAGAGAAAGAAAGAGCGCAGAGAGAGAGAGAATGAGCGCAGAGAGAGAGAAAGAGCGCAGCGAGAGAGAGAGAAAGAGCGCAGAGAGAGAGAAAGAAAGAGCGCAGAGAGAGAGAAAGAAAGAGCGCAGAGAGAGAGAAAGAAAGAGCGCAGAGAGAGAGAAAGAAAGAGCGCAGAGAGAGAAAGAAAGAGCGTAGAGAGAGAGAAAGAAAGAGCGCAGAGAGAGAAAGAAAGAGCGCAGAGAGAGAGAGAATGAGCGCAGAGAGAGAGAAAGAGCGCAGCGAGAGAGAGAGAAAGAGCGCAGAGAGAGAGAAAGAAAGAGCGCAGAGAGAAAGAAAGAGCGCAGAGAGAGAGAAAGAGCGCAGAGAGAGAGAAAGAAAGTGCGCAGAGAGAAAGAAAGAGCGCAGAGAGAGAGAGAGAAAGAAAGAGCGCAGAGAGAGAGAAAGAAAGAGCGCAGAGAGAGAGAAAGAAAGAGCGCAGAGAGAGAAAGAAAGAAAGAGCGCAGAGAGAGAAAGAAAGAGCGCAGAGAGAGAGAGAATGAGCGCAGAGAGAGAGAAAGAGCGCAGCGAGAGAGAAAGAAAGAGCGCATAGAGAGAGAAAGAAAGAGCGCAGAGAGAGAGAATGAGCGCAGAGAGAGAGAAAGAGCGCAGCGAGAGAGAGAGAAAGAGCGCAGAGAGAGAGAAAGAAAGAGCGCAGAGAAAAAGAAAGAGTGCAGAGAGAGAGAAAGAGCGCAGAGAGAGAGAAAGAAAGTGCGCAGAGAGAAAGAAAGAGCGCAGAGAGAGAGAGAGAAAGAAAGAGCGCAGAGAGAGAGAATGAAAGAGCGCAGAGAGAGAGAAAGTAAGAGCGCAGAGAGAGAGAAAGAGCGCAGAGAGAGAGAAAGAAAGTGCGCAGAGAGAGAAAGAAAGAGCGCAGAGAGAGAAAGAAAGAGCGCAGAGAGAGAAAGAAAGAAAGAGCGCAGAGAGAGAAAGAAAGAGCGCAGAGAGAGAAAGAAAGAGCGCAGAGAGAGAAAGAAAGAAAGAGCGCAGAGAGAGAAAGAAAGAGCACAGAGAGAGAGAAAGAAAGAGCGCAGAGAAAGAAAGAGCGCATAGAGAGAAAGAAAGAAAGAGCGCAGAGAGAGAAAGAAAGAGCGCAGAGAAAGAAAAAGCGCAGAGAGAAAAAAAAGAGTGCAGAGAGAGAGAGCGCAGAGAGAGAGAGCGCAGAAAGAGAGAGCGCAGAGAGAAAGAAAGAGCGCAGAGAGATAGAGAGAAAGTGCGCAGAGAGAGAAAGAAAGTGCGCAGAGAGAGAGAGAGAGAAAGAGCATAGAGAGAGAAAGAAAGAGCGCAGAGAGAGAAAGAAAGAGTGCAGAGAGAGAGAGAAAGAAAGTGCGCAGAGAGAAAGAAAGAGCGCAGAGAGAGAAAGAAAGAGCGCAGAGAGAGAAAGAAAGAGCGCAGAGAGAGAGAGAAAGAAAGAGCGCAGAGAGAGAAAGAAAGAGCGCAGAGAGAGAAAGAAAGAGCGCAGAGAGAGAGAGAGAGCGCAGAGAAAGAAAGAGCGCAGAGAGAGAAAGAAAGAAAGAGCGCAGAGAGAGAAAGAAAGAGCGCAGAGAGAGAGAAAGAGCGCAGAGAGAGAGAAAGAGCGCAGAGAGAGAGAAAGAAAGAGCGCAGAGAGAGAAAGAAAGAGCACAGAGAGAGAGAGAGAGCGCAGAGAGAGAGAGCGCAGAGAAAAAGAAAGAGCGCAGAGAGAGAGAGAGCGCAGAGAGAGAGAAAGAAAGTGCGCAGAGAGAAAGAAAGAGCGCAGAGAGAGAAAGAAAGAGCGCAGAGAGAGATAAAGAAAGAAAGATCGCAGAGAGAGAAAGAAAGAGCGCAGAGAGAGAAAGAAAGAGCGCAGAGAGAGAGAAAGAGCGCAGGAGAGAAAGAAAGAGCGCAGAGAGAGAGAGAGAAAGAGCGCAGAGAGAGAGAAAGAAAGAGCGCAGAGAGAGAGAAAGAAAGAGCGCAGAAAGAGAGAAAGAAAGAGCGCAGAGAGAGAAAGAAAAAGCGCAGAGAGAGAAAGAAAGAGCGCAGAGAGAGAAAGAAAGAGCGCAGGGAGAGAGAGAGAGAGCGCAGAGAAAGAAAGAGTGCAGAGAGAGAAAGAAAGAAAGAGCGCAGAGAGAGAAAGAAAGAGCGCAGAGAGAGAGAAAGAGCGCAGAGAGAGAGAAAGAGCGCAGAGAGAGAGAAAGAAAGAAAGATCGCAGAGAGAGAAAGAAAGAGCGCAGAGAGAGAAAGAAAGAGCGCAGAGAGAGAGAAAGAGCGCAGGAGAGAAAGAAAGAGCGCAGAGAGGGAGAAAGAAAGAGCGCAGAGAGAGAGAAAGAAAGAGCGCAGAGAGAGAGAAAGAAAGAGCGCAGAGAGAGAGAAAGAAAGAGCGCAGAGAGAGAAAGAAAGAGTGCAGAGAGAGAAAGAAAGAGCGCAGAGAGAGAAAGAAAGAGCACAGAGAGAGAAAGAAAGAGCACAGAGAGAGAAAGAAAGAGCACAGAGAGAGAAAGAAAGAGCGCAGAGAGAGAGAGAGCGCAGAGAAAGAAAGAGCGCAGAGAGAGAAAGAAAGAAAGAGCTCAGAGAGAGAAAGAAAGAGCGCAGAGAGAAAGAAAGAGCGCAGAGAGAGAGAAAGAGCGCAGAGAGAGAGAAAGAAAGAGCGCAGAGAGAGAAAGAAAGAGCGCAGAGAGAGAGAGAGCGCAGAGAGAGAGAAAGAAAGTGCGCAGAGAGAAAGAAAGAGCGCAGAGAGAGAAAGAAAGAGCGCAGAGAGAGAGAAAGAAATAAAGATCGCAGAGAGAGAAAGAAAGAGCGCAGAGAGAGAAAGAAAGAGCGCAGAGAGAGAGAAAGAGCGCAGCGAGAGAGAGAGAAAGAGCGCCGAGAGAGAGAAAGAAAGAGCGCAGAGAGAAAGAAAGAGCGCAGAGAGAGAGAAAGAGCGCAGAGTGAGAGAAAGAAAGTGCGCAGAGAGAAAGAAAGAGCGCAGAGAGAGAGAAAGAAAGAGCGCAGAGAGAGAGAAAGAAAGAGCGCAGAGAGAGATAGAAAGAGCGCAGAGAGAGAGAGAGAGCGCAGAGAGAGAGAGCGCAGAGAGAAAGAAAGAGCGCAGAGTGAGAGAGAGCGCAGAGAGAGAGAAAGAAAGTGCGCAGAGAGAAAGAAAGTGCGCAGAGAGAGAAAGAAAGAGCGCAGAGAGAGAAAGAAAGAAAGATCGCAGAGAGAGAAAGAAAGAGCGCAGAGAGAGAAAGAAAGAGCGCAGAGAGAGAGAAAGAGCGCAGGAGAGAAAGAAAGAGCGCAGAGAGAGAGAAAGAAAGAGCGCAGAGAGAGAGAAAGAAAGAGCGCAGAGAGAGAAAGAAAGAGCGCAGAGAGAGAGAAAGAAAGAGCGCAGAGAGAGAGAAAGAAAGAGCGCAGAGAGAGAAAGAAAGAGCGCAGAGAGAGAAAGAAAGAGCGCAGAGAGAGAAAGAAAGAGCGCAGAGAGAGAGAGAGCGCAGAGAGAGAGAGCGCAGAGAGAGAGAAAGAAAGTGCGCAGAGAGAAAGAAAGAGCGCAGAGAGAGAAAGAAAGAGCGCAGAGAGAGAGAAAGAAAGAGCGCAGAGAGAGAAAGAAAGAGCGCAGAGAGAGAGAGAGAGCGCAGAGAAAGAAAGAGCGCATAGAGAAAAAGAAAGAAAGAGCGCAGAGAGAGAAAGAAAGAGCGCAGAGAGAGAGAGAAAGAAAGTGCGCAGAGAGAAAGAAAGAGCGCAGAGAGAGAGAAAGAGCGCAGAGAGAGGGAAAGAAAGAGCGCAGAGAGAAAGAAAGAGCGCAGGGAGAGAGAAAGTAAGAGCACAGAGACAGAAAGAAAGAGCGCAGAGAAAGAAAGAGCGCAGAGAGGGAGAGAATGAGCGCAGAGAGAGAGAAAGAGCGCAGCGAGAGAGAGAGAAAGAGCGCAGAGAGAGAGAAAGAAAGAGCGCAGAGAGAGAGAGAGAAAGAGCGCAGAGAGAGAGAAAGAAAGAGCGCAGAGAGAGAGAAAGAGCGCAGAGAGAGAGAAAGATAGTGCGCAGAGAGAAAGAAAGAAAGAGCGCAGAGAGAGAAAGAAAGAGCGCAGAGAGAGAAAGAAAGAGCGCAGAGAGAGAAAGAAAGAGCGCAGAGAGAAAAAAAAGAGTGCAGAGAGAGAGAGCGCAGAGAGAGAGAGCGCAGAGAGAAAGAAAGAGCGCAGAGAGATAGAAAGAAAGTGCGCAGAGAGAGAGAAAGAAAGTGCGCAGAGAGAGAGAGAGAAAGAGCATAGAGAGAGAAAGAAAGAGCGCAGAGAGAGAAAGAAAGAGCGCAGAGAGAGAGAGAAAGAAAGTGCGCAGAGAGAAAGAAAGAGCGCAGAGAGAGAAAGAAAGAGCGCAGAGAGAGAAAGAAAGAGCGCAGAGAGAGAGAAAGAGCGCAGAGAGAGGGAAAGAAAGAGCGCAGAGAGAAAGAAAGAGCGCAGAGAGAGAGAAAGTAAGAGCACAGAGAGAAAAAGAAAGAGCGCAGAGAAAGAAAGAAAGAGCGCAGAGAGAGAGAGAATGAGCGCAGAGAGAGAGAAAGAGCGCAGCGAGAGAGAGAGAAAGAGCGCAGAGAGAGAGAAAGAAAGAGCGCAGAGAGAGAGAAAGAGCGCAGAGAGAGAGAAAGAGCGCAGAGAGAGAGAAAGAAAGAGCGCAGAGAGAGAGAGAGCGCAGAGAGAGAGAGTGCAGAGAGAGAGAAAGAAAGAGCGCAGAGAGAGAGAAAGAGCGCAGAGAGAGAGAAAGAGCGCAGAGAGAGAGAAAGATAGTGCGCAGAGAGAAAGAAAGAAAGAGCGCAGAGAGAGAAAGAAAGAGCGCAGAGAGAGAAAGAAAGAGCGCAGAGAGAAAAAAAAGAGTGCAGAGAGAGAGAGCGCAGAGAGAGAGAGCGCAGAGAGAAAGAAAGAGCGCAGAGAGATAGAAAGAAAGTGCGCAGAGAGAGAGAAAGAAAGTGCGCAGAGAGAGAGAGAGAAAGAGCATAGAGAGAGAAAGAAAGAGCGCAGAGAGAGAAAGAAAGAGCGCAGAGAGAGAGAGAAAGAAAGTGCGCAGAGAGAAAGAAAGAGCGCAGAGAGAGAAAGAAAGAGCGCAGAGAGAGAAAGAAAGAGCGCAGAGAGAGAGAAAGAGCGCAGAGAGAGGGAAAGAAAGAGCGCAGAGAGAAAGAAAGAGCGCAGAGAGAGAGAAAGTAAGAGCACAGAGAGAGAAAGAAAGAGCGCAGAGAAAGAAAGAAAGAGCGCAGAGAGAGAGAGAATGAGCGCAGAGAGAGAGAAAGAGCGCAGCGAGAGAGAGAGAAAGAGCGCAGAGAGAGAGAAAGAAAGAGCGCAGAGAGAGAGAAAGAGTGCAGAGAGAGAGAAAGAGCGCAGAGAGAGAGAAAGATAGTGCGCAGAGAGAAAGAAAGAGCGCAGAGAGAGAGAGAGAAAGAAAGAGCGCAGAGAGAGAGAAAGAAAGAGCGCAGAGAGAGAGAAAGAAAGAGCGCAGAGAGAGAGAAAGTAAGAGTGCAGAGAAAGAAAGAAAGAGCGCAGAGAGAGAAAGAAAGAGCGCAGAGAGAGAGAGAATGAGCGCAGAGAGAGAGAAACAGCGCAGAGAGAGAGAGCGCAGAGAGAGAGAGAAAGAGCTCAGAGAGAGAGAGAAAGAGAGCGCAGAGAGAAAGAGAGCGCAGACAGAGAGAGAGTGCAGAGAGAGAGAGAGCGCAGAGAGAGAGAAAGAAAGAGCGCAGAGAGAGAAAGAAAGAGCTCAGAGAGAGAAAGAAAGAGCGCAGAGAGAGAGAAAGAAAGAGCGCAGAGAGAGAAAGAAAGAGCGCAGAGAGAGAGAGAGCGCAGAGAAAGAAAGAGCGCAGAGAGAGAAAGAAAGAAAGAGCGCAGAGAGAGAAAGAAAGAGCACAGAGAGAAAGAAAGAGCGCAGAGAGAGAGAAAGAAAGAGCGCAGAGAGAGAAAGAAAGAGCGCAGAGAGAGAGATAGAGCGCAGAGGGAGAGAGCGCAGAGAGAAAGAAAGAGCGCAGAGAGAGAGAGAGCGCAGAGAGAGAGAAAGAAAGAGCGCAGAGAGAAAGAAAGAGCGCAGAGAGAAAGAAAGAGCGCAGAGAGAGAGAAAGAAAGAGCGCAGAGAGAGAGAAAGAAAGAGCGCAGAGAGAGAGAAAGAAAGAGCGCAGAGAGAGAGAAAGAAAGTGCGCAGAGAGAGAGAAAGAAAGAGCGCAAAGAGAGAAAGAAAGAGCGCAGAGAGAGAAAGAAAGAGCGCAGAGAGAGAGAGAAAGAAAGTGCGCAGAGAGAAAGAAAGAGCGCAGAGAGAGAAAGAAAGAGCGCAGAGAGAGAAAGAAAGAGCGCAGAGAGAGAGAAAGAAAGAGTGCAGAGAGAGAGAAAGAGCGCAGAGAAAGAAAGAGCGCAGAGAGAGAAAGAAAGAGCGCAGAGAGAGAGAATGAGCGCAGAGAGAGAGAGAGAGAGCGCAGAGAGAGAGAGAGCGCAGAGAGAGAGAAAGAAAGAGCGCAGAGAGAGAAAGAAAGAGCGCAGAGAGAGAGATAGAGTGCAGAGGGAGAGAGCGCAGAGAGAAAGAAAGAGCGCAGAGAGAGAGAGAGCGCAGAGAGAGAGAAAGAAAGAGCGCAGAGAGAAAGAAAGAGCGCAGAGAGAAAGAAAGAGCGCAGAGAGAGAGAAAGAAAGAGCACAGAGAGAGAAAGAAAGAGCGCAGAGAGAGAAAGAAAGAGCGCAGAGAGAGAAAGAAAGAGCGCAGAGAGAGAAAGAAAGAGCGCAGAGAGAAAGAAAGAGCGCAGAGAGAGAGAAAGAAAGAGCGCAGAGAGAGAAAGAAAGAGCGCAGAGAGAGAAAGAAAGAGCGCAGAGAGAGAAAGAAAGAGCGCAGAGAGAGAAAGAAAGAGCGCAGAGAGAGAAAGAAAGAAAGAGCGCAGAGAGAGAAAGAAAGAGCACAGAGAGAGAGAAAGAAAGAGCACAGAGAGAGAGAAAGAAAGAGCGCAGAGAGAGAGAAAGAAAGAGCGCAGAGAGAGAGAACGAAAGAGCGCAGAGAGAGAAAGAAAGAGCGCAGAGAGAGAGAGAGAGCGAAGAGAAAGAAAGAGCGCAGAGAGAGAAAGAAAGAGCGCAGAGAGAGAAAGAAAGAGCGCAGAGAGAGAGAAAGAAAGAGCGCAGAGAGAGAGAAAGAAAGAGCGCAGAGAGAGAAAGAAAGAGCGCAGAGAGAGAGAAAGAAAGAGCGCAGAGAGAGAAAGAAAGAGCGCAGAGAGAGAGAGAATGAGCGCAGAGAGAGAGAAAGAGCGCAGCGAGAGAGAAAGAGCGCAGCGAGAGAGAGAAAGAGCGCAGAGAGAGAGAAAGAAAGAGCGCAGAGAGAGAGAAAGAAAGAGCGCAGAGAGAGAGAAAGAAAGAGCGCAGAGAGAAAAAAAGAAAGAGCGCAGAGAGAGAAAGAAAGAGCGCAGAGAGAGAGAAAGAAAGAGCGCAGAGAGAGAAAGAAAGAGCGCAGAGAGAGAAAGAAAGAGCGCAGAGAGAGAGAATGAGCGCAGAGAGAGAGAAAGAGCGCAGCGACAGAGAGAGAAAGAGCGCAGCGAGAGAGAGAGAAAGAGCGCAGAGAGAAAGAAAGAGCGCAGAGAGAAAGAAAGAGCGCAGAGAGAGAGAAAGAGCGCAGAGACAGAGAAAGAAAGTGCGCAGAGAGAAAGAAAGAGCGCAGAGAGAGAGAGAGAAAGAAAGAGCGCAGAGAGAGAGAAAGAAAGAGCGCAGAGAGAGAGAAAGAAAGAGCGCAGAGAGAGAAAGAAAGAAAGAGCGCAGAGAGAGAAAGAAAGAGCGCAGAGAGAGAGAGAATGAGCGCAGAGAGAGAAAGAGCGCAGCGAGAGAGAAAGAAAGAGCGCAGAGAGAGAGAAAGAAAGAGCGCAGAGAGAGAGAGAATGAGCGCAGAGAGAGAGAAAGAGCGCAGCGAGAGAGAGAGAAAGAGCGCAGAGAGAGAGAAAGAAAGAGCGCAGAGAAAAAGAAAGAGCGCAGAGAGAGAGAAAGAGCGCAGAGAGAGAGAAAGAAAGTGCGCAGAGAGAAAGAAAGAGCGCAGAGAGAGAGAGAGAGAGAAAGAAAGAGCGCAGAGAGAGAGAATGAAAGAGCGCAGAGAGAGAGAAAGTAAGAGCGCAGAGAGAGAAAGAAAGAGCGCAGAGAGAGAAAGAAAGAGCACAGAGAGAGAAAGAAAGAGCGCAGAGAGAGAAAGAAAGAGCGCAGAGAGAGAAAGAAAGAAAGAGCGCAGAGAGAGAAAGAAAGAGCGCAGAGAGAGAAAGAAAGAGCGCAGAGAGAGAAAGAAAGAAAGAGCGCAGAGAGAGAAAGAAAGAGCACAGAGAGAGAGAAAGAAAGAGCGCAGAGAAAGAAAGAGCGCATAGAGAGAAAGAAAGAAAGAGCGCAGAGAGAGAAAGAAAGAGCGCAGAGAGAGAAAGAAAAAGCGCAGAGAGAAAAAAAAGAGTGCAGAGAGAGAGAGCGCAGAGAGAGAGAGCGCAGAGAGAGAGAGCGCAGAGAGAAAGAAAGAGCGCAGAGAGATAGAGAGAAAGTGCGCAGAGAGAGAGAAAGAAAGTGCGCAGAGAGAGAGAGAGAGAGAAAGAGCATAGAGAGAGAAAGAAAGAGCGCAGAGAGAGAAAGAAAGAGTGCAGAGAGAGAGAGAAAGAAAGTGCGCAGAGAGAAAGAAAGAGCGCAGAGAGAGAAAGAAAGAGCGCAGAGAGAGAAAGAAAGAGCGCAGAGAGAGAGAGAAAGAAAGAGCGCAGAGAGAGAAAGAAAGAGCGCAGAGAGAGAAAGAAAGAGCGCAGAGAGAGAGAGAGAGCGCAGAGAAAGAAAGAGCGCAGAGAGAGAAAGAAAGAAAGAGCGCAGAGAGAGAAAGAAAGAGCGCAGAGAGAGAGAAAGAGCGCAGAGAGAGAGAAAGAGCGCAGAGAGAGAGAAAGAAAGAGCGCAGAGAGAGAAAGAAAGAGCACAGAGAGAGAGAGAGCGCAGAGAGAGAGAGCGCAGAGAGAAAGAAAGAGCGCAGAGAGAAAGAAAGAGCGCAGAGAGAAAGAAAGAGCGCAGAGAGAGAGAGAGAGCGCAGAGAGAGAGAAAGAAAGTGCGCAGAGAGAAAGAAAGAGCGCAGAGAGAGAAAGAAAGAGCGCAGAGAGAGATAAAGAAAGAAAGATCGCAGAGAGAGAAAGAAAGAGCGCAGAGAGAGAAAGAAAGAGCGCAGAGAGAGAGAAAGAGCGCAGGAGAGAAAGAAAGAGCGCAGAGAGAGAGAGAGAAAGAGCGCAGAGAGAGAGAAAGAAAGAGCGCAGAGAGAGAGAAAGAAAGAGCGCAGAAAGAGAGAAAGAAAGAGCGCAGAGAGAGAAAGAAAGAGCGCAGAGAGAAAGAAAGAGCGCAGAGAGAGAAAGAAAGAGCGCAGGGAGAGAGAGAGAGCGCGCAGAGAAAGAAAGAGCGCAGAGAGAGAAAGAAAGAAAGAGCGCAGAGAGAGAAAGAAAGAGCGCAGAGAGAGAGAAAGAGCGCAGAGAGAGAGAAAGAAAGAAAGATCGCAGAGAGAGAAAGAAAGAGCGCAGAGAGAGAAAGAAAGAGCGCAGAGAGAGAGAAAGAGCGCAGGAGAGAAAGAAAGAGCGCAGAGAGAGAGAAAGAAAGAGCGCAGAGAGAGAGAAAGAAAGAGCGCAGAGAGAGAGAAAGAAAGAGCGCAGAGAGAGAGAAAGAAAGAGCGCAGAGAGAGAGAAAGAAAGAGCGCAGAGAGAGAAAGAAAGAGCGCAGAGAGAGAAAGAAAGAGCGCAGAGAGAAAGAAAGAGCGCAGAGAGAGAGAAAGAGCGCAGAGAGAGAGAAAGAAAGAGCGCAGAGAGAGAAAGAAAGAGCGCAGAGAGAGAGAGAGCGCAGAGAGAGAGAAAGAAAGTGCGCAGAGAGAAAGAAAGAGCGCAGAGAGAGAAAGAAAGAGCGCAGAGAGAAAGAAAGAGCGCAGAGAGAGAGAAAGAGCACAGAGAGAGAGAAAGAAAGAGCGCAGAGAGAGAAAGAAAGAGCGCAGAGAGAGAGAGAGCGCAGAGAGAGAGAAAGAAAGTGCGCAGAGAGAAAGAAAGAGCGCAGAGAGAGAAAGAACCAGCGCAGAGAGAGAGAAAGAAATAAAGATCGCAGAGAGAGAAAGAAAGAGCGCAGAGAGAGAAAGAAATAGCGCAGAGAGAGAGAAAAAGCGCAGGAGAGAAAGAAAGAGCGCAGAGAGAGAGAAAGAAAGAGCGCAGAGAGAGAGAAAGAAATAAAGATCGCAGAGAGAGAAAGAAAGAGCGCAGAGAGAGAGAAAGAAAGAGCGCAGAGAGAGAGAAAGAGCGCAGGAGAGAAAGAAAGAGCGCAGAGAGAGAGAAAGAAAGAGCGCAGAGAGAGAGAAAGAAAGAGCGCAGAGAGAGAGAGAAAGAAAGAGCGCAGAGAGAGAGAAAGAAAGAGCGCAGAGAGAGAAAGAAAGAGCGCAGAGAGAGAAAGAAAGAGCGCAGAGAGAGAAAGAAAGAGCGCAGAGAGAGAAAGAAAGAGCGCAGAGAGAGAAAGAAAGAGCGCAGAGAGAGAAAGAGCGCAGAGAGAGAGAGCGCAGAGAGAAAGAAAGAGCGCAGAGAGAGAGAATGAGCGCAGAGAGAGAGAAAGTAAGAGCGCAGGGAGAGAAAGAAAGAGCGCAGAGAGAGAAAGAAAGAGCGCAGGAAGAGAGAGAGAAAGAAAGAGCGCAGAGAGAGAGAAAGAAAGAGCGCAGAGAGAGAGAAAGTAAGAGCGCAGGGAGAGAAAGAAAGAGCGCAGAGAGAGAAAGAAAGAGCGCAGAGAGAGAGAGAGAATGAGCGCAGAGAGAGAGAAAGAGCGCAGTGAGAGAGAGAGAAAGAGCGCAGAGAGAGAAAGAAAGAGCGCAGAGAAAGAGAAAGAGCGCAGAGAGAGAGAAAGAAAGAGCGCAGAGAGAGAGAAAGAAAGAGCGCAGAGAGAGAGAAAGAAAGAGCGCAGAGAGAGAGAGAAAGAAAGAGTGCAGAGAGAGAAAGAAAGAGCGCAGAGAGAGAGAGAAAGAGCGCAGAGAAAGAGAAAGAGCGCAGAGAGAGAGAAAAAAAGAGCGCAGAGAGAGAGAAAAAAAGAGCGCAGAGAGAGAGAAAGAAAGAGCGCAGAGAGAGAGAGAAAGAAAGAGCGCAGAGAGAGAAAGAAAGAGCGCAGAGAGAGAAAGAAAGAGCGCAGAGAGAGAAAGAAAGAGCGCAGAGAGAGAAAGAAAGAAAGAGCGCAGAGAGAGAAAGAAAGAGCACAGAGAGAGAGAAAGAAAGAGCGCAGAGAAAGAAAGAGCGCATAGAGAGAAAGAAAGAAAGAGCGCAGAGAGAGAAAGAAAGAGCGCAGAGAGAGAAAGAAAAAGCGCAGAGAGAAAAAAAAGAGTGCAGAGAGAGAGAGCGCAGAGAGAGAGAGCGCAGAGAGAGAGAGCGCAGAGAGAAAGAAAGAGCGCAGAGAGATAGAGAGAAAGTGCGCAGAGAGAGAGAAAGAAAGTGCGCAGAGAGAGAGAGAGAGAGAAAGAGCATAGAGAGAGAAAGAAAGAGCGCAGAGAGAGAAAGAAAGAGTGCAGAGAGAGAGAGAAAGAAAGTGCGCAGAGAGAAAGAAAGAGCGCAGAGAGAGAAAGAAAGAGCGCAGAGAGAGAAAGAAAGAGCGCAGAGAGAGAGAGAAAGAAAGAGCGCAGAGAGAGAAAGAAAGAGCGCAGAGAGAGAAAGAAAGAGCGCAGAGAGAGAGAGAGAGCGCAGAGAAAGAAAGAGCGCAGAGAGAGAAAGAAAGAAAGAGCGCAGAGAGAGAAAGAAAGAGCGCAGAGAGAGAGAAAGAGCGCAGAGAGAGAGAAAGAGCACAGAGAGAGAGAAAGAAAGAGCGCAGAGAGAGAAAGAAAGAGCACAGAGAGAGAGAGAGCGCAGAGAGAGAGAGCGCAGAGAGAAAGAAAGAGCGCAGAGAGAAAGAAAGAGCGCAGAGAGAGAGAGAGCGCAGAGAGAGAGAAAGAAAGTGCGCAGAGAGAAAGAAAGAGCGCAGAGAGAGAAAGAAAGAGCGCAGAGAGAGATAAAGAAAGAAAGATCGCAGAGAGAGAAAGAAAGAGCGCAGAGAGAGAAAGAAAGAGAGCAGAGAGAGAGAAAGAGCGCAGGAGAGAAAGAAAGAGCGCAGAGAGAGAGAGAGAAAGAGCGCAGAGAGAGAGAAAGAAAGAGCGCAGAGAGAGAGAAAGAAAGAGCGCAGAAAGAGAGAAAGAAAGAGCGCAGAGAGAGAAAGAAAGAGCGCAGAGAGAGAAAGAAAGAGCGCAGAGAGAGAAAGAAAGAGCGCAGGGAGAGAGAGAGAGAGCGCAGAGAAAGAAAGAGCGCAGAGAGAGAAAGAAAGAAAGAGCGCAGAGAGAGAAAGAAAGAGCGCAGAGAGAGAGAAAGAGCGCAGAGAGAGAGAAAGAAAGAAAGATCGCAGAGAGAGAAAGAAAGAGCGCAGAGAGAAAGAAAGAGCGCAGAGAGAGAGAAAGAGCGCCTCAGAGAAAGAAAGAGCGCAGAGAGAGAGAAAGAAAGAGCGCAGAGAGAGAGAAAGAAAGAGCGCAGAGAGAGAGAAAGAAAGAGCGCAGAGAGAGAGAAAGAAAGAGCGCAGAGAGAGAAAGAAAGAGCGCAGAGAGAGAAAGAAAGAGCGCAGAGAGAGAAAGAAAGAGCGCAGAGAGAGAAAGAAAGAGCGCAGAGAGAAAGAAAGAGCGCAGAGAGAGAGAAAGAGCGCAGAGAGAGAGAAAGAAAGAGCGCAGAGAGAGAAAGAAAGAGCACAGAGAGAGAGAGAGCGCAGAGAGAGAGAAAGAAAGTGCGCAGAGAGAAAGAAAGAGCGCAGAGAGAGAAAGAAAGAGCGCAGAGAGAAAGAAAGAGCGCAGAGAGAGAGAAAGAGCGCAGAGAGAGAGAAAGAAAGAGCGCAGAGAGAGAAAGAAAGAGCGCAGAGAGAGAGAGAGCGCAGAGAGAGAGAAAGAAAGTGCGCAGAGAGAAAGAAAGAGCGCAGAGAGAGAAAGAAAGAGCGCAGAGAGAGAGAAAGAAATAAAGATCGCAGAGAGAGAAAGAAAGAGCGCAGAGAGAGAAAGAAAGAGCGCAGAGAGAGAGAAAAAGCGCAGGAGAGAAAGAAAGAGCGCAGAGAGAGAGAAAGAAAGAGCGCAGAGAGAGAGAAAGAAATAAAGATCGCAGAGAGAGAAAGAAAGAGCGCAGAGAGAGAAAGAAAGAGCGCAGAGAGAGAGAAAGAGCGCAGGAGAGAAAGAAAGAGCGCAGAGAGAGAGAAAGAAAGAGCGCAGAGAGAGAGAAAGAAAGAGCGCAGAGAGAGAGAGAAAGAAAGAGCGCAGAGAGAGAGAAAGAAAGAGCGCAGAGAGAGAAAGAAAGAGCGCAGAGAGAGAAAGAAAGAGCGCAGAGAGAGAAAGAAAGAGCGCAGAGAGAGAAAGAAAGAGCGCAGAGAGAGAAAGAGCGCAGAGAGAGAGAGCGCAGAGAGAAAGAAAGAGCGCAGAGAGAGAGAATGAGCGCAGAGAGAGAGAAAGTAAGAGCGCAGGGAGAGAAAGAAAGAGCGCAGAGAGAGAAAGAAAGAGCGCAGGAAGAGAGAGAGAAAGAAAGAGCGCAGAGAGAGAGAAAGAAAGAGCGCAGAGAGAGAGAAAGTAAGAGCGCAGGGAGAGAAAGAAAGAGCGCAGAGAGAGAAAGAAAGAGCGCAGAGAGAGAGAGAATGAGCGCAGAGAGAGAGAAAGAGCGCAGTGAGAGAGAGAGAAAGAGCGCAGAGAGAGAAAGAAAGAGCGCAGAGAGAAAGAAAGAGCGCAGAGAAAGAGAAAGAGCGCAGAGAGAGAGAAAGAAAGAGCGCAGAGAGAGAGAAAGAAAGAGCGCAGAGAGAGAGAGAAAGAAAGAGTGCAGAGAGAGAAAGAAAGAGCGCAGAGAGAGAGAGAAAGAGCGCAGAGAAAGAGAAAGAGCGCAGAGAGAGAGAAAAAAAGAGCGCAGAGAGAGAGAAAAAAAGAGCGCAGAGAGAGAGAAAGAAAGAGCGCAGAGAGAGAGAGAAAGAAAGAGCGCAGAGAGAGAAAGAAAGAGCGCAGAGAGAGAAAGAAAGAGCGCAGAGAGAGAAAGAAAGAGCGCAGAGAGAGAGAAAGAGCGCAGAGAGAGAGAGAAAGAGCACAGAGAAAGAGAAAGAGTGCAGAGAGAGAGAAAGTAAGAGCGCAGGGAGAGAAAGAAAGAGCGCAGAGAGAGAAAGAGCGCAGGAAGAGAGAGAGAAAGAAAGAGCGCAGAGAGAGAAAGAAAGAGCGCAGAGAGAGAGAGAATGAGCGCAGAGAGAGAGAAAGAAAGAGCGCAGAGAGAGAAAGAAAGAGCGCAGAGAGAGAAAGAAAGAGCGCAGAGAGAGAAAGAAAGAGCGCAGAGAGAGAAAGAGCGCAGAGAGAGAGAGCGCAGAGAGAAAGAAAGAGCGCAGAGAGAGAGAATGAGCGCAGAGAGAGAGAAAGTAAGAGCGCAGGGAGAGAAAGAAAGAGCGCAGAGAGAGAAAGAAAGAGCGCAGGAAGAGAGAGAGAAAGAAAGAGCGCAGAGAGAGAGAAAGAAAGAGCGCAGAGAGAGAGAAAGTAAGAGCGCAGGGAGAGAAAGAAAGAGCGCAGAGAGAGAAAGAAAGAGCGCAGAGAGAGAGAGAATGAGCGCAGAGAGAGAGAAAGAGCGCAGTGAGAGAGAGAGAAAGAGCGCAGAGAGAGAAAGAAAGAGCGCAGAGAGAAAGAAAGAGCGCAGAGAAAGAGAAAGAGCGCAGAGAGAGAGAAAGAAAGAGCGCAGAGAGAGAGAAAGAAAGAGCGCAGAGAGAGAGAGAAAGAAAGAGTGCAGAGAGAGAAAGAAAGAGCGCAGAGAGAGAGAGAAAGAGCGCAGAGAAAGAGAAAGAGCGCAGAGAGAGAGAAAAAAAGAGCGCAGAGAGAGAGAAAAAAAGAGCGCAGAGAGAGAGAAAGAAAGAGCGCAGAGAGAGAGAGAAAGAAAGAGCGCAGAGAGAGAAAGAAAGAGCGCAGAGAGAGAAAGAAAGAGCGCAGAGAGAGAAAGAAAGAGCGCAGAGAGAGAGAAAGAGCGCAGAGAGAGAGAGAAAGAGCACAGAGAAAGAGAAAGAGTGCAGAGAGAGAGAAAGTAAGAGCGCAGGGAGAGAAAGAAAGAGCGCAGAGAGAGAAAGAGCGCAGGAAGAGAGAGAGAAAGAAAGAGCGCAGAGAGAGAAAGAAAGAGCGCAGAGAGAGAGAGAATGAGCGCAGAGAGAGAGAAAAAGCACAGCGAGAGAGAGAGAAAGAGCGCAGAGAGAGAAAGAAAGAGCGCAGAGAGAAAGAAAGAGCGCAGAGAGAAAGAAAGAGCGCAGAGAGAGAGAAAGAAAGAGCGCAGAGAGAGAGAAAGAAAGAGCGCAGAGAGAGAGAAAGAAAGAGCGCAGAGAGAGAGAAAGAAAGAGTGCAGAGAGAGAAAGAAAGAGCGCAGAGAGAGAGAGAAAGAGCGCAGAGAGAGAAAGAAAGAGCGCAGAGAGAGAGAGAAAGAGCGCAGAGAGAGAGAGAAAGAGCACAGAGAAAGAGAAAGAGCGCAGAGAGAGAGAAAGAAAGAGCGCAGAGAGAGAGAGAAAGAGCGCAGAGAAAGAGCACAGAGAGAGAGAAAGAAAGAGCGCAGAGAGAGAGAAAGAAAGAGCGCAGAGAGAGAAAGAAAGAGCGCAGAGAGAGAGAGAGTGCAGAGAGAGAGAGCGCAGAGAGAAAGAAAGAGCGCAGAGAGAGAGAAAGAGCGCAGAGAGAGAGAAAGTAAGAGCGCAGAGAGAAAGAAAGAGTGCAGAGAGAGAAAGAAAGAGCGCAGAGAGAGAAAGAAAGAGCGCAGAGAGAGAGAGAAAGTAAGAGCGCAGAGAGAAAGAAAGAGCGCAGAGAGAGAGAGAGAGAGAGAGCGCAGAGAAAGAAAGAGCGCAGAGAGAGAAAGAAAGAGCACAGAGAGAAAGAAAGAAAGAGCGCAGAGAGAGAAAGAAAGAGCGCAGAGAGAGAGAAAGAAAGAGCGCAGAGAGAAAGTAAGAGCGCAGAGAAATAAAGAGCGCAGAGAGAGTGAAAGAAATAAAGATCGCAGAGAGAGAAAGAAAGAAAGAGCGCAGAGAGAGAAAGAAAGAGCACAGAGAGAGAGAAAGAAAGAGCACAGAGAGAGAGAAAGAAAGAGTGCAGAGATAGAGAACGAAAGAGCGCAGAGAGAGAAAGAAAGAGCGCAGAGAGAGAGAGAGAGAGAGCGAAGAGAAAGAAAGAGCGCAGAGAGAGAAAGAAAGAGCGCAGAGAGAGAAAGAAAGAAAGAAAGAGCGCAGAGAGAGAAAGAGAGAGCGCAGAGAGAGAAAGAAAGAGCGCAGAGAGAGAAAGAGAGAGCGCAGAGAGAGAAAGAAAGAGCGCAGAGAGAGAAAGAAAGAGCGCAGAGAGAGAAAGAAAGAGCGCAGAGAGAGAAAGAAAGAAAGAGCGCAGAGAGAGAAAGAAAAAGGACAGAGAGAGAGAAAGAAAGAGCACAGAGAGAGAGAAAGAAAGAGCGCAGAGAGAGAGAACGAAAGAGCGCAGAGAGAGAAAGAAAGAGCGCAGAGAGAGAGAGAGAGAGAGCGAAGAGAAAGAAAGAGCGCAGAGAGAGAAAGAAAGAGCGCAGAGAGAGAAAGAAAGAAAGAGCGCAGAGAGAGAAAGAGAGAGAGCGCAGAGAAAGAAAGAGCGCAGAGAGAGAAAGAAAGAAAGAGCGCAGAGAGAGAAAGAAAGAGCGCAGAGAGAGAAAGAAAGAGCGCAGAGAGAGAGAAAGAGCGCAGAGAGAGAGAAAGAGCGCAGAGAGAGAGAAAGAAAGAGCGCAGAGGGAGAAAGAAAGAGCGCAGAGAGAGAGAGAGCACAGAGAGAGAGAGCGCAGAGAGAAAGAAAGAGCGCAGAGAGAAAGAAAGAGCGCAGAGAGAGAGAAAGAAAGAGCGCAGAGAGAGAAAGAAAGAGCGCAGAGAGAGAAAGAAATAGCGCAGAGAGAGAGAGAATGAGCACAGAGAGAGAGAAAGAGCGCAGCGAGAGAGAGAAAGAGCGCAGAGAGAGAGAAAGAAAGAGCGCAGAGAGAGAGAAAGAAAGAGCGCAGAGAGAGAGAAAGAAAGAGCGCAGGGAGAGAGAAAGAAAGAGCGCAGAGAGAGAAAGAAAGAGCGCAGAGAGAGAGAAAGAAAGAGCGCAGAGAGAGAAAGAAAGAGCGCAGAGAGAGAGAATGAGCGCAGAGAGAGAGAAAGAGCGCAGCGAGAGAGAGAGAAAGAGCGCAGAGAGAGAGAAAGAAAGAGCGCAGAGAGAAAGAAAGAGTGCAGAGAGAGAGAAAGAAAGAGCGCAGAGAGAGAAAGAAAGAAAGAGCGCAGAGAGAGAAAGAAAGAGCGCAGAGAGAGAAAGAAAGAAAGAGCGCAGAGAGAGAAAGAAAGAGCGCAGAGAGAGAAAGAAAGAGCGCAGAGAGAGAGAAAGAGCGCAGAGAGAGAGAAAGAGCGCAGAGAGAGAGAAAGAAAGAGCGCAGAGGGAGAAAGAAAGAGCGCAGAGAGAGAGAAAGAAAGAGCGCAGAGAGAGAGAAAGAAAGAGCGCAGAGAGAGAGAAAGAGCGCAGCGAGAGAGAGAAAGAGCGCAGAGAGAGAGAAAGAAAGAGCGCAGAGAGAGAGAAAGAAAGAGCGCAGAGAGAGAGAAAGAAAGAGCGCAGAGAGAGAAAGAAAGAAAGAGCGCAGAGAGAGAAAGAAAGAGCGCAGAGAGAGAAAGAAAGAGCGCAGAGAGAGAAAGAAAGAGCGCAGAGAGAGAGAAAGAGCGCAGAGAGAGAGAAAGAGCGCAGAGAGAGAGAAAGAAAGAGCGCAGAGGGAGAAAGAAAGAGCGCAGAGAGAGAGAGAGCACAGAGAGAGAGAGCGCAGAGAGAAAGAAAGAGCGCAGAGAGAAAGAAAGAGCGCAGAGAGAGAGAAAGAAAGAGCGCAGAGAGAGAAAGAAAGAGCGCAGAGAGAGAAAGAAATAGCGCAGAGAGAGAGAGAATGAGCACAGAGAGAGAGAAAGAGCGCAGCGAGAGAGAGAAAGAGCGCAGAGAGAGAGAAAGAAAGAGCGCAGAGAGAGAGAAAGAAAGAGCGCAGAGAGAGAGAAAGAAAGAGCGCAGGGAGAGAGAAAGAAAGAGCGCAGAGAGAGAAAGAAAGAGCGCAGAGAGAGAGAAAGAAAGAGCGCAGAGAGAGAAAGAAAGAGCGCAGAGAGAGAGAATGAGCGCAGAGAGAGAGAAAGAGCGCAGCGAGAGAGAGAGAAAGAGCGCAGAGAGAGAGAAAGAAAGAGCGCAGAGAGAAAGAAAGAGTGCAGAGAGAGAGAAAGAGCGCAGAGAGAGAGAAAGAAAGTGCGCAGAGAGAAGGAAAGAGCGCAGAGAGAGAGAGAGAAAGAAAGAGCGCAGAGAGAGAGAAAGAAAGAGAGCAGAGAGAGAGAAAGAAAGAGCGCAGAGAGAGAAAGAAAGAAAGAGCGCAGAGAGAGAAAGAAAGAGCGCAGAGAGAGAGAGAATGAGCGCAGAGAGAGAGAAAGAGCGCAGCGAGAGAGAAAGAAAGAGCGCAGAGAGAAAGAAAGAGCGCAGAGAGATAGAGAATGAGCGCAGAGAGAGAGAAAGAGCGCAGCGAGAGAGAGAGAAAGAGCGCAGAGAGAGAGAAAGAAAGAGCGCAGAGAAAAAGAAAGAGCGCAGAGAGAGAGAAAGAGCGCAGAGAGAGAGAAAGAAAGAGCGCAGAGAGAGAGAGAGAGAGAAAGAAAGAGCGCAGAGAGAGAGAATGAAAGAGCGCAGAGAGAGAGAAAGTAAGAGCGCAGAGAGAGAAAGAAAGAGCGCAGAGAGAGAAAGAAAGAGCGCAGAGAGAGAAAGAAAGAGCGCAGAGAGAGAAAGAAAGAGCGCAGAGAGAGAAAGAAAGAGCGCAGAGAGAGAAAGAAAGAAAGAGCGCAGAGAGAGAAAGAAAGAGCGCAGAGAGAGAAAGAAAGAGCGCAGAGAGAGAAAGAAAGAAAGAGCGCAGAGAGAGAGAAAGAAAGAGCGCAAAGAGAGAGAAAGTAAGAGCGCAGGGAGAGAAAGAAAGAGCGCAGAGAGAGAAAGAAAGAGCGCAGAGAGAGAGAGAATGAGCGCAGAGAGAGAGAAAGAGCGCAGTGAGAGAGAGAGAAAGAGCGCAGAGAGAGAAAGAAAGAGCGCAGAGAGAAAGAAAGAGCGCAGAGAAAGAGAAAGAGCGCAGAGAGAGAGAAAGAAAGAGCGCAGAGATAGAGAAAGAAACAGCGCAGAGAGAGAGAGAAAGAAAGAGTGCAGAGAGAGAAAGAAAGAGCGCAGAGAGAGAGAGAAAGAGCGCAGAGAAAGAGAAAGAGCGCAGAGAGAGAGAAAAAAAGAGCGCAGAGAGAGAGAAAAAAAGAGCGCAGAGAGAGAGAAAGAAAGAGCGCAGAGAGAGAGAGAAAGAAAGAGCGCAGAGAGAGAAAGAAAGAGCGCAGAGAGAGAAAGAAAGAGAGCAGAGAGAGAAAGAAAGAGCGCAGAGAGAGAGAAAGAGCGCAGAGAGAGAGAGAAAGAGCACAGAGAAAGAGAAAGAGTGCAGAGAGAGAGAAAGTAAGAGCGCAGGGAGAAAGAAAGAGCGCAGAGAGAGAAAGAGCGCAGGAAGAGAGAGAGAAAGAAAGAGCGCAGAGAGAGAAAGAAAGAGCGCAGAGAGAGAGAGAATGAGCGCAGAGAGAGAGAAAAAGCGCAGCGAGAGAGAGAGAAAGAGCGCAGAGAGAGAAAGAAAGAGCGCAGAGAGAAAGAAAGAGCGCAGAGAGAAAGAAAGAGCGCAGAGAAAGAGAAAGAGCGCAGAGAGAGAGAAAGAAAGAGCGCAGAGAGAGAGAAAGAAAGAGCGCAGAGAGAGAGAAAGAAAGAGTGCAGAGAGAGAAAGAAAGAGCGCAGAGAGAGAGAGAAAGAGCGCAGAGAGAGAAAGAAAGAGCGCAGAGAGAGAGAGAAAGAGCGCAGAGAGAGAGAGAAAGAGCACAGAGAAAGAGAAAGAGCGCAGAGAGAGAGAAAGAAAGAGCGCAGAGAGAGAGAGAAAGAGCGCAGAGAAAGAGCACAGAGAGAGAGAAAGAAAGAGCGCAGAGAGAGAGAAAGAAAGAGCGCAGAGAGAGAAAGAAAGAGCGCAGAGAGAGAAAGAAAGAGCGCAGAGAGAGAGAGAGTGCAGAGAGAGAGAGCGCAGAGAGAAAGAAAGAGCGCAGAGAGAGAGAAAGAGCGCAGAGAGAGAGAAAGTAAGAGCACAGAGAGAAAGAAAGAGTGCAGAGAGAGAAAGAAAGAGCGCAGAGAGAGAAAGAAAGAGCGCAGAGAGAGAGAGAAAGAAAGAGCGCAGAGAGAAAGAAAGAGCGGAGAGAGAGAGAGAGAGAGAGCGCAGAGAAAGAAAGAGCGCAGAGAGAGAAAGAAAGAGCGCAGAGAGAAAGAAAGAAAGAGCGCAGAGAGAGAAAGAAAGAGCGCAGAGAGAGAGAAAGAAAGAGCGCAGAGAGAAAGTAAGAGCGCAGAGAAATAAAGAGCGCAGAGAGAGTGAAAGAAATAAAGATCGCAGAGAGAGAAAGAAAGAAAGAGCGCAGAGAGAGAAAGAAAGAGCACAGAGAGAGAGAAAGAAAGAGCACAGAGAGAGAGAAAGAAAGAGTGCAGAGATAGAGAACGAAAGAGCGCAGAGAGAGAAAGAAAGAGCGCAGAGAGAGAGAGAGAGAGAGCGAAGAGAAAGAAAGAGCGCAGAGAGAGAAAGAAAGAGCGCAGAGAGAGAAAGAAAGAAAGAAAGAGCGCAGAGAGAGAAAGAGAGAGCGCAGAGAGAGAAAGAAAGAGCGCAGAGAGAGAAAGAGAGAGCGCAGAGAGAGAAAGAAAGAGCGCAGAGAGAGAAAGAAAGAGCGCAGAGAGAGAAAGAAAAAGCACAGAGAGAGAGAAAGAAAGAGCACAGAGAGAGAGAAAGAAAGAGCGCAGAGAGAGAGAACGAAAGAGCGCAGAGAGAGAAAGAAAGAGCGCAGAGAGAGAGAGAGAGAGAGCGAAGAGAAAGAAAGAGCGCAGAGAGAGAAAGAAAGAGCGCAGAGAGAGAAAGAAAGAAAGAGCGCAGAGAGAGAAAGAGAGAGAGCGCAGAGAAAGAAAGAGCGCAGAGAGAGAAAGAAAGAAAGAGCGCAGAGAGAGAAAGAAAGAGCGCAGAGAGAGAAAGAAAGAGCGCAGAGAGAGAGAAAGAGCGCAGAGAGAGAGAAAGAGCGCAGAGAGAGAGAAAGAAAGAGCGCAGAGGGAGAAAGAAAGAGCGCAGAGAGAGAGAGAGCACAGAGAGAGAGAGCGCAGAGAGAAAGAAAGAGCGCAGAGAGAAAGAAAGAGCGCAGAGAGAGAGAAAGAAAGAGCGCAGAGAGAGAAAGAAAGAGCGCAGAGAGAGAAAGAAATAGCGCAGAGAGAGAGAGAATGAGCACAGAGAGAGAGAAAGAGCGCAGCGAGAGAGAGAAAGAGCGCAGAGAGAGAGAAAGAAAGAGCGCAGAGAGAGAGAAAGAAAGAGCGCAGAGAGAGAGAAAGAAAGAGCGCAGGGAGAGAGAAAGAAAGAGCGCAGAGAGAGAAAGAAAGAGCGCAGAGAGAGAGAAAGAAAGAGCGCAGAGAGAGAAAGAAAGAGCGCAGAGAGAGAGAGAATGAGCGCAGAGAGAGAGAAAGAGCGCAGCGAGAGAGAGAGAAAGAGCGCAGAGAGAGAGAAAGAAAGAGCGCAGAGAGAAAGAAAGAGTGCAGAGAGAGAAAGAGCGCAGAGAGAGAGAAAGAAAGTGCGCAGAGAGACAGAAAGAGCGCAGAGAGAGAGAGAGAAAGAAAGAGCGCAGAGAGAGAGAAAGAAAGAGAGCAGAGAGAGAGAAAGAAAGAGCGCAGAGAGAGAAAGAAAGAAAGAGCGCAGAGAGAGAAAGAAAGAGCGCAGAGAGAGAGAGAATGAGCGCAGAGAGAGAGAAAGAGCGCAGCGAGAGAGAAAGAAAGAGCGCAGAGAGAAAGAAAGAGCGCAGAGAGATAGAGAATGAGCGCAGAGAGAGAGAAAGAGCGCAGCGAGAGAGAGAGAAAGAGCGCAGAGAGAGAGAAAGAAAGAGCGCAGAGAAAAAGAAAGAGCGCAGAGAGAGAGAAAGAGCGCAGAGAGAGAGAAAGAAAGAGCGCAGAGAGAGAGAGAGAGAGAAAGAAAGAGCGCAGAGAGAGAGAATGAAAGAGCGCAGAGAGAGAGAAAGTAAGAGCGCAGAGAGAGAAAGAAAGAGCGCAGAGAGAGAAAGAAAGAGCGCAGAGAGAGAAAGAAAGAGCGCAGAGAGAGAAAGAAAGAGCGCAGAGAGAGAAAGAAAGAAAGAGCGCAGAGAGAGAAAGAAAGAGCGCAGAGAGAGAAAGAAAGAGCACAGAGAGAGAAAGAAAGAAAGAGCGCAGAGAGAGAAAGAAAGAGCACAGAGAGAGAGAAAGAAAGAGCGCAGAGAAAGAAAGAGCGCATAGAGAGAAAGAAAGAAAGAGCGCAGAGAGAGAAAGAAAGAGCGCAGAGAGAGTAAGAAAAAGCGCAGAGAGAAAAAAAAGAGTGCAGAGAGAGAGAGCGCAGAGAGAGAGAGCGCAGAGAGAGAGAGCGCAGAGAGAGAGAGTGCAGAGAGAAAGAAAGAGCGCAGAGAGATAGAGAGAAAGTGCGCAGAGAGAGAGAAAGAAAGTGCGCAGAGAGAGAGAGAAAGAGGATAGAGAGAGAAAGAAAGAGCGCAGAGAGAGAAAGAAAGAGTGCAGAGAGAGAGAGAAAGAAAGTGCGCAGAGAGAAAGAAAGAGCGCAGAGAGAGAAAGAAAGAGCGCAGAGAGAGAAAGAAAGAGTGCAGAGAGAGAGAGAAAGAAAGAGCGCAGAGAGAGAAAGAAAGAGCGCAGAGAGAGAAAGAAAGAGCGCAGAGAGAGAGAGAGAGCGCAGAGAAAGAAAGAGCGCAGAGAGAGAAAGAAAGAAAGAGCGCAGAGAGAGAAAGAAAGAGCGCAGAGAGAGAGAAAGAGCGCAGAGAGAGAGAAAGAGCGCAGAGAGAGAGAAAGAAAGAGCGCAGAGAGAGAAAGAAAGAGCACAGAGAGAGAGAGAGAGCACAGAGAGAGAGAGTGCAGAGAGAAAGAAAGAGCGCAGAGAGAAAGAAAGAGTGCAGAGAGAGAGAGAGCGCAGAGAGAGAGAAAGAAAGTGCGCAGAGAGAAAGAAAGAGCGCAGAGAGAGAAAGAAAGAGCGCAGAGAGAGAGATAAAGAAAGAAAGATCGCAGAGAGAGAAAGAAAGAGCGCAGAGAGAGAAAGAAAGAGCGCAGAGAGAGAGAAAGAGCGCAGGAGAGAAAGAAAGAGCGCAGAGAGAGAGAGAAAGAGCGCAGAGAGAGAGAAAGAAAGAGCGCAGAGAGAGAGAAAGAAAGAGCGCAGAGAGAGAAAGAAAGAGCGCAGAGAGAGAAAGAAAGAGCGCAGAGAGAGAAAGAAAGAGCGCAGGGAGAGAGAGAGAGCGCAGAGAAAGAAAGAGCGCAGAGAGAGAAAGAAAGAAAGAGCGCAGAGAGAGAAAGAAAGAGCGCAGAGAGAGAGAAAGAGCGCAGAGAGAGAGAAAGAAAGAAAGATCGCAGAGAGAGAAAGAAAGAGCGCAGAGAGAGAAAGAAAGAGCGCAGAGAGAGAGAAAGAGCGCAGGAGAGAAAGAAAGAGCGCAGAGAGAGAGAGAGCACAGAGAGAGAGAGCGCAGAGAGAAAGAAAGAGCGCAGAGAGAAAGAAAGAGCGCAGAGAGAGAGAAAGAAAGAGCGCAGAGAGAGAAAGAAAGAGCGCAGAGAGAGAAAGAAATAGCGCAGAGAGAGAGAGAATGAGCACAGAGAGAGAGAAAGAGCGCAGCGAGAGAGAGAAAGAGCGCAGAGAGAGAGAAAGAAAGAGCGCAGAGAGAGAGAAAGAAAGAGCGCAGAGAGAGAGAAAGAAAGAGCGCAGGGAGAGAGAAAGAAAGAGCGCAGAGAGAGAAAGAAAGAGCGCAGAGAGAGAGAAAGAAAGAGCGCAGAGAGAGAAAGAAAGAGCGCAGAGAGAGAGAGAATGAGCGCAGAGAGAGAGAAAGAGCGCAGCGAGAGAGAGAGAAAGAGCGCAGAGAGAGAGAAAGAAAGAGCGCAGAGAGAAAGAAAGAGTGCAGAGAGAGAAAGAGCGCAGAGAGAGAGAAAGAAAGTGCGCAGAGAGACAGAAATAGCGCAGAGAGAGAGAGAGAAAGAAAGAGCGCAGAGAGAGAGAAAGAAAGAGAGCAGAGAGAGAGAAAGAAAGAGCGCAGAGAGAGAAAGAAAGAAAGAGCGCAGAGAGAGAAAGAAAGAGCGCAGAGAGAGAGAGAATGAGCGCAGAGAGAGAGAAAGAGCGCAGCGAGAGAGAAAGAAAGAGCGCAGAGAGAAAGAAAGAGCGCAGAGAGATAGAGAATGAGCGCAGAGAGAGAGAAAGAGCGCAGCGAGAGAGAGAGAAAGAGCGCAGAGAGAGAGAAAGAAAGAGCGCAGAGAAAAAGAAAGAGCGCAGAGAGAGAGAAAGAGCGCAGAGAGAGAGAAAGAAAGAGCGCAGAGAGAGAGAGAGAGAGAAAGAAAGAGCGCAGAGAGAGAGAATGAAAGAGCGCAGAGAGAGAGAAAGTAAGAGCGCAGAGAGAGAAAGAAAGAGCGCAGAGAGAGAAAGAAAGAGCGCAGAGAGAGAAAGAAAGAGCGCAGAGAGAGAAAGAAAGAGCGCAGAGAGAGAAAGAAAGAAAGAGCGCAGAGAGAGAAAGAAAGAGCGCAGAGAGAGAAAGAAAGAGCACAGAGAGAGAAAGAAAGAAAGAGCGCAGAGAGAGAAAGAAAGAGCACAGAGAGAGAGAAAGAAAGAGCGCAGAGAAAGAAAGAGCGCATAGAGAGAAAGAAAGAAAGAGCGCAGAGAGAGAAAGAAAGAGCGCAGAGAGAGTAAGAAAAAGCGCAGAGAGAAAAAAAAGAGTGCAGAGAGAGAGAGCGCAGAGAGAGAGAGCGCAGAGAGAGAGAGCGCAGAGAGAGAGAGTGCAGAGAGAAAGAAAGAGCGCAGAGAGATAGAGAGAAAGTGCGCAGAGAGAGAGAAAGAAAGTGCGCAGAGAGAGAGAGAAAGAGGATAGAGAGAGAAAGAAAGAGCGCAGAGAGAGAAAGAAAGAGTGCAGAGAGAGAGAGAAAGAAAGTGCGCAGAGAGAAAGAAAGAGCGCAGAGAGAGAAAGAAAGAGCGCAGAGAGAGAAAGAAAGAGTGCAGAGAGAGAGAGAAAGAAAGAGCGCAGAGAGAGAAAGAAAGAGCGCAGAGAGAGAAAGAAAGAGCGCAGAGAGAGAGAGAGAGCGCAGAGAAAGAAAGAGCGCAGAGAGAGAAAGAAAGAAAGAGCGCAGAGAGAGAAAGAAAGAGCGCAGAGAGAGAGAAAGAGCGCAGAGAGAGAGAAAGAGCGCAGAGAGAGAGAAAGAAAGAGCGCAGAGAGAGAAAGAAAGAGCACAGAGAGAGAGAGAGAGCACAGAGAGAGAGAGTGCAGAGAGAAAGAAAGAGCGCAGAGAGAAAGAAAGAGTGCAGAGAGAGAGAGAGCGCAGAGAGAGAGAAAGAAAGTGCGCAGAGAGAAAGAAAGAGCGCAGAGAGAGAAAGAAAGAGCGCAGAGAGAGAGATAAAGAAAGAAAGATCGCAGAGAGAGAAAGAAAGAGCGCAGAGAGAGAAAGAAAGAGCGCAGAGAGAGAGAAAGAGCGCAGGAGAGAAAGAAAGAGCGCAGAGAGAGAGAGAAAGAGCGCAGAGAGAGAGAAAGAAAGAGCGCAGAGAGAGAGAAAGAAAGAGCGCAGAGAGAGAAAGAAAGAGCGCAGAGAGAGAAAGAAAGAGCGCAGAGAGAGAAAGAAAGAGCGCAGGGAGAGAGAGAGAGCGCAGAGAAAGAAAGAGCGCAGAGAGAGAAAGAAAGAAAGAGCGCAGAGAGAGAAAGAAAGAGCGCAGAGAGAGAGAAAGAGCGCAGAGAGAGAGAAAGAAAGAAAGATCGCAGAGAGAGAAAGAAAGAGCGCAGAGAGAGAAAGAAAGAGCGCAGAGAGAGAGAAAGAGCGCAGGAGAGAAAGAAAGAGCGCAGAGAGAGAGAAAGAAAGAGCGCAGAGAGAGAGAAAGAAAGAGCGCAGAGAGAGAGAAAGAAAGAGCGCAGAGAGAGAGAAAGAAAGAGCGCAGAGAGAGAAAGAAAGAGCGCAGAGAGAGAGAAAGAAAGAGCGCAGAGAGAGAAAGAAAGAGCACAGAGAGAGAAAGAAAGAGTGCAGAGAGAGAGAAAGAGCACAGAGAGAGAGAAAGAAAGTGCGCAGAGAGAAAGAAAGAGCGCAGAGAGAGAGAGAGAAAGAAAGAGCGCAGAGAGAGAGAAAGAAAGAGAGCAGAGAGAGAGAAAGAAAGAGCGCAGAGAGAGAAAGAAAGAAAGAGCGCAGAGAGAGAAAGAAAGAGCGCAGAGAGAGAGAGAATGAGCGCAGAGAGAGAGAAAGAGCGCAGCGAGAGAGAAAGAAAGAGCGCAGAGAGAGAGAAAGAAAGAGCGCAGAGAGATAGAGAATGAGCGCAGAGAGAAAGAAAGAGCGCAGAGAGAGAAAGAAAGAGCGCAGGGAGAGAGAGAGAGCGCAGAGAGAGAAAGAAAGAGCGCAGAGAGAGAAAGAAAGAGCGCAGAGAGAGAAAGAAAGAAAGAGCGCAGAGAGAGAAAGAAAGAGCGCAGAGAGAGAAAGAAAGAGCGCAGAGAGAGAAAGAAAGAAAGAGCGCAGAGAGAGAGAAAGAAAGAGCGCAGAGAGAGAAAGAAAGAGCGCAGAGAGAGAAAGAAAGAGCGCAGAGAGAGAAAGAAAGAGCGCAGGGAGAGAGAGAGAGAGCGCAGAGAAAGAAAGAGCGCAGAGAGAGAAAGAAAGAAAGAGCGCAGAGAGAGAAAGAAAGAGCGCAGAGAGAGAGAAAGAGCGCAGAGAGAGAGAAAGAAAGAAAGATCGCAGAGAGAGAAAGAAAGAGCGCAGAGAGAGAAAGAAAGAGCGCAGAGAGAGAGAAAGAGCGCAGGAGAGAAAGAAAGAGCGCAGAGAGAGAGAAAGAAAGAGCGCAGAGAGAGAGAAAGAAAGAGCGCAGAGAGAGAGAAAGAAAGAGCGCAGAGAGAGAGAAAGAAAGAGCGCAGAGAGAGAAAGAAAGAGCGCAGAGAGAGAAAGAAAGAGCGCAGAGAGAGAAAGAAAGAGCACAGAGAGAGAAAGAAAGAGCGCAGAGAGAAAGAAAGAGCGCAGAGAGAGAGAGAGCGCAGAGAAAGAAAGAGCGCAGAGAGAGAAAGAAAGAAAGAGCGCAGAGAGAGAAAGAAAGAGCGCAGAGAGAAAGAAAGAGCGCAGAGAGAGAGAAAGAGCGCAGAGAGAGAGAAAGAAAGAGCGCAGAGAGAGAAAGAAAGAGCGCAGAGAGAGAGAGAGCGCAGAGAGAGAGAAAGAAAGTGCGCAGAGAGAAAGAAAGAGCGCAGAGAGAGAAAGAAAGAGCGCAGAGAGAGAGAAAGAAATAAAGATCGCAGAGAGAGAAAGAAAGAGCGCAGAGAGAGAAAGAAAGAGCGCAGAGAGAGAGAAAGAGCGCAGGAGAGAAAGAAAGAGCGCAGAGAGAGAGAAAGAAAGAGCGCAGAGAGAGAGAAAGAAAGAGCGCAGAGAGAGAGAGAAAGAAAGAGTGCAGAGAGAGAAAGAAAGAGCGCAGAGAGAGAGAAAGAGCGCAGAGAAAGAGAAAGAGCACAGAGAGAGAAAGAATGAGCGCAGAGAGAGAAAGAAAGAAAGAGCGCAGAGAGAGAAAGAGAGAGCGCAGAGAGAGAAAGAAAGAGCGCAGAGAGAGAAAGAAAGAGCGCAGAGAGAGAAAGAAAGAGCGCAGAGAGAGAAAGAAAGAGCACAGAGAGAGAGAAAGAAAGAGCACAGAGAGAGAGAAAGAAAGAGCGCAGAGAGAGAGAACGAAAGAGCGCAGAGAGAGAAAGAAAGAGCGCAGAGAGAGAGAGAGAGAGAGCGAAGAGAAAGAAAGAGCGCAGAGAGAGAAAGAAAGAGCGCAGAGAGAGAAAGAAAGAAAGAGCGCAGAGAGAGAAAGAGAGAGAGCGCAGAGAAAGAAAGAGCGCAGAGAGTGAAAGAAAGAAAGAGCGCAGAGAGAGAAAGAAAGAGCGCAGAGAGAGAAAGAAAGAGCGCAGAGAGAGAGAAAGAGCGCAGAGAGAGAGAAAGAGCGCAGAGAGAGAGAAAGAAAGAGCGCAGAGAGAGAAAGAAAGAGCGCAGAGAGAGAGAGAGCACAGAGAGAGAGAGCGCAGAGAGAAAGAAAGAGCGCAGAGAGAAAGAAAGAGCGCAGAGAGAGAGAAAGAAAGAGCGCAGAGAGAGAAAGAAAGAGCGCAGAGAGAGAAAGAAATAGCGCAGAGAGAGAGAGAATGAGCACAGAGAGAGAGAAAGAGCGCAGCGAGAGAGAGAAAGAGCGCAGAGAGAGAGAAAGAAAGAGCGCAGAGAGAGAGAAAGAAAGAGCGCAGAGAGAGAGAAAGAAAGAGCGCAGAGAGAGAGAAAGAAAGAGCGCAGAGAGAGAAAGAAAGAGCGCAGAGAGAGAGAAAGAAAGAGCACAGAGAGAGAAAGAAAGAGCGCAGAGAGAGAGAGAATGAGCGCAGAGAGAGAGAAAGAGCGCAGCGAGAGAGAGAGAAAGAGCGCAGAGAGAGAGAAAGAAAGAGCGCAGAGAGAAAGAAAGAGCGCAGAGAGAGAGAAAGAGCGCAGAGAGAGAGAAAGAAAGTGCGCAGAGAGAAAGAAAGAGCGCAGAGAGAGAGAGAGAAAGAAAGAGCGCAGAGAGAGAGAAAGAAAGAGCGCAGAGAGAGAGAAAGAAAGAGCGCAGAGAGAGAAAGAAAGAAAGAGCGCAGAGAGAGAAAGAAAGAGCGCAGAGAGAGAGAGAATGAGCGCAGAGAGAGAGAAAGAGCGCAGCGAGAGAGAAAGAAAGAGCGCAGAGAGAGAGAAAGAAAGAGCGCAGAGAAAAAGAAAGAGCGCAGAGAGAGAGAAAGAGCGCAGAGAGAGAGAAAGAAAGTGCGCAGAGAGAAAGAAAGAGCGCAGAGAGAGAGAGAGAGAGAAAGAAAGAGCGCAGAGAGAGAGAATGAAAGAGCGCAGAGAGAGAGAAAGTAAGAGCGCAGAGAGAGAAAGAAAGAGCGCAGAGAGAGAAAGAAATAGCGCAGAGAGAGAAAGAAAGAGCGCAGAGAGAGAAAGAAAGAGCGCAGAGAGAGAAAGAAAGAAAGAGCGCAGAGAGAGAAAGAAAGAGCGCAGAGAGAGAAAGAAAGAGCGCAGAGAGAGAAAGAAAGAAAGAGCGCAGAGAGAGAAAGAAAGAGCACAGAGAGAGAGAAAGAAAGAGCGCAGAGAAAGAAAGAGCGCAAAGAGAGAAAGAAAGAAAGAAAGAGCGCAGAGAGAGAAAGAAAGAGCGCAGAGAGAGAAAGAAAAAGCGCAGAGAAAAAAAAGAGTGCAGAGAGAGAGAGCGCAGAGAGAGAGAGCGCAGAGAGAGAGAGCGCAGAGAGAAAGAAAGAGCGCAGAGAGATAGAGAGAAAGTGCGCAGAGAGAGAGAAAGAAAGTGCGCAGAGAGAGAGAGAAAGAGCATAGAGAGAGAAAGAAAGAGCGCAGAGAGAGAAAGAAAGTGCGCAGAGAGAAAGAAAGAGCGCAGAGAGAGAAAGAAAGAGCGCAGAGAGAGAAAGAAAGAGCGCAGAGAGAGAGAGAAAGAAAGAGCGCAGAGAGAGAAAGAAAGAGCGCAGAGAGAGAAAGAAAGAGCGCAGAGAGAGAGAGAGAGCGCAGAGAAAGAAAGAGCGCAGAGAGAGAAAGAAAGAAAGAGCGCAGAGAGAGAAAGAAAGAGCGCAGAGAGAGAGAAAGAGCGCAGAGAGAGAGAAAGAGCGCAGAGAGAGAGAAAGAGCGCAGAGAGAGAGAAAGAAAGAGCGCAGAGAGAGAAAGAAAGAGCACAGAGAGAGAGAGAGAGCGCAGAGAGAGAGAGCGCAGAGAGAAAGAAAGAGCGCAGAGAGAAAGAAAGAGCGCAGAGAGAGAGAGAGAGCGCAGAGAGAGAGAAAGGAAGTGCGCAGAGAGAAAGAAAGAGCGCAGAGAGAGAAAGAAAGAGCGCAGAGAGAGATAAAGAAAGAAAGATCGCAGAGAGAGAAAGAAAGAGCGCAGAGAGAGAAAGAAAGAGCGCAGAGAGAGAGAAAGAGTGCAGGAGAGAAAGAAAGAGCGCAGAGAGAGAGAGAGAAAGAGCGCAGAGAGAGAGAAAGAAAGAGCGCAGAGAGAGAGAAAGAAAGAGCGCAGAGAGAGAAAGAAAGAGCGCAGAGAGAGAAAGAAAGAGCGCAGAGAGAGAAAGAAAGAGCGCAGGGAGAGAGAGAGAGAGCGCAGAGAAAGAAAGAGCGCAGAGAGAGAAAGAAAGAAAGAGCGCAGAGAGAGAAAGAAAGAGCGCAGAGAGAGAGAAAGAGCGCAGAGAGAGAGAAAGAAAGAAAGATCGCAGAGAGAGAAAGAAAGAGCGCAGAGAGAGAAAGAAAGAGCGCAGAGAGAGAGAAAGAGCGCAGAGAGAGAGAAAGTAAGAGCGCAGAGAGAAAGAAAGAGTGCAGAGAGAGAAAGAAAGAGCGCAGAGAGAGAAAGAAAGAGCGCAGAGAGAGAGAGAAAGAAAGAGCGCAGAGAGAAAGAAAGAGCGCAGAGAGAGAGAGAGAGAGAGAGCGCAGAGAAAGAAAGAGCGCAGAGAGAGAAAGAAAGAGCGCAGAGAGAGAAAGAAAGAGCGCAGAGAGAGAAAGAAAGAGCGCAGAGAGAGAGAAAGAAAGAGCGCAGAGAGAAAGTAAGAGCGCAGAGAAAGAAAGAGAGCAGAGAGAGAGAAAGAAATAAAGATCGCAGAGAGAGAAAGAAAGAGCGCAGAGAGAGAAAGAAAGAGCGCAGAGAGAGAGAAAGAGCGCAGGAGAGAAAGAAAGAGCGCAGAGAGAGAGAAAGAAAGAGCGCAGAGAGAGAGAAAGAAAGAGCGCAGAGAGAGAGAAAGAAAGAGCGCAGAGAGAGAAAGAAAGAGCGCAGAGAGAGAAAGAAAGAGCGCAGAGAGAGAAAGAAAGAGCGCAGAGAGAGAGAAAGAAAGAGCGCAGAGAGAGAGAAAGAAAGAGCGCAGAGAGAGAAAGAAAGAGCGCAGAGAGAGAAAGAAAGAGCGCAGAGAGAGAAAGAAAGAGCGCAGAGAGAGAAAGAAAGAGCGCAGAGAGAGAAAGAGCGCAGAGAGAGAAAGAGCGCAGAGAGAGAGAAAGTAAGAGCGCAGGGAGAGAAAGAAAGAGCGCAGAGAGAGAAAGAAAGAGCTCAGAGAGAGAGAGAGAAAGAAAGAGCGCAGAGAGAGAGAAAGTAAGAGCGGAGGGAGAGAAAGAAAGAGCGCAGAGAGAGAGAGAATGAGCGCAGAGAGAGAGAAAGAGCGCAGCGAGAGAGAGAGAAAGAGCGCAGAGAGAGAAAGAAAGAACGCAGAGAGAAATAAAGAGCGCAGAGAAAGAGAAAGAGCGCAGAGAGAGAGAAAGAAAGAGCGCAGAGAGAGAGAAAGAAAGAGCGCAGAGAGAGAGAGAAAGAAAGAGTGCAGAGAGAGAAAGAAAGAGCGCAGAGAGAGAGAGAGAAAGAGCGCAGAGAAAGAGAAAGAGCGCAGAGAGAGAGAAAAAAAGAGCACAGAGAGAGAGAAAGAAAGAGCGCAGAGAGAGAGAGAAAGAAAGAGCGCAGAGAGAGAAAGAAAGAGCGCAGAGAGAGAAAGAAAGAGCGCAGAGAGAGAGAGAAAGAGCGCAGAGAGAGAGAGAGAAAGAGCACAGAGAAAGAGAAAGAGCGCAGAGAGAGAGAAAGAAAGAGCGCAGAGAGAGAGAAAGAGCGCAAAGAAAGAGCACAGAGAGAGAAAGAAAGAGCGCAGAGAGAGAGAGAAAGAAAGAGCGCAGAGAGAGAAAGAAAGAGCGCAGAGAGAGAGAGAGTGCAGAGAGAGAGAGCGCAGAGAGAAAGAAAGAGCGCAGAGAGAGAGAAAGA
Source organism: Ascaphus truei (assembly GCF_040206685.1). Lineage (NCBI taxonomy): Eukaryota > Metazoa > Chordata > Amphibia > Anura > Ascaphidae > Ascaphus > Ascaphus truei. The sequence goes on along the minus strand of NW_027454563.1, from coordinate 408,789 downwards.
GCGCAGAGAGAGAGAAAGTAAGAGCGCAGAGAGAAAGAAAGAGCGCAGAGAGAGAAAGAAAGAGCGCAGAGAGAGAAAGAAAGAGCGCAGAGAGAGAAAGAAAGAGCGCAGAGAGAGAAAGAAAGAGCGCAGAGAGAGAGAAAGAGCGCAGCGAGAGAGAGAGAAAGAGCGCAGAGAGAGAGAAAGAAAGAGCGCAGAGAGAAAGAAAGAGCGCAGAGAGAAAGAAAGAGCGCAGAGAGAGAGAAAGAAAGTGCGCAGAGAGAAAGAAAGAGCGCAGAGAGAGAGAGAAAGAAAGAGCGCAGAGAGAGAGAAAGAAAGAGCGCAGAGAGAGAGAAAGAAAGAGCGCAGAGAGAGAAAGAAAGAAATAGCGCAGAGAGAGAAAGAAAATGCGCAGAGAGAGAAAGAAAGAGCACAGAGAGAGAAAGAAAGAGCGCAGAGAGAGAAAGAAAGAAAGAGCGCAGAGAGAGAAAGAAAGAGCACAGAGAGAGAGAAAGAAAGAGCGCAGAGAGAGAGAAAGAAAGAGCGCAGAGAGAGAGAAAGAAAGAGCGCAGAGAGAGAAAGAAAGAGCGCAGAGAGAGAGAAAGAAAGAGCGCAGAGAGAGAAAGAAAGAGCGCAGAGAGAGAGAGAATGAGCGCAGAGAGAGAGAAAGAGCGCAGCGAGAGAGAGAGAAAGAGCGCAGAGAGAGAGAAAGAAAGAGCGCAGAGAGAAAGATAGAGCGCAGAGAGAGAGAAAGAGCGCAGAGAGAGAGAAAGAAAGTGCGCAGAGAGAAAGAAAGAGCGCAGAGAGAGAGAGAGAAAGAAAGAGCGCAGAGAGAGAGAAAGAAAGAGCGCAGAGAGAGAAAGAAAGAAAGAGCGCAGAGAGAGAAAGAAAGAAAGAGCGCAGAGAGAGAAAGAAAGAGCGCAGAGAGAGAAAGAAAGAGCGCAGAGAGAGAAAGAAAGAAAGAGCGCAGAGAGAGAAAGAAAGAGCACAGAGAGAGAGAAAGAAAGAGCGCAGAGAGAGAAAGAAAGAGCGCAGAGAGAGAGAGAGAGCGCAGAGAAAGAAAGAGCGCATAGAGAGAAAGAAAGAAAGAGCGCAGAGAGAGAAAGAAAGAGCGCAGAGAGAAAAAAAAGAGTGCAGAGAGAGAGAGCGCAGAGAGAGAGAGCGCAGAGAGAAAGAAAGAGCGCAGAGAGATAGAAAGAAAGTGCGCAGAGAGAGAGAAAGAAAGTGCGCAGAGAGAGAGAGAAAGAGCATAGAGAGAGAAAGAAAGAGCGCAGAGAGAGAGAGAAAGAAAGTGCGCAGAGAGAAAGAAAGAGCGCAGAGAGAGAAAGAAAGAGCGCAGAGAGAGAAAGAAAGAGCGCAGAGAGAGAGAGAAAGAAAGAGCGCAGAGAGAGAAAGAAAGAGCGCAGAGAGAGAGAGAAAGAAAGTGCGCAGAGAGAAAGAAAGAGCGCAGAGAGAGAGAAAGAAAGTGCGCAGAGAGAAAGAAAGAGCGCAGAGAGAGAGAGAAAGAAAGAGCGCAGAGAGAGAGAAAGAAAGAGCGCAGAGAGAGAGAAAGAAAGAGCGCAGAGAGAGAAAGAAAGAAATAGCGCAGAGAGAGAAAGAAAATGCGCAGAGAGAGAAAGAAAGAGCACAGAGAGAGAAAGAAAGAGCGCAGAGAGAGAAAGAAAGAAAGAGCGCAGAGAGAGAAAGAAAGAGCACAGAGAGAGAGAAAGAAAGAGCGCAGAGAGAGAGAAAGAAAGAGCGCAGAGAGAGAGAAAGAAAGAGCGCAGAGAGAGAAAGAAAGAGCGCAGAGAGAGAGAAAGAAAGAGCGCAGAGAGAGAAAGAAAGAGCGCAGAGAGAGAGAGAATGAGCGCAGAGAGAGAGAAAGAGCGCAGCGAGAGAGAGAGAAAGAGCGCAGAGAGAGAGAAAGAAAGAGCGCAGAGAGAAAGATAGAGCGCAGAGAGAGAGAAAGAGCGCAGAGAGAGAGAAAGAAAGTGCGCAGAGAGAAAGAAAGAGCGCAGAGAGAGAGAGAGAAAGAAAGAGCGCAGAGAGAGAGAAAGAAAGAGCGCAGAGAGAGAAAGAAAGAAAGAGCGCAGAGAGAGAAAGAAAGAAAGAGCGCAGAGAGAGAAAGAAAGAGCGCAGAGAGAGAAAGAAAGAGCGCAGAGAGAGAAAGAAAGAAAGAGCGCAGAGAGAGAAAGAAAGAGCACAGAGAGAGAGAAAGAAAGAGCGCAGAGAGAGAAAGAAAGAGCGCAGAGAGAGAGAGAGAGCGCAGAGAAAGAAAGAGCGCATAGAGAGAAAGAAAGAAAGAGCGCAGAGAGAGAAAGAAAGAGCGCAGAGAGAAAAAAAAGAGTGCAGAGAGAGAGAGCGCAGAGAGAGAGAGCGCAGAGAGAAAGAAAGAGCGCAGAGAGATAGAAAGAAAGTGCGCAGAGAGAGAGAAAGAAAGTGCGCAGAGAGAGAGAGAAAGAGCATAGAGAGAGAAAGAAAGAGCGCAGAGAGAGAGAGAAAGAAAGTGCGCAGAGAGAAAGAAAGAGCGCAGAGAGAGAAAGAAAGAGCGCAGAGAGAGAAAGAAAGAGCGCAGAGAGAGAGAGAAAGAAAGAGCGCAGAGAGAGAAAGAAAGAGCGCAGAGAGAGAGAGAAAGAAAGTGCGCAGAGAGAAAGAAAGAGCGCAGAGAGAGAAAGAAAGAAAGAGCGCAGAGAGAGAAAGAAAGAGCGCAGAGAGAGAGAAAGAGCGCAGAGAGAGAGAAAGAAAGAAAGATCGCAGAGAGAGAAAGAAAGAGCGCAGAGAGAGAAAGAAAGAGCGCAGAGAGAGAGAAAGAGCGCAGGAGAGAAAGAAAGAGCGCAGAGAGAGAGAAAGAAAGAGCGCAGAGAGAGAGAAAGAAAGAGCGCAGAGAGAGAGAAAGAAAGAGCGCAGAGAGAGAGAAAGAAAGAGCGCATAGAGAGAAAGAAAGAGCGCAGAGAGAGAAAGAAAGAGCGCAGAGAGAGAAAGAAAGAGCGCAGAGAGAGAAAGAAAGAGCGCAGAGAGAGAAAGAAAGAGCGCAGAGAGAGAGAGAGTGCAGAGAAAGAAAGAGCGCAGAGAGAGAAAGAAAGAAAGAGCGCAGAGAGAGAAAGAAAGAGCGCAGAGAGAGAGAGAAAGAAAGTGCGCAGAGAGAAAGAAAGAGCGCAGAGAGAGAAAGAAAGAAAGAGCGCAGAGAGAGAAAGAAAGAGCGCAGAGAGAGAGAAAGAGCGCAGAGAGAGAGAAAGAAAGAAAGATCGCAGAGAGAGAAAGAAAGAGCGCAGAGAGAGAAAGAAAGAGCGCAGAGAGAGAGAAAGAGCGCAGGAGAGAAAGAAAGAGCGCAGAGAGAGAGAAAGAAAGAGCGCAGAGAGCGAGAAAGAAAGAGCGCAGAGAGCGAGAAAGAAAGAGCGCAGAGAGAGAGAAAGAAAGAGCGCAGAGAGAGAGAAAGAAAGAGCGCAGAGAGAGAAAGAAAGAGCGCAGAGAGAGAAAGAAAGAGCGCAGAGAGAGAAAGAAAGAGCGCAGAGAGAGAAAGAAAGAGCGCAGAGAGAGAGAGAGAGCGCAGAGAAAGAAAGAGCGCAGAGAGAGAAAGAAAGAAAGAGCGCAGAGAGAGAAAGAAAGAGCGCAGAGAGAGAGAAAGAGCGCAGAGAGAGAGAAAGAGCGCAGAGAGAGAGAAAGAAAGAGCGCAGAGAGAGAAAGAAAGAGCGCAGAGAGAGAGAGAGCGCAGAGAGAGAGAGCGCAGAGAGAAAGAAAGAGCGCAGAGAGAAAGAAAGAGTGCAGAGAGAGAGAGAGCGCAGAGAGAGAGAAAGAAAGTGCGCAGAGAGAAAGAAAGAGCGCAGAGAGAGAAAGAAAGAGCGCAGAGAGAGAGAAAGAAAGAAAGATCGCAGAGAGAGAAAGTAAGAGCGCAGGGAGAGAAAGAAAGAGCGCAGAGAGAGAAAGAAAGAGCGCAGAGAGAGAGAGAAAGAAAGAGTGCAGAGAGAGAAAGAAAGAGCGCAGAGAGAGAGAGAGAGAAAGAGCGCAGAGAAAGAGAAAGAGCGCAGAGAGAGAGAAAAAAAGAGCGCAGAGAGAGAGAAAGAAAGAGCACAGAGAGAGAGAGAAAGAAAGAGCGCAGAGAGAGAGAGAAAGAAAGAGCGCAGAGAGAGAAAGAAAGAGCGCAGAGAGAGAAAGAAAGAGCGCAGAGAGAGAGAGAAAGAGCGCAGAGAGAGAGAGAAAGAGCACAGAGAAAGAGAAAGAGCGCAGAGAGAGAGAAAGAAAGAGCGCAGAGAGAGAGAGAAAGAAAGAGCGCAGAGAGAGAAAGAAAGAGCGCAGAGAGAGAGAAAGAGCGCAGGAGAGAAAGAAAGAGCGCAGAGAGAGAAAGAAAGAGCGCAGAGAGAGAGAAAGAGCGCAGAGAGAGAGAAAGTAAGAGCGCAGAGAGAAAGAAAGAGCGCAGAGAGAGAAAGAAAGAGCGCAGAGAGAGAAAGAAAGAGCGCAGAGAGAGAGAGAGAGAAAGAAAGAGCGCAGAGAGAGAAAGAAAGAGCGCAGAGAGAGATAGAGAGAGTGCAGAGAAAGAAAGAGCGCAGAGAGAGAAAGAAAGAGCGCAGAGAGAGAAAGAAAGAGCGCAGAGAGAGAAAGAAAGAGCGCAGAGAGAGAGAAAGAAAGAGCGCAGAGAGAAAGTAAGAGCGCAGAGAAAGAAAGAAAGAGCGCAGAGAGAGAGAAAGAAAGAAAGATCGCAGAGAGAGAAAGAAAGAGCGCAGAGAGAGAAAGAAAGAGCGCAGAGAGAGAGAAAGAGCGCAGGAGAGAAAGAAAGAGCGCAGAGAGAGAGAAAGAAAGAGCTCAGAGAGAGAGAAAGAAAGAGCGCAGAGAGAGAAAGAAAGAGCGCAGAGAGAGAAAGAAAGAGCGCAGAGAGAGAGAAAGAAAGAGCGCAGAGAGAAAGTAAGAGCGCAGAGAAAGAAAGAAAGAGCGCAGAGAGAGAGAAAGAAAGAAAGATCTCAGAGAGAGAAAGAAAGAGCGCAGAGAGAGAAAGAAAGAGCGCAGAGAGAGAGAAAGAGCGCAGGAGAGAAAGAAAGAGCGCAGAGAGAGAAAGAAAGAGCGCAGAGAGAGAAAGAAAGAGCGCAGAGAGAGAGAGCGCAGAGAGAGAGAGCGCAGAGAGAAAGAAAGAGCGCAGAGAGATAGAAAGAAAGTGCGCAGAGAGAGAGAGAGAAAGAGCATAGAGAGAGAAAGAAAGAGCGCAGAGAGAGAAAGAAAGAGCGCAGAGAGAGAGAGAAAGAAAGTGCGCAGAGAGAAAGAAAGAGCGCAGAGAGAGAAAGAAAGAGCGCAGAGAGAGAAAGAAAGAGCGCAGAGAGAGAGAGAAAGAAAGAGCGCAGAGAAAGAAAGAGCGCAGAGAGAGAAAGAAAGAAAGAGCGCAGAGAGAGAAAGAAAGAGCGCAGAGAGAGAGAAAGAGCGCAGAGAGAGAGAAAGAGCGCAGAGAGAGAGAAAGAGCGCAGAGAGAGAGAAAGAAAGAGCGCAGAGAGAGAAAGAAAGAGCACAGAGAGAGAGAGAGAGCGCAGAGAGAGAGAGAGCGCAGAGAGAAAGAAAGAGCGCAGAGAGAAAGAAAGAGCGCAGAGAGAGAGAGAGAGCGCAGAGAGAGAGAAAGAAAGTGCGCAGAGAGAAAGAAAGAGCGCAGAGAGAGAAAGAAAGAGCGCAGAGAGAGATAAAGAAAGAAAGATCGCAGAGAGAGAAAGAAAGAGCGCAGAGAGAGAAAGAAAGAGCGCAGAGAGAGAGAAAGAGCGCAGGAGAGAAAGAAAGAGCGCAGAGAGAGAGAGAGAAAGAGAGCAGAGAGAGAGAAAGAAAGAGCGCAGAGAGAGAGAAAGAAAGAGCGCAGAGAGAGAAGGAAAGAGCGCAGAGAGAGAAAGAAAGAGCGCAGAGAGAGAAAGAAAGAGCGCAGGGAGAGAGAGAGAGAGCGCAGAGAAAGAAAGAGCGCAGAGAGAGAAAGAAAGAAAGAGCGCAGAGAGAGAAAGAAAGAGCGCAGAGAGAGAGAAAGAGCGCAGAGAGAGAGAAAGAAAGAAAGATCGCAGAGAGAGAAAGAAAGAGCGCAGAGAGAGAAAGAAAGAGCGCAGAGAGAGAGAAAGAGCGCAGGAGAGAAAGAAAGAGCGCAGAGAGAGAGAAAGAAAGAGCGCATGGAGAGAGATTGAAAGAGCGCAGAGAGAGAGAAAGAAAGAGCGCAGAGAGAGAGAAAGAAAGAGCGCAGAGAGAGAAAGAAAGAGCGCAGAGAGAGAAAGAAAGAGCGCAGAGAGAGAAAGAAAGAGCACAGAGAGAGAAAGAAAGAGCGCAGAGAGAGAAAGAAAGAGCGCAGAGAGAGAGAGAGCGCAGAGAAAGAAAGAGCGCAGAGAGAGAAAGAAAGAAAGAGCGCAGAGAGAGAAAGAAAGAGCGCAGAGAGAAAGAAAGAGCGCAGAGAGAGAGAAAGAGCGCAGAGAGAGAGAAAGAAAGAGCGCAGAGAGAGAAAGAAAGAGCGCAGAGAGAGAGAGAGCGCAGAGAGAGAAAGAAAGAGCGCAGAGAGAGAGAAAGAAATAAAGATCGCAGAGAGAGAAAGAAAGAGCGCAGAGAGAGAAAGAAAGAGCGCAGAGAGAGAGAAAGAGCGCAGGAGAGAAAGAAAGAGCGCAGAGAGAGAGAAAGAAAGAGCGCAGAGAGAGAGAGAAAGAAAGAGTGCAGAGAGAGAAAGAAAGAGCGCAGAGAGAGAGAGAAAGAGCGCAGAGAAAGAGTGCAGAGAGAGAGAAAAAAAGAGCGCAGAGAGAGAGAAAAAAAGAGCGCAGAGAGAGAGAAAGAAAGAGAGCAGAGAGAGAGAGAAAGAAAGAGCGCAGAGAGAGAAAGAAAGAGCGCAGATAGAGAAAGAAAGAGCGCAGAGAGAGAAAGAAAGAGCGCAGAGAGAGAGAAAGAGCGCAGAGAGAGAGAGAAAGAGCACAGAGAAAGAGAAAGAGTGCAGAGAGAGAGAAAGTAAGAGCGCAGGGAGAGAAAGAAAGAGCGCAGAGAGAGAAAGAAAGAGCGCAGGAAGAGAGATAGAAAGAAAGAGCGCAGAGAGAGAAAGAAAGAGCGCAGAGAGAGAGAGAATGAGCGCAGAGAGAGAGAAAGAGCGCAGCGAGAGAGAGAGAAAGAGCGCAGAGAGAGAAAGAAAGAGCGCAGAGAGAAAGAAAGAGCGCAGAGAAAGAGAAAGAGCGCTGAGAGAGAGAAAGAAAGAGCGCAGAGAGAGAGAAAGAAAGAGCGCAGAGAGAGAGAGAAAGAAAGAGTGCAGAGAGAGAAAGAAAGAGCGCAGAGAGAGAGAGAAAGAGCGCAGAGAGAGAAAGAAAGAGCGCAGAGAGAGAGAGAAAGAGCGCAGAGAGAGAGAGAAAGAGCACAGAGAAAGAGAAAGAGCGCAGAGAGAGAGAAAGAAAGAGCGCAGAGAGAGAGAGAAAGAGCGCAGAGAAAGAGCACAGAGAGAGAGAAAGAAAGAGCGCAGAGAGAGAGAAAGAGCGCAGAGAGAGAGAAAGTAAGAGCGCAGAGAGAAAGAAAGAGTGCAGAGAGAGAAAGAAAGAGCGCAGAGAGAGAAAGAAAGAGCGCAGAGAGAGAGAGAAAGAAAGAGCGCAGAGAGAAAGAAAGAGCGCAGAGAGAGAGAGAGAGAGAGCGCAGAGAAAGAAAGAGCGCAGAGAGAGAAAGAAAGAGCGCAGAGAGAGAAAGAAAGAGCGCAGAGAGAGAAAGAAAGAGCGCAGAGAGAGAGAAAGAAAGAGCGCAGAGAGAAAGTAAGAGCGCAGAGAAAGAAAGAGAGCAGAGAGAGAGAAAGAAATAAAGATCGCAGAGAGAGAAAGAAAGAGCGCAGAGAGAGAAAGAAAGAGCGCAGAGAGAGAGAAAGAGCGCAGGAGAGAAAGAAAGAGCGCAGAGAGAGAGAAAGAAAGAGCGCAGAGAGAGAGAAAGAAAGAGCGCAGAGAGAGAGAAAGAAAGAGCGCAGAGAGAGAGAAAGAAAGAGCGCAGAGAGAGAAAGAAAGAGCGCAGAGAGAGAAAGAAAGAGCGCAGAGAGAGAAAGAAAGAGCGCAGAGAGAGAGAAAGAAAGAGCGCAGAGAGAGAGAAAGAAAGAGCGCAGAGAGAGAGAAAGAAAGAGCGCAGAGAGAGAAAGAAAGAGCGCAGAGAGAGAAAGAAAGAGCGCAGAGAGAGAAAGAAAGAGCGCAGAGAGAGAAAGAGCGCAGAGAGAGAAAGAGCGCAGAGAGAGAGAAAGTAAGAGCGCAGGGAGAGAAAGAAAGAGCGCAGAGAGAGAAAGAAAGAGCTCAGAGAGAGAGAGAGAAAGAAAGAGCGCAGAGAGAGAGAAAGTAAGAGCGGAGGGAGAGAAAGAAAGAGCACAGAGAGAGAGAGAATGAGCGCAGAGAGAGAGAAAGAGCGCAGCGAGAGAGAGAGAAAGAGCGCAGAGAGAGAAAGAAAGAACGCAGAGAGAAATAAAGAGCGCAGAGAAAGAGAAAGAGCGCAGAGAGAGAGAAAGAAAGAGCGCAGAGAGAGAGAAAGAAAGAGCGCAGAGAGAGAGAGAAAGAAAGAGTGCAGAGAGAGAAAGAAAGAGCGCAGAGAGAGAGAGAGAAAGAGCGCAGAGAAAGAGAAAGAGCGCAGAGAGAGAGAAAAAAAGAGCACAGAGAGAGAGAAAGAAAGAGCGCAGAGAGAGAGAGAAAGAAAGAGCGCAGAGAGAGAAAGAAAGAGCGCAGAGAGAGAAAGAAAGAGCGCAGAGAGAGAGAGAAAGAGCGCAGAGAGAGAGAGAGAAAGAGCACAGAGAAAGAGAAAGAGCGCAGAGAGAGAGAAAGAAAGAGCGCAGAGAGAGAGAAAGAGCGCAAAGAAAGAGCACAGAGAGAGAAAGAAAGAGCGCAGAGAGAGAGAGAAAGAAAGAGCGCAGAGAGAGAAAGAAAGAGCGCAGAGAGAGAGAGAGTGCAGAGAGAGAGAGCGCAGAGAGAAAGAAAGAGCGCAGAGAGAGAGAAAGAGCGCAGAGAGAGAGAAAGTAAGAGCGCAGAGAGAAAGAAAGAGCGCAGAGAGAGAAAGAAAGAGCGCAGAGAGAGAAAGAAAGAGCGCAGAGAGAGAAAGAAAGAGCGCAGAGAGAGAAAGAAAGAGCGCAGAGAGAGAGAAAGAGCGCAGCGAGAGAGAGAGAAAGAGCGCAGAGAGAGAGAAAGAAAGAGCGCAGAGAGAAAGAAAGAGCGCAGAGAGAAAGAAAGAGCGCAGAGAGAGAGAAAGAAAGTGCGCAGAGAGAAAGAAAGAGCGCAGAGAGAGAGAGAAAGAAAGAGCGCAGAGAGAGAGAAAGAAAGAGCGCAGAGAGAGAGAAAGAAAGAGCGCAGAGAGAGAAAGAAAGAAATAGCGCAGAGAGAGAAAGAAAATGCGCAGAGAGAGAAAGAAAGAGCACAGAGAGAGAAAGAAAGAGCGCAGAGAGAGAAAGAAAGAAAGAGCGCAGAGAGAGAAAGAAAGAGCACAGAGAGAGAGAAAGAAAGAGCGCAGAGAGAGAGAAAGAAAGAGCGCAGAGAGAGAGAAAGAAAGAGCGCAGAGAGAGAAAGAAAGAGCGCAGAGAGAGAGAAAGAAAGAGCGCAGAGAGAGAAAGAAAGAGCGCAGAGAGAGAGAGAATGAGCGCAGAGAGAGAGAAAGAGCGCAGCGAGAGAGAGAGAAAGAGCGCAGAGAGAGAGAAAGAAAGAGCGCAGAGAGAAAGATAGAGCGCAGAGAGAGAGAAAGAGCGCAGAGAGAGAGAAAGAAAGTGCGCAGAGAGAAAGAAAGAGCGCAGAGAGAGAGAGAGAAAGAAAGAGCGCAGAGAGAGAGAAAGAAAGAGCGCAGAGAGAGAAAGAAAGAAAGAGCGCAGAGAGAGAAAGAAAGAAAGAGCGCAGAGAGAGAAAGAAAGAGCGCAGAGAGAGAAAGAAAGAGCGCAGAGAGAGAAAGAAAGAAAGAGCGCAGAGAGAGAAAGAAAGAGCACAGAGAGAGAGAAAGAAAGAGCGCAGAGAGAGAAAGAAAGAGCGCAGAGAGAGAGAGAGCGCAGAGAAAGAAAGAGCGCATAGAGAGAAAGAAAGAAAGAGCGCAGAGAGAGAAAGAAAGAGCGCAGAGAGAGAAAGAAAGAGCGCAGAGAGAAAAAAAAGAGTGCAGAGAGAGAGAGCGCAGAGAGAGAGAGCGCAGAGAGAAAGAAAGAGCGCAGAGAGATAGAAAGAAAGTGCGCAGAGAGAGAGAAAGAAAGTGCGCAGAGAGAGAGAGAAAGAGCATAGAGAGAGAAAGAAAGAGCGCAGAGAGAGAAAGAAAGAGCGCAGAGAGAGAGAGAAAGAAAGTGCGCAGAGAGAAAGAAAGAGCGCAGAGAGAGAAAGAAAGAGCGCAGAGAGAGAAAGAAAGAGCGCAGAGAGAGAGAGAAAGAAAGAGCGCAGAGAGAGAAAGAAAGAGCGCAGAGAGAGAGAGAAAGAAAGTGCGCAGAGAGAAAGAAAGAGCGCAGAGAGAGAAAGAAAGAAAGAGCGCAGAGAGAGAAAGAAAGAGCGCAGAGAGAGAGAAAGAGCGCAGAGAGAGAGAAAGAAAGAAAGATCGCAGAGAGAGAAAGAAAGAGCGCAGAGAGAGAAAGAAAGAGCGCAGAGAGAGAGAAAGAGCGCAGGAGAGAAAGAAAGAGCGCAGAGAGAGAGAAAGAAAGAGCGCAGAGAGAGAGAAAGAAAGAGCGCAGAGAGAGAGAAAGAAAGAGCGCAGAGAGAGAGAAAGAAAGAGCGCATAGAGAGAAAGAAAGAGCGCAGAGAGAGAAAGAAAGAGCGCAGAGAGAGAAAGAAAGAGCGCAGAGAGAGAAAGAAAGAGCGCAGAGAGAGAAAGAAAGAGCGCAGAGAGAGAGAGAGCGCAGAGAAAGAAAGAGCGCAGAGAGAGAAAGAAAGAAAGAGCGCAGAGAGAGAAAGAAAGAGCGCAGAGAGAGAGAGAAAGAAAGTGCGCAGAGAGAAAGAAAGAGCGCAGAGAGAGAAAGAAAGAAAGAGCGCAGAGAGAGAAAGAAAGAGCGCAGAGAGAGAGAAAGAGCGCAGAGAGAGAGAAAGAAAGAAAGATCGCAGAGAGAGAAAGAAAGAGCGCAGAGAGAGAAAGAAAGAGCGCAGAGAGAGAGAAAGAGCACAGGAGAGAAAGAAAGAGCGCAGAGAGAGAGAAAGAAAGAGCGCAGAGAGCGAGAAAGAAAGAGCGCAGAGAGCGAGAAAGAAAGAGCGCAGAGAGAGAGAAAGAAAGAGCGCAGAGAGAGAGAAAGAAAGAGCGCAGAGAGAGAAAGAAAGAGCGCAGAGAGAGAAAGAAAGAGCGCAGAGAGAGAAAGAAAGAGCGCAGAGAGAGAAAGAGCGCAGAGAAAGAAAGAGCGCAGAGAGAGAAAGAAAGAAAGAGCGCAGAGAGAGAAAGAAAGAGCGCAGAGAGAGAGAAAGAGCGCAGAGAGAGAGAAAGAGCGCAGAGAGAGAGAAAGAAAGAGCGCAGAGAGAGAAAGAAAGAGCGCAGAGAGAGAGAGAGCGCAGAGAGAGAGAGCGCAGAGAGAAAGAAAGAGCGCAGAGAGAAAGAAAGAGTGCAGAGAGAGAGAGAGCGCAGAGAGAGAGAAAGAAAGTGCGCAGAGAGAAAGAAAGAGCGCAGAGAGAGAAAGAAAGAGCGCAGAGAGAGAGAAAGAAAGAAAGATCGCAGAGAGAGAAAGTAAGAGCGCAGGGAGAGAAAGAAAGAGCGCAGAGAGAGAAAGAAAGAGCGCAGAGAGAGAGAGAATGAGCGCAGAGAGAGAGAAAGAGCGCAGAGAAAGAGAAAGAGCGCAGAGAGAGAGAGAAAGAAAGAGCGCAGAGAGAGAGAAAGAAAGAGCGCAGAGAGAGAGAAAGAAAGAGTGCAGAGAGAGAAAGAAAGAGCGCAGAGAGAGAGAGAAAGAGCGCAGAGAAAGAGAAAGAGCGCAGAGAGAGAGAAAAAAAGAGCGCAGAGAGAGAGAAAGAAAGAGCGCAGAGAGAGAGAGAAAGAAAGAGCGCAGAGAGAGAAAGAAAGAGCGCAGAGAGAGAAAGAAAGAGCGCAGAGAGAGAAAGAAAGAGCGCAGAGAGAGAGAGAAAGAGCGCAGAGAGAGAGAGAAAGAGCACAGAGAAAGAGAAAGAGCGCAGAGAGAGAGAGAAAGAAAGAGCGCAGAGAGAGAGAAAGAAAGAGCGCAGAGAGAGAGAAAGAAAGAGTGCAGAGAGAGAAAGAAAGAGCGCAGAGAGAGAGAGAAAGAGCGCAGAGAAAGAGAAAGAGCGCAGAGAGAGAGAAAAAAAGAGCGCAGAGAGAGAGAAAGAAAGAGCGCAGAGAGAGAGAGAAAGAAAGAGCGCAGAGAGAGAAAGAAAGAGCGCAGAGAGAGAAAGAAAGAGCGCAGAGAGAGAAAGAAAGAGCGCAGAGAGAGAGAGAAAGAGCGCAGAGAGAGAGAAAGAGCACAGAGAAAGAGAAAGAGCGCAGAGAGAGAGAAAGAAAGAGCGCAGAGAGAGAGAGAAAGAAAGAGCGCAGAGAGAGAAAGAAAGAGCGCAGAGAGAGAGAGAGTGCAGAGAGAGAGAGAGCGCAGAGAGAAAGAAAGAGCGCAGAGAGAGAGAAAGAGCGCAGAGAGAGAGAAAGTAAGAGCGCAGAGAGAAAGAAAGAGCGCAGAGAGAGAAAGAAAGAGCGCAGAGAGAGAAAGAAAGAGCGCAGAGAGAGAGAGAGAAAGAAAGAGCGCAGAGAGAGAAAGAAAGAGCGCAGAGAGAGATAGAGAGAGCGCAGAGAAAGAAAGAGCGCAGAGAGAGAAAGAAAGAGCGCAGAGAGAGAAAGAAAGAGCGCAGAGAGAGAAAGAAAGAGCGCAGAGAGAGAGAAAGAAAGAGCGCAGAGAGAAAGTAAGAGCGCAGAGAAAGAAAGAAAGAGCGCAGAGAGAGAGAAAGAAAGAAAGATCGCAGAGAGAGAAAGAAAGAGCGCAGAGAGAGAAAGAAAGAGCGCAGAGAGAGAGAAAGAGCGCAGGAGAGAAAGAAAGAGCGCAGAGAGAGAGAAAGAAAGAGCTCAGAGAGAGAGAAAGAAAGAGCGCAGAGAGAGAAAGAAAGAGCGCAGAGAGAGAAAGAAAGAGCGCAGAGAGAGAGAAAGAAAGAGCGCAGAGAGAAAGTAAGAGCGCAGAGAAAGAAAGAAAGAGCGCAGAGAGAGAGAAAGAAAAAAAGATCTCAGAGAGAGAAAGAAAGAGCGCAGAGAGAGAAAGAAAGAGCGCAGAGAGAGAGAAAGAGCGCAGGAGAGAAAGAAAGAGCGCAGAGAGAGAAAGAAAGAGCGCAGAGAGAGAAAGAAAGAGCGCAGAGAGAGAAAGAAAGAGCGCAGAGAGAGAGAGCGCAGAGAGAGAGAGCGCAGAGAGAAAGAAAGAGCGCAGAGAGAGAAAGAAAGAGCGCAGAGAGAGAGAAAGAGCGCAGAGAGAGAGAAAGAGCGCAGAGAGAGAAAGAAAGAGCGCAGAGAGAGAGTGAGTGCAGAGAGAGAGAGCGCAGAGAGAAAGAAAGAGCGCAGAGAGAGAGAAAGAGCATAGAGAGAGAAAGAAAGAGCGCAGAGAGAGAAAGAAAGAGCGCAGAGAGAGAGAGAAAGAAAGTGCGCAGAGAGAAAGAAAGAGCGCAGAGAGAGAAAGAAAGAGCGCAGAGAGAGAAAGAAAGAGCGCAGAGAGAGAGAGAAAGAAAGAGCGCAGAGAGAGAAAGAAAGAGCGCAGAGAGAGAAAGAAAGAGCGCAGAGAGAGAGAAAGAGCGCAGAGAGAGAGAAAGAGCGCAGAGAGAGAAAGAAAGAGCGCAGAGAGAGAGTGAGTGCAGAGAGAGAGAGCGCAGAGAGAAAGAAAGAGCGCAGAGAGAGAGAAAGAGCGCAGAGAGAGAGAAAGTAAGAGCGCAGAGAGAAAGAAAGAGTGCAGAGAGAGAAAGAAAGAGCGCAGAGAGAGAAAGAAAGAGCGCAGAGAGAGAGAGAAAGAAAGAGCGCAGAGAGAAAGAAAGAGCGCAGAGAGAGAGAGAGAGAGAGAGAGAGCGCAGAGAAAGAAAGAGCGCAGAGAGAGAAAGAAAGAGCGCAGAGAGAGAAAGAAAGAGCGCAGAGAGAGAAAGAAAGAGCGCAGAGAGAGAGAAAGAAAGAGCGCAGAGAGAAAGTAAGAGCGCAGAGATAGAAAGAGAGCAGAGAGAGAGAAATAAATAAAGATCGCAGAGAGAGAAAGAAAGAGCGCAGAGAGAGAAAGAAAGAGCGCAGAGAGAGAGAAAGAGCGCAGGAGAGAAAGAAAGAGCGCAGAGAGAGAGAAAGAAAGAGCGCAGAGAGAGAGAAAGAAAGAGCGCAGAGAGAGAGAAAGAAAGAGCGCAGAGAGAGAGAAAGAAAGAGCGCAGAGAGAGAAAGAAAGAGCGCAGAGAGAGAAAGAAAGAGCGCAGAGAGAGAAAGAGCGCAGAGAGAGAAAGAGCGCAGAGAGAGAAAGAGCGCAGAGAGAGAGAAAGTAAGAGCGCAGGGAGAGAAAGAAAGAGCGCAGAGAGAGAAAGAAAGAGCTCAGAGAGAGAGAGAGAAAGAAAGAGCGCAGAGAGAGAGAAAGAAAGAGCGCAGAGAGAGAGAAAGTAAGAGCGGAGGGAGAGAAAGAAAGAGCGCAGAGAGAGAGAGAATGAGCGCAGAGAGAGAGAAAGAGCGCAGCGAGAGAGAGAGAAAGAGCGCAGAGAGAGAAAGAAAGAGCGCAGAGAGAAAGAAAGAGCGCAGAGAAAGAGAAAGAGCGCAGAGAGAGAGAAAGAAAGAGCGCAGAGAGAGAGAAAGAAAGAGCGCAGAGAGAGAGAGAAAGAAAGAGTGCAGAGAGAGAAAGAAAGAGCGCAGAGAGAGAGAGAGAAAGAGCGCAGAGAGAGAGAAAGAGCGCAGAGAGAGAGAAAGAAAGTGCGCAGAGAGAAAGAAAGAGCGCAGAGAGAGAGAGAGAAAGAAAGAGCGCAGAGAGAGAGAAAGAAAGAGCGCAGAGAGAGAAAGAAAGAAAGAGCGCAGAGAGAGAAAGAAAGAAAGAGCGCAGAGAGAGAAAGAAAGAGCGCAGAGAGAGAAAGAAAGAGCGCAGAGAGAGAAAGAAAGAAAGAGCGCAGAGAGAGAAAGAAAGAGCACAGAGAGAGAGAAAGAAAGAGCGCAGAGAGAGAAAGAAAGAGCGCAGAGAGAGAGAGAGAGCGCAGAGAAAGAAAGAGCGCATAGAGAGAAAGAAAGAAAGAGCGCAGAGAGAGAAAGAAAGAGCGCAGAGAGAGAAAGAAAGAGCGCAGAGAGAAAAAAAAGAGTGCAGAGAGAGAGAGCGCAGAGAGAGAGAGCGCAGAGAGAAAGAAAGAGCGCAGAGAGATAGAAAGAAAGTGCGCAGAGAGAGAGAAAGAAAGTGCGCAGAGAGAGAGAGAGAAAGAGCATAGAGAGAGAAAGAAAGAGCGCAGAGAGAGAAAGAAAGAGCGCAGAGAGAGAGAGAAAGAAAGTGCGCAGAGAGAAAGAAAGAGCGCAGAGAGAGAAAGAAAGAGCGCAGAGAGAGAAAGAAAGAGCGCAGAGAGAGAGAGAAAGAAAGAGCGCAGAGAGAGAAAGAAAGAGCGCAGAGAGAGAGAGAAAGAAAGTGCGCAGAGAGAAAGAAAGAGCGCAGAGAGAGAAAGAAAGAAAGAGCGCAGAGAGAGAAAGAAAGAGCGCAGAGAGAGAGAAAGAGCGCAGAGAGAGAGAAAGAAAGAAAGATCGCAGAGAGAGAAAGAAAGAGCGCAGAGAGAGAAAGAAAGAGCGCAGAGAGAGAGAAAGAGCGCAGGAGAGAAAGAAAGAGCGCAGAGAGAGAGAAAGAAAGAGCGCAGAGAGAGAGAAAGAAAGAGCGCAGAGAGAGAGAAAGAAAGAGCGCAGAGAGAGAGAAAGAAAGAGCGCATAGAGAGAAAGAAAGAGCGCAGAGAGAGAAAGAAAGAGCGCAGAGAGAGAAAGAAAGAGCGCAGAGAGAGAAAGAAAGAGCGCAGAGAGAGAAAGAAAGAGCGCAGAGAGAGAGAGAGAGCGCAGAGAAAGAAAGAGCGCAGAGAGAGAAAGAAAGAAAGAGCGCAGAGAGAGAAAGAAAGAGCGCAGAGAGAGAGAAAGAGCGCAGAGAGAGAGAAAGAAAGAAAGATCGCAGAGAGAGAAAGAAAGAGTGCAGAGAGAGAAAGAAAGAGCGCAGAGAGAGAGAAAGAGCGCAGGAGAGAAAGAAAGAGCGCAGAGAGAGAGAAAGAAAGAGCGCAGAGAGCGAGAAAGAAAGAGCGCAGAGAGAGAGAAAGAAAGAGCGCAGAGAGAGAGAAAGAAAGAGCGCAGAGAGAGAAAGAAAGAGCGCAGAGAGAGAAAGAAAGAGCGCAGAGAGAGAAAGAAAGAGCGCAGAGAGAGAAAGAAAGAGCGCAGAGAGAGAAAGAAAGAGCGCAGAGAGAGAGAGAGCGCAGAGAAAGAAAGAGCGCAGAGAGAGAAAGAAAGAAAGAGCGCAGAGAGAGAAAGAAAGAGCGCAGAGAGAGAAAGAAAGAGCGCAGAGAGAGAGAGAGCGCAGAGAGAGAGAGCGCAGAGAGAAAGAAAGAGCGCAGAGAGAAAGAAAGAGTGCAGAGAGAGAGAGAGCGCAGAGAGAGAGAAAGAAAGTGCGCAGAGAGAAAGAAAGAGCGCAGAGAGAGAAAGAAAGAGCGCAGAGAGAGAGAAAGAAAGAAAGATCGCAGAGAGAGAAAGTAAGAGCGCAGGGAGAGAAAGAAAGAGCGCAGAGAGAGAAAGAAAGAGCGCAGAGAGAGAGAGAATGAGCGCAGAGAGAGAGAAAGAGCGCAGAGAAAGAGAAAGAGCGCAGAGAGAGAGAAAGAAAGAGCGCAGAGAGAGAGAAAGAAAGAGCGCAGAGAGAGAGAGAAAGAAAGAGTGCAGAGAGAGAAAGAAAGAGCGCAGAGAGAGAGAGAAAGAGCGCAGAGAAAGAGAAAGAGCGCAGAGAGAGAGAAAAAAAGAGCGCAGAGAGAGAGAAAGAAAGAGCGCAGAGAGAGAGAGAAAGAAAGAGCGCAGAGAGAGAAAGAAAGAGCGCAGAGAGAGAAAGAAAGAGCGCAGAGAGAGAAAGAAAGAGCGCAGAGAGAGAGAGAAAGAGCGCAGAGAGAGAGAGAAAGAGCACAGAGAAAGAGAAAGAGCGCAGAGAGAGAGAAAGAAAGAGCGCAGAGAGAGAGAAAGAGCGCAGAGAGAGAGAGAAAGAAAGAGCGCAGAGAGAGAGAGAAAGAAAGAGCGCAGAGAGAGAGAAAGAAAGAGCGCAGAGAGAGAGAAAGAAAGAGCGCAGCGAGAGAAAGAAAGAAATAGCGCAGAGAGAGAAAGAAAATGCGCAGAGAGAGAAAGAAAGAGCACAGAGAGAGAAAGAAAGAGCGCAGAGAGAGAAAGAAAGAAAGAGCGCAGAGAGAGAAAGAAAGAGCACAGAGAGAGAGAAAGAAAGAGCGCAGAGAGAGAGAAAGAAAGAGCGCAGAGAGAGAGAAAGAAAGAGCGCAGAGAGAGAAAGAAAGAGCGCAGAGAGAGAGAAAGAAAGAGCGCAGAGAGAGAAAGAAAGAGCGCAGAGAGAGAGAGAATGAGCGCAGAGAGAGAGAAAGAGCGCAGCGAGAGAGAGAGAAAGAGCGCAGAGAGAGAGAAAGAAAGAGCGCAGAGAGAAAGATAGAGCGCAGAGAGAGAGAAAGAGCGCAGAGAGAGAGAAAGAAAGTGCGCAGAGAGAAAGAAAGAGCGCAGAGAGAGAGAGAGAAAGAAAGAGCGCAGAGAGAGAGAAAGAAAGAGCGCAGAGAGAGAAAGAAACAAAGAGCGCAGAGAGAGAAAGAAAGAAAGAGCGCAGAGAGAGAAAGAAAGAGCGCAGAGAGAGAAAGAAAGAGCGCAGAGAGAGAAAGAAAGAAAGAGCGCAGAGAGAGAAAGAAAGAGCACAGAGAGAGAGAAAGAAAGAGCGCAGAGAGAGAAAGAAAGAGCGCAGAGAGAGAGAGAGAGCGCAGAGAAAGAAAGAGCGCATAGAGAGAAAGAAAGAAAGAGCGCAGAGAGAGAAAGAAAGAGCGCAGAGAGAGAAAGAAAGAGCGCAGAGAGAAAAAAAAGAGTGCAGAGAGAGAGAGCGCAGAGAGAGAGAGCGCAGAGAGAAAGAAAGAGCGCAGAGAGAAAGAAAGAAAGTGCGCAGAGAGAGAGAAAGAAAGTGCGCAGAGAGAGAGAGAAAGAGCATAGAGAGAGAGAGAAAGAAAGTGCGCAGAGAGAAAGAAAGAGCGCAGAGAGAGAAAGAAAGAGCGCAGAGAGAGAAAGAAAGAGCGCAGAGAGAGAGAGAAAGAAAGAGCGCAGAGAGAGAAAGAAAGAGCGCAGAGAGAGAGAGAAAGAAAGTGCGCAGAGAGAAAGAAAGAGCGCAGAGAGAGAAAGAAAGAAAGAGCGCAGAGAGAGAAAGAAAGAGCGCAGAGAGAGAGAAAGAGCGCAGAGAGAGAGAAAGAAAGAAAGATCGCAGAGAGAGAAAGAAAGAGCGCAGAGAGAGAAAGAAAGAGCGCAGAGAGAGAGAAAGAGCGCAGGAGAGAAAGAAAGAGCGCAGAGAGAGAGAAAGAAAGAGCGCAGAGAGAGAGAAAGAAAGAGCGCAGAGAGAGAGAAAGAAAGAGCGCAGAGAGAGAGAAAGAAAGAGCGCATAGAGAGAAAGAAAGAGCGCAGAGAGAGAAAGAAAGAGCGCAGAGAGAGAAAGAAAGAGCGCAGAGAGAGAAAGAAAGAGCGCAGAGAGAGAAAGAAAGAGCGCAGAGAGAGAGAGAGAGCGCAGAGAAAGAAAGAGCGCAGAGAGAGAAAGAAAGAAAGAGCGCAGAGAGAGAAAGAAAGAGCGCAGAGAGAGAGAGAAAGAAAGTGCGCAGAGAGAAAGAAAGAGCGCAGAGAGAGAAAGAAAGAAAGAGCGCAGAGAGAGAAAGAAAGAGCGCAGAGAGAGAGAAAGAGCGCAGAGAGAGAGAAAGAAAGAAAGATCGCAGAGAGAGAAAGAAAGAGCGCAGAGAGAGAAAGAAAGAGCGCAGAGAGAGAGAAAGAGCGCAGGAGAGAAAGAAAGAGCGCAGAGAGAGAGAAAGAAAGAGCGCAGAGAGCGAGAAAGAAAGAGCGCAGAGAGCGAGAAAGAAAGAGCGCAGAGAGAGAGAAAGAAAGAGCGCAGAGAGAGAGAAAGAAAGAGCGCAGAGAGAGAAAGAAAGAGCGCAGAGAGAGAAAGAAAGAGCGCAGAGAGAGAAAGAAAGAGCGCAGAGAGAGAAAGAAAGAGCGCAGAGAGAGAGAGAGAGCGCAGAGAAAGAAAGAGCGCAGAGAGAGAAAGAAAGAAAGAGCGCAGAGAGAGAAAGAAAGAGCGCAGAGAGAGAGAAAGAGCGCAGAGAGAGAGAAAGAGCGCAGAGAGAGAAAGAAAGAGCGCAGAGAGAGAAAGAAAGAGCGCAGAGAGAGAGAGAGCGCAGAGAGAGAGAGCGCAGAGAGAAAGAAAGAGCGCAGAGAGAAAGAAAGAGTGCAGAGAGAGAGAGAGCGCAGAGAGAGAGAAAGAAAGTGCGCAGAGAGAAAGAAAGAGCGCAGAGAGAGAAAGAAAGAGCGCAGAGAGAGAGAAAGAAAGAAAGATCGCAGAGAGAGAAAGTAAGAGCGCAGGGAGAGAAAGAAAGAGCGCAGAGAGAGAAAGAAAGAGCGCAGAGAGAGAGAGAATGAGCGCAGAGAGAGAGAAAGAGCGCAGAGAAAGAGAAAGAGCGCAGAGAGAGAGAGAAAGAAAGAGCGCAGAGAGAGAGAAAGAAAGAGCGCAGAGAGAGAGAGAAAGAAAGAGTGCGGAGAGAGAAAGAAAGAGCGCAGAGAGAGAGAGAAAGAGCGCAGAGAAAGAGAAAGAGCGCAGAGAGAGAGAAAAAAAGAGCGCAGAGAGAGAGAAAGAAAGAGCGCAGAGAGAGAAAGAAAGAGTGCAGAGAGAGAAAGAAAGAGCGCAGAGAGAGAAAGAAAGAGCGCAGAGAGAGAAAGAAAGAGCGCAGAGAGAGAGAGAAAGAGCGCAGAGAGAGAGAGAAAGAGCACAGAGAAAGAGAAAGAGCGCAGAGAGAGAGAAAGAAAGAGCGCAGAGAGAGAGAAAGAAAGAGCGCAGAGAGAGAAAGAAAGAGCGCAGAGAGAGAGAGAGTGCAGAGAGAGAGAGAGCGCAGAGAGAAAGAAAGAGCGCAGAGAGAGAGAAAGAGCGCAGAGAGAGAGAAAGTAAGAGCGCAGAGAGAAAGAAAGAGCGCAGAGAGAGAAAGAAAGAGCGCAGAGAGAGAAAGAAAGAGCGCAGAGAGAGAGAGAGAAAGAAAGAGCGCAGAGAGAGAAAGAAAGAGCGCAGAGAGAGATAGAGAGAGCGCAGAGAAAGAAAGAGCGCAGAGAGAGAAAGAAAGAGCGCAGAGAGAGAAAGAAAGAGCGCAGAGAGAGAGAAAGAAAGAGCGCAGAGAGAAAGTAAGAGCGCAGAGAAAGAAAGAAAGAGCGCAGAGAGAGAGAAAGAAAGAAAGATCGCAGAGAGAGAAAGAAAGAGCGCAGAGAGAGAAAGAAAGAGCGCAGAGAGAGAGAAAGAGCGCAGGAGAGAAAGAAAGAGCGCAGAGAGAGAGAAAGAAAGAGCTCAGAGAGAGAGAAAGAAAGAGCGCAGAGAGAGAAAGAAAGAGCGCAGAGAGAAAGAAAGAGCGCAGAGAGAGAGAAAGAAAGAGCGCAGAGAGAAAGTAAGAGCGCAGAGAAAGAAAGAAAGAGCGCAGAGAGAGAGAAAGAAAGAAAGATCTCAGAGAGAGAAAGAAAGAGCGCAGAGAGAGAAAGAAAGAGCGCAGAGAGAGAGAAAGAGCGCAGGAGAGAAAGAAAGAGCGCAGAGAGAGAAAGAAAGAGCGCAGAGAGAGAAAGAAAGAGCGCAGAGAGAGAGAGAAAGAGCGCAGAGAGAGAGAGAAAGAGCACAGAGAAAGAGAAAGAGCGCAGAGAGAGAGAAAGAAAGAGCGCAGAGAGAGAGAAAGAAAGAGCGCAGAGAGAGAAAGAAAGAGCGCAGAGAGAGAGAGAGTGCAGAGAGAGAGAGAGCGCAGAGAGAAAGAAAGAGCGCAGAGAGAGAGAAAGAGCGCAGAGAGAGAGAAAGTAAGAGCGCAGAGAGAAAGAAAGAGCGCAGAGAGAGAAAGAAAGAGCGCAGAGAGAGAAAGAAAGAGCGCAGAGAGAGAGAGAGAAAGAAAGAGCGCAGAGAGAGAAAGAAAGAGCGCAGAGAGAGATAGAGAGAGCGCAGAGAAAGAAAGAGCGCAGAGAGAGAAAGAAAGAGCGCAGAGAGAGAGAGAAAGAGCGCAGAGAGAGAGAGAAAGAGCACAGAGAAAGAGAAAGAGCGCAGAGAGAGAGAAAGAAAGAGCGCAGAGAGAGAGAAAGAAAGAGCGCAGAGAGAGAAAGAAAGAGCGCAGAGAGAGAGAGAGTGCAGAGAGAGAGAGAGCGCAGAGAGAAAGAAAGAGCGCAGAGAGAGAGAAAGAGCGCAGAGAGAGAGAAAGTAAGAGCGCAGAGAGAAAGAAAGAGCGCAGAGAGAGAAAGAAAGAGCGCAGAGAGAGAAAGAAAGAGCGCAGAGAGAGAGAGAGAAAGAAAGAGCGCAGAGAGAGAAAGAAAGAGCGCAGAGAGAGATAGAGAGAGCGCAGAGAAAGAAAGAGCGCAGAGAGAGAAAGAAAGAGCGCAGAGAGAGAAAGAAAGAGCGCAGAGAGAGAGAAAGAAAGAGCGCAGAGAGAAAGTAAGAGCGCAGAGAAAGAAAGAAAGAGCGCAGAGAGAGAGAAAGAAAGAAAGATCGCAGAGAGAGAAAGAAAGAGCGCAGAGAGAGAAAGAAAGAGCGCAGAGAGAGAGAAAGAGCGCAGGAGAGAAAGAAAGAGCGCAGAGAGAGAGAAAGAAAGAGCTCAGAGAGAGAGAAAGAAAGAGCGCAGAGAGAGAAAGAAAGAGCGCAGAGAGAAAGAAAGAGCGCAGAGAGAGAGAAAGAAAGAGCGCAGAGAGAAAGTAAGAGCGCAGAGAAAGAAAGAAAGAGCGCAGAGAGAGAGAAAGAAAGAAAGATCTCAGAGAGAGAAAGAAAGAGCGCAGAGAGAGAAAGAAAGAGCGCAGAGAGAGAGAAAGAGCGCAGGAGAGAAAGAAAGAGCGCAGAGAGAGAAAGAAAGAGCGCAGAGAGAGAAAGAAAGAGCGCAGAGAGAGAAAGAAAGAGCGCAGAGAGAGAGAGCGCAGAGAGAGAGAGCGCAGAGAGAAAGAAAGAGCGCAGAGAGATAGAAAGAAAGTGCGCAGAGAGAGAGAGAGAAAGAGCATAGAGAGAGAAAGAAAGAGCGCAGAGAGAGAAAGAAAGAGCGCAGAGAGAGAGAGAAAGAAAGTGCGCAGAGAGAAAGAAAGAGCGCAGAGAGAGAAAGAAAGAGCGCAGAGAGAGAAAGAAAGAGCGCAGAGAGAGAGAGAAAGAAAGAGTGCAGAGAGAGAAAGAAAGAGCGCAGAGAGAGAGAGAGAGCGCAGAGATAGAAAGAGCGCAGAGAGAGAAAGAAAGAGCGCAGAGAGAGAAAGAAAGAGCGCAGAGAGAGAGAAAGAGCGCAGAGAGAGAGAAAGAGCGCAGAGAGAAAGAAAGAGCGCAGAGAGAGAGTGAGTGCAGAGAGAGAGAGCGCAGAGAGAAAGAAAGAGCGCAGAAAGAGAGAAAGAGCGCAGAGAGAGAGAAAGTAAGAGCGCAGAGAGAAAGAAAGAGTGCAGAGAGAGAAAGAAAGAGCGCAGAGAGAGAAAGAAAGAGCGCAGAGAGAGAGAGAAAGAAAGAGCGCAGAGAGAAAGAAAGAGCGCAGAGAGAGAGAGAGAGAGAGAGAGCGCAGAGAAAGAAAGAGCGCAGAGAGAGAAAGAAAGAGCGCAGAGAGAGAAAGAAAGAGCGCAGAGAGAGAAAGAAAGAGCGCAGAGAGAGAGAAAGAAAGAGCGCAGAGAGAAAGTAAGAGCGCAGAGAAAGAAAGAGAGCAGAGAGAGAGAAAGAAATAAAGATCGCAGAGAGAGAAAGAAAGAGCGCAGAGAGAGAAAGAAAGAGCGCAGAGAGAGAGAAAGAGCGCAGGAGAGAAAGAAAGAGCGCAGAGAGAGAGAAAGAAAGAGCGCAGAGAGAGAGAAAGAAAGAGCGCAGAGAGAGAGAAAGAAAGAGCGCAGAGAGAGAGAAAGAAAGAGCGCAGAGAGAGAAAGAAAGAGCGCAGAGAGAGAAAGAAAGAGCGCAGAGAGAGAAAGAAAGAGCGCAGAGAGAGAAAGAGCGCAGAGAGAGAAAGAGCGCAGAGAGAGAAAGAGCACAGAGAGAGAGAAAGTAAGAGCGCAGGGAGAGAAAGAAAGAGCGCAGAGAGAGAAAGAAAGAGCTCAGAGAGAGAGAGAGAAAGAAAGAGCGCAGAGAGAGAGAAAGAAAGAGCGCAGAGAGAGAGAAAGTAAGAGCGGAGGGAGAGAAAGAAAGAGCGCAGAGAGAGAGAGAATGAGCGCAGAGAGAGAGAAAGAGCGCAGCGAGAGAGAGAGAAAGAGCGCAGAGAGAGAAAGAAAGAGCGCAGAGAGAAAGAAAGAGCGCAGAGAAAGAGAAAGAGCGCAGAGAGAGAAAGAAAGAGCGCAGAGAGAGAGAAAGAAAGAGCGCAGAGAGAGAGAGAAAGAAAGAGTGCAGAGAGAGAAAGAAAGAGCGCAGAGAGAGAGAGAGAAAGAGCGCAGAGAGAGAGAAAGAGCGCAGAGAGAGAGAAAGAAAGTGCGCAGAGAGAAAGAAAGAGCGCAGAGAGAGAGAGAGAAAGAAAGAGCGCAGAGAGAGAGAAAGAAAGAGCGCAGAGAGAGAGAGAAAGAAAGAGTGCGGAGAGAGAAAGAAAGAGCGCAGAGAGAGAGAGAAAGAGCGCAGAGAAAGAGAAAGAGCGCAGAGAGAGAGAAAAAAAGAGCGCAGAGAGAGAGAAAGAAAGAGCGCAGAGAGAGAAAGAAAGAGTGCAGAGAGAGAAAGAAAGAGCGCAGAGAGAGAAAGAAAGAGCGCAGAGAGAGAAAGAAAGAGCGCAGAGAGAGAGAGAAAGAGCGCAGAGAGAGAGAGAAAGAGCACAGAGAAAGAGAAAGAGCGCAGAGAGAGAGAAAGAAAGAGCGCAGAGAGAGAGAAAGAAAGAGCGCAGAGAGAGAAAGAAAGAGCGCAGAGAGAGAGAGAGTGCAGAGAGAGAGAGAGAGCGCAGAGAGAAAGAAAGAGCGCAGAGAGAGAGAAAGAGCGCAGAGAGAGAGAAAGTAAGAGCGCAGAGAGAAAGAAAGAGCGCAGAGAGAGAAAGAAAGAGCGCAGAGAGAGAAAGAAAGAGCGCAGAGAGAGAGAGAGAAAGAAAGAGCGCAGAGAGAGAAAGAAAGAGCGCAGAGAGAGATAGAGAGAGCGCAGAGAAAGAAAGAGCGCAGAGAGAGAAAGAAAGAGCGCAGAGAGAGAAAGAAAGAGCGCAGAGAGAGAGAAAGAAAGAGCGCAGAGAGAAAGTAAGAGCGCAGAGAAAGAAAGAAAGAGCGCAGAGAGAGAGAAAGAAAGAAAGATCGCAGAGAGAGAAAGAAAGAGCGCAGAGAGAGAAAGAAAGAGCGCAGAGAGAGAGAAAGAGCGCAGGAGAGAAAGAAAGAGCGCAGAGAGAGAGAAAGAAAGAGCTCAGAGAGAGAGAAAGAAAGAGCGCAGAGAGAGAAAGAAAGAGCGCAGAGAGAAAGAAAGAGCGCAGAGAGAGAGAAAGAAAGAGCGCAGAGAGAAAGTAAGAGCGCAGAGAAAGAAAGAAAGAGCGCAGAGAGAGAGAAAGAAAGAAAGATCTCAGAGAGAGAAAGAAAGAGCGCAGAGAGAGAAAGAAAGAGCGCAGAGAGAGAGAAAGAGCGCAGGAGAGAAAGAAAGAGCGCAGAGAGAGAAAGAAAGAGCGCAGAGAGAGAAAGAAAGAGCGCAGAGAGAGAAAGAAAGAGCGCAGAGAGAGAGCGCAGAGAGAGAGAGCGCAGAGAGAAAGAAAGAGCGCAGAGAGATAGAAAGAAAGTGCGCAGAGAGAGAGAGAGAAAGAGCATAGAGAGAGAAAGAAAGAGCGCAGAGAGAGAAAGAAAGAGCGCAGAGAGAGAGAGAAAGAAAGTGCGCAGAGAGAAAGAAAGAGCGCAGAGAGAGAAAGAAAGAGCGCAGAGAGAGAAAGAAAGAGCGCAGAGAGAGAGAGAAAGAAAGAGCGCAGAGAGAGAAAGAAAGAGCGCAGAGAGAGAGAGAGAGCGCAGAGATAGAAAGAGCGCAGAGAGAGAAAGAAAGAGCGCAGAGAGAGAAAGAAAGAGCGCAGAGAGAGAGAAAGAGCGCAGAGAGAGAGAAAGAGCGCAGAGAGAAAGAAAGAGCGCAGAGAGAGAGTGAGTGCAGAGAGAGAGAGCGCAGAGAGAAAGAAAAAGCGCAGAGAGAGAGAAAGAGCGCAGAGAGAGAGAAAGTAAGAGCGCAGAGAGAAAGAAAGAGTGCAGAGAGAGAAAGAAAGAGCGCAGAGAGAGAAAGAAAGAGCGCAGAGAGAGAGAGAAAGAAAGAGCGCAGAGAGAAAGAAAGAGCGCAGAGAGAGAGAGAGAGAGAGAGAGCGCAGAGAAAGAAAGAGCGCAGAGAGAGAAAGAAAGAGCGCAGAGAGAGAAAGAAAGAGCGCAGAGAGAGAAAGAAAGAGCGCAGAGAGAGAGAAAGAAAGAGCGCAGAGAGAAAGTAAGAGCGCAGAGAAAGAAAGAGAGCAGAGAGAGAGAAAGAAATAAAGATCGCAGAGAGAGAAAGAAAGAGCGCAGAGAGAGAAAGAAAGAGCGCAGAGAGAGAGAAAGAGCGCAGGAGAGAAAGAAAGAGCGCAGAGAGAGAGAAAGAAAGAGCGCAGAGAGAGAGAAAGAAAGAGCGCAGAGAGAGAGAAAGAAAGAGCGCAGAGAGAGAGAAAGAAAGAGCGCAGAGAGAGAAAGAAAGAGCGCAGAGAGAGAAAGAAAGAGCGCAGAGAGAGAAAGAAAGAGCGCAGAGAGAGAAAGAGCGCAGAGAGAGAAAGAGCGCAGAGAGAGAAAGAGCGCAGAGAGAGAGAAAGTAAGAGCGCAGGGAGAGAAAGAAAGAGCGCAGAGAGAGAAAGAAAGAGCTCAGAGAGAGAGAGAGAAAGAAAGAGCGCAGAGAGAGAGAAAGAAAGAGCGCAGAGAGAGAGAAAGTAAGAGCGGAGGGAGAGAAAGAAAGAGCGCAGAGAGAGAGAGAATGAGCGCAGAGAGAGAGAAAGAGCGCAGCGAGAGAGAGAGAAAGAGCGCAGAGAGAGAAAGAAAGAGCGCAGAGAGAAAGAAAGAGCGCAGAGAAAGAGAAAGAGCGCAGAGAGAGAGAAAGAAAGAGCGCAGAGAGAGAGAAAGAAAGAGCGCAGAGAGAGAGAGAAAGAAAGAGTGCAGAGAGAGAAAGAAAGAGCGCAGAGAGAGAGAGAGAAAGAGCGCAGAGAGAGAGAAAGAGCGCAGAGAGAGAGAAAGAAAGTGCGCAGAGAGAAAGAAAGAGCGCAGAGAGAGAGAGAGAAAGAAAGAGCGCAGAGAGAGAGAAAGAAAGAGCGCAGAGAGAGAAAGAAAGAGCGCAGAGAGAGAAAGAAAGAAAGAGCGCAGAGAGAGAAAGAAAGAGCGCAGAGAGAGAAAGAAAGAGCGCAGAGAGAGAAAGAAAGAAAGAGCGCAGAGAGAGAAAGAAAGAGCACAGAGAGAGAGAAAGAAAGAGCGCAGAGAGAGAAAGAAAGAGCGCAGAGAGAGAGAGAGAGCGCAGAGAAAGAAAGAGCGCATAGAGAGAAAGAAAGAAAGAGCGCAGAGAGAGAAAGAAAGAGCGCAGAGAGAGAAAGAAAGAGCGCAGAGAGAAAAAAAAGAGTGCAGAGAGAGAGAGCGCAGAGAGAGAGAGCGCAGAGAGAAAGAAAGAGCGCAGAGAGATAGAAAGAAAGTGCGCAGAGAGAGAGAAAGAAAGTGCGCAGAGAGAGAGAGAGAAAGAGCATAGAGAGAGAAAGAAAGAGCGCAGAGAGAGAAAGAAAGAGCGCAGAGAGAGAGAGAAAGAAAGTGCGCAGAGAGAAAGAAAGAGCGCAGAGAGAGAAAGAAAGAGCGCAGAGAGAGAAAGAAAGAGCGCAGAGAGAGAGAGAAAGAAAGTGCGCAGAGAGAAAGAAAGAGCGCAGAGAGAGAAAGAAAGAAAGAGCGCAGAGAGAGAAAGAAAGAGCGCAGAGAGAGAGAAAGAGCGCAGAGAGAGAGAAAGAAAGAAAGATCGCAGA
The DNA here is from genome assembly GCF_040206685.1 of Ascaphus truei. Lineage (NCBI taxonomy): Eukaryota > Metazoa > Chordata > Amphibia > Anura > Ascaphidae > Ascaphus > Ascaphus truei. Next base: position 381,883 of record NW_027454563.1, on the reverse strand, counting down.
GAGAGAAAGAAAGAGCGCAGAGAGAGAAAGAAAGAGCGCAGAGAGAGAGAAAGAGCGCAGGAGAGAAAGAAAGAGCGCAGAGAGAGAGAAAGAAAGAGCGCAGAGAGAGAGAAAGAAAGAGCGCAGAGAGAGAGAAAGAAAGAGCGCAGAGAGAGAGAAAGAAAGAGCGCATAGAGAGAAAGAAAGAGCGCAGAGAGAGAAAGAAAGAGCGCAGAGAGAGAAAGAAAGAGCGCAGAGAGAGAGAGAGAGCGCAGAGAAAGAAAGAGCGCAGAGAGAGAAAGAAAGAAAGAGCGCAGAGAGAGAAAGAAAGAGCGCAGAGAGAGAGAGAAAGAAAGTGCGCAGAGAGAAAGAAAGAGCGCAGAGAGAGAAAGAAAGAAAGAGCGCAGAGAGAGAAAGAAAGAGCGCAGAGAGAGAGAAAGAGCGCAGAGAGAGAGAAAGAAAGAAAGATCGCAGAGAGAGAAAGAAAGAGCGCAGAGAGAGAAAGAAAGAGCGCAGAGAGAGAGAAAGAGCGCAGGAGAGAAAGAAAGAGCGCAGAGAGAGAGAAAGAAAGAGCGCAGAGAGCGAGAAAGAAAGAGCGCAGAGAGCGAGAAAGAAAGAGCGCAGAGAGAGAGAAAGAAAGAGCGCAGAGAGAGAGAAAGAAAGAGCGCAGAGAGAGAAAGAAAGAGCGCAGAGAGAGAAAGAAAGAGCGCAGAGAGAGAAAGAAAGAGCGCAGAGAGAGAAAGAAAGAGCGCAGAGAGAGAGAGAGAGCGCAGAGAAAGAAAGAGCGCAGAGAGAGAAAGAAAGAAAGAGCGCAGAGAGAGAAAGAAAGAGCGCAGAGAGAGAGAAAGAGCGCAGAGAGAGAGAAAGAGCGCAGAGAGAGAGAAAGAAAGAGCGCAGAGAGAGAAAGAAAGAGCGCAGAGAGAGAGAGAGCGCAGAGAGAGAGAGCGCAGAGAGAAAGAAAGAGCGCAGAGAGAAAGAAAGTGTGTAGAGAGAGAGAGAGCGCAGAGAGAGAGAAAGAAAGTGCGCAGAGAGAAAGAAAGAGCGCAGAGAGAGAAAGAAAGAGCGCAGAGAGAGAGAAAGAAAGAAAGATCGCAGAGAGAGAAAGTAAGAGCGCAGGGAGAGAAAGAAAGAGCGCAGAGAGAGAAAGAAAGAGCGCAGAGAGAGAGAGAATGAGCGCAGAGAGAGAGAAAGAGCGCAGAGAAAGAGAAAGAGCGCAGAGAGAGAGAGAAAGAAAGAGCGCAGAGAGAGAGAAAGAAAGAGTGCAGAGAGAGAGAGAAAGAAAGAGTGCAGAGAGAGAAAGAAAGAGCGCAGAGAGAGAGAGAAAGAGCGCAGAGAAAGAGAAAGAGCGCAGAGAGAGAGAAAAAAAGAGCGCAGAGAGAGAGAAAGAAAGAGCGCAGAGAGAGAAAGAAAGAGCGCAGAGAGAGAAAGAAAGAGCGCAGAGAGAGAAAGAAAGAGCGCAGAGAGAGAAAGAAAGAGCGCAGAGAGAGAGAAAGAGCGCAGAGAGAGAGAAAGAGCGCAGAGAGAGAAAGAAAGAGCGCAGAGAGAGAGTGAGTGCAGAGAGAGAGAGCGCAGAGAGAAAGAAAGAGCGCAGAGAGAGAGAAAGAGCGCAGAGAGAGAGAAAGTAAGAGCGCAGAGAGAAAGAAAGAGTGCAGAGAGAGAAAGAAAGAGCGCAGAGAGAGAAAGAAAGAGCGCAGAGAGAGAGAGAAAGAAAGAGCGCAGAGAGAAAGAAAGAGCGCAGAGAGAGAGAGAGAGAGAGAGAGAGAGCGCAGAGAAAGAAAGAGCGCAGAGAGAGAAAGAAAGAGCGCAGAGAGAGAAAGAAAGAGCGCAGAGAGAGAAAGAAAGAGCGCAGAGAGAGAGAAAGAAAGAGCGCAGAGAGAAAGTAAGAGCGCAGAGAAAGAAAGAGAGCAGAGAGAGAGAAAGAAATAAAGATCGCAGAGAGAGAAAGAAAGAGCGCAGAGAGAGAAAGAAAGAGCGCAGAGAGAGAGAAAGAGCGCAGGAGAGAAAGAAAGAGCGCAGAGAGAGAGAAAGAAAGAGCGCAGAGAGAGAGAAAGAAAGAGCGCAGAGAGAGAGAAAGAAAGAGCGCAGAGAGAGAGAAAGAAAGAGCGCAGAGAGAGAAAGAAAGAGCGCAGAGAGAGAAAGAAAGAGCGCAGAGAGAGAAAGAGCGCAGAGAGAGAAAGAGCGCAGAGAGAGAAAGAGCGCAGAGAGAGAGAAAGTAAGAGCGCAGGGAGAGAAAGAAAGAGCGCAGAGAGAGAAAGAAAGAGCTCAGAGAGAGAGAGAGAAAGAAAGAGCGCAGAGAGAGAGAAAGAAAGAGCGCAGAGAGAGAGAAAGTAAGAGCGGAGGGAGAGAAAGAAAGAGCGCAGAGAGAGAGAGAATGAGCGCAGAGAGAGAGAAAGAGCGCAGCGAGAGAGAGAGAAAGAGCGCAGAGAGAGAAAGAAAGAGCGCAGAGAGAAAGAAAGAGCGCAGAGAAAGAGAAAGAGCGCAGAGAGAGAGAAAGAAAGAGCGCAGAGAGAGAGAAAGAAAGAGCGCAGAGAGAGAGAGAAAGAAAGAGTGCAGAGAGAGAAAGAAAGAGCGCAGAGAGAGAGAGAGAAAGAGCGCAGAGAGAGAGAAAGAGCGCAGAGAGAGAGAAAGAAAGTGCGCAGAGAGAAAGAAAGAGCGCAGAGAGAGAGAGAGAAAGAAAGAGCGCAGAGAGAGAGAAAGAAAGAGCGCAGAGAGAGAAAGAAAGAAAGAGCGCAGAGAGAGAAAGAAAGAAAGAGCGCAGAGAGAGAAAGAAAGAGCGCAGAGAGAGAAAGAAAGAGCGCAGAGAGAGAAAGAAAGAAAGAGCGCAGAGAGAGAAAGAAAGAGCACAGAGAGAGAGAAAGAAAGAGCGGAGAGAGAGAAAGAAAGAGCGCAGAGAGAGAGAGAGAGCGCAGAGAAAGAAAGAGCGCATAGAGAGAAAGAAAGAAAGAGCGCAGAGAGAGAAAGAAAGAGCGCAGAGAGAGAAAGAAAGAGCGCAGAGAGAAAAAAAAGAGTGCAGAGAGAGAGAGCGCAGAGAGAGAGAGCGCAGAGAGAAAGAAAGAGCGCAGAGAGATAGAAAGAAAGTGCGCAGAGAGAGAGAAAGAAAGTGCGCAGAGAGAGAGAGAAAGAGCGCAGAGAGAGAAAGAAAGAGCGCAGAGAGAGAGAGAGAGCGCAGAGAAAGAAAGAGCGCAGAGAGAGAAAGAAAGAAAGAGCGCAGAGAGAGAAAGAAAGAGCGCAGAGAGAGAGAAAGAGCGCAGAGAGAGAGAAAGAAAGTGCGCAGAGAGAGAGAGAAAGAGCGCAGAGAGAGAAAGAAAGAGCGCAGAGAGAGAGAGAGAGCGCAGAGAAAGAAAGAGCGCAGAGAGAGAAAGAAAGAAAGAGCGCAGAGAGAGAAAGAAAGAGCGCAGAGAGAGAGAAAGAGCGCAGAGAGAGAGAAAGAGCGCAGAGAGAGAAAGAAAGAGCGCAGAGAGAGAAAGAAAGAGCGCAGAGAGAGAGAGAGCGCAGAGAGAGAGAGCGCAGAGAGAAAGAAAGAGCGCAGAGAGAAAGAAAGAGTGCAGAGAGAGAGAGAGCGCAGAGAGAGAGAAAGAAAGTGCGCAGAGAGAAAGAAAGAGCGCAGAGAGAGAAAGAAAGAGCGCAGAGAGAGAGAAAGAAAGAAAGATCGCAGAGAGAGAAAGTAAGAGCGCAGGGAGAGAAAGAAAGAGCGCAGAGAGAGAAAGAAAGAGCGCAGAGAGAGAGAGAATGAGCGCAGAGAGAGAGAAAGAGCGCAGAGAAAGAGAAAGAGCGCAGAGAGAGAGAGAAAGAAAGAGCGCAGAGAGAGAGAAAGAAAGAGCGCAGAGAGAGAGAGAAAGAAAGAGTGCGGAGAGAGAAAGAAAGAGCGCAGAGAGAGAGAGAAAGAGCGCAGAGAAAGAGAAAGAGCGCAGAGAGAGAGAAAAAAAGAGCGCAGAGAGAGAGAAAGAAAGAGCGCAGAGAGAGAAAGAAAGAGTGCAGAGAGAGAAAGAAAGAGCGCAGAGAGAGAAAGAAAGAGCGCAGAGAGAGAAAGAAAGAGCGCAGAGAGAGAGAGAAAGAGCGCAGAGAGAGAGAGAAAGAGCACAGAGAAAGAGAAAGAGCGCAGAGAGAGAGAAAGAAAGAGCGCAGAGAGAGAGAAAGAAAGAGCGCAGAGAGAGAAAGAAAGAGCGCAGAGAGAGAGAGAGTGCAGAGAGAGAGAGAGCGCAGAGAGAAAGAAAGAGCGCAGAGAGAGAGAAAGAGCGCAGAGAGAGAGAAAGTAAGAGCGCAGAGAGAAAGAAAGAGCGCAGAGAGAGAAAGAAAGAGCGCAGAGAGAGAAAGAAAGAGCGCAGAGAGAGAGAGAGAAAGAAAGAGCGCAGAGAGAGAAAGAAAGAGCGCAGAGAGAGATAGAGAGAGCGCAGAGAAAGAAAGAGCGCAGAGAGAGAAAGAAAGAGCGCAGAGAGAGAAAGAAAGAGCGCAGAGAGAGAGAAAGAAAGAGCGCAGAGAGAAAGTAAGAGCGCAGAGAAAGAAAGAAAGAGCGCAGAGAGAGAGAAAGAAAGAAAGATCGCAGAGAGAGAAAGAAAGAGCGCAGAGAGAGAAAGAAAGAGCGCAGAGAGAGAGAAAGAGCGCAGGAGAGAAAGAAAGAGCGCAGAGAGAGAGAAAGAAAGAGCTCAGAGAGAGAGAAAGAAAGAGCGCAGAGAGAGAAAGAAAGAGCGCAGAGAGAAAGAAAGAGCGCAGAGAGAGAGAAAGAAAGAGCGCAGAGAGAAAGTAAGAGCGCAGAGAAAGAAAGAAAGAGCGCAGAGAGAGAGAAAGAAAGAAAGATCTCAGAGAGAGAAAGAAAGAGCGCAGAGAGAGAAAGAAAGAGCGCAGAGAGAGAGAAAGAGCGCAGGAGAGAAAGAAAGAGCGCAGAGAGAGAAAGAAAGAGCGCAGAGAGAGAAAGAAAGAGCGCAGAGAGAGAAAGAAAGAGCGCAGAGAGAGAGAGCGCAGAGAGAGAGAGCGCAGAGAGAAAGAAAGAGCGCAGAGAGATAGAAAGAAAGTGCGCAGAGAGAGAGAGAGAAAGAGCATAGAGAGAGAAAGAAAGAGCGCAGAGAGAGAAAGAAAGAGCGCAGAGAGAGAGAGAAAGAAAGTGCGCAGAGAGAAAGAAAGAGCGCAGAGAGAGAAAGAAAGAGCGCAGAGAGAGAAAGAAAGAGCGCAGAGAGAGAGAGAAAGAAAGAGTGCAGAGAGAGAAAGAAAGAGCGCAGAGAGAGAGAGAGAGCGCAGAGATAGAAAGAGCGCAGAGAGAGAAAGAAAGAGCGCAGAGAGAGAAAGAAAGAGCGCAGAGAGAGAGAAAGAGCGCAGAGAGAGAGAAAGAGCGCAGAGAGAAAGAAAGAGCGCAGAGAGAGAGTGAGTGCAGAGAGAGAGAGCGCAGAGAGAAAGAAAGAGCGCAGAGAGAGAGAAAGAGCGCAGAGAGAGAGAAAGTAAGAGCGCAGAGAGAAAGAAAGAGTGCAGAGAGAGAAAGAAAGAGCGCAGAGAGAGAAAGAAAGAGCGCAGAGAGAGAGAGAAAGAAAGAGCGCAGAGAGAAAGAAAGAGCGCAGAGAGAGAGAGAGAGAGAGAGAGCGCAGAGAAAGAAAGAGCGCAGAGAGAGAAAGAAAGAGCGCAGAGAGAGAAAGAAAGAGCGCAGAGAGAGAAAGAAAGAGCGCAGAGAGAGAGAAAGAAAGAGCGCAGAGAGAAAGTAAGAGCGCAGAGAAAGAAAGAGAGCAGAGAGAGAGAAAGAAATAAAGATCGCAGAGAGAGAAAGAAAGAGCGCAGAGAGAGAAAGAAAGAGCGCAGAGAGAGAGAAAGAGCGCAGGAGAGAAAGAAAGAGCGCAGAGAGAGAGAAAGAAAGAGCGCAGAGAGAGAGAAAGAAAGAGCGCAGAGAGAGAGAAAGAAAGAGCGCAGAGAGAGAGAAAGAAAGAGCGCAGAGAGAGAAAGAAAGAGCGCAGAGAGAGAAAGAAAGAGCGCAGAGAGAGAAAGAAAGAGCGCAGAGAGAGAAAGAGCGCAGAGAGAGAAAGAGCGCAGAGAGAGAAAGAGCGCAGAGAGAGAGAAAGTAAGAGCGCAGGGAGAGAAAGAAAGAGCGCAGAGAGAGAAAGAAAGAGCTCAGAGAGAGAGAGAGAAAGAAAGAGCGCAGAGAGAGAGAAAGAAAGAGCGCAGAGAGAGAGAAAGTAAGAGCGGAGGGAGAGAAAGAAAGAGCGCAGAGAGAGAGAGAATGAGCGCAGAGAGAGAGAAAGAGCGCAGCGAGAGAGAGAGAAAGAGCGCAGAGAGAGAAAGAAAGAGCGCAGAGAGAAAGAAAGAGCGCAGAGAAAGAGAAAGAGCGCAGAGAGAGAAAGAAAGAGCGCAGAGAGAGAGAAAGAAAGAGCGCAGAGAGAGAGAGAAAGAAAGAGTGCAGAGAGAGAAAGAAAGAGCGCAGAGAGAGAGAGAGAAAGAGCGCAGAGAGAGAGAAAGAGCGCAGAGAGAGAGAAAGAAAGTGCGCAGAGAGAAAGAAAGAGCGCAGAGAGAGAGAGAGAAAGAAAGAGCGCAGAGAGAGAGAAAGAAAGAGCGCAGAGAGAGAGAGAAAGAAAGAGTGCAGAGAGAGAAAGAAAGAGCGCAGAGAGAGAAAGAAAGAGCGCAGAGAGAGAAAGAAAGAGCGCAGAGAGAGAGAGAAAGAGCGCAGAGAGAGAGAGAAAGAGCACAGAGAAAGAGAAAGAGCGCAGAGAGAGAGAAAGAAAGAGCGCAGAGAGAGAGAAAGAAAGAGCGCAGAGAGAGAAAGAAAGAGCGCAGAGAGAGAGAGAGTGCAGAGAGAGAGAGAGCGCAGAGAGAAAGAAAGAGCGCAGAGAGAGAGAAAGAGCGCAGAGAGAGAGAAAGTAAGAGCGCAGAGAGAAAGAAAGAGCGCAGAGAGAGAAAGAAAGAGCGCAGAGAGAGAAAGAAAGAGCGCAGAGAGAGAGAGAGAAAGAAAGAGCGCAGAGAGAGAAAGAAAGAGCGCAGAGAGAGATAGAGAGAGCGCAGAGAAAGAAAGAGCGCAGAGAGAGAAAGAAAGAGCGCAGAGAGAGAAAGAAAGAGCGCAGAGAGAGAGAAAGAAAGAGCGCAGAGAGAAAGTAAGAGCGCAGAGAAAGAAAGAAAGAGCGCAGAGAGAGAGAAAGAAAGAAAGATCGCAGAGAGAGAAAGAAAGAGCGCAGAGAGAGAAAGAAAGAGCGCAGAGAGAGAGAAAGAGCGCAGGAGAGAAAGAAAGAGCGCAGAGAGAGAGAAAGAAAGAGCTCAGAGAGAGAGAAAGAAAGAGCGCAGAGAGAGAAAGAAAGAGCGCAGAGAGAAAGAAAGAGCGCAGAGAGAGAAAGAAAGAAAGAGCGCAGAGAGAGAAAGAAAGAGCGCAGAGAGAGAGAAAGAGCGCAGAGAGAGAGAAAGAGCGCAGAGAGAGAAAGAAAGAGCGCAGAGAGAGAAAGAAAGAGCGCAGAGAGAGAGAGAGCGCAGAGAGAGAGAGCGCAGAGAGAAAGAAAGAGCGCAGAGAGAAAGAAAGAGTGCAGAGAGAGAGAGAGCGCAGAGAGAGAGAAAGAAAGTGCGCAGAGAGAAAGAAAGAGCGCAGAGAGAGAAAGAAAGAGCGCAGAGAGAGAGAAAGAAAGAAAGATCGCAGAGAGAGAAAGTAAGAGCGCAGGGAGAGAAAGAAAGAGCGCAGAGAGAGAAAGAAAGAGCGCAGAGAGAGAGAGAATGAGCGCAGAGAGAGAGAAAGAGCGCAGAGAAAGAGAAAGAGCGCAGAGAGAGAGAGAAAGAAAGAGCGCAGAGAGAGAGAAAGAAAGAGCGCAGAGAGAGAGAGAAAGAAAGAGTGCGGAGAGAGAAAGAAAGAGCGCAGAGAGAGAGAGAAAGAGCGCAGAGAAAGAGAAAGAGCGCAGAGAGAGAGAAAAAAAGAGCGCAGAGAGAGAGAAAGAAAGAGCGCAGAGAGAGAAAGAAAGAGTGCAGAGAGAGAAAGAAAGAGCGCAGAGAGAGAAAGAAAGAGCGCAGAGAGAGAAAGAAAGAGCGCAGAGAGAGAGAGAAAGAGCGCAGAGAGAGAGAGAAAGAGCACAGAGAAAGAGAAAGAGCGCAGAGAGAGAGAAAGAAAGAGCGCAGAGAGAGAGAAAGAAAGAGCGCAGAGAGAGAAAGAAAGAGCGCAGAGAGAGAGAGAGTGCAGAGAGAGAGAGAGCGCAGAGAGAAAGAAAGAGCGCAGAGAGAGAGAAAGAGCGCAGAGAGAGAGAAAGTAAGAGCGCAGAGAGAAAGAAAGAGCGCAGAGAGAGAAAGAAAGAGCGCAGAGAGAGAAAGAAAGAGCGCAGAGAGAGAGAGAGAAAGAAAGAGCGCAGAGAGAGAAAGAAAGAGCGCAGAGAGAGATAGAGAGAGCGCAGAGAAAGAAAGAGCGCAGAGAGAGAAAGAAAGAGCGCAGAGAGAGAAAGAAAGAGCGCAGAGAGAGAGAAAGAAAGAGCGCAGAGAGAAAGTAAGAGCGCAGAGAAAGAAAGAAAGAGCGCAGAGAGAGAGAAAGAAAGAAAGATCGCAGAGAGAGAAAGAAAGAGCGCAGAGAGAGAAAGAAAGAGCGCAGAGAGAGAGAAAGAGCGCAGGAGAGAAAGAAAGAGCGCAGAGAGAGAGAAAGAAAGAGCTCAGAGAGAGAGAAAGAAAGAGCGCAGAGAGAGAAAGAAAGAGCGCAGAGAGAAAGAAAGAGCGCAGAGAGAGAGAAAGAAAGAGCGCAGAGAGAAAGTAAGAGCGCAGAGAAAGAAAGAAAGAGCGCAGAGAGAGAGAAAGAAAGAAAGATCTCAGAGAGAGAAAGAAAGAGCGCAGAGAGAGAAAGAAAGAGCGCAGAGAGAGAGAAAGAGCGCAGGAGAGAAAGAAAGAGCGCAGAGAGAGAAAGAAAGAGCGCAGAGAGAGAAAGAAAGAGCGCAGAGAGAGAAAGAAAGAGCGCAGAGAGAGAGAGCGCAGAGAGAGAGAGCGCAGAGAGAAAGAAAGAGCGCAGAGAGATAGAAAGAAAGTGCGCAGAGAGAGAGAGAGAAAGAGCATAGAGAGAGAAAGAAAGAGCGCAGAGAGAGAAAGAAAGAGCGCAGAGAGAGAGAGAAAGAAAGTGCGCAGAGAGAAAGAAAGAGCGCAGAGAGAGAAAGAAAGAGCGCAGAGAGAGAAAGAAAGAGCGCAGAGAGAGAGAGAAAGAAAGAGTGCAGAGAGAGAAAGAAAGAGCGCAGAGAGAGAGAGAGAGCGCAGAGATAGAAAGAGCGCAGAGAGAGAAAGAAAGAGCGCAGAGAGAGAAAGAAAGAGCGCAGAGAGAGAGAAAGAGCGCAGAGAGAGAGAAAGAGCGCAGAGAGAAAGAAAGAGCGCAGAGAGAGAGTGAGTGCAGAGAGAGAGAGCGCAGAGAGAAAGAAAGAGCGCAGAGAGAGAGAAAGAGCGCAGAGAGAGAGAAAGTAAGAGCGCAGAGAGAAAGAAAGAGTGCAGAGAGAGAAAGAAAGAGCGCAGAGAGAGAAAGAAAGAGCGCAGAGAGAGAGAGAAAGAAAGAGCGCAGAGAGAAAGAAAGAGCGCAGAGAGAGAGAGAGAGAGAGAGAGCGCAGAGAAAGAAAGAGCGCAGAGAGAGAAAGAAAGAGCGCAGAGAGAGAAAGAAAGAGCGCAGAGAGAGAAAGAAAGAGCGCAGAGAGAGAGAAAGAAAGAGCGCAGAGAGAAAGTAAGAGCGCAGAGAAAGAAAGAGAGCAGAGAGAGAGAAAGAAATAAAGATCGCAGAGAGAGAAAGAAAGAGCGCAGAGAGAGAAAGAAAGAGCGCAGAGAGAGAGAAAGAGCGCAGGAGAGAAAGAAAGAGCGCAGAGAGAGAGAAAGAAAGAGCGCAGAGAGAGAGAAAGAAAGAGCGCAGAGAGAGAGAAAGAAAGAGCGCAGAGAGAGAGAAAGAAAGAGCGCAGAGAGAGAAAGAAAGAGCGCAGAGAGAGAAAGAAAGAGCGCAGAGAGAGAAAGAAAGAGCGCAGAGAGAGAAAGAGCGCAGAGAGAGAAAGAGCGCAGAGAGAGAAAGAGCGCAGAGAGAGAGAAAGTAAGAGCGCAGGGAGAGAAAGAAAGAGCGCAGAGAGAGAAAGAAAGAGCTCAGAGAGAGAGAGAGAAAGAAAGAGCGCAGAGAGAGAGAAAGAAAGAGCGCAGAGAGAGAGAAAGTAAGAGCGGAGGGAGAGAAAGAAAGAGCGCAGAGAGAGAGAGAATGAGCGCAGAGAGAGAGAAAGAGCGCAGCGAGAGAGAGAGAAAGAGCGCAGAGAGAGAAAGAAAGAGCGCAGAGAGAAAGAAAGAGCGCAGAGAAAGAGAAAGAGCGCAGAGAGAGAAAGAAAGAGCGCAGAGAGAGAGAAAGAAAGAGCGCAGAGAGAGAGAGAAAGAAAGAGTGCAGAGAGAGAAAGAAAGAGCGCAGAGAGAGAGAGAGAAAGAGCGCAGAGAGAGAGAAAGAGCGCAGAGAGAGAGAAAGAAAGTGCGCAGAGAGAAAGAAAGAGCGCAGAGAGAGAGAGAGAAAGAAAGAGCGCAGAGAGAGAGAAAGAAAGAGCGCAGAGAGAGAGAGAAAGAAAGAGTGCGGAGAGAGAAAGAAAGAGCGCAGAGAGAGAGAGAAAGAGCGCAGAGAAAGAGAAAGAGCGCAGAGAGAGAGAAAAAAAGAGCGCAGAGAGAGAGAAAGAAAGAGCGCAGAGAGAGAAAGAAAGAGTGCAGAGAGAGAAAGAAAGAGCGCAGAGAGAGAAAGAAAGAGCGCAGAGAGAGAAAGAAAGAGCGCAGAGAGAGAGAGAAAGAGCGCAGAGAGAGAGAGAAAGAGCACAGAGAAAGAGAAAGAGCGCAGAGAGAGAGAAAGAAAGAGCGCAGAGAGAGAGAAAGAAAGAGCGCAGAGAGAGAAAGAAAGAGCGCAGAGAGAGAGAGAGTGCAGAGAGAGAGAGAGAGCGCAGAGAGAAAGAAAGAGCGCAGAGAGAGAGAAAGAGCGCAGAGAGAGAGAAAGTAAGAGCGCAGAGAGAAAGAAAGAGCGCAGAGAGAGAAAGAAAGAGCGCAGAGAGAGAAAGAAAGAGCGCAGAGAGAGAGAGAGAAAGAAAGAGCGCAGAGAGAGAAAGAAAGAGCGCAGAGAGAGATAGAGAGAGCGCAGAGAAAGAAAGAGCGCAGAGAGAGAAAGAAAGAGCGCAGAGAGAGAAAGAAAGAGCGCAGAGAGAGAGAAAGAAAGAGCGCAGAGAGAAAGTAAGAGCGCAGAGAAAGAAAGAAAGAGCGCAGAGAGAGAGAAAGAAAGAAAGATCGCAGAGAGAGAAAGAAAGAGCGCAGAGAGAGAAAGAAAGAGCGCAGAGAGAGAGAAAGAGCGCAGGAGAGAAAGAAAGAGCGCAGAGAGAGAGAAAGAAAGAGCTCAGAGAGAGAGAAAGAAAGAGCGCAGAGAGAGAAAGAAAGAGCGCAGAGAGAAAGAAAGAGCGCAGAGAGAGAGAAAGAAAGAGCGCAGAGAGAAAGTAAGAGCGCAGAGAAAGAAAGAAAGAGCGCAGAGAGAGAGAAAGAAAGAAAGATCTCAGAGAGAGAAAGAAAGAGCGCAGAGAGAGAAAGAAAGAGCGCAGAGAGAGAGAAAGAGCGCAGGAGAGAAAGAAAGAGCGCAGAGAGAGAAAGAAAGAGCGCAGAGAGAGAAAGAAAGAGCGCAGAGAGAGAAAGAAAGAGCGCAGAGAGAGAGCGCAGAGAGAGAGAGCGCAGAGAGAAAGAAAGAGCGCAGAGAGATAGAAAGAAAGTGCGCAGAGAGAGAGAGAGAAAGAGCATAGAGAGAGAAAGAAAGAGCGCAGAGAGAGAAAGAAAGAGCGCAGAGAGAGAGAGAAAGAAAGTGCGCAGAGAGAAAGAAAGAGCGCAGAGAGAGAAAGAAAGAGCGCAGAGAGAGAAAGAAAGAGCGCAGAGAGAGAGAGAAAGAAAGAGCGCAGAGAGAGAAAGAAAGAGCGCAGAGAGAGAGAGAGAGCGCAGAGATAGAAAGAGCGCAGAGAGAGAAAGAAAGAGCGCAGAGAGAGAAAGAAAGAGCGCAGAGAGAGAGAAAGAGCGCAGAGAGAGAGAAAGAGCGCAGAGAGAAAGAAAGAGCGCAGAGAGAGAGTGAGTGCAGAGAGAGAGAGCGCAGAGAGAAAGAAAGAGCGCAGAGAGAGAGAAAGAGCGCAGAGAGAGAGAAAGTAAGAGCGCAGAGAGAAAGAAAGAGTGCAGAGAGAGAAAGAAAGAGCGCAGAGAGAGAAAGAAAGAGCGCAGAGAGAGAGAGAAAGAAAGAGCGCAGAGAGAAAGAAAGAGCGCAGAGAGAGAGAGAGAGAGAGAGAGCGCAGAGAAAGAAAGAGCGCAGAGAGAGAAAGAAAGAGCGCAGAGAGAGAAAGAAAGAGCGCAGAGAGAGAAAGAAAGAGCGCAGAGAGAGAGAAAGAAAGAGCGCAGAGAGAAAGTAAGAGCGCAGAGAAAGAAAGAGAGCAGAGAGAGAGAAAGAAATAAAGATCGCAGAGAGAGAAAGAAAGAGCGCAGAGAGAGAAAGAAAGAGCGCAGAGAGAGAGAAAGAGCGCAGGAGAGAAAGAAAGAGCGCAGAGAGAGAGAAAGAAAGAGCGCAGAGAGAGAGAAAGAAAGAGCGCAGAGAGAGAGAAAGAAAGAGCGCAGAGAGAGAGAAAGAAAGAGCGCAGAGAGAGAAAGAAAGAGCGCAGAGAGAGAAAGAAAGAGCGCAGAGAGAGAAAGAAAGAGCGCAGAGAGAGAAAGAGCGCAGAGAGAGAAAGAGCGCAGAGAGAGAAAGAGCGCAGAGAGAGAGAAAGTAAGAGCGCAGGGAGAGAAAGAAAGAGCGCAGAGAGAGAAAGAAAGAGCTCAGAGAGAGAGAGAGAAAGAAAGAGCGCAGAGAGAGAGAAAGAAAGAGCGCAGAGAGAGAGAAAGTAAGAGCGGAGGGAGAGAAAGAAAGAGCGCAGAGAGAGAGAGAATGAGCGCAGAGAGAGAGAAAGAGCGCAGCGAGAGAGAGAGAAAGAGCGCAGAGAGAGAAAGAAAGAGCGCAGAGAGAAAGAAAGAGCGCAGAGAAAGAGAAAGAGCGCAGAGAGAGAGAAAGAAAGAGCGCAGAGAGAGAGAAAGAAAGAGCGCAGAGAGAGAGAGAAAGAAAGAGTGCAGAGAGAGAAAGAAAGAGCGCAGAGAGAGAGAGAGAAAGAGCGCAGAGAGAGAGAAAGAGCGCAGAGAGAGAGAAAGAAAGTGCGCAGAGAGAAAGAAAGAGCGCAGAGAGAGAGAGAGAAAGAAAGAGCGCAGAGAGAGAAAGAAAGAGCGCAGAGAGAGAAAGAAAGAGCGCAGAGAGAGAAAGAAAGAAAGAGCGCAGAGAGAGAAAGAAAGAGCGCAGAGAGAGAAAGAAAGAGCGCAGAGAGAGAAAGAAAGAAAGAGCGCAGAGAGAGAAAGAAAGAGCACAGAGAGAGAGAAAGAAAGAGCGCAGAGAGAGAAAGAAAGAGCGCAGAGAGAGAGAGAGAGCGCAGAGAAAGAAAGAGCGCATAGAGAGAAAGAAAGAAAGAGCGCAGAGAGAGAAAGAAAGAGCGCAGAGAGAGAAAGAAAGAGCGCAGAGAGAAAAAAAAGAGTGCAGAGAGAGAGAGCGCAGAGAGAGAGAGCGCAGAGAGAAAGAAAGAGCGCAGAGAGATAGAAAGAAAGTGCGCAGAGAGAGAGAAAGAAAGTGCGCAGAGAGAGAGAGAGAAAGAGCATAGAGAGAGAAAGAAAGAGCGCAGAGAGAGAAAGAAAGAGCGCAGAGAGAGAGAGAAAGAAAGTGCGCAGAGAGAAAGAAAGAGCGCAGAGAGAGAAAGAAAGAGCGCAGAGAGAGAAAGAAAGAGCGCAGAGAGAGAGAGAAAGAAAGTGCGCAGAGAGAAAGAAAGAGCGCAGAGAGAGAAAGAAAGAAAGAGCGCAGAGAGAGAAAGAAAGAGCGCAGAGAGAGAGAAAGAGCGCAGAGAGAGAGAAAGAAAGAAAGATCGCAGAGAGAGAAAGAAAGAGCGCAGAGAGAGAAAGAAAGAGCGCAGAGAGAGAGAAAGAGCGCAGGAGAGAAAGAAAGAGCGCAGAGAGAGAGAAAGAAAGAGCGCAGAGAGAGAGAAAGAAAGAGCGCAGAGAGAGAGAAAGAAAGAGCGCAGAGAGAGAGAAAGAAAGAGCGCATAGAGAGAAAGAAAGAGCGCAGAGAGAGAAAGAAAGAGCGCAGAGAGAGAAAGAAAGAGCGCAGAGAGAGAGAGAGAGCGCAGAGAAAGAAAGAGCGCAGAGAGAGAAAGAAAGAAAGAGCGCAGAGAGAGAAAGAAAGAGCGCAGAGAGAGAGAGAAAGAAAGTGCGCAGAGAGAAAGAAAGAGCGCAGAGAGAGAAAGAAAGAAAGAGCGCAGAGAGAGAAAGAAAGAGCGCAGAGAGAGAGAAAGAGCGCAGAGAGAGAGAAAGAAAGAAAGATCGCAGAGAGAGAAAGAAAGAGCGCAGAGAGAGAAAGAAAGAGCGCAGAGAGAGAGAAAGAGCGCAGGAGAGAAAGAAAGAGCGCAGAGAGAGAGAAAGAAAGAGCGCAGAGAGCGAGAAAGAAAGAGCGCAGAGAGCGAGAAAGAAAGAGCGCAGAGAGAGAGAAAGAAAGAGCGCAGAGAGAGAGAAAGAAAGAGCGCAGAGAGAGAAAGAAAGAGCGCAGAGAGAGAAAGAAAGAGCGCAGAGAGAGAAAGAAAGAGCGCAGAGAGAGAAAGAAAGAGCGCAGAGAGAGAGAGAGAGCGCAGAGAAAGAAAGAGCGCAGAGAGAGAAAGAAAGAAAGAGCGCAGAGAGAGAAAGAAAGAGCGCAGAGAGAGAGAAAGAGCGCAGAGAGAGAGAAAGAGCGCAGAGAGAGAGAAAGAAAGAGCGCAGAGAGAGAAAGAAAGAGCGCAGAGAGAGAGAGAGCGCAGAGAGAGAGAGCGCAGAGAGAAAGAAAGAGCGCAGAGAGAAAGAAAGAGTGTAGAGAGAGAGAGAGCGCAGAGAGAGAGAAAGAAAGTGCGCAGAGAGAAAGAAAGAGCGCAGAGAGAGAAAGAAAGAGCGCAGAGAGAGAGAAAGAAAGAAAGATCGCAGAGAGAGAAAGTAAGAGCGCAGGGAGAGAAAGAAAGAGCGCAGAGAGAGAAAGAAAGAGCGCAGAGAGAGAGAGAATGAGCGCAGAGAGAGAGAAAGAGCGCAGAGAAAGAGAAAGAGCGCAGAGAGAGAGAGAAAGAAAGAGCGCAGAGAGAGAGAAAGAAAGAGTGCAGAGAGAGAGAGAAAGAAAGAGTGCAGAGAGAGAAAGAAAGAGCGCAGAGAGAGAGAGAAAGAGCGCAGAGAAAGAGAAAGAGCGCAGAGAGAGAGAAAAAAAGAGCGCAGAGAGAGAGAAAGAAAGAGCGCAGAGAGAGAAAGAAAGAGCGCAGAGAGAGAAAGAAAGAGCGCAGAGAGAGAAAGAAAGAGCGCAGAGAGAGAAAGAAAGAGCGCAGAGAGAGAGAAAGAGCGCAGAGAGAGAGAAAGAGCGCAGAGAGAGAAAGAAAGAGCGCAGAGAGAGAGTGAGTGCAGAGAGAGAGAGCGCAGAGAGAAAGAAAGAGCGCAGAGAGAGAGAAAGAGCGCAGAGAGAGAGAAAGTAAGAGCGCAGAGAGAAAGAAAGAGTGCAGAGAGAGAAAGAAAGAGCGCAGAGAGAGAAAGAAAGAGCGCAGAGAGAGAGAGAAAGAAAGAGCGCAGAGAGAAAGAAAGAGCGCAGAGAGAGAGAGAGAGAGAGAGAGAGAGCGCAGAGAAAGAAAGAGCGCAGAGAGAGAAAGAAAGAGCGCAGAGAGAGAAAGAAAGAGCGCAGAGAGAGAAAGAAAGAGCGCAGAGAGAGAGAAAGAAAGAGCGCAGAGAGAAAGTAAGAGCGCAGAGAAAGAAAGAGAGCAGAGAGAGAGAAAGAAATAAAGATCGCAGAGAGAGAAAGAAAGAGCGCAGAGAGAGAAAGAAAGAGCGCAGAGAGAGAGAAAGAGCGCAGGAGAGAAAGAAAAAGCGCAGAGAGAGAGAAAGAAAGAGCGCAGAGAGAGAGAAAGAAAGAGCGCAGAGAGAGAGAAAGAAAGAGCGCAGAGAGAGAGAAAGAAAGAGCGCAGAGAGAGAAAGAAAGAGCGCAGAGAGAGAAAGAAAGAGCGCAGAGAGAGAAAGAGCGCAGAGAGAGAAAGAGCGCAGAGAGAGAAAGAGCGCAGAGAGAGAGAAAGTAAGAGCGCAGGGAGAGAAAGAAAGAGCGCAGAGAGAGAAAGAAAGAGCTCAGAGAGAGAGAGAGAAAGAAAGAGCGCAGAGAGAGAGAAAGAAAGAGCGCAGAGAGAGAGAAAGTAAGAGCGGAGGGAGAGAAAGAAAGAGCGCAGAGAGAGAGAGAATGAGCGCAGAGAGAGAGAAAGAGCGCAGCGAGAGAGAGAGAAAGAGCGCAGAGAGAGAAAGAAAGAGCGCAGAGAGAAAGAAAGAGCGCAGAGAAAGAGAAAGAGCGCAGAGAGAGAGAAAGAAAGAGCGCAGAGAGAGAGAAAGAAAGAGCGCAGAGAGAGAGAGAAAGAAAGAGTGCAGAGAGAGAAAGAAAGAGCGCAGAGAGAGAGAGAGAAAGAGCGCAGAGAGAGAGAAAGAGCGCAGAGAGAGAGAAAGAAAGTGCGCAGAGAGAAAGAAAGAGCGCAGAGAGAGAGAGAGAAAGAAAGAGCGCAGAGAGAGAGAAAGAAAGAGCGCAGAGAGAGAAAGAAAGAAAGAGCGCAGAGAGAGAAAGAAAGAAAGAGCGCAGAGAGAGAAAGAAAGAGCGCAGAGAGAGAAAGAAAGAGCGCAGAGAGAGAAAGAAAGAAAGAGCGCAGAGAGAGAAAGAAAGAGCACAGAGAGAGAGAAAGAAAGAGCGCAGAGAGAGAAAGAAAGAGCGCAGAGAGAGAGAGAGAGCGCAGAGAAAGAAAGAGCGCATAGAGAGAAAGAAAGAAAGAGCGCAGAGAGAGAAAGAAAGAGCGCAGAGAGAGAAAGAAAGAGCGCAGAGAGAAAAAAAAGAGTGCAGAGAGAGAGAGCGCAGAGAGAGAGAGCGCAGAGAGAAAGAAAGAGCGCAGAGAGATAGAAAGAAAGTGCGCAGAGAGAGAGAAAGAAAGTGCGCAGAGAGAGAGAGAGAAAGAGCATAGAGAGAGAAAGAAAGAGCGCAGAGAGAGAAAGAAAGAGCGCAGAGAGAGAGAGAAAGAAAGTGCGCAGAGAGAAAGAAAGAGCGCAGAGAGAGAAAGAAAGAGCGCAGAGAGAGAAAGAAAGAGCGCAGAGAGAGAGAGAAAGAAAGAGCGCAGAGAGAGAAAGAAAGAGCGCAGAGAGAGAGAGAAAGAAAGTGCGCAGAGAGAAAGAAAGAGCGCAGAGAGAGAAAGAAAGAGCGCAGAGAGAGAAAGAAAGAGCGCAGAGAGAGAGAGAAAGAAAGAGCGCAGAGAGAGAAAGAAAGAGCGCAGAGAGAGAGAGAAAGAAAGTGCGCAGAGAGAAAGAAAGAGCGCAGAGAGAGAAAGAAAGAAAGAGTGCAGAGAGAGAAAGAAAGAGCGCAGAGAGAGAGAAAGAGCGCAGAGAGAGAGAAAGAAAGAAAGATCGCAGAGAGAGAAAGAAAGAGCGCAGAGAGAGAGAAAGAGCGCAAAGAAAGAGCACAGAGAGAGAAAGAAAGAGCGCAGAGAGAGAGAGAAAGAAAGAGCGCAGAGAGAGAAAGAAAGAGCGCAGAGAGAGAGAGAGTGCAGAGAGAGAGAGCGCAGAGAGAAAGAAAGAGCGCAGAGAGAGAGAAAGAGCGCAGAGAGAGAGAAAGTAAGAGCGCAGAGAGAGAAAGAAAGAGCGCAGAGAGAGAAAGAAAGAGCGCAGAGAGAGAAAGAAAGAGCGCAGAGAGAGAAAGAAAGAGCGCAGAGAGAGAAAGAAAGAGCGCAGAGAGAGAGAAAGAGCGCAGCGAGAGAGAGAGAAAGAGCGCAGAGAGAGAGAAAGAAAGAGCGCAGAGAGAAAGAAAGAGCGCAGAGAGAAAGAAAGAGCGCAGAGAGAGAGAAAGAAAGTGCGCAGAGAGAAAGAAAGAGCGCAGAGAGAGAGAGAAAGAAAGAGCGCAGAGAGAGAGAGAAAGAAAGAGCGCAGAGAGAGAGAAAGAAAGAGCGCAGAGAGAGAGAAAGAAAGAGCGCAGAGAGAGAAAGAAAGAAATAGCGCAGAGAGAGAAAGAAAATGCGCAGAGAGAGAAAGAAAGAGCACAGAGAGAGAAAGAAAGAGCGCAGAGAGAGAAAGAAAGAAAGAGCGCAGAGAGAGAAAGAAAGAGCACAGAGAGAGAGAAAGAAAGAGCGCAGAGAGAGAGAAAGAAAGAGCGCAGAGAGAGAGAAAGAAAGAGCGCAGAGAGAGAAAGAAAGAGCGCAGAGAGAGAGAAAGAAAGAGCGCAGAGAGAGAAAGAAAGAGCGCAGAGAGAGAGAGAATGAGCGCAGAGAGAGAGAAAGAGCGCAGCGAGAGAGAGAGAAAGAGCGCAGAGAGAGAGAAAGAAAGAGCGCAGAGAGAAAGATAGAGCGCAGAGAGAGAGAAAGAGCGCAGAGAGAGAGAAAGAAAGTGCGCAGAGAGAAAGAAAGAGCGCAGAGAGAGAGAGAGAAAGAAAGAGCGCAGAGAGAGAGAAAGAAAGAGCGCAGAGAGAGAAAGAAAGAAAGAGCGCAGAGAGAGAAAGAAAGAAAGAGCGCAGAGAGAGAAAGAAAGAGCGCAGAGAGAGAAAGAAAGAGCGCAGAGAGAGAAAGAAAGAAAGAGCGCAGAGAGAGAAAGAAAGAGCACAGAGAGAGAGAAAGAAAGAGCGCAGAGAGAGAAAGAAAGAGCGCAGAGAGAGAGAGAGAGCGCAGAGAAAGAAAGAGCGCATAGAGAGAAAGAAAGAAAGAGCGCAGAGAGAGAAAGAAAGAGCGCAGAGAGAGAAAGAAAGAGCGCAGAGAGAAAAAAAAGAGTGCAGAGAGAGAGAGCGCAGAGAGAGAGCGCAGAGAGAAAGAAAGAGCGCAGAGAGATAGAAAGAAAGTGCGCAGAGAGAGAGAAAGAAAGTGCGCAGAGAGAGAGAGAAAGAGCATAGAGAGAGAGAGAAAGAAAGTGCGCAGAGAGAAAGAAAGAGCGCAGAGAGAGAAAGAAAGAGCGCAGAGAGAGAAAGAAAGAGCGCAGAGAGAGAGAGAAAGAAAGAGCGCAGAGAGAGAAAGAAAGAGCGCAGAGAGAGAGAGAAAGAAAGTGCGCAGAGAGAAAGAAAGAGCGCAGAGAGAAAAAGAAAGAAAGAGCGCAGAGAGAGAAAGAAAGAGCGCAGAGAGAGAGAAAGAGCGCAGAGAGAGAGAAAGAAAGAAAGATCGCAGAGAGAGAAAGAAAGAGCGCAGAGAGAGAAAGAAAGAGCGC
Source organism: Ascaphus truei (assembly GCF_040206685.1). NCBI lineage: Eukaryota > Metazoa > Chordata > Amphibia > Anura > Ascaphidae > Ascaphus > Ascaphus truei. Next base: position 362,725 of record NW_027454563.1, on the reverse strand, counting down.
AGAGAGAGAGAAAGAGCGCAGGAGAGAAAGAAAGAGCGCAGAGAGAGAGAAAGAAAGAGCGCAGAGAGAGAGAAAGAAAGAGCGCATAGAGAGAAAGAAAGAGCGCAGAGAGAGAAAGAAAGAGCGCAGAGAGAGAAAGAAAGAGCGCAGAGAGAGAAAGAAAGAGCGCAGAGAGAGAAAGAAAGAGCGCAGAGAGAGAGAGAGAGCGCAGAGAAAGAAAGAGCGCAGAGAGAGAAAGAAAGAAAGAGCGCAGAGAGAGAAAGAAAGAGCGCAGAGAGAGAGAGAAAGAAAGTGCGCAGAGAGAAAGAAAGAGCGCAGAGAGAGAAAGAAAGAAAGAGCGCAGAGAGAGAAAGAAAGAGCGCAGAGAGAGAGAAAGAGCGCAGAGAGAGAGAAAGAAAGAAAGATCGCAGAGAGAGAAAGAAAGAGCGCAGAGAGAGAAAGAAAGAGCGCAGAGAGAGAGAAAGAGCGCAGGAGAGAAAGAAAGAGCGCAGAGAGAGAGAAAGAAAGAGCGCAGAGAGCGAGAAAGAAAGAGCGCAGAGAGCGAGAAAGAAAGAGCGCAGAGAGAGAGAAAGAAAGAGCGCAGAGAGAGAGAAAGAAAGAGCGCAGAGAGAGAAAGAAAGAGCGCAGAGAGAGAAAGAAAGAGCGCAGAGAGAGAAAGAAAGAGCGCAGAGAGAGAAAGAAAGAGCGCAGAGAGAGAGAGAGAGCGCAGAGAAAGAAAGAGCGCAGAGAGAGAAAGAAAGAAAGAGCGCAGAGAGAGAAAGAAAGAGCGCAGAGAGAGAGAAAGAGCGCAGAGAGAGAGAAAGAGCGCAGAGAGAGAGAAAGAAAGAGCGCAGAGAGAGAAAGAAAGAGCGCAGAGAGAGAGAGAGCGCAGAGAGAGAGAGCGCAGAGAGAAAGAAAGAGCGCAGAGAGAAAGAAAGAGTGTAGAGAGAGAGAGAGCGCAGAGAGAGAGAAAGAAAGTGCGCAGAGAGAAAGAAAGAGCGCAGAGAGAGAAAGAAAGAGCGCAGAGAGAGAGAAAGAAAGAAAGATCGCAGAGAGAGAAAGTAAGAGCGCAGGGAGAGAAAGAAAGAGCGCAGAGAGAGAAAGAAAGAGCGCAGAGAGAGAGAGAATGAGCGCAGAGAGAGAGAAAGAGCGCAGAGAAAGAGAAAGAGCGCAGAGAGAGAGAGAAAGAAAGAGCGCAGAGAGAGAGAAAGAAAGAGCGCAGAGAGAGAGAGAAAGAAAGAGTGCAGAGAGAGAAAGAAAGAGCGCAGAGAGAGAGAGAAAGAGCGCAGAGAAAGAGAAAGAGCGCAGAGAGAGAGAAAAAAAGAGCGCAGAGAGAGAGAAAGAAAGAGCGCAGAGAGAGAAAGAAAGAGCGCAGAGAGAGAAAGAAAGAGCGCAGAGAGAGAGAGAGAAAGAGCGCAGAGAGAGAGAGAAAGAGCACAGAGAAAGAGAAAGAGCGCAGAGAGAGAGAAAGAAAGAGCGCAGAGAGAGAGAAAGAAAGAGCGCAGAGAGAGAAAGAAAGAGCGCAGAGAGAGAGAGAGTGCAGAGAGAGAGAGAGCGCAGAGAGAAAGAAAGAGCGCAGAGAGAGAGAAAGAGCGCAGAGAGAGAGAAAGTAAGAGCGCAGAGAGAAAGAAAGAGCGCAGAGAGAGAAAGAAAGAGCGCAGAGAGAGAAAGAAAGAGCGCAGAGAGAGAGAGAAAGAAAGAGCGCAGAGAGAGAAAGAAAGAGCGCAGAGAGAGATAGAGAGAGCGCAGAGAAAGAAAGAGCGCAGAGAGAGAAAGAAAGAGCGCAGAGAGAGAAAGAAAGAGCGCAGAGAGAGAGAAAGAAAGAGCGCAGAGAGAAAGTAAGAGCGCAGAGAAAGAAAGAAAGAGCGCAGAGAGAGAGAAAGAAAGAAAGATCGCAGAGAGAGAAAGAAAGAGCGCAGAGAGAGAAAGAAAGAGCGCAGAGAGAGAGAAAGAGCGCAGGAGAGAAAGAAAGAGCGCAGAGAGAGAGAAAGAAAGAGCTCAGAGAGAGAGAAAGAAAGAGCGCAGAGAGAGAAAGAAAGAGCGCAGAGAGAAAGAAAGAGCGCAGAGAGAGAGAAAGAAAGAGCGCAGAGAGAAAGTAAGAGCGCAGAGAAAGAAAGAAAGAGCGCAGAGAGAGAGAAAGAAAGAAAGATCTCAGAGAGAGAAAGAAAGAGCGCAGAGAGAGAAAGAAAGAGCGCAGAGAGAGAGAAAGAGCGCAGGAGAGAAAGAAAGAGCGCAGAGAGAGAAAGAAAGAGCGCAGAGAGAGAAAGAAAGAGCGCAGAGAGAGAAAGAAAGAGCGCAGAGAGAGAGAGCGCAGAGAGAGAGAGCGCAGAGAGAAAGAAAGAGCGCAGAGAGATAGAAAGAAAGTGCGCAGAGAGAGAGAGAGAAAGAGCATAGAGAGAGAAAGAAAGAGCGCAGAGAGAGAAAGAAAGAGCGCAGAGAGAGAGAGAAAGAAAGTGCGCAGAGAGAAAGAAAGAGCGCAGAGAGAGAAAGAAAGAGCGCAGAGAGAGAGAGAAAGAAAGAGCGCAGAGAGAGAAAGAAAGAGCGCAGAGAGAGAGAGAGAGCGCAGAGATAGAAAGAGCGCAGAGAGAGAAAGAAAGAGCGCAGAGAGAGAAAGAAAGAGCGCAGAGAGAGAGAAAGAGCGCAGAGAGAGAGAAAGAGCGCAGAGAGAAAGAAAGAGCGCAGAGAGAGAGTGAGTGCAGAGAGAGAGAGCGCAGAGAGAAAGAAAGAGCGCAGAGAGAGAGAAAGAGCGCAGAGAGAGAGAAAGTAAGAGCGCAGAGAGAAAGAAAGAGTGCAGAGAGAGAAAGAAAGAGCGCAGAGAGAGAAAGAAAGAGCGCAGAGAGAGAGAGAAAGAAAGAGCGCAGAGAGAAAGAAAGAGCGCAGAGAGAGAGAGAGAGAGCGCAGAGAAAGAAAGAGCGCAGAGAGAGAAAGAAAGAGCGCAGAGAGAGAAAGAAAGAGCGCAGAGAGAGAAAGAAAGAGTGCAGAGAGAGAGAAAGAAAGAGCGCAGAGAGAAAGTAAGAGCGCAGAGAAAGAAAGAGAGCAGAGAGAGAGAAAGAAATAAAGATCGCAGAGAGAGAAAGAAAGAGCGCAGAGAGAGAAAGAAAGAGCGCAGAGAGAGAGAAAGAGCGCAGGAGAGAAAGAAAGAGCGCAGAGAGAGAGAAAGAAAGAGCGCAGAGAGAGAGAAAGAAAGAGCGCAGAGAGAGAGAAAGAAAGAGCGCAGAGAGAGAGAAAGAAAGAGCGCAGAGAGAGAAAGAAAGAGCGCAGAGAGAGAAAGAAAGAGCGCAGAGAGAGAAAGAAAGAGCGCAGAGAGAGAAAGAGCGCAGAGAGAGAAAGAGCGCAGAGAGAGAAAGAGCGCAGAGAGAGAGAAAGTAAGAGCGCAGGGAGAGAAAGAAAGAGCGCAGAGAGAGAAAGAAAGAGATCAGAGAGAGAGAGAGAAAGAAAGAGCGCAGAGAGAGAGAAAGAAAGAGCGCAGAGAGAGAGAAAGTAAGAGCGGAGGGAGAGAAAGAAAGAGCGCAGAGAGAGAGAGAATGAGCGCAGAGAGAGAGAAAGAGCGCAGCGAGAGAGAGAGAAAGAGCGCAGAGAGAGAAAGAAAGAGCGCAGAGAGAAAGAAAGAGCGCAGAGAAAGAGAAAGAGCGCAGAGAGAGAGAAAGAAAGAGCGCAGAGAGAGAGAAAGAAAGAGCGCAGAGAGAGAGAGAAAGAAAGAGTGCAGAGAGAGAAAGAAAGAGCGCAGAGAGAGAGAGAGAAAGAGCGCAGAGAGAGAGAAAGAGCGCAGAGAGAGAGAAAGAAAGTGCGCAGAGAGAAAGAAAGAGCGCAGAGAGAGAGAGAGAAAGAAAGAGCGCAGAGAGAGAGAAAGAAAGAGCGCAGAGAGAGAAAGAAAGAAAGAGCGCAGAGAGAGAAAGAAAGAAAGAGCGCAGAGAGAGAAAGAAAGAGCGCAGAGAGAGAAAGAAAGAGCGCAGAGAGAGAAAGAAAGAAAGAGCGCAGAGAGAGAAAGAAAGAGCACAGAGAGAGAGAAAGAAAGAGCGCAGAGAGAGAAAGAAAGAAAGAGCGCAGAGAGAGAAAGAAAGAGCGCAGAGAGAGAAAGAAAGAGCGCAGAGAGAAAAAAAAGAGTGCAGAGAGAGAGAGCGCAGAGAGAGAGAGCGCAGAGAGAAAGAAAGAGCGCAGAGAGATAGAAAGAAAGTGCGCAGAGAGAGAGAAAGAAAGTGCGCAGAGAGAGAGAGAGAAAGAGCATAGAGAGAGAAAGAAAGAGCGCAGAGAGAGAAAGAAAGAGCGCAGAGAGAGAGAGAAAGAAAGTGCGCAGAGAGAAAGAAAGAGCGCAGAGAGAGAAAGAAAGAGCGCAGAGAGAGAAAGAAAGAGCGCAGAGAGAGAGAGAAAGAAAGAGCGCAGAGAGAGAAAGAAAGAGCGCAGAGAGAGAGAGAAAGAAAGTGCGCAGAGAGAAAGAAAGAGCGCAGAGAGAGAAAGAAAGAAAGAGCGCAGAGAGAGAAAGAAAGAGCGCAGAGAGAGAGAAAGAGCGCAGAGAGAGAGAAAGAAAGAAAGATCGCAGAGAGAGAAAGAAAGAGCGCAGAGAGAGAAAGAAAGAGCGCAGAGAGAGAGAAAGAGCGCAGGAGAGAAAGAAAGAGCGCAGAGAGAGAGAAAGAAAGAGCGCAGAGAGAGAGAAAGAAAGAGCGCAGAGAGAGAGAAAGAAAGAGCGCAGAGAGAGAGAAAGAAAGAGCGCATAGAGAGAAAGAAAGAGCGCAGAGAGAGAAAGAAAGAGCGCAGAGAGAGAAAGAAAGAGCGCAGAGAGAGAAAGAAAGAGCGCAGAGAGAGAGAGAGAGCGCAGAGAAAGAAAGAGCGCAGAGAGAGAAAGAAAGAAAGAGCGCAGAGAGAGAAAGAAAGAGCACAGAGAGAGAGAGAAAGAAAGTGCGCAGAGAGAAAGAAAGAGCGCAGAGAGAGAAAGAAAGAAAGAGCGCAGAGAGAGAAAGAAAGAGCGCAGAGAGAGAGAAAGAGCGCAGAGAGAGAGAAAGAAAGAAAGATCGCAGAGAGAGAAAGAAAGAGTGCAGAGAGAGAAAGAAAGAGCGCAGAGAGAGAGAAAGAGCGCAGGAGAGAAAGAAAGAGCGCAGAGAGAGAGAAAGAAAGAGCGCAGAGAGCGAGAAAGAAAGAGCGCAGAGAGAGAGAAAGAAAGAGCGCAGAGAGAGAGAAAGAAAGAGCGCAGAGAGAGAAAGAAAGAGCGCAGAGAGAGAAAGAAAGAGCGCAGAGAGAGAAAGAAAGAGCGCAGAGAGAGAAAGAAAGAGCGCAGAGAGAGAGAGAGAGCGCAGAGAAAGAAAGAGCGCAGAGAGAGAAAGAAAGAAAGAGCGCAGAGAGAGAAAGAAAGAGCGCAGAGAGAGAGAAAGAGCGCAGAGAGAGAGAAAGAGCGCAGAGAGAGAGAAAGAAAGAGCGCAGAGAGAGAAAAAAAGAGCGCAGAGAGAGAGAGAGCGCAGAGAGAGAGAGAGCGCAGAGAGAAAGAAAGAGCGCAGAGAGAAAGAAAGAGTGCAGAGAGAGAGAGAGCGCAGAGAGAGAGAAAGAAAGTGCGCAGAGAGAAAGAAAGAGCGCAGAGAGAGAAAGAAAGAGCGCAGAGAGAGAAAGAAAGAAAGATCGCAGAGAGAGAAAGTAAGAGCGCAGGGAGAGAAAGAAAGAGCGCAGAGAGAGAAAGAAAGAGCGCAGAGAGAGAGAGAATGAGCGCAGAGAGAGAGAAAGAGCGCAGAGAAAGAGAAAGAGCGCAGAGAGAGAGAAAGAAAGAGCGCAGAGAGAGAGAAAGAAAGAGCGCAGAGAGAGAGAGAAAGAAAGAGTGCAGAGAGAGAAAGAAAGAGCGCAGAGAGAGAGAGAAAGAGCGCAGAGAAAGAGAAAGAGCGCAGAGAGAGAGAAAAAAAGAGCGCAGAGAGAGAGAAAGAAAGAGCGCAGAGAGAGAGAGAAAGAAAGAGCGCAGAGAGAGAAAGAAAGAGCGCAGAGAGAGAAAGAAAGAGCGCAGAGAGAGAGAGAAAGAGCGCAGAGAGAGAGAGAAAGAGCACAGAGAAAGAGAAAGAGCGCAGAGAGAGAGAAAGAAAGAGCGCAGAGAGAGAGAGAAAGAAAGAGCGCAGAAAGAGAAAGAAAGAGCGCAGAGAGAGAGAGAGTGCAGAGAGAGAGAGAGCGCAGAGAGAAAGAAAGAGCGCAGAGAGAGAGAAAGAGCGCAGAGAGAGAGAAAGTAAGAGCGCAGAGAGAAAGAAAGAGCGCAGAGAGAGAAAGAAAGAGCGCAGAGAGAGAAAGAAAGAGCGCAGAGAGAGAGAGAGAAAGAAAGAGCGCAGAGAGAGAAAGAAAGAGCGCAGAGAGAGAGAGAGCGCAGAGAAAGAAAGAGCGCAGAGAGAGAAAGAAAGAGCGCAGAGAGAGAAAGAAAGAGCGCAGAGAGAGAAAGAAAGAGCGCAGAGAGAGAGAAAGAAAGAGCGCAGAGAGAGAAAGAAAGAAAGAGCGCAGAGAGAGAGAGAGCGCAAGAGAGAAAGAAAGAGCACAGAGAGAGAGAAAGAGCGCAGAGAGAGAGAAAGAAAGAGCGCAGAGAGAAAGAAAGAGCGCAGAGAGAGAGAAAGAAAGAGCGCAGAGAGAGAAAGAAAGAAAGAGCGCAGAGAGAGAAAGAAAGAAAGAGCGCAGAGAGAGAAAGAAAGAGCGCAGAGAGAGAAAGAAAGAGCGCAGAGAGAGAAAGAAAGAAAGAGCGCAGAGAGAGAAAGAAAGAGCACAGAGAGAGAGAAAGAAAGAGCGCAGAGAGAGAAAGAAAGAGCGCAGAGAGAGAGAGAGAGCGCAGAGAAAGAAAGAGCGCATAGAGAGAAAGAAAGAAAGAGCGCAGAGAGAGAAAGAAAGAGCGCAGAGAGAGAAAGAAAGAGCGCAGAGAGAAAAAAAAGAGTGCAGAGAGAGAGAGCGCAGAGAGAGAGAGCGCAGAGAGAAAGAAAGAGCGCAGAGAGATAGAAAGAAAGTGCGCAGAGAGAGAGAAAGAAAGTGCGCAGAGAGAGAGAGAGAAAGAGCATAGAGAGAGAAAGAAAGAGCGCAGAGAGAGAAAGAAAGAGCGCAGAGAGAGAGAGAAAGAAAGTGCGCAGAGAGAAAGAAAGAGCGCAGAGACAGAAAGAAAGAGCGCAGAGAGAGAAAGAAAGAGCGCAGAGAGAGAGAGAAAGAAAGAGCGCAGAGAGAGAAAGAAAGAGCGCAGAGAGAGAGAGAAAGAAAGTGCGCAGAGAGAAAGAAAGAGCGCAGAGAGAGAAAGAAAGAAAGAGCGCAGAGAGAGAAAGAAAGAGCGCAGAGAGAGAGAAAGAGCGCAGAGAGAGAGAAAGAAAGAAAGATCGCAGAGAGAGAAAGAAAGAGCGCAGAGAGAGAAAGAAAGAGCGCAGAGAGAGAGAAAGAGCGCAGGAGAGAAAGAAAGAGCGCAGAGAGAGAGAAAGAAAGAGCGCAGAGAGAGAGAAAGAAAGAGCGCACAGAGAGAGAAAGAAAGAGCGCATAGAGAGAAAGAAAGAGCGCAGAGAGAGAAAGAAAGAGCGCAGAGAGAGAAAGAAAGAGCGCAGAGAGAGAAAGAAAGAGCGCAGAGAGAGAAAGAAAGAGCGCAGAGAGAGAGAGAGAGCGCAGAGAAAGAAAGAGCGCAGAGAGAGAAAGAAAGAAAGAGCGCAGAGAGAGAAAGAAAGAGCGCAGAGAGAGAGAGAGAGCGCAGAGAAAGAAAGAGCGCAGAGAGAGAAAGAAAGAAAGAGCGCAGAGAGAGAAAGAAAGAGCACAGAGAGAGAGAGAAAGAAAGTGCGCAGAGAGAAAGAAAGAGCGCAGAGAGAGAAAGAAAGAAAGAGCGCAGAGAGAGAAAGAAAGAGCGCAGAGAGAGAGAAAGAGCGCAGAGAGAGAGAAAGAAAGAAAGATCGCAGAGAGAGAAAGAAAGAGTGCAGAGAGAGAAAGAAAGAGCGCAGAGAGAGAGAAAGAGCGCAGGAGAGAAAGAAAGAGCGCAGAGAGAGAGAAAGAAAGAGCGCAGAGAGCGAGAAAGAAAGAGCGCAGAGAGAGAGAGAGAGAGAGCGCAGAGAGAGAGCGCAGAGAGAAAGAAAGAGCGCAGAGAGAAAGAAAGAGTGCAGAGAGAGAGAGAGCACAGAGAGAGAGAAAGAAAGTGCGCAGAGAGAAAGAAAGAGCGCAGAGAGAGAAAGAAAGAGCGCAGAGAGAGAGAAAGAAAGAAAGATCGCAGAGAGAGAAAGTAAGAGCGCAGGGAGAGAAAGAAAGAGCGCAGAGAGAGAAAGAAAGAGCGCAGAGAGAGAGAGAATGAGCGCAGAGAGAGAGAAAGAGCGCAGAGAAAGAGAAAGAGCGCAGAAAGAGAGAAAGAAAGAGCGAAGAGAGAGAGAAAGAAAGAGCGCAGAGAGAGAGAGAAAGAAAGAGCGCAGAGAGAGAGAGAAAGAGCGCAGAGAGAGAGAGAAAGAGCGCAGAGAAAGAGAAAGAGCGCAGAGAGAGAGAAAAAAAGAGCGCAGAGAGAGAGAAAGAAAAAGCGCAGAGAGAGAGAGAAAGAAAGAGCGCAGAGAGAGAAAGAAAGAGCGCAGAGAGAGAAAGAAAGAGAGCAGAGAGAGAAAGAAAGAGCGCAGAGAGAGAGAGAAAGAGCGCAGAGAGAGAGAGAAAGAGCACAGAGAAAGAGAAAGAGCGCAGAGAGAGAGAAAGAAAGAGCGCAGAGAGAGAGAGAAAGAAAGAGCGCAGAGAGAGAAAGAAAGAGCGCAGAGAGAGAGAGAGTGCAGAGAGAGAGAGAGCGCAGAGAGAAAGAAAGAGCGCAGAGAGAGAGAAAGAGCGCAGAGAGAGAGAAAGTAAGAGCGCAGAGAGAAAGAAAGAGTGCAGAGAGAGAAAGAAAGAGCGCAGAGAGAGAAAGAAAGAGCGCAGAGAGAGAGAGAGAAAGAAAGAGCGCAGAGAGAGAAAGAAAGAGCGCAGAGAGAGAGAGAGAGAGCGCAGAGAAAGAAAGAGCGCAGAGAGAGAAAGAAAGAGCGCAGAGAGAGAAAGAAAGAGCGCAGAGAGAGAAAGAAAGAAAGAAAGAGCGCAGAGAGAGAAAGAAAGAGCGCAGAGAGAGAAAGAAAGAGCGCAGAGAGAGAGAAAGAAAGAAAGAGCGCAGAGAGAGAAAGAAAGAGCGCAGAGAGAGAAAGAAAGAGCGCAGAGAGAGAGAAAGAGCGCAGGAGAGAAAGAAAGAGCGCAGAGAGAGAGAAAGAAAGAGCTCAGAGAGAGAGAAAGAAAGAGCGCAGAGAGAGAAAGAAAGAGCGCAGAGAGAGAAAGAAAGAGCGCAGAGAGAGAAAGAAAGAGCGCAGAGAGAGAGAAAGAAAGAGCGCAGAGAGAAAGTAAGAGCGCAGAGAGATAGAAAGAAAGTGCGCAGAGAGAGAGAGAGAAAGAGCATAGAGAGAGAAAGAAAGAGCGCAGAGAGAGAAAGAAAGAGCGCAGAGAGAGAGAAAGAAAGTGCGCAGAGAGAAAGAAAGAGCGCAGAGAGAGAAAGAAAGAGCGCAGAGAGAGAAAGAAAGAGCGCAGAGAGAGAGAGAAAGAAAGAGCGCAGAGAGAGAAAGAAAGAGCGCAGAGAGAGAGAGAGAGCGCAGAGATAGAAAGAGCGCAGAGAGAGAAAGAAAGAGCGCAGAGAGAGAGAAAGAGCGCAGAGAGAGAGAAAGAGCGCAGAGAGAAAGACAGAGCGTAGAGAGAGAGAGAGCGCAGAGAGAGAGAAAGAAAGTGCGCAGAGAGAAAGAAAGAGCGCAGAGAGAGAAAGAAAGAGCGCAGAGAGAGAGAAAGAAAGAAAGATCGCAGAGAGAGAAAGAAAGAGCGCAGAGAGAGAAAGAAAGAGCGCAGAGAGAGAGAAAGAGCGCAGGAGAGAAAGAAAGAGCGCAGAGAGAGAGAAAGAAAGAGCGCAGAGAGAGAGAAAGAAAGAGCGCAGAGAGAGAGAAAGAAAGAGCGCAGAGAGAGAAAGAAAGAGCGCAGAGAGAGAGAGAGCGCAGATAGAGAAAGAGCGCAGAGAGAGAGAAAGAAAGAGCGCAGAGAGAGAGAGAAAGTAAGAGCGCAGAGAGAGAAAGAAAGAGTGCAGAGAGAGAAAGAAAGAGCGCAGAGAGAGAGAGAATGAGCGCAGCGAGAGAGAGAGAAAGAGCGAAGTGAGAGAGAGAGAAAGAGCGCAGAGAGAGAGAAAGAAAGAGCGCAGAGAGAAAGAAAGAGCGCAGAGAGAGAGAAAGTAAGAGCACAGAGAGAGAGAAAGAAAGAAAGATCGCAGAGAGAGAAAGAAAGAGCGCAGAGAGAGAAAGAAAGAGCGCAGAGAGAGAGAGAATGAGCACAGCGAGAGAGAGAGAAAGAGCGAAGTGAGAGAGAGAGAAAGAGCGCAGAGAGAGAGAAAGAAAGAGCGCAGAGAGAGAGAGAGAGAAAGAAAGAGCGCAGAGAGAGAAAGAAAGAGCGCAGAGAGAGAGAGAGAGAGCGCAGAGAAAGAAAGAGCGCAGAGAGAGAAAGTAAGAGCGCAGAGAGAAAGAAAGAGCGCAGAGAGAGAAAGAAACAGCGCAGAGAGAGAAAGAAAGAGCGCAGAGAGAGAGAGAGAAAGAAAGAGCGCAGAGAGAGAAAGAAAGAGCGCAGAGAGAGAGAGAGAGAGCGCAGAGAAAGAAAGAGCGCAGAGAGAGAAAGAAAGAGCGCAGAGAGAGAAAGAAAGAGCGCAGAGAGAGAAAGAAAGAGCGCAGAGAGAGAGAAAGAAAGAGCGCAGAGAGAAAGTAAGAGCGCAGAGAAAGAAAGAAAGAGCGCAGAGAGAGAGAAAGAAAGAAAGATCGCAGAGAGAGAAAGAAAGAGCGCAGAGAGAGAAAGAAAGAGCGCAGAGAGAGAGAAAGAGCGCAGGAGAGAAAGAAAGAGCGCAGAGAGAGAGAAAGAAAGAGCTCAGAGAGAGAGAAAGAAAGAGCGCAGAGAGAGAAAGAAAGAGCGCAGAGAGAGAAAGAAAGAGCGCAGAGAGAGAGAAAGAAAGAGCGCAGAGAGAAAGTAAGAGCGCAGAGAAAGAAAGAAAGAGCGCAGAGAGAGAGAAAGAAAGAAAGATCGCAGAGAGAGAAAGAAAGAGCGCAGAGAGAGAAAGAAAGAGCGCAGAGAGAGAGAAAGAGCGCAGGAGAGAAAGAAAGAGCGCAGAGAGAGAAAGAAAGAGCGCAGAGAGAGAAAGAAAGAGCGCAGAGAGAGAAAGAAAGAGCGCAGAGAGAGAGAGCGCAGAGAGAGAGAGCGCAGAGAGAAAGAAAGAGCGCAGAGAGATAGAAAGAAAGTGCGCAGAGAGAGAGAGAGAAAGAGCATAGAGAGAGAAAGAAAGAGCGCAGAGAGAGAAAGAAAGAGCGCAGAGAGAGAGAGAAAGAAAGTGCGCAGAGAGAAAGAAAGAGCGCAGAGAGAGAAAGAAAGAGCGCAGAGAGAGAAAGAAAGAGCGCAGAGAGAGAGAGAAAGAAAGAGCGCAGAGAGAGAAAGAAAGAGCGCAGAGAGAGAGAGAGAGCGCAGAGATAGAAAGAGCGCAGAGAGAGAAAGAAAGAGCGCAGAGAGAGAAAGAAAGAGCGCAGAGAGAGAGAAAGAGCGCAGAGAGAGAGAAAGAGCGCAGAGAGAAAGAAAGAGCGTAGAGAGAGAGAGAGCGCAGAGAGAGAGAAAGAAAGTGCGCAGAGAGAAAGAAAGAGCGCAGAGAGAGAAAGAAAGAGCGCAGAGAGAGAGAAAGAAAGAAAGATCGCAGAGAGAGAAAGAAAGAGCGCAGAGAGAGAAAGAAAGAGCGCAGAGAGAGAGAAAGAGCGCAGGAGAGAAAGAAAGAGCGCAGAGAGAGAGAAAGAAAGAGCGCAGAGAGAGAGAAAGAAAGAGCGCAGAGAGAGAGAAAGAAAGAGCGCAGAGAGAGAGAAAGAAAGAGCGCAGAGAGAGAGAAAGAAAGAGCGCAGAGAGAGAAAGAAAGAGCGCAGAGAGAGAAAGAAAGAGCGCAGAGAGAGAAAGAAAGAGCGCAGAGAGAGAGAGAGAGCGCAGATAGAGAAAGAGCGCAGAGAGAGAGAAAGAAAGAGCGCAGAGAGAGAGAGAAAGTAAGAGCGCAGAGAGAGAAAGAAAGAGTGCAGAGAGAGAAAGAAAGAGCGCAGAGAGAGAGAGAATGAGCGCAGCGAGAGAGAGAGAAAGAGCGAAGTGAGAGAGAGAGAAAGAGCGCAGAGAGAGAGAAAGAAAGAGCGCAGAGAGAAAGAAAGAGCGCAGAGAGAGAAAGAAAGAGCGCAGAGAGAGAAAGAAAGAGCGCAGAGAGAGAGAGAGAAAGAAAGAGCGCAGAGAGAGAAAGAAAGAGCGCAGAGAGAGAGAGAGAGAGCGCAGAGAAAGAAAGAGCGCAGAGAGAGAAAGAAAGAGCGCAGAGAGAGAAAGAAAGAGCGCAGAGAGAGAAAGAAAGAGCGCAGAGAGAGAAAGAAAGAGCGCAGAGAGAGAGAAAGAAAGAGCGCAGAGAGAAAGTAAGAGCGCAGAGAAAGAAAGAAAGAGCGCAGAGAGAGAGAAAGAAAGAAAGATCGCAGAGAGAGAAAGAAAGAGCGCAGAGAGAGAAAGAAAGAGCGCAGAGAGAGAGAAAGAGCGCAGGAGAGAAAGAAAGAGCGCAGAGAGAGAGAAAGAAAGAGCTCAGAGAGAGAGAAAGAAAGAGCGCAGAGAGAGAAAGAAAGAGCGCAGAGAGAGAAAGAAAGAGCGCAGAGAGAGAGCGCAGAGAGAGAGAGCGCAGAGAGAAAGAAAGAGCGCAGAGAGAGAGAAAGAGCGCAGAGAGAGAGAGAGAGAAAGTGCGCAGAGAGAGAAAGAAAGAGCGCAGAGAGAGAGAGAATGAGCGCAGAGAGAGAGAAAGAGCGCAGAGAAAGAGAAAGAGCGCAGAAAGAGAGAAAGAAAGAGCGCAGAGAGAGAGAAAGAAAGAGCGCAGAGAGAGAAAGAAAGAGCGCAGAGAGAGAAAGAAAGAGCGCAGAGAGAGAAAGAAAGAGCGCAGAGAGAGAGAGAGAGCGCAGATAGAGAAAGAGCGCAGAGAGAGAGAAAGAAAGAGCGCAGAGAGAGAGAGAAAGTAAGAGCGCAGAGAGAGAAAGAAAGAGTGCAGAGAGAGAAAGAAAGAGCGCAGAGAGAGAGAGAATGAGCGCAGCGAGAGAGAGAGAAAGAGCGAAGTGAGAGAGAGAGAAAGAGCGCAGAGAGAGAGAAAGAAAGAGCGCAGAGAGAAAGAAAGAGCGCAGAGAGAGAAAGAAAGAGCGCAGAGAGAGAAAGAAAGAGCGCAGAGAGAGAGAGAGAAAGAAAGAGCGCAGAGAGAGAAAGAAAGAGCGCAGAGAGAGAGAGAGAGAGAGCGCAGAGAAAGAAAGAGCGCAGAGAGAGAAAGAAAGAGCGCAGAGAGAGAAAGAAAGAGCGCAGAGAGAGAAAGAAAGAGCGCAGAGAGAGAGAAAGAAAGAGCGCAGAGAGAAAGTAAGAGCGCAGAGAAAGAAAGAAAGAGTGCAGAGAGAGAGAAAGAAAGAAAGATCGCAGAGAGAGAAAGAAAGAGCGCAGAGAGAGAAAGAAAGAGCGCAGAGAGAGAGAAAGAGCGCAGGAGAGAAAGAAAGAGCGCAGAGAGAGAGAAAGAAAGAGCTCAGAGAGAGAGAAAGAAAGAGCGCAGAGAGAGAAAGAAAGAGCGCAGAGAGAGAAAGAAAGAGCGCAGAGAGAGAGCGCAGAGAGAGAGCGCGCAGAGAGAAAGAAAGAGCGCAGAGAGAGAGAAAGAGCGCAGAGAGAGAGAGAGAGAAAGTGCGCAGAGAGAGAAAGAAAGAGCTCAGAGAGAGAGAGAATGAGCGCAGAGAGAGAGAAAGAGCGCAGAGAAAGAGAAAGAGCGCAGAAAGAGAGAAAGAAAGAGCGCAGAGAGAGAGAAAGAAAGAGCGCAGAGAGAGAGAGAAAGAAAGAGTGCAGAGAGAGAAAGAAAGAGCGCAGAGAGAGAGAGAAAGAGCGCAGAGAAAGAGAAAGAGCGCAGAGAGAGAGAAAAAAAGAGCGCAGAGAGAGAAAGAAAAAGCGCAGAGAGAGAGAGAAAGAAAGAGCGCAGAGAGAGAAAGAAAGAGCGCAGAGAGAGAAAGAAAGAGCGCAGAGAGAGAAAGAAAGAGCGCAGAGAGAGAAAGAAAGAGCGCAGAGAGAGAGAAAGAGCGCAGAGAGAGAGAGAAAGAGCACAGAGAAAGAGAAAGAGCGCAGAGAGAGAGAAAGAAAGAGCGCAGAGAGAGAGAGAAAGAAAGAGCGCAGAGAGAGAAAGAAAGAGCGCAGAGAGAGAGAGAGTGCAGAGAGAGAGAGAGCGCAGAGAGAAAGAAAGAGCGCAGAGAGAGAGAAAGAGCGCAGAGAGAGAGAAAGTAAGAGCGCAGAGAGAAAGAAAGAGCGCAGAGAGAGAAAGAAAGAGCGCAGAGAGAGAAAGAAAGAGCGCAGAGAGAGAGAGAGAAAGAAAGAGCGCAGAGAGAGAAAGAAAGAGCGCAGAGAGAGAAAGAAAGAGCGCAGAGAGAGAAAGAGCGCAGAGAGAGAAAGAAAGAGCGCAGAGAGAGAGAAAGAAAGAGCGCAGAGAGAAAGTAAGAGCGCAGAGAAAGAAAGAAAGAGCGCAGAGAGAGAGAAAGAAAGAAAGATCGCAGAGAGAGAAAGAAAGAGCGCAGAGAGAGAAAGAAAGAGCGCAGAGAGAGAGAAAGAGCGCAGGAGAGAAAGAAAGAGCGCAGAGAGAGAGAAAGAAAGAGCTCAGAGAGAGAGAAAGAAAGAGCGCAGAGAGAGAAAGAAAGAGCGCAGAGAGAGAAAGAAAGAGCGCAGAGAGAGAGAAAGAAAGAGCGCAGAGAGAAAGTAAGAGCGCAGAGAAAGAAAGAAAGAGCGCAGAGAGAGAGAAAGAAAGAAAGATCGCAGAGAGAGAAAGAAAGAGCGCAGAGAGAGAAAGAAAGAGCGCAGAGAGAGAGAAAGAGCGCAGGAGAGAAAGAAAGAGCGCAGAGAGAGAAAGAAAGAGCGCAGAGAGAGAAAGAAAGAGCGCAGAGAGAGAAAGAAAGAGCGCAGAGAGAGAGAGCGCAGAGAGAGAGAGCGCAGAGAGAAAGAAAGAGCGCAGAGAGATAGAAAGAAAGTGCGCAGAGAGAGAGAGAGAAAGAGCATAGAGAGAGAAAGAAAGAGCGCAGAGAGAGAAAGAAAGAGCGCAGAGAGAGAGAGAAAGAAAGTGCGCAGAGAGAGAAAGAAAGAGCGCAGAGAGAGAGAGAGAGCGCAGAGATAGAAAGAGCGCAGAGAGAGAAAGAAAGAGCACAGAGAGAGAAAGAAAGAGCGCAGAGAGAGAGAAAGAGCGCAGAGAGAGAAAGAAAGAGCGCAGAGAGAGAGAGAGCGCAGAGATAGAAAGAGCGCAGAGAGAGAAAGAAAGAGCGCAGAGAGAGAAAGAAAGAGCGCAGAGAGAGAGAAAGAGCGCAGAGAGAGAGAAAGAGCGCAGAGAGAGAGAAAGAAAGAAAGATCGCAGAGAGAGAAAGAAAGAGCGCAGAGAGAGAAAGAAAGAGCGCAGAGAGAGAGAAAGAGCGCAGGAGAGAAAGAAAGAGCGCAGAGAGAGAGAAAGAAAGAGCGCAGAGAGAGAGAAAGAAAGAGCGCAGAGAGAGAGAAAGAAAGGGCGCAGAGAGAGAAAGAAAGAGCGCAGAGAGAGAAAGAAAGAGCGCAGAGAGAGAAAGAAAGAGCGCAGAGAGAGAGAGAGAGCGCAGATAGAGAAAGAGCGCAGAGAGAGAGAAAGAAAGAGCGCAGAGAGAGAGAGAAAGTAAGAGCGCAGAGAGAAAAAGAAAGAGTGCAGAGAGAGAAAGAAAGAGCGCAGAGAGAGAGAGAATGAGCGCAGCGAGAGAGAGAGAAAGAGCGAAGTGAGAGAGAGAGAAAGAGCGCAGAGAGAGAGAAAGAAAGAGCGCAGAGAGAAAGAAAGAGCGCAGAGAGAGAGAAAGTAAGAGCACAGAGAGAGAGAAAGAAAGAAAGATCGCAGAGAGAGAAAGAAAGAGCGCAGAGAGAGAAAGAAAGAGAGCAGAGAGAGAGAGAATGAGCGCAGCGAGAGAGAGAGAAAGAGCGAAGTGAGAGAGAGAGAAAGAGCGCAGAGAGAGAGAAAGAAAGAGCGCAGAGAGAAAGAAAGAGCGCAGAGAGAGAGAAAGTAAGAGCACAGAGAGAGAGAAAGAAAGATCGCAGAGAGAGAAAGAAAGAGCGCAGAGAGAGAGAGAAAGTAAGAACGCAGAGAGAGAAAGAAAGAGTGCAGAGAGAGAAAGAAAGAGCGCAGAGAGAGAGAGAATGAGCGCAGCGAGAGAGAGAGAAAGAGCAAAGTGAGAGAGAGAGAGCGCAGAGAAAGAGAAAGAAAGTGCGCAGAGAGAGAAAGTGCGCAGAGAGAGAAAGAGCGCAGAGAGAGAGAAAGAGCGCAAAGAGAGAAAGAGAAAGAAAGAGCGCAGAGAGAGAGAGAGAAAGAGCGCAGAGAGAGAGAAAGAGCGCAGAGAGAGAGAAAGAAAGAAAGATCGCAGAGAGAGAAAGAAAGAGCGCAGAGAGAGAAAGAAAGAGCGCAGAGAGAGAGAAAGAGCGCAGGAGAGAAAGAAAGAGCGCAGAGAGAGAGAAAGAAAGAGCGCAGAGAGAGAGAAAGAAAGAGCGCAGAGAGAGAGAAAGAAAGGGCGCAGAGAGAGAAAGAAAGAGCGCAGAGAGAGAAAGAAAGAGCGCAGAGAGAGAAAGAAAGAGCGCAGAGAGAGAGAGAGAGCGCAGATAGAGAAAGAGCGCAGAGAGAGAGAAAGAAAGAGCGCAGAGAGAGAGAGAAAGTAAGAGCGCAGAGAGAAAAAGAAAGAGTGCAGAGAGAGAAAGAAAGAGCGCAGAGAGAGAGAGAATGAGCGCAGCGAGAGAGAGAGAAAGAGCGAAGTGAGAGAGAGAGAAAGAGCGCAGAGAGAGAGAAAGAAAGAGCGCAGAGAGAAAGAAAGAGCGCAGAGAGAGAGAAAGTAAGAGCACAGAGAGAGAGAAAGAAAGAAAGATCGCAGAGAGAGAAAGATAGAGCGCAGAGAGAGAAAGAAAGAGAGCAGAGAGAGAGAGAATGAGCGCAGCGAGAGAGAGAGAAAGAGCGAAGTGAGAGAGAGAGAAAGAGCGCAGAGAGAGAGAAAGAAAGAGCGCAGAGAGAAAGAAAGAGCGCAGAGAGAGAGAAAGTAAGAGCACAGAGAGAGAGAAAGAAAGATCGCAGAGAGAGAAAGAAAGAGCGCAGAGAGAGAGAGAAAGTAAGAACGCAGAGAGAGAAAGAAAGAGTGCAGAGAGAGAAAGAAAGAGCGCAGAGAGAGAGAGAATGAGCGCAGCGAGAGAGAGAGAAAGAGCAAAGTGAGAGAGAGAGAAAGAGCGCAGAGAGAGAGAAAGAAAGAGCGCAGAGACAGAGAAAGAGCGCAGAGAGAGAGAAAGATAGAGCGCAGAGAGAGAGAGAACGTAAGAGCGCAGAGAGAGAAAGAAAGAGTGCAGAGAGAGAAAGAAAGAGCGCAGAGAGAGAGAGAATGAGCGCAGCGAGAGAGAGAGAAAGAGCGAAGTGAGAGAGAGAGAAAGAGCGCAGAGAGAGAGAAAGAAAGAGCGCAGAGAGAAAGAAAGAGCGCAGAGAGAGAGAAAGTAAGAGCACAGAGAGAGAGAAAGAAAGAAAGATCGCAGAGAGAGAAAGAAAGAGCGCAGAGAGAGAAAGAAAGAGCGCAGAGAGAGAGAGAATGAGTGCAGAGAGAGAGAAAGAGCGCAGCGAGAGAGAGAGAAAGAGCGCAGAGAGAGAGAAAGAAAGAGCGCAGAGAGAAAGAAAGAGCGCAGAGAGAGAGAAAGAGCGCAGAGAGAGAGAAAGAAAGTGCGCAGAGAGAAAGAAAGAGCGCAGAGAGAGAGAGAGAAAGAAAGAGCGCAGAGAGAGAGAAAGAAAGAGCGCAGAGAGAGAGAAAGTAAGAGCGCAGGGAGAGAAAGAAAGAGCGCAGAGAGAGAAAGAAAGAGCGCAGAGAGAGAGAGAATGAGCGCAGAGAGAGAGAAAGAGCGCAGCGAGAGAGAGAGAAAGAGCGCAGAGAGAGAAAGAAAGAGCGCAGAGAGAAAGAAAGAAAGAGCGCAGAGAGAGAGAGAAAGAAAGAGTGCAGAGAGAGAAAGAAAGAGCGCAGAGAGAGAGAGAGAAAGAGCGCAGAGAGAGAGAAAGAGCACAGAGAGAGAGAAAGAAAGAGCGCAGAGAGAGAGAAAGAAAGAGCGCAGAGAGAGAGAGAAAGAAAGAGCGCAGAGAGAGAAAGAAAGAGCGCAGAGAGAGAAAGAAAGAGCGCAGAGAGAGAAAGAAAGAGCGCAGAGAGAGAAAGAAAGAGCGCAGAGAGAGAGAGAAAGAGCGCAGAGAAAGAGCACAGAGAGAGAGAAAGAAAGAGCGCAGAGAGAGAGAAAGAAAGAGCGCAGAGAGAGAGAGAAAGAAAGAGCGCAGAGAGAGAAAGAAAGAGCGCAGAGAGAGAAAGAAAGAGCGCAGAGAGAGAAAGAAAGAGCGCAGAGAGAGAGAGAAAGAGCGCAGAGAGAGAGAGAGAAAGAGCACAGAGAAAGAGAAAGAGCGCAGAGAGAGAAAAAGAAAGAGCGCAGAGAGAGAGAGAAAGAGCGCAGAGAAAGAGCACAGAGAGAGAGAAAGAAAGAGCGCAGAGAGAGAGAAAGAAAGAGCGCAGAGAGAGAGAGAAAGAAAGAGCGCAGAGAGAGAGAGAGAAAGAGCGCAGAGAAAGAGAAAGAGCGCAGAGAGAGAGAAAAAAAGAGCGCAGAGAGAGAGAAAGAAAGAGCGCAGAGAGAGAGAAAGAAAGAGCGCAGAGAGAGAAAGAAAGAGCGCAGAGAGAGAAAGAAAGAGCGCAGAGAGAGAAAGAAAGAGCGCAGAGAGAGAAAGAAAGAAAGAGCGCAGAGAGAGAAAGAAAGAGCGCAGAGAGAGAAAGAAAGAGCGCAGAGAGAAAAAAAAGAGTGCAGAGAGAGAGAGCGCAGAGAGAGAGAGCGCAGAGAGAAAGAAAGAGCGCAGAGAGATAGAAAGAAAGTGCGCAGAGAGAGAGAAAGAAAGTGCGCAGAGAGAGAGAGAGAAAGAAAGAGCGCAGAGAGAGAGAAAGAAAGAGCGCAGAGAGAGAGAAAGTAAGAGCGCAGAGAGAGAGAAAGAAAGAGCGCAGAGAGAGAAAGAAAGAGCGCAGAGAGAGAGAGAATGAGCGCAGAGAGAGAGAAAGAGCGCAGCGAGAGAGAGAGAAAGAGCGCAGAAAGAGAGAAAGAAAGAGCGCAGAGAGAAAGAAAGAGCACAGAGAGAGAGAAAGAGCGCAGAGAGAGAGAAAGAAAGTGCGCAGAGAGAAAGAAAGAGTGCAGAGAGAGAGAGAGAGAGAAAGAAAGAGCGCAGAGAGAGAGAAAGAAAGAGCGCAGAGAGAGAAAGAAAATGCGCAGAGAGAGAAAGAGAGCGCAGAGAGAGAGAAAGAATGAGCGCAGAGAGAGAGAGAATGAGCGCAGAGAGAGAGAAAGAGCGCAGCAAGAGAGAGAGAAAGAGCGCAGAGAGAGAGAAAGAAAGAGCGCAGAGAGAAAGAAAGAGCGCAGAGAGAGGGAAAGAGCGCAGAGAGAGAGAAAGAAAGTGCGCAGAGAGAAAGAAAGAGCGCAGAGAGAGAGAGAAAGAAAGAGCGCAGAGAGAGAGAAAGAAAGAGCGCAGAGAGAGAGAAAGAAAGAGCGCAGAGAGAGAAAGAAAGAAAGAGCGCAGAGAGAGAAAGAAAGAGCGCAGAGAGAGAAAGAAAGAGCGCAGAGAGAAAGAAAGAGCGCAGAGAGAGAAAGAAAGAAAGAGCGCAGAGAGAGAAAGAAAGAGCACAGAGAGAGAGAAAGAAAGAGCGCAGAGAGAGAGAAAGAAAGAGCGCAGAGAGAGAAAGAAAGAGCGCAGAGAGAGAGAGAGAGCGCAGAGAAAGAAAGAGCACAGAGAGAGAAAGAAAGAAAGAGCGCAAAGAGAGAAAGAAAGAGCGCAGAGAGAGAAAGAAAGAGCGCAGAGAGAAAAAAAAGAGTGCAGAGAGAGAGAGAGCGCAGAGAGAGAGCGCAGAGAGAGAGAGCGCAGAGAGAGAGAGCGCAGAGAGAAAGAAAGAGCGCAGAGAGATAGAAAGAAAGTGCGCAGAGAGAGAGAAAGAAAGTGCGCAGAGAGAGAGAGAGAAAGAGCATAGAGAGAGAAAGAAAGAGCGCAGAGAGAGAAAGAAAGAGCGCAGAGAGAGAAAGAAAGAGCACAGAGAGAGAGAGAAAGAAAGAGCGCAGAGAGAGAAAGAAAGAGCGCAGAGAGAGAGAGAGAGCGCAGAGAAAGAAAGAGCGCAGAGAGAGAAAGAAAGAAAGAGCGCAGAGAGAGAAAGAAAGAGCGCAGAGAGAGAAAGAAAGAGCGCAGAGAGAGAGAAAGAGCGCAGAGAGAGAGAAAGAGTGCAGAGAGAGAGAAAGAAAGAGCGCAGAGAGAGAGAGAGTGCAGAGAGAAAGAAAGAGCGCAGAGAGAAAGAAAGAGCGCAGAGAGAGAGAGAGCGCAGAGAGAGAGAAAGAAAGTGCGCAGAGAGAAAGAAAGAGCGCAGAGAGAGAGAAAGAAAGAAAGATCGCAGAGAGAGAAAGAAAGAGCGCAGAGAGAGAGAAAGAGCGCAGGAGAGAAAGAAAGAGCGCAGAGAGAGAGAAAGAAAGAGCGCAGAGAGAGAGAAAGAAAGAGCGCAGAGAGATAGAAAGAAAGTGTGCAGAGAGAGAGAAAGAAAGTGCGCAGAGAGAGAGAAAGAAAGTGCGCAGAGAGAGAGAGAGAAAGAGCATAGAGAGAGAAAGAAAGAGCACAGAGAGAGAAAGAAAGAGCGCAGAGAGAGAAAGAAAGAGCGCAGAGAGAGAGAGAACGCAGAGAAAGAAAGAGCGCAGAGAGAGAAAGAAAGAAAGAGCGCAGAGAGAGAAAGAAAGAGCGCAGAGAGAGAAAGAAAGAGCGCAGAGAGAGAGAGAGCGCAGAGAGAGAGAACGCAGAGAGAAAGAAAGAGCGCAGAGAGAAAGAAAGAGCGCAGAGAGAGAGAGAAAGAAAGAGCGCAGAGAGAGAAAGAAAGAGCGCAGAGAGAGAGCGCAGAGAAAGAAAGAGCGCAGAAAGAGAAAGAAAGAAAGAGCGCAGAGAGAGAAAGAAAGAGCGCAGAGAGAGAAAGAAAGAGCGCAGAGAGAGAAAGAAAGAGCGCAGAGAGAGAGAAAGAGCGCAGAGAGAGAGAAAGAAAGAGCGCAGAGAGAGAAAGAAAGAGCGCAGAGAGAGAGAGAGAGCGCAGAGAGAGAGAGCGCAGAGAGAAAGAAAGAGCGCAGAGAGAAAGAAAGAGCGCAGAGAGAGAGAGAGCACAGAGAGAGAGAAAGAAAGTGCGCAGAGAGAAAGAAAGAGCGCAGAGAGAGAAAGAAAGAGCGCAGAGAGAGAGAAAGAAAGAAAGATCGCAGAGAGAGAAAGAAAGAGCACAGAGAGAGAGAAAGAGCGCAGAGAGAGAAAGAAAGAGCACAGAGAGAGAAAGAAAGAGCGCAGAGAGAGAAAGAAAGAGCGCAGAGAGAGAGAGAAAGAAAGAGCGCAGAGAGAGAAAGAAAGAGCGCAGAGAGAGAGCGCAGAGAAAGAAAGAGCGCAGAAAGAGAAAGAAAGAAAGAGCGCAGAGAGAGAAAGAAAGAGCGCAGAGAGAGAAAGAAAGAGCGCAGAGAGAGAAAGAAAGAGCGCAGAGAGAGAGAAAGAGCGCAGAGAGAGAGAAAGAAAGAGCGCAGAGAGAGAAAGAAAGAGCGCAGAGAGAGAGAGAGAGCGCAGAGAGAGAGAGCGCAGAGAGAAAGAAAGAGCGCAGAGAGAAAGAAAGAGCGCAGAGAGAGAGAGAGCACAGAGAGAGAGAAAGAAAGTGCGCAGAGAGAAAGAAAGAGCGCAGAGAGAGAAAGAAAGAGCGCAGAGAGAGAGAAAGAAAGAAAGATCGCAGAGAGAGAAAGAAAGAGCACAGAGAGAGAGAAAGAGCGCAGAGAGAGAAAGAAAGAAAGAGCGCAGAGAGAGAAAGAAAGAGCGCAGAGAGAGAGAGAAAGAAAGAGCGCAGAGAGAGAAAGAAAGAGCGCAGAGAGAGAGAGAGAGCGCAGAGAGAGAAAGAAAGAAAGAGCGCAGAGAGAGAAAGAAAGAAAGAGCGCAGAGAGAGAAAGAAAGAGCGCAGAGAGAGAAAGAAAGAGCGCAGAGAGAGAGAAAGAGCGCAGAGAGAGAGAAAGAGCGAGAAAGAAAGAAAGATCGCAGAGAGAGAAAGAAAGAGCGCAGAGAGAGAGAAAGAGCGCAGGAGAGAAAGAAAGAGCGCAGAGAGAGAGAAAGAAAGAGCGCAGAGAGAGAGAAAGAAAGAGCGCAGAGAGAGAGAAAGAAAATGCGCAGAGAGAGAGGAGAAAGAGCATAGAGAGAGAAAGAAAGAGCGCAGAGAGAGAAAGAAAGAGCGCAGAGAGAGAAAGAAAGAGCGCAGAGAGAGAGAGAAAGAAAGAGCGCAGAGAGAGAAAGAAAGAGCGCAGAGAGAGAGAGAGCGCAGAGAAAGAAAGAGCGCAGAGAGAGAAAGAAAGAAAGAGCGCAGAGAGAGAAAGAAAGAAAGAGCGCAGAGAGAGAAAGAAAGAGCGCAGAGAGAGAAAGAAAGAGCGCAGAGAGAGAGAAAGAGCGCAGAGAGAGAGAAAGAGCGCAGAGAGAGAGAAAGAAAGAGCGCAGAGAGAGAAAGAAAGAGCGCAGAGAGAGAGAGCGCAGAGAGAGAGAGCGCCGAGAGAAAGAAAGAGCGCAGAGAGAAAGAAAGAGCGCAGAGAGAGAGAGAGCGCAGAGAGAGAGAAAGAAAGTGCGCAGAGAGAAAGAAAGAGCGTAGAGAGAGAAAGAAAGAGCGCAGAGAGAGAAAGAAAGATCGCAGAGAGAGAAAGAAAGAGCGCAGAGAGAGAGAAAGAGCGCAGGAGAGAAAGAAAGAGCGCAGAGAGAGAGAAAGAAAGAGCGCAGAGAGAGAGAAAGAAAGAGCGCAGAGAGAGAGAAAGAAAGAGCGCAGAGAGAGAAAGAAAGAGCGCAGAGAGAGAAAGAAAGAGCGCAGAGAGAGAGAAAGAAAGAGCGCAGAGAGAGAGAAAGAAAGAGCGCAGAGAGAGAAAGAGCGCAGAGAGAGAGAGAGCGCAGAGAGAAATAAAGAGCTCAGAGAGAGAGAAAGAGCGCAGAGAGAGAGAAAGAAAGAGCGCAGAGAGAGAGAAAGTAAGAGCGCAGAGAGAGAAAGAAAGAGCGCAGAGAGAGAAAGAAAGAGCGCAGAGAGAGAGAGAATGAGCGCAGAGAGAGAGAAAGAGCGCAGCGAGAGAGAGAGAAAGAGCGCAGAGAGAGAGAAAGAAAGAGCGCAGAGAGAGAAAGAAAGAGCGCAGAGAGAGAGAAAGTAAGAGCGCAGAGAGAGAAAGAAAGAGCGCAGAGAGAGAAAGAAAGAGCGCAGAGAGAGAGAGAATGAGCGCAGAGAGAGAGAAAGAGCGCAGCGAGAGAGAGAGAAAGAGCGCAGAGAGAGAGAAAGAAAGAGCGCAGAGAGAAAGAAAGAGCGCAGAGAGAGAAAAAGAGCGCAGAGAGAGAGAAAGAAAGTGCGCAGAGAGAAAGAAAGAGCGCAGAGAGAGAGAGAGAGAGAGAGAGAGAGAAAGAAAGAAAGAGCGCAGAGAGAGAGAAAGAAAGAGCGCAGAGAGAGAGAAAGTAAGAGCGCAGAGAGAGAAAAAAAGAGCGCAGAGAGAAAGAAAGAGCGCAGAGAGAGAGAGAGAAAGAAAGAGCGCAGAGAGAGAAAGAAAGAGCGCAGAGAGAGAGAAAGAAAGAGCGCAGAGAGAGAAAGAAAGAAAGAGCGCAGAGAGAGAAAGAAAATGCGCAGAGAGAGAAAGAAAGAGCGCAGAGAGAGAAAGAAAGAGCGCAGAGAGAGAAAGAAAGAAAGAGCGCAGAGAGAGAAAGAAAGAGCACAGAGAGAGAGAAAGAAAGAGCGCAGAGAGAGAGAAAGAAAGAGTGCAGAGAGAGAGAAAGAAAGAGCGCAGAGAGAGAAAGAAAGAAAGAAAGAGCGCAGAGAGAGAAAGAAAGAGCGCAGAGAGAGAAAGAAAGAGCGCAGAGAGAGAAAGAAAGAGCGCAGAGAGAGAAAGAAAGAAAGAGCGCAGAGAGAAAGAAAGAGCGCAGAGAGAGAGAAAGAAAGAGCGCAGAGAGAGAGAGAATGAGCGCAGAGAGAGAGAAAGAGCGCAGCGAGAGAGAGAGAAAGAGCGCAGAGAGAGAGAAAGAAAGAGCGCAGAGAGAAAGAAAGAGCGCAGAGAGAGAGAAAGAGCGCAGAGAGAGAGAAAGAAAGTGCGCAGAGAGAAAGAAAGAGCGCAGAGAGAAAGAAAGAGCGCAGAGAGAGAGAGAGAAAGAAAGAGCGCAGAGAGAGAGAAAGAAAGAGCGCAGAGAGAGAGAAAGAAAGTGCGCAGAGAGAAAGAAAGAGCGCAGAGAGAGAGAGAGAAAGAAAGAGCGCAGAGAGAGAGAAAGAAAGAGCGCAGAGAGAAAGAAAGAAAGAGCGCAGAGAGAGAAAGAAAATGCGCAGAGAGAGAAAGAAAGAGCGCAGAGAGAGAAAGAAAGAGCGCAGAGAGAGAAAGAAAGAAAGAGCGCAGAGAGAGAAAGAAAGAGCACAGAGAGAGAGAAAGAAAGAGCGCAGAGAGAGAGAGAAATAAAGAGCGCAGAGAGAGAGAAAGAAAGAGCGCAGAGAGAGAAAGAAAGAGCGCAGAGAGAGAAAGAATGAGCGCAGAGAGAGAAAGAGCGCAGCAAGAGAGAGAGAAAGAGCGCAGAGAGAGAGAAAGAAAGAGCGCAGAGAGAAAGAAAGAGCGAAGAGAGAGGGAAAGAGCGCAGAGAGAGAGAAAGAAAGTGCGCAGAGAGAAAGAAAGAGCGCAGAGAGAGAGAAAGAAAGAGCGCAGAGAGAGAAAGAAAGAAAGAGCGCAGAGAGAGAAAGAAAGAGCGCAGAGAGAGAAAGAAAGAGCGCAGAGAGAGAAAGAAAGAGCGCAGAGAGAGAAAGAAAGAAAGAGCGCAGAGAGAGAAAGAAAGAGCACAGAGAGAGAGAAAGAAAGAGCGCAGAGAGAGAGAAAGAAAGAGCGCAGAGAGAGAGAAAGAAAGAGCGCAGAGAGAGAAAGAAAGAGCGCAGAGAGAGAGAGAGCGCAGAGAAAGAAAGAGCACAGAGAGAGAAAGAAAGAAAGAGCGCAGAGAGAGAAAGAAAGAGCGCAGAGAGATAAAGAAAGAGCGCAGAGAGAAAAAAAAGAGTGCAGAGAGAGAGCGCAGAGAGAGAGAGAGCGCAGAGAGAAAGAAATAGCGCGGAGAGAGAGAAAGAAAGTGTGCAGAGAGAGAGAGAGAAAGAGCATAGAGAGAGAAAGAAAGAGCGCAGAGAGAGAAAGAAAGAGCGCAGAGAGAGAAAGAAAATGCGCAGAGAGAGAAAGAAAGAGCGCAGAGAGAGAAAGAAAGAGCGCAGAGAGAGAAAGAAAGAAAGAGCGCAGAGAGAGAAAGAAAGAGCACAGAGAGAGAGAAAGAAAGAGCGCAGAGAGAGAGAAAGAAAGAGTGCAGAGAGAGAGAAAGAAAGAGCGCAGAGAGAGAAAGAAAGAAAGAAAGAGCGCAGAGAGAGAAAGAAAGAGCGCAGAGAGAGAAAGAAAGAGCGCAGAGAGAGAAAGAAAGAGCGCAGAGAGAGAAAGAAAGAAAGAGCGCAGAGAGAAAGAAAGAGCGCAGAGAGAGAGAAAGAAAGAGCGCAGAGAGAGAGAGAATGAGCGCAGAGAGAGAGAAAGAGCGCAGCGAGAGAGAGAGAAAGAGCGCAGAGAGAGAGAAAGAAAGAGCGCAGAGAGAAAGAAAGAGCGCAGAGAGAGAGAAAGAGCGCAGAGAGAGAGAAAGAAAGTGCGCAGAGAGAAAGAAAGAGCGCAGAGAGAAAGAAAGAGCGCAGAGAGAGAGAGAGAAAGAAAGAGCGCAGAGAGAGAGAAAGAAAGAGCGCAGAGAGAGAGAAAGAAAGTGCGCAGAGAGAAAGAAAGAGCGCAGAGAGAGAGAGAGAAAGAAAGAGCGCAGAGAGAGAGAAAGAAAGAGCGCAGAGAGAAAGAAAGAAAGAGCGCAGAGAGAGAAAGAAAATGCGCAGAGAGAGAAAGAAAGAGCGCAGAGAGAGAAAGAAAGAGCGCAGAGAGAGAAAGAAAGAAAGAGCGCAGAGAGAGAAAGAAAGAGCACAGAGAGAGAGAAAGAAAGAGCGCAGAGAGAGAGAGAAATAAAGAGCGCAGAGAGAGAGAAAGAAAGAGCGCAGAGAGAGAAAGAAAGAGCGCAGAGAGAGAAAGAATGAGCGCAGAGAGAGAAAGAGCGCAGCAAGAGAGAGAGAAAGAGCGCAGAGAGAGAGAAAGAAAGAGCGCAGAGAGAAAGAAAGAGCGCAGAGAGAGGGAAAGAGCGCAGAGAGAGAGAAAGAAAGTGCGCAGAGAGAAAGAAAGAGCGCAGAGAGAGAGAAAGAAAGAGCGCAGAGAGAGAAAGAAAGAAAGAGCGCAGAGAGAGAAAGAAAGAGCGCAGAGAGAGAAAGAAAGAGCACAGAGAGAGAAAGAAAGAGCGCAGAGAGAGAAAGAAAGAAAGAGCGCAGAGAGAGAAAGAAAGAGCACAGAGAGAGAGAAAGAAAGAGCGCAGAGAGAGAGAAAGAAAGAGCGCAGAGAGAGAGAAAGAAAGAGCGCAGAGAGAGAAAGAAAGAGCGCAGAGAGAGAGAGAGAGCGCAGAGAAAGAAAGAGCACAGAGAGAGAAAGAAAGAAAGAGCGCAGAGAGAGAAAGAAAGAGCGCAGAGAGATAAAGAAAGAGCGCAGAGAGAAAAAAAAGAGTGCAGAGAGAGAGCGCAGAGAGAGAGAGAGCGCAGAGAGAAAGAAATAGCGCGGAGAGAGAGAAAGAAAGTGTGCAGAGAGAGAGAGAGAAAGAGCATAGAGAGAGAAAGAAAGAGCGCAGAGAGAGAAAGAAAGAGCGCAGAGAGAGAAAGAAAGAGCACAGAGAGAGAGAGAAAGAAAGAGCGCAGAGAGAGAAAGAAAGAGCGCAGAGAGAGAGAGAGCGCGCAGAGAAAGAAAGAGCGCAGAGAGAGAAAGAAAGAGCGCAGAGAGAGAAAGAAAGAGCGCAGAGAGAGAAAGAAAGAGCGCAGAGAGAGAAAGAAAGAGCGCAGAGAGAGAGAAAGAGCGCAGAGAGAGAGAAAGAGCGCAGAGAGAGAGAAAGAAAGAGCGCAGAGAGAGAAAGAAAGAGCGCAGAGAGAGAGAGAGAGCGCAGAGAGAGAGAGAGTGCAGAGAGAAAGAAAGAGCGCAGAGAGATAGAAAGAAAGTGCGCAGAGAGAGAAAAAGAAAGTGCGCAGAGAGAGAGAGAAAGAGCATAGAGAGAGAAAGAAAGAGCGCAGAGAGAGAAAGAAAGAGCGCAGAGAGAGAAAGAAAGAGCACAGAGAGAGAGAGAAAGAAAGAGCGCAGAGAGAGAAAGAAAGAGCGCAGAGAGAGAAAGAGCGCAGAGAGAGAGAGAGCGCAGAGAGAAATAAAGAGCGCAGAGAGAGAGAAAGAGCGCAGAGAGAGAGAAAGAAAGAGCGCAGAGAGAGAGAAAGTAAGAGCGCAGAGAGAGAAAGAAAGAGCGCAGAGAGAGAGAGAATGAGCGCAGAGAGAGAGAAAGAGCGCAGCGAGAGAGAGAGAAAGAGCGCAGAGAGAGAGAAAGAAAGAGCGCAGAGAGAGAAAGAAAGAGCGCAGAGAGAGAGAAAGTAAGAGCGCAGAGAGAGAAAGAAAGAGCGCAGAGAGAGAAAGAAAGAGCGCAGAGAGAGAGAGAATGAGCGCAGAGAGAGAGAAAGAGCGCAGCGAGAGAGAGAGAAAGAGCGCAGAGAGAGAGAAAGAAAGAGCGCAGAGAGAAAGAAAGAGCGCAGAGAGAGAAAAAGAGCGCAGAGAGAGAGAAAGAAAGTGCGCAGAGAGAAAGAAAGAGCGCAGAGAGAGAGAGAGAGAGAGAGAGAAAGAAAGAAAGAGCGCAGAGAGAGAGAAAGAAAGAGCGCAGAGAGAGAGAAAGTAAGAGCGCAGAGAGAGAAAAAAAGAGCGCAGAGAGAAAGAAAGAGCGCAGAGAGAGAGAGAGAAAGAAAGAGCGCAGAGAGAGAAAGAAAGAGCGCAGAGAGAGAGAAAGAAAGAGCGCAGAGAGAGAAAGAAAGAAAGAGCGCAGAGAGAGAAAGAAAATGCGCAGAGAGAGAAAGAAAGAGCGCAGAGAGAGAAAGAAAGAGCGCAGAGAGAGAAAGAAAGAAAGAGCGCAGAGAGAGAAAGAAAGAGCACAGAGAGAGAGAAAGAAAGAGCGCAGAGAGAGAGAAAGAAAGAGTGCAGAGAGAGAGAAAGAAAGAGCGCAGAGAGAGAAAGAAAGAAAGAAAGAGCGCAGAGAGAGAAAGAAAGAGCGCAGAGAGAGAAAGAAAGAGCGCAGAGAGAGAAAGAAAGAGCGCAGAGAGAGAAAGAAAGAAAGAGCGCAGAGAGAAAGAAAGAGCGCAGAGAGAGAGAAAGAAAGAGCGCAGAGAGAGAGAGAATGAGCGCAGAGAGAGAGAAAGAGCGCAGCGAGAGAGAGAGAAAGAGCGCAGAGAGAGAGAAAGAAAGAGCGCAGAGAGAAAGAAAGAGCGCAGAGAGAGAGAAAGAGCGCAGAGAGAGAGAAAGAAAGTGCGCAGAGAGAAAGAAAGAGCGCAGAGAGAAAGAAAGAGCGCAGAGAGAGAGAGAGAAAGAAAGAGCGCAGAGAGAGAGAAAGAAAGAGCACAGAGAGAGAGAAAGAAAGTGCGCAGAGAGAAAGAAAGAGCGCAAAGAGAGAGAGAGAAAGAAAGAGCGCAGAGAGAGAGAAAGAAAGAGCGCAGAGAGAAAGAAAGAAAGAGCGCAGAGAGAAAGAAAATGCGCAGAGAGAGAAAGAAAGAGCGCAGAGAGAGAAAGAAAGAGCGCAGAGAGAGAAAGAAAGAAAGAGCGCAGAGAGAGAAAGAAAGAGCACAGAGAGAGAGAAAGAAAGAGCGCAGAGAGAGAGAGAAATAAAGAGCGCAGAGAGAGAGAAAGAAAGAGCGCAGAGAGAGAAAGAAAGAGCGCAGAGAGAGAGAAAGAATGAGCGCAGAGAGAGAGAAAGAGCGCAGCAAGAGAGAGAGAAAGAGCGCAGAGAGAGAGAAAGAAAGAGCGCAGAGAGAAAGAAAGAGCGCAGAGAGAGGGAAAGAGCGCAGAGAGAGAGAAAGAAAGTGCGCAGAGAGAAAGAAAGAGCGCAGAGAGAGAGAAAGAAAGAGCGCAGAGAGAGAAAGAAAGAAAGAGCGCAGAGAGAGAAAGAAAGAGCGCAGAGAGAGAAAGAAAGAGCGCAGAGAGAGAAAGAAAGAGCGCAGAGAGAGAAAGAAAGAAAGAGCGCAGAGAGAGAGAGAGAGAAAGAGCGCAGAGAGAGAGAAAGAAAGAGCGCAGAGAGAGAGAGAGAAAGAGCGCAGAGAGAGAGAAAGAGCGCAGAGAGAGAGAAAGAAAGTGCGCAGAGAGAAAGAAAGAGCGCAGAGAGAAAGAAAGAGCGCAGAGAGAAAGAAAGAGCGCAGAGAGAGAGAGAGAAAGAAAGAGCGCAGAGAGAGAGAAAGAAAGAGCACAGAGAGAGAGAAAGAAAGTGCGCAGAGAGAAAGAAAGAGCGCAGAGAGAGAGAGAGAAAGAAAGAGCGCAGAGAGAGAGAAAGAAAGAGCGCAGAGAGAAAGAAAGAAAGAGCGCAGAGAGAGAAAGAAAATGCGCAGAGAGAGAAAGAAAGAGCGCAGAGAGAGAAAGAAAGAGCGCAGAGAGAGAAAGAAAGAAAGAGCGCAGAGAGAGAAAGAAAGAGCACAGAGAGAGAGAAAGAAAGAGCGCAGAGAGAGAGAGAAATAAAGAGCGCAGAGAGAGAGAAAGAAAGAGCGCAGAGAGAGAAAGAAAGAGCGCAGAGAGAGAGAAAGAATGAGCGCAGAGAGAGAGAAAGAGCGCAGCAAGAGAGAGAGAAAGAGCGCAGAGAGAGAGAAAGAAAGAGCGCAGAGAGAAAGAAAGAGCGCAGAGAGAGGGAAAGAGCGCAGAGAGAGAGAAAGAAAGTGCGCAGAGAGAAAGAAAGAGCGCAGAGAGAGAGAAAGAAAGAGCACAGAGAGAGAGAAAGAAAGAGCGCAGAGAGAGAGAAAGAAAGAGCGCAGAGAGAGAGAAAGAAAGAGCGCAGAGAGAGAAAGAAAGAGCGCAGAGAGAGAGAGAGAGCGCAGAGAAAGAAAGAGCACAGAGAGAGAGAGAAAGAAAGAGCGCAGAGAGAGAAAGAAAGAGCGCAGAGAGAGAGAGAGCGCGCAGAGAAAGAAAGAGCGCAGAGAGAGAAAGAAAGAGCGCAGAGAGAGAAAGAAAGAGCGCAGAGAGAGAAAGAAAGAGCGCAGAGAGAGAAAGAAAGAGCGCAGAGAGAGAGAAAGAGCGCAGAGAGAGAGAAAGAGCGCAGAGAGAGAGAAAGAAAGAGCGCAGAGAGAGAAAGAAAGAGCGCAGAGAGAGAGAGAGAGCGCAGAGAGAGAGAGAGTGCAGAGAGAAAGAAAGAGCGCAGAGAGATAGAAAGAAAGTGCGCAGAGAGAGAAAAAGAAAGTGCGCAGAGAGAGAGAGAGAAAGAGCATAGAGAGAGAAAGAAAGAGCGCAGAGAGAGAAAGAAAGAGCGCAGAGAGAGAAAGAAAGAGCACAGAGAGAGAGAGAAAGAAAGAGCGCAGAGAGAGAAAGAAAGAGCGCAGAGAGAGAAAGAGCGCAGAGAGAGAGAGCGCAGAGAGAAATAAAGAGCGCAGAGAGAGAGAAAGAGCGCAGAGAGAGAGAAAGAAAGAGCGCAGAGAGAGAGAAAGTAAGAGCGCAGAGAGAGAAAGAAAGAGCGCAGAGAGAGAAAGAAAGAGCGCAGAGAGAGAGAGAATGAGCGCAGAGAGAGAGAAAGAGCGCAGCGAGAGAGAGAGAAAGAGCGCAGAGAGAGAGAAAGAAAGAGCGCAGAGAGAAAGAAAGAGCGCAGAGAGAGAAAAAGAGCGCAGAGAGAGAGAAAGAAAGTGCGCAGAGAGAAAGAAAGAGCGCAGAGAGAGAGAGAGAGAGAGAGAGAAAGAAAGAAAGAACGCAGAGAGAGAGAAATAAAGAGCGCAGAGAGAGAGAAAGTAAGAGCGCAGAGAGAGAAAAAAAGAGCGCAGAGAGAAAGAAAGAGCGCAGAGAGAGAGAGAGAAAGAAAGAGCGCAGAGAGAGAAAGAAAGAGCGCAGAGAGAGAGAAAGAAAGAGCGCAGAGAGAGAAAGAAAGAAAGAGCGCAGAGAGAGAAAGAAAATGCGCAGAGAGAGAAAGAAAGAGCGCAGAGAGAGAAAGAAAGAGCGCAGAGAGAGAAAGAAAGAAAGAGCGCAGAGAGAGAAAGAAAGAGCACAGAGAGAGAGAAAGAAAGAGCGCAGAGAGAGAGAAAGAAAGAGTGCAGAGAGAGAGAAAGAAAGAGCGCAGAGAGAGAAAGAAAGAAAGAAAGAGCGCAGAGAGAGAAAGAAAGAGCGCAGAGAGAGAAAGAAAGAGCGCAGAGAGAGAAAGAAAGAGCGCAGAGAGAGAAAGAAAGAAAGAGCGCAGAGAGAAAGAAAGAGCGCAGAGAGAGAGAAAGAAAGAGTGCAGAGAGAGAGAGAATGAGCGCAGAGAGAGAGAAAGAGCGCAGCGAGAGAGAGAGAAAGAGCGCAGAGAGAGAGAAAGAAAGAGCGCAGAGAGAAAGAAAGAGCGCAGAGAGAGAGAAAGAAAGAGCACAGAGAGAGAGAAAGAAAGTGCGCAGAGAGAAAGAAAGAGCGCAGAGAGAGAGAGAGAAAGAAAGAGCGCAGAGAGAGAGAAAGAAAGAGCGCAGAGAGAGAGAAAGAAAGAGCACAGAGAGAGAGAAAGAAAGTGCGCAGAGAGAAAGAAAGAGCGCAGAGAGAGAGAGAGAAAGAAAGAGCGCAGAGAGAGAGAAAGAAAGAGCGCAGAGAGAAAGAAAGAAAGAGCGCAGAGAGAGAAAGAAAATGTGCAGAGAGAGAAAGAAAGAGCGCAGAGAGAGAAAGAAAGAGCGCAGAGAGAGAAAGAAAGAAAGAGCGCAGAGAGAGAAAGAAAGAGCACAGAGAGAGAGAAAGAAAGAGCGCAGAGAGAGAGAGAAATAAAGAGCGCAGAGAGAGAGAAAGAAAGAGCGCAGAGAGAGAAAGAAAGAGCGCAGAGAGAGAGAAAGAATGAGCGCAGAGAGAGAGAAAGAGCGCAGCAAGAGAGAGAGAAAGAGCGCAGAGAGAGAGAAAGAAAGAGCGCAGAGAGAAAGAAAGAGCGCAGAGAGAGGGAAAGAGCGCAGAGAGAGAGAAAGAAAGTGCGCAGAGAGAAAGAAAGAGCGCAGAGAGAGAGAAAGAAAGAGCGCAGAGAGAGAAAGAAAGAAAGAGCGCAGAGAGAGAAAGAAAGAGCGCAGAGAGAGAAAGAAAGAGCGTAGAGAGAGAAAGAAAGAGCGCAGAGAGAGAAAGAAAGAAAGAGCGCAGAGAGAGAAAGAAAGAGCACAGAGAGAGAGAAAGAAAGAGCGCAGAGAGAGAGAAAGAAAGCGCAGAGAGAGAGAAAGAAAGAGCGCAGAGAGAGAAAGAAAGAGCGCAGAGAGAGAGAGAGAGCGCAGAGAAAGAAAGAGCACAGAGAGAGAAAGAAAGAAAGAGCGCAGAGAGATAAAGAAAGAGCGCAGAGAGAAAAAAAAGAGTGCAGAGAGAGAGCGCAGAGAGAGAGAGAGCGCAGAGAGAAAGAAATAGCGCGGAGAGAGAGAAAGAAAGTGCGCAGAGAGAGAGAGAGAAAGAGCATAGAGAGAGAAAGAAAGAGCGCAGAGAGAGAAAGAAAGAGCGCAGAGAGAGAAAGAAAGAGCACAGAGAGAGAGAGAGAAAGAAAGAGCGCAGAGAGAGAAAGAAAGAGCGCAGAGAGAGAGAGAGCGCGCAGAGAAAGAAAGAGCGCAGAGAGAGAAAGAAAGAGCGCAGAGAGAGAAAGAAAGAGCGCAGAGAGAGAAAGAAAGAGCGCAGAGAGAGAAAGAAAGAGCGCAGAGAGAGAGAAAGAGCGCAGAGAGAGAGAAAGAGCGCAGAGAGAGAGAAAGAAAGAGCGCAGAGAGAGAAAGAAAGAGCGCAGAGAGAGAGAGAGCGCAGAGAGAGAGAGAGAGTGCAGAGAGAAAGAAAGAGCGCAGAGAGATAGAAAGAAAGTGCGCAGAGAGAGAAAAAGAAAGTGCGCAGAGAGAGAGAGAGAAAGAGCATAGAGAGAGAAAGAAAGAGCGCAGAGAGAGAAAGAAAGAGCGCAGAGAGAGAAAGAAAGAGCACAGAGAGAGAGAGAAAGAAAGAGCGCAGAGAGAGAAAGAAAGAGCGCAGAGAGAGAGAGAGAGCGCAGAGAAAGAAAGAGCGCAGAGAGAGAAAGAAAGAAAGAGCGCAGAGAGAGAAAGAAAGAGCGCAGAGAGAGAAAGAAAGAGTGCAGAGAGAGAGAAAGAGCGCAGAGAGAGAGAAAGAGCGCAGAGAGAGAGAAAGAAAGAGCGCAGAGAGAGAAAGAAAGAGCGCAGAGAGAGAGAGAGAGCGCAGAGAGAGAGAGAGCGCAGAGAGAAAGAAAGAGCGCAGAGAGAAAGAAAGAGCGCAGAGAGAGAGCGCAGAGAGAGAGAAAGAAAGTGCGCAGAGAGAAAGAAAGAGCGCAGAGAGAGAATGAAAGAGCGCAGAGAGAGAGAAAGAAAGAGCGCAGAGAGAGAGAAAGAAAGAGCGCAGAGAGAGAGAAAGAAAGAGCGCAGAGAGAGAAAGAAAGAGCGTAGACAGAGAAAGAAAGAGCGCAGAGAGAGAAAGAAAGAGCGCAGAGAGAAAGAAAGAGCGCAGAGAGAGAAAGAGCGCAGAGAGAGATAGAGCGCAGAGAGAAATAAAGAGCGCAGAGAGAGAGAAAGAGCGCAGAGAGAGAGAAAGAAAGAGCGCAGAGAGAGAGAAAGTAAGAGCGCAGAGAGAGAAAGAAAGAGCGCAGAGAGAGAAAGAAAGAGCGCAGAGAGAGAGAGAATGAGCGCAGAGAGAGAGAAAGAGCGCAGCGAGAGAGAGAGAAAGAGCGCAGAGAGAGAGAAAGAAAGAGCGCAGAGAGAGAAAGAAAGAGCGCAGAGAGAGAGAAAGAAAGAGCGCAGAGAGAGAGAGAAAGAAAGAGCGCAGAGAGAGAGAAAGAAAGAGCGCAGAGAGAGAAAGAAAGAGCGCAGAGAGAGAAAGAAAGAGCGTAGAGAGAGAAAGAAAGAGCGCAGAGAGAGAAAGAAAGAGCGCAGAGAGAGAGAGCGCAGAGAAAGAAAGAGCGCAGAGAGAGAAAGAAAGAAAGAGCGCAGAGAGAGAAAGAAAGAGCGCAGAGAGAGAAAGAAAGAGCGCAGAGAGAGAGAAAGAGCGCAGAGAGAGAGAAAGAGCGCAGAGAGAGAGAAAGAAAGAGCGCAGAGAGAGAAAGAAAGAGCGCAGAGAGAGAGAGAGAGCGCAGAGAGAGAGAGCGCCGAGAGAAAGAAAGAGCACAGAGAGAAAGAAAGAGCGCAGAGAGAGAGAGAGCGCAGAGAGAGAGAAAGAAAGTGCGCAGAGAGAAAGAAAGAGCGTAGAGAGAGAAAGAAAGAGCGCAGAGAGAGAAAGAAAGATCGCAGAGAGAGAAAGAAAGAGCGCAGAGAGAGAGAAAGAGCGCAGGAGAGAAAGAAAGAGCGCAGAGAGAGAGAAAGAAAGAGCGCAGAGAGAGAGAAAGAAAGAGCGCAGAGAGAGAGAAAGAAAGAGCGCAGAGAGAGAGAGAAAGAAAGAGCGCAGAGAGAGAAAGAAAGAGCGCAGAGAGAGAAAGAAAGAGCGTAGAGAGAGAAAGAAAGAGCGCAGAGAGAGAAAGAAAGAGCGCAGAGAGAGAAAGAGCGCAGAGAGAGAGAGAGCGCAGAGAGAAATAAAGAGCGCAGAGAGAGAGAAAGAGCGCAGAGAGAGAGAAAGAAAGAGCGCAGAGAGAGAGAAAGTAAGAGCGCAGAGAGAGAAAGAAAGAGCGCAGAGAGAGAAAGAAAGAGCGCAGAGAGAGAGAGAATGAGCGCAGAGAGAGAGAAAGAGCGCAGCGAGAGAGAGAGAAAGAGCGCAGAGAGAGAGAAAGAAAGAGCGCAGAGAGAGAAAGAAAGAGCGCAGAGAGAGAGAAAGTAAGAGCGCAGAGAGAGAAAGAAAGAGCGCAGAGAGAGAAAGAAAGAGCGCAGAGAGAGAGAGAATGAGCACAGAGAGAGAGAAAGAAAGAGCGCAGAGAGAAAGAAAGAGCGCAGAGAGAGAAAAAGAGCGCAGAGAGAGAGAAAGAAAGTGCGCATAGAGAAAGAAAGAGCGCAGAGAGAGAGAGAGAGAGAGAGAGAAAGAAAGAAAGAGCGCAGAGAGAGAGAAAGAAAGAGCGCAGAGAGAGAGAAAGAAAGAGCGCAGAGAGAGAAAGAAAGAGCGCAGAGAGAGAGAGAGCGCGCAGAGAAAGAAAGAGCGCAGAGAGAGAAAGAAAGAGCGCAGAGAGAGAAAGAAAGAGCGCAGAGAGAGAAAGAAAGAGCGCAGAGAGAGAAAGAAAGAGCGCAGAGAGAGAGAAAGAGCGCAGAGAGAGAGAAAGAGCGCAGAGAGAGAGAAAGAAAGAGCGCAGAGAGAGAAAGAAAGAGCGCAGAGAGAGAGAGAGAGCGCAGAGAGAGAGAGAGAGTGCAGAGAGAAAGAAAGAGCGCAGAGAGATAGAAAGAAAGTGCGCAGAGAGAGAAAAAGAAAGTGCGCAGAGAAAGAAAGAGCGCAGAGAGAGAAAGAAAGAGCGCAGAGAGAGAAAGAAAGAGCGCAGAGAGAGAAAGAAAGAGCGCAGAGAGAGAGAAAGAGCGCAGAGAGAGAGAAAGAGCGCAGAGAGAGAGAAAGAAAGAGCGCAGAGAGAGAAAGAAAGAGCGCAGAGAGAGAGAGAGAGCGCAGAGAGAGAGAGAGAGTGCAGAGAGAAAGAAAGAGCGCAGAGAGAGAAAGAAAGAGCGCAGAGAGAGAGAGAGCGCGCAGAGAAAGAAAGAGCGCAGAGAGAGAAAGAAAGAGCGCAGAGAGAGAAAGAAAGAGCGCAGAGAGAGAAAGAAAGAGCGCAGAGAGAGAAAGAAAGAGCGCAGAGAGAGAGAAAGAGCGCAGAGAGAGAGAAAGAGCGCAGAGAGAGAGAAAGAAAGAGCGCAGAGAGAGAAAGAAAGAGCGCAGAGAGAGAGAGAGAGCGCAGAGAGAGAGAGAGAGTGCAGAGAGAAAGAAAGAGCGCAGAGAGATAGAAAGAAAGTGCGCAGAGAGAGAAAAAGAAAGTGCGCAGAGAGAGAGAGAGAAAGAGCATAGAGAGAGAAAGAAAGAGCGCAGAGAGAGAAAGAAAGAGCGCAGAGAGAGAAAGAAAGAGCACAGAGAGAGAGAGAAAGAAAGAGCGCAGAGAGAGAAAGAAAGAGCGCAGAGAGAGAGAGAGAGCGCAGAGAAAGAAAGAGCGCAGAGAGAGAAAGAAAGAAAGAGCGCAGAGAGAGAAAGAAAGAGCGCAGAGAGAGAAAGAAAGAGTGCAGAGAGAGAGAAAGAGCGCAGAGAGAGAGAAAGAGCGCAGAGAGAGAGAAAGAAAGAGCGCAGAGAGAGAAAGAAAGAGCGCAGAGAGAGAGAGAGAGCGCAGAGAGAGAGAGAGCGCAGAGAGAAAGAAAGAGCGCAGAGAGAAAGAAAGAGCGCAGAGAGAGAGCGCAGAGAGAGAGAAAGAAAGTGCGCAGAGAGAAAGAAAGAGCGCAGAGAGAGAATGAAAGAGCGCAGAGAGAGAGAAAGAAAGAGCGCAGAGAGAGAGAAAGAAAGAGCGCAGAGAGAGAGAAAGAAAGAGCGCAGAGAGAGAAAGAAAGAGCGTAGACAGAGAAAGAAAGAGCGCAGAGAGAGAAAGAAAGAGCGCAGAGAGAAAGAAAGAGCGCAGAGAGAGAAAGAGCGCAGAGAGAGATAGAGCGCAGAGAGAAATAAAGAGCGCAGAGAGAGAGAAAGAGCGCAGAGAGAGAGAAAGAAAGAGCGCAGAGAGAGAGAAAGTAAGAGCGCAGAGAGAGAAAGAAAGAGCGCAGAGAGAGAAAGAAAGAGCGCAGAGAGAGAGAGAATGAGCGCAGAGAGAGAGAAAGAGCGCAGCGAGAGAGAGAGAAAGAGCGCAGAGAGAGAGAAAGAAAGAGCGCAGAGAGAGAAAGAAAGAGCGCAGAGAGAGAGAAAGAAAGAGCGCAGAGAGAGAGAAAGAAAGAGCGCAGAGAGAGAGAAAGAAAGAGCGCAGAGAGAGAAAGAAAGAGCGCAGAGAGAGAAAGAAAGAGCGTAGAGAGAAAGAAAGAGCGCAGAGAGAGAAAGAAAGAGCGCAGAGAGAGAGAGCGCAGAGAAAGAAAGAGCGCAGAGAGAGAAAGAAAGAAAGAGCGCAGAGAGAGAAAGAAAGAGCGCAGAGAGAGAAAGAAAGAGCGCAGAGAGAGAGAAAGAGCGCAGAGAGAGAGAAAGAGCGCAGAGAGAGAGAAAGAAAGAGCGCAGAGAGAGAAAGAAAGAGCGCAGAGAGAGAGAGAGAGCGCAGAGAGAGAGAGCGCCGAGAGAAAGAAAGAGCACAGAGAGAAAGAAAGAGCGCAGAGAGAGAGAGAGCGCAGAGAGAGAGAAAGAAAGTGCGCAGAGAGAAAGAAAGAGCGTAGAGAGAGAAAGAAAGAGCGCAGAGAGAGAAAGAAAGATCGCAGAGAGAGAAAGAAAGAGCGCAGAGAGAGAGAAAGAGCGCAGGAGAGAAAGAAAGAGCGCAGAGAGAGAGAAAGAAAGAGAGCAGAGAGAGAGAAAGAAAGAGCGCAGAGAGAGAGAAAGAAAGAGCGCAGAGAGAGAGAGAAAGAAAGAGCGCAGAGAGAGAAAGAAAGAGCGCAGAGAGAGAAAGAAAGAGCGTAGAGAGAGAAAGAAAGAGCGCAGAGAGAGAAAGAAAGAGCGCAGAGAGAGAAAGAGCGCAGAGAGAGAGAGAGCGCAGAGAGAAATAAAGAGCGCAGAGAGAGAGAAAGAGCGCAGAGAGAGAGAAAGAAAGAGCGCAGAGAGAGAGAAAGTAAGAGCGCAGAGAGAGAAAGAAAGAGCGCAGAGAGAGAAAGAAAGAGCGCAGAGAGAGAGAGAATGAGCGCAGAGAGAGAGAAAGAGCGCAGCGAGAGAGAGAGAAAGAGCGCAGAGAGAGAGAAAGAAAGAGCGCAGAGAGAGAAAGAAAGAGCGCAGAGAGAGAGAAAGTAAGAGCGCAGAGAGAGAAAGAAAGAGCGCAGAGAGAGAAAGAAAGAGCGCAGAGAGAGAGAGAATGAGCGCAGAGAGAGAGAAAGAAAGAGCGCAGAGAGAAAGAAAGAGCGCAGAGAGAGAAAAAGAGCGCAGAGAGAGAGAAAGAAAGTGCGCAGAGAGAAAGAAAGAGCGCAGAGAGAGAGAGAGAGAGAGAGAAAGAAAGAAAGAGCGCAGAGAGAGAGAAAGAAAGAGCGCAGAGAGAGAGAAAGTAAGAGCGCAGAGAGAGAAAAAAAGAGCGCAGAGAGAAAGAAAGAGCGCAGAGAGAGAGAGAGAGAAAGAAAGAGCGCAGAGAGAGAAAGAAAGAGCGCAGAGAGAGAGAAAGAAAGAGCGCAGAGAGAGAAAGAAAGAAAGAGCGCAGAGAGAGAAAGAAAATGCGCAGAGAGAGAAAGAAAGAGCGCAGAGAGAGAAAGAAAGAAAGAGCGCAGAGAGAGAAAGAAAGAAAGAGCGCAGAGAGAGAAAGAAAGAGCACAGAGAGAGAGAAAGAAAGAGCGCAGAGAGAGAGAAAGAAAGAGTGCAGAGAGAGAGAAAGAAAGAGCGCAGAGAGAGAAAGAAAGAAAGAAAGAGCGCAGAGAGAGAAAGAAAGAGCGCAGAGAGAGAAAGAAAGAGCGCAGAGAGAGAAAGAAAGA
This sequence comes from Ascaphus truei, assembly GCF_040206685.1. Taxonomy (NCBI): domain Eukaryota; kingdom Metazoa; phylum Chordata; class Amphibia; order Anura; family Ascaphidae; genus Ascaphus; species Ascaphus truei. Next base: position 324,158 of record NW_027454563.1, on the reverse strand, counting down.
GCGCAGAGAGAGAAAGAAAGAAAGAGCGCAGAGAGAAAGAAAGAGCGCAGAGAGAGAGAAAGAAAGAGCGCAGAGAGAGAGAGAATGAGCGCAGAGAGAGAGAAAGAGCGCAGCGAGAGAGAGAGAAAGAGCGCAGAGAGAGAGAACGAAAGAGCGCAGAGAGAAAGAAAGAGCGCAGAGAGAGAGAAAGAGCGCAGAGAGAGAGAAAGAAAGTGCGCAGAGAGAAAGAAAGAGCGCAGAGAGAAAGAAAGAGCGCAGAGAGAGAGAGAGAAAGAAAGAGCGCAGAGAGAGAGAAAGAAAGAGCGCAGAGAGAGAGAAAGAAAGTGCGCAGAGAGAAAGAAAGAGCGCAGAGAGAGAGAGAGAAAGAAAGAGCGCAGAGAGAGAGAAAGAAAGAGCGCAGAGAGAAAGAAAGAAAGAGCGCAGAGAGAGAAAGAAAATGCGCAGAGAGAGAAAGAAAGAGCGCAGAGAGAGAAAGAAAGAGCGCAGAGAGAGAAAGAAAGAAAGAGCGCAGAGAGAGAAAGAAAGAGCACAGAGAGAGAGAAAGAAAGAGCGCAGAGAGAGAGAGAAATAAAGAGCGCAGAGAGAGAGAAAGAAAGAGCGCAGAGAGAGAAAGAAAGAGCGCAGAGAGAGAGAAAGAATGAGCGCAGAGAGAGAGAAAGAGCGCAGCAAGAGAGAGAGAAAGAGCGCAGAGAGAGAGAAAGAAAGAGCGCAGAGAGAAAGAAAGAGCGCAGAGAGAGGGAAAGAGCGCAGACAGAGAGAAAGAAAGAGCGCAGAGAGAGAGAAAGAAAGAGCGCAGAGAGAGAAAGAAAGAAAGAGCGCAGAGAGAGAAAGAAAGAGCGCAGAGAGAGAAAGAAAGAGCGCAGAGAGAGAAAGAAAGAGCGCAGAGAGAGAAAGAAAGAAAGAGCGCAGAGAGAGAAAGAAAGAAAGAGCGCAGAGAGAGAAAGAAAGAGCACAGAGAGAGAGAAAGAAAGAGCGCAGAGAGAGAGAAAGAAAGAGCGCAGAGAGAGAGAAAGAAAGAGCGCAGAGAGAGAAAGAAAGAGCGCAGAGAGAGAGAGAGAGCGCAGAGAAAGAAAGAGCACAGAGAGAGAAAGAAAGAAAGAGCGCAGAGAGAGAAAGAAAGAGCGCAGAGAGATAAAGAAAGAGCGCAGAGAGATAAAGAAAGAGCGCAGAGAGAAAAAAAAGAGTGCAGAGAGAGCGCAGAGAGAGAGAGAGCGCAGAGAGAAAGAAATAGCGCGGAGAGAGAGAAAGAAAGTGCGCAGAGAGAGAGAGAGAAAGAGCATAGAGAGAGAAAGAAAGAGCGCAGAGAGAGAAAGAAAGAGCGCAGAGAGAGAAAGAAAGAGCACAGAGAGAGAGAGAAAGAAAGAGCGCAGAGAGAGAAAGAAAGAGCGCAGAGAGAGAGAGAGCGCGCAGAGAAAGAAAGAGCGCAGAAAGAGAAAGAAAGAGCGCAGAGAGAGAAAGAAAGAGCGCAGAGAGAGAAAGAAAGAGCGCAGAGAGAGAAAGAAAGAGCGCAGAGAGAGAGAAAGAGCGCAGAGAGAGAGAAAGAGCGCAGAGAGAGAGAAAGAAAGAGCGCAGAGAGAGAAAGAAAGAGCGCAGAGAGAGAGAGAGAGCGCAGAGAGAGAGAGAGTGCAGAGAGAAAGAAAGAGCGCAGAGAGATAGAAAGAAAGTGCGCAGAGAGAGAAAAAGAAAGTGCGCAGAGAGAGAGAGAGAAAGAGCATAGAGAGAGAAAGAAAGAGCGCAGAGAGAGAAAGAAAGAGCGCAGAGAGAGAAAGAAAGAGCACAGAGAGAGAGAGAAAGAAAGAGCGCAGAGAGAGAAAGAAAGAGCGCAGAGAGAGAGAGAGCGCAGAGAAAGAAAGAGCGCAGAGAGAGAAAGAAAGAAAGAGCGCAGAGAGAGAAAGAAAGAGCGCAGAGAGAGAAAGAAAGAGCGCAGAGAGAGAGAAAGAGCGCAGAGAGAGAGAAAGAGCGCAGAGAGAGAGAAAGAAAGAGCGCAGAGAGAGAAAGAAAGAGCGCAGAGAGAGAGAGAGAGCGCAGAGAGAGAGAGAGCGCAGAGACAAAGAAAGAGCGCAGAGAGAAAGAAAGAGCGCAGAGAGAGAGCGCAGAGAGAGAGAAAGAAAGTGCGCAGAGAGAAAGAAAGAGCGCAGAGAGAGAATGAAAGAGCGCAGAGAGAGAGAAAGAAAGAGCGCAGAGAGAGAGAAAGAAAGAGCGCAGAGAGAGAGAAAGAAAGAGCGCAGAGAGAGAAAGAAAGAGCGTAGACAGAGAAAGAAAGAGCGCAGAGAGAGAAAGAAAGAGCGCAGAGAGAGAAAGAAAGAGCGCAGAGAGAGAAAGAAAGAGCGCAGAGAGAGAAAGAGCGCAGAGAGAGAGAGAGCGCAGAGAGAAATAAAGAGCGCAGAGAGAGAAAAAGAGCGCAGAGAGAAAGAAAGAAAGTGCGCAGAGAGAAAGAAAGAGCGCAGAGAGAGAGAGAGAGAGAGAGAAAGAAAGAGCGCAGAGAGAGAGAAAGAAAGAGCGCAGAGAGAGAGAAAGTAAGAGCGCAGAGAGAGAAAAAAAGAGCGCAGAGAGAAAGAAAGAGCGCAGAGAGAGAGAGAGAAAGAAAGAGCGCAGAGAGAGAAAGAAAGAGCGCAGAGAGAGAGAAAGAAAGAGCGCAGAGAGAGAAAGAAAGAAAGAGCGCAGAGAGAGAAAGAAAATGCGCAGAGAGAGAAAGAAAGAGCGCAGAGAGAGAAAGAAAGAGCGCAGAGAGAGAAAGAAAGAAAGAGCGCAGAGAGAGAAAGAAAGAGCACAGAGAGAGAGAAAGAAAGAGCGCAGAGAGAGAGAAAGAAAGAGTGCAGAGAGAGAGAAAGAAAGAGCGCAGAGAGAGAAAGAAAGAAAGAAAGAGCGCAGAGAGAGAAAGAAAGAGCGCAGAGAGAGAAAGAAAGAGCGCAGAGAGAGAAAGAAAGAGCGCAGAGAGAAAGAAAGAAAGAGCGCAGAGAGAAAGAAAGAGCGCAGAGAGAGAAAGAAAGAGCGCAGAGAGAGAGAGAATGAGCGCAGAGAGAGAGAAAGAGCGCAGCGAGAGAGAGAGAAAGAGCGCAGAGAGAGAGAAAGAAAGAGCGCAGAGAGAAAGAAAGAGCGCAGAGAGAGAGAAAGAGCGCAGAGAGAGAGAAAGAAAGTGCGCAGAGAGAAAGAAAGAGCGCAGAGAGAGAGAGAGAAAGAAAGAGCGCAGAGAGAGAGAAAGAAAGAGCGCAGAGAGAGAGAAAGAAAGTGCGCAGAGAGAAAGAAAGAGCGCAGAGAGAGAGAGAGAAAGAAAGAGCGCAGAGAGAGAGAAAGAAAGAGCGCAGAGAGAAAGAAAGAAAGAGCGCAGAGAGAGAAAGAAAATGCGCAGAGAGAGAAAGAAAGAGCGCAGAGAGAGAAAGAAAGAGCGCAGAGAGAGAAAGAAAGAAAGAGCGCAGAGAGAGAAAGAAAGAGCACAGAGAGAGAGAAATAAAGAGCGCAGAGAGAGAGAAATAAAGAGCGCAGAGAGAAAGAAAGAAAGAGCGCAGAGAGAGAAAGAAAATGCGCAGAGAGAGAAAGAAAGAGCGCAGAGAGAGAGAAAGAAAGAGTGCAGAGAGAGAGAAAGAAAGAGCGCAGAGAGAGAAAGAAAGAAAGAAAGAGCGCAGAGAGAGAAAGAAAGAGCGCAGAGAGAGAAAGAAAGAGCGCAGAGAGAGAAAGAAAGAGCGCAGAGAGAGAAAGAAAGAAAGAGCGCAGAGAGAAAGCAAGAGCGCAGAGAGAGAAAGAAAGAGCGCAGAGAGAGAGAGAATGAGCGCAGAGAGAGAGAAAGAGCGCAGCGAGAGAGAGAGAAAGAGCGCAGAGAGAGAGAAAGAAAGAGCGCAGAGAGAAAGAAAGAGCGCAGAGAGAGAGAAAGAGCACAGAGAGAGAGAAATAAAGTGCGCAGAGAGAAAGAAAGAGCGCAGAGAGAGAGAGAGAAAGAAAGAGCGCAGAGAGAGAGAAAGAAAGAGCGCAGAGAGAGAGAAAGAAAGTGCGCAGAGAGAAAGAAAGAGCGCAGAGAGAGAGAGAGAAAGAAAGAGCGCAGAGAGAGAGAAAGAAAGAGCGCAGAGAGAAAGAAAGAAAGAGCGCAGAGAGAGAAAGAAAATGCGCAGAGAGAGAAAGAAAGAGCGCAGAGAGAGAAAGAAAGAGCGCAGAGAGAGAAAGAAAGAAAGAGCGCAGAGAGAGAAAGAAAGAGCACAGAGAGAGAGAAATAAAGAGCGCAGAGAGAGAGAAATAAAGAGCGCAGAGAGAGAGAAAGAAAGAGCGCAGAGAGAGAAAGAAAGAGCGCAGAGAGAGAGAAAGAATGAGCGCAGAGAGAGAAAGAATGAGCGCAGAGAGAGAGAAAGAGCGCAGCAAGAGAGAGAGAAAGAGCGCAGAGAGAGAGAAAGAAAGAGCGCAGAGAGAAAGAAAGAGCGCAGAGAGAGGGAAAGAGCGCAGAGAGAGAGAAAGAAAGTGCGCAGAGAGAAAGAAAGAGCGCAGAGAGAGAGAAAGAAAGAGCGCAGAGAGAGAAAGAAAGAAAGAGCGCAGAGAGAGAGAGAAAGAGCGCAGAGAGAGAAAGAAAGAGCGCAGAGAGAGAAAGAAAGAGCGCAGAGAGAGAAAGAAAGAAAGAGCGCAGAGAGAGAAAGAAAGAGCACAGAGAGAGAGAAAGAAAGAGCGCAGAGAGAGAGAAAGAAAGAGCGCAGAGAGAGAGAAAGAAAGAGCGCAGAGAGAGAGAAAGAAAGAGCGCAGAGAGAGAGAGAGAGCGCAGAGAAAGAAAGAGCACAGAGAGAGAAAGAAAGAAAGAGCGCAGAGAGAGAAAGAAAGAGCGCAGAGAGATAAAGAAAGAGCACAGAGAGAAAAAAAAGAGTGCAGAGAGAGAGCGCAGAGAGAGAGAGAGCGCAGAGAGAAAGAAATAGCGCAGAGAGAGAGAAAGAAAGTGCGCAGAGAGAGAGAGAGAAAGAGCATAGAGAGAGAAAGAAAGAGCGCAGAGAGAGAAAGAAAGAGCGCAGAGAGAGAAAGAAAGAGCACAGAGAGAGAGAGAAAGAAAGAGCGCAGAGAGAGAAAGAAAGAGCGCAGAGAGAGAGAGAGAGCGCAGAGAAAGAAAGAGCGCAGAGAGAGAAAGAAAGAGCGCAGAGAGAGAAAGAAAGAGCGCAGAGAGAGAAAGAAAGAGCGCAGAGAGAGAGAAAGAGCGCAGAGAGAGAGAAAGAAAGAGCGCAGAGAGAGAAAGAAAGAGCGCAGAGAGAGAAAGAAAGAGCGCAGAGAGAGAGAGAGAGAGCGCAGAGAGAGAGAGAGTGCAGAGAGAAAGAAAGAGCGCAGAGAGATAGAAAGAAAGTGCGCAGAGAGAGAAAAAGAAAGTGCGCAGAGAGAGAGAGAAAGAGCATAGAAAGAGAAAGAAAGAGCGCAGAGAGAGAAAGAAAGAGCGCAGAGAGAGAAAGAAAGAGCACAGAGAGAGAGAGAAAGAAAGAGCGCAGAGAGAGAAAGAAAGAGCGCAGAGAGAGAGAGAGAGCGCAGAGAAAGAAAGAGCGCAGAGAGAGAAAGAAAGAAAGAGCGCAGAGAGAGAAAGAAAGAGCGCAGAGAGAGAAAGAAAGAGCGCAGAGAGAGAGAAAGAGCGCAGAGAGAGAGAAAGAGCGCAGAGAGAGAGAAAGAAAGAGCGCAGAGAGAGAAAGAAAGAGCGCAGAGAGAGAGAGAGCGCAGAGAGAGAGAGAGCGCAGAGAGAAAGAAAGAGCGCAGAGAGAAAGAAAGAGCGCAGAGAGAGAGAGAGCGCAGAGAGAGAGAAAGAAAGTGCGCAGAGAGAAAGAAAGAGCGCAGAGAGAGAATGAAAGAGCGCAGAGAGAGAGAAAGAAAGAAAGATCGCAGAGAGAGAAAGAAAGAGCGCAGAGAGAGAGAAAGAGCGCAGGAGAGAAAGAAAGAGCGCAGAGAGAGAGAAAGAAAAAGCGCAGAGAGAGAGAAAGAAAGAGCGCAGAGAGAGAGAAAGAAAGAGCGCAGAGAGAGAAAGAAAGAGCGCAGAGAGAGAAAGAAAGAGCGTAGACAGAGAAAGAAAGAGCGCAGAGAGAGAAAGAAAGAGCGCAGAGAGAGAAAGAGCGCAGAGAGAGAGAGAGCGCAGAGAGAAATAAAGAGCGCAGAGAGAAAGTAAGAGCGCAGAGAGAGAAAGAAAGAGCGCAGAGAGAGAAAGAAAGAGCGCAGAGAGAGAGAGAATGAGCGCAGAGAGAGAGAAAGAGCGCAGCGAGAGAGAGAGAAAGAGCGCAGAGAGAGAGAAAGAAAGAGCGCAGAGAGATAGAAAGAGCGCAGAGAGAGAGAAAGTAAGAGCGCAGAGAGAGAAAGAAAGAGCGCAGAGAGAGAAAGAAAGAGCGCAGAGAGAGAGAGAATGAGCGCAGAGAGAGAGAAAGAGTGCAGCGAGAGAGAGAGAGAAAGAGCGCAGAGAGAGAGAAAGAAAGAGCGCAGAGAGAAAGAAAGAGCGCAGAGAGAGAAAAAGAGCGCAGAGAGAGAGAAAGAAAGTGCGCAGAGAGAAAGAAAGAGCGCAGAGAGAGAGAGAGAAAGAAAGAGCGCAGAGAGAGAGAAAGAAAGAGCGCAGAGAGAGAAAGAAAGAGCGCAGAGAGAGAGAGAGAGCGCAGAGAGAGAGAGAGCGCAGAGAGAAAGAAAGAGCGCAGAGAGAAAGAAAGAGCGCAGAGAGAGAGAGAGCGCAGAGAGAGAGAAAGAAAGTGCGCAGAGAGAAAGAAAGAGCGCAGAGAGAGAATGAAAGAGCGCAGAGAGAGAGAAAGAAAGAAAGATCGCAGAGAGAGAAAGAAAGAGCGCAGAGAGAGAGAAAGAGCGCAGGAGAGAAAGAAAGAGCGCAGAGAGAGAGAAAGAAAAAGCGCAGAGAGAGAGAAAGAAAGAGCGCAGAGAGAGAGAAAGAAAGAGCGCAGAGAGAGAAAGAAAGAGCGCAGAGAGAGAAAGAAAGAGCGTAGACAGAGAAAGAAAGAGCGCAGAGAGAGAAAGAAAGAGCGCAGAGAGAGAAAGAGCGCAGAGAGAGAGAGAGCGCAGAGAGAAATAAAGAGCGCAGAGAGAAAGTAAGAGCGCAGAGAGAGAAAGAAAGAGCGCAGAGAGAGAAAGAAAGAGCGCAGAGAGAGAGAATGAGCGCAGAGAGAGAGAAAGAGCGCAGCGAGAGAGAGAGAAAGAGCGCAGAGAGAGAGAAAGAAAGAGCGCAGAGAGATAGAAAGAGCGCAGAGAGAGAGAAAGTAAGAGCGCAGAGAGAGAAAGAAAGAGCGCAGAGAGAGAAAGAAAGAGCGCAGAGAGAGAGAGAATGAGCGCAGAGAGAGAGAAAGAGTGCAGCGAGAGAGAGAGAGAAAGAGCGCAGAGAGAGAGAAAGAAAGAGCGCAGAGAGAAAGAAAGAGCGCAGAGAGAGAAAAAGAGCGCAGAGAGAGAGAAAGAAAGTGCGCAGAGAGAAAGAAAGAGCGCAGAGAGAGAGAGAGAAAGAAAGAGCGCAGAGAGAGAGAAAGAAAGAGCGCAGAGAGAGAGAAAGTAAGAGCGCAGAGAGAGAAAGAAAGAGCGCAGAGAGAGAAAGAAAGAGCGCAGAGAGAGAGAGAAAGAGCGCTGAGAGAGAGAAAGAGCGCAGCGAGAGAGAGAGAAAGAGCGCAGAGAGAGAGAAAGAAAGAGCGCAGAGAGATAGAAAGAGCGCAGAGAGAGAGAAAGTAAGAGCGCAGAGAGAGAAAGAAAGAGCGCAGAGAGAGAAAGAAAGAGCGCAGAGAGAGAGAGAATGAGCGCAGAGAGAGAGAAAGAGTGCAGCGAGAGACAGAGAGAAAGAGCGCAGAGAGAGAGAAAGAAAGAGCGCAGAGAGAAAGAAAGAGCGCAGAGAGAGAAAAAGAGCGCAGAGAGAGAGAAAGAAAGAGCGCAGAGAGAGAAAGAAAGAAAGAGCGCAGAGAGAAAGAAAGAGCGCAGAGAGAGAGAAAGAAAGAGCGCAGAGAGAGAGAGAATGAGCGCAGAGAGAGAGAAAGAGCGCAGCGAGAGAGAGAGAAAGAGCGCAGAGAGAGAGAACGAAAGAGCGCAGAGAGAAAGAAAGAGCGCAGAGAGAGAGAAAGAGCGCAGAGAGAGAGAAAGAAAGTGCGCAGAGAGAAAGAAAGAGCGCAGAGAGAAAGAAAGAGCGCAGAGAGAGAGAGAGAAAGAAAGAGCGCAGAGAGAGAGAAAGAAAGAGCGCAGAGAGAGAGAAAGAAAGTGCGCAGAGAGAAAGAAAGAGCGCAGAGAGAGAGAGAGAAAGAAAGAGCGCAGAGAGAGAGAAAGAAAGAGCGCAGAGAGAAAGAAAGAAAGAGCGCAGAGAGAGAAAGAAAATGCGCAGAGAGAGAAAGAAAGAGCGCAGAGAGAGAAAGAAAGAGCGCAGAGAGAGAAAGAAAGAAAGAGCGCAGAGAGAGAAAGAAAGAGCACAGAGAGAGAGAAAGAAAGAGCGCAGAGAGAGAGAGAAATAAAGAGCGCAGAGAGAGAGAAAGAAAGAGCGCAGAGAGAGAAAGAAAGAGCGCAGAGAGAGAGAAAGAATGAGCGCAGAGAGAGAGAAAGAGCGCAGCAAGAGAGAGAGAAAGAGCGCAGAGAGAGAGAAAGAAAGAGCGCAGAGAGAAAGAAAGAGCGCAGAGAGAGGGAAAGAGCGCAGACAGAGAGAAAGAAAGAGCGCAGAGAGAGAGAAAGAAAGAGCGCAGAGAGAGAAAGAAAGAAAGAGCGCAGAGAGAGAAAGAAAGAGCGCAGAGAGAGAAAGAAAGAGCGCAGAGAGAGAAAGAAAGAGCGCAGAGAGAGAAAGAAAGAAAGAGCGCAGAGAGAGAAAGAAAGAAAGAGCGCAGAGAGAGAAAGAAAGAGCACAGAGAGAGAGAAAGAAAGAGCGCAGAGAGAGAGAAAGAAAGAGCGCAGAGAGAGAGAAAGAAAGAGCGCAGAGAGAGAAAGAAAGAGCGCAGAGAGAGAGAGAGAGCGCAGAGAAAGAAAGAGCACAGAGAGAGAAAGAAAGAAAGAGCGCAGAGAGAGAAAGAAAGAGCGCAGAGAGATAAAGAAAGAGCGCAGAGAGATAAAGAAAGAGCGCAGAGAGAAAAAAAAGAGTGCAGAGAGAGCGCAGAGAGAGAGAGAGCGCAGAGAGAAAGAAATAGCGCGGAGAGAGAGAAAGAAAGTGCGCAGAGAGAGAGAGAGAAAGAGCATAGAGAGAGAAAGAAAGAGCGCAGAGAGAGAAAGAAAGAGCGCAGAGAGAGAAAGAAAGAGCACAGAGAGAGAGAGAAAGAAAGAGCGCAGAGAGAGAAAGAAAGAGCGCAGAGAGAGAGAGAGCGCGCAGAGAAAGAAAGAGCGCAGAAAGAGAAAGAAAGAGCGCAGAGAGAGAAAGAAAGAGCGCAGAGAGAGAAAGAAAGAGCGCAGAGAGAGAAAGAAAGAGCGCAGAGAGAGAGAAAGAGCGCAGAGAGAGAGAAAGAGCGCAGAGAGAGAGAAAGAAAGAGCGCAGAGAGAGAAAGAAAGAGCGCAGAGAGAGAGAGAGAGCGCAGAGAGAGAGAGAGTGCAGAGAGAAAGAAAGAGCGCAGAGAGATAGAAAGAAAGTGCGCAGAGAGAGAAAAAGAAAGTGCGCAGAGAGAGAGAGAGAAAGAGCATAGAGAGAGAAAGAAAGAGCGCAGAGAGAGAAAGAAAGAGCGCAGAGAGAGAAAGAAAGAGCACAGAGAGAGAGAGAAAGAAAGAGCGCAGAGAGAGAAAGAAAGAGCGCAGAGAGAGAGAGAGCGCAGAGAAAGAAAGAGCGCAGAGAGAGAAAGAAAGAAAGAGCGCAGAGAGAGAAAGAAAGAGCGCAGAGAGAGAAAGAAAGAGCGCAGAGAGAGAGAAAGAGCGCAGAGAGAGAGAAAGAGCGCAGAGAGAGAGAAAGAAAGAGCGCAGAGAGAGAAAGAAAGAGCGCAGAGAGAGAGAGAGAGCGCAGAGAGAGAGAGAGCGCAGAGACAAAGAAAGAGCGCAGAGAGAAAGAAAGAGCGCAGAGAGAGAGCGCAGAGAGAGAGAAAGAAAGTGCGCAGAGAGAAAGAAAGAGCGCAGAGAGAGAATGAAAGAGCGCAGAGAGAGAGAAAGAAAGAGCGCAGAGAGAGAGAAAGAAAGAGCGCAGAGAGAGAGAAAGAAAGAGCGCAGAGAGAGAAAGAAAGAGCGTAGACAGAGAAAGAAAGAGCGCAGAGAGAGAAAGAAAGAGCGCAGAGAGAGAAAGAAAGAGCGCAGAGAGAGAAAGAAAGAGCGCAGAGAGAGAAAGAGCGCAGAGAGAGAGAGAGCGCAGAGAGAAATAAAGAGCGCAGAGAGAGAAAAAGAGCGCAGAGAGAAAGAAAGAAAGTGCGCAGAGAGAAAGAAAGAGCGCAGAGAGAGAGAGAGAGAGAGAGAAAGAAAGAGCGCAGAGAGAGAGAAAGAAAGAGCGCAGAGAGAGAGAAAGTAAGAGCGCAGAGAGAGAAAAAAAGAGCGCAGAGAGAAAGAAAGAGCGCAGAGAGAGAGAGAGAAAGAAAGAGCGCAGAGAGAGAAAGAAAGAGCGCAGAGAGAGAGAAAGAAAGAGCGCAGAGAGAGAAAGAAAGAAAGAGCGCAGAGAGAGAAAGAAAATGCGCAGAGAGAGAAAGAAAGAGCGCAGAGAGAGAAAGAAAGAGCGCAGAGAGAGAAAGAAAGAAAGAGCGCAGAGAGAGAAAGAAAGAGCACAGAGAGAGAGAAAGAAAGAGCGCAGAGAGAGAGAAAGAAAGAGTGCAGAGAGAGAGAAAGAAAGAGCGCAGAGAGAGAAAGAAAGAAAGAAAGAGCGCAGAGAGAGAAAGAAAGAGCGCAGAGAGAGAAAGAAAGAGCGCAGAGAGAGAAAGAAAGAGCGCAGAGAGAAAGAAAGAAAGAGCGCAGAGAGAAAGAAAGAGCGCAGAGAGAGAAAGAAAGAGCGCAGAGAGAGAGAGAATGAGCGCAGAGAGAGAGAAAGAGCGCAGCGAGAGAGAGAGAAAGAGCGCAGAGAGAGAGAAAGAAAGAGCGCAGAGAGAAAGAAAGAGCGCAGAGAGAGAGAAAGAGCGCAGAGAGAGAGAAAGAAAGTGCGCAGAGAGAAAGAAAGAGCGCAGAGAGAGAGAGAGAAAGAAAGAGCGCAGAGAGAGAGAAAGAAAGAGCGCAGAGAGAGAGAAAGAAAGTGCGCAGAGAGAAAGAAAGAGCGCAGAGAGAGAGAGAGAAAGAAAGAGCGCAGAGAGAGAGAAAGAAAGAGCGCAGAGAGAAAGAAAGAAAGAGCGCAGAGAGAGAAAGAAAATGCGCAGAGAGAGAAAGAAAGAGCGCAGAGAGAGAAAGAAAGAGCGCAGAGAGAGAAAGAAAGAAAGAGCGCAGAGAGAGAAAGAAAGAGCACAGAGAGAGAGAAATAAAGAGCGCAGAGAGAGAGAAATAAAGAGCGCAGAGAGAAAGAAAGAAAGAGCGCAGAGAGAGAAAGAAAATGCGCAGAGAGAGAAAGAAAGAGCGCAGAGAGAGAGAAAGAAAGAGTGCAGAGAGAGAGAAAGAAAGAGCGCAGAGAGAGAAAGAAAGAAAGAAAGAGCGCAGAGAGAGAAAGAAAGAGCGCAGAGAGAGAAAGAAAGAGCGCAGAGAGAGAAAGAAAGAGCGCAGAGAGAGAAAGAAAGAAAGAGCGCAGAGAGAAAGCAAGAGCGCAGAGAGAGAAAGAAAGAGCGCAGAGAGAGAGAGAATGAGCGCAGAGAGAGAGAAAGAGCGCAGCGAGAGAGAGAGAAAGAGCGCAGAGAGAGAGAAAGAAAGAGCGCAGAGAGAAAGAAAGAGCGCAGAGAGAGAGAAAGAGCACAGAGAGAGAGAAATAAAGTGCGCAGAGAGAAAGAAAGAGCGCAGAGAGAGAGAGAGAAAGAAAGAGCGCAGAGAGAGAGAAAGAAAGAGCGCAGAGAGAGAGAAAGAAAGTGCGCAGAGAGAAAGAAAGAGCGCAGAGAGAGAGAGAGAAAGAAAGAGCGCAGAGAGAGAGAAAGAAAGAGCGCAGAGAGAAAGAAAGAAAGAGCGCAGAGAGAGAAAGAAAATGCGCAGAGAGAGAAAGAAAGAGCGCAGAGAGAGAAAGAAAGAGCGCAGAGAGAGAAAGAAAGAAAGAGCGCAGAGAGAGAAAGAAAGAGCACAGAGAGAGAGAAATAAAGAGCGCAGAGAGAGAGAAATAAAGAGCGCAGAGAGAGAGAAAGAAAGAGCGCAGAGAGAGAAAGAAAGAGCGCAGAGAGAGAGAAAGAATGAGCGCAGAGAGAGAAAGAATGAGCGCAGAGAGAGAGAAAGAGCGCAGCAAGAGAGAGAGAAAGAGCGCAGAGAGAGAGAAAGAAAGAGCGCAGAGAGAAAGAAAGAGCGCAGAGAGAGGGAAAGAGCGCAGAGAGAGAGAAAGAAAGTGCGCAGAGAGAAAGAAAGAGCGCAGAGAGAGAGAAAGAAAGAGCGCAGAGAGAGAAAGAAAGAAAGAGCGCAGAGAGAGAGAGAAAGAGCGCAGAGAGAGAAAGAAAGAGCGCAGAGAGAGAAAGAAAGAGCGCAGAGAGAGAAAGAAAGAAAGAGCGCAGAGAGAGAAAGAAAGAGCACAGAGAGAGAGAAAGAAAGAGCGCAGAGAGAGAGAAAGAAAGAGCGCAGAGAGAGAGAAAGAAAGAGCGCAGAGAGAGAGAAAGAAAGAGCGCAGAGAGAGAGAGAGAGCGCAGAGAAAGAAAGAGCACAGAGAGAGAAAGAAAGAAAGAGCGCAGAGAGAGAAAGAAAGAGCGCAGAGAGATAAAGAAAGAGCACAGAGAGAAAAAAAAGAGTGCAGAGAGAGAGCGCAGAGAGAGAGAGAGCGCAGAGAGAAAGAAATAGCGCAGAGAGAGAGAAAGAAAGTGCGCAGAGAGAGAGAGAGAAAGAGCATAGAGAGAGAAAGAAAGAGCGCAGAGAGAGAAAGAAAGAGCGCAGAGAGAGAAAGAAAGAGCACAGAGAGAGAGAGAAAGAAAGAGCGCAGAGAGAGAAAGAAAGAGCGCAGAGAGAGAGAGAGAGCGCAGAGAAAGAAAGAGCGCAGAGAGAGAAAGAAAGAGCGCAGAGAGAGAAAGAAAGAGCGCAGAGAGAGAAAGAAAGAGCGCAGAGAGAGAGAAAGAGCGCAGAGAGAGAGAAAGAAAGAGCGCAGAGAGAGAAAGAAAGAGCGCAGAGAGAGAAAGAAAGAGCGCAGAGAGAGAGAGAGAGCGCAGAGAGAGAGAGAGTGCAGAGAGAAAGAAAGAGCGCAGAGAGATAGAAAGAAAGTGCGCAGAGAGAGAAAAAGAAAGTGCGCAGAGAGAGAGAGAAAGAGCATAGAAAGAGAAAGAAAGAGCGCAGAGAGAGAAAGAAAGAGCGCAGAGAGAGAAAGAAAGAGCACAGAGAGAGAGAGAAAGAAAGAGCGCAGAGAGAGAAAGAAAGAGCGCAGAGAGAGAGAGAGAGCGCAGAGAAAGAAAGAGCGCAGAGAGAGAAAGAAAGAAAGAGCGCAGAGAGAGAAAGAAAGAGCGCAGAGAGAGAAAGAAAGAGCGCAGAGAGAGAGAAAGAGCGCAGAGAGAGAGAAAGAGCGCAGAGAGAGAGAAAGAAAGAGCGCAGAGAGAGAAAGAAAGAGCGCAGAGAGAGAGAGAGCGCAGAGAGAGAGAGAGCGCAGAGAGAAAGAAAGAGCGCAGAGAGAAAGAAAGAGCGCAGAGAGAGAGAGAGCGCAGAGAGAGAGAAAGAAAGTGCGCAGAGAGAAAGAAAGAGCGCAGAGAGAGAATGAAAGAGCGCAGAGAGAGAGAAAGAAAGAAAGATCGCAGAGAGAGAAAGAAAGAGCGCAGAGAGAGAGAAAGAGCGCAGGAGAGAAAGAAAGAGCGCAGAGAGAGAGAAAGAAAAAGCGCAGAGAGAGAGAAAGAAAGAGCGCAGAGAGAGAGAAAGAAAGAGCGCAGAGAGAGAAAGAAAGAGCGCAGAGAGAGAAAGAAAGAGCGTAGACAGAGAAAGAAAGAGCGCAGAGAGAGAAAGAAAGAGCGCAGAGAGAGAAAGAGCGCAGAGAGAGAGAGAGCGCAGAGAGAAATAAAGAGCGCAGAGAGAAAGTAAGAGCGCAGAGAGAGAAAGAAAGAGCGCAGAGAGAGAAAGAAAGAGCGCAGAGAGAGAGAGAATGAGCGCAGAGAGAGAGAAAGAGCGCAGCGAGAGAGAGAGAAAGAGCGCAGAGAGAGAGAAAGAAAGAGCGCAGAGAGATAGAAAGAGCGCAGAGAGAGAGAAAGTAAGAGCGCAGAGAGAGAAAGAAAGAGCGCAGAGAGAGAAAGAAAGAGCGCAGAGAGAGAGAGAATGAGCGCAGAGAGAGAGAAAGAGTGCAGAGAGAGAGAAAGAAAGTGCGCAGAGAGAAAGAAAGAGCGCAGAGAGAGAGAGAGAAAGAAAGAGCGCAGAGAGAGAAAAAGAGCGCAGAGAGAGAGAAAGAAAGTGCGCAGAGAGAAAGAAAGAGCGCAGAGAGAGAGAGAGAAAGAAAGAGCGCAGAGAGAGAGAAAGAAAGAGCGCAGAGAGAGAAAGAAAGAGCGCAGAGAGAGAGAGAGCGCAGAGAGAGAGAGAGCGCAGAGAGAAAGAAAGAGCGCAGAGAGAAAGAAAGAGCGCAGAGAGAGAGAGAGCGCAGAGAGAGAGAAAGAAAGTGCGCAGAGAGAAAGAAAGAGCGCAGAGAGAGAATGAAAGAGCGCAGAGAGAGAGAAAGAAAGAAAGATCGCAGAGAGAGAAAGAAAGAGCGCAGAGAGAGAGAAAGAGCGCAGGAGAGAAAGAAAGAGCGCAGAGAGAGAGAAAGAAAAAGCGCAGAGAGAGAGAAAGAAAGAGCGCAGAGAGAGAGAAAGAAAGAGCGCAGAGAGAGAAAGAAAGAGCGCAGAGAGAGAAAGAAAGAGCGTAGACAGAGAAAGAAAGAGCGCAGAGAGAGAAAGAAAGAGCGCAGAGAGAGAAAGAGCGCAGAGAGAGAGAGAGCGCAGAGAGAAATAAAGAGCGCAGAGAGAAAGTAAGAGCGCAGAGAGAGAAAGAAAGAGCGCAGAGAGAGAAAGAAAGAGCGCAGAGAGAGAGAATGAGCGCAGAGAGAGAGAAAGAGCGCAGCGAGAGAGAGAGAAAGAGCGCAGAGAGAGAGAAAGAAAGAGCGCAGAGAGATAGAAAGAGCGCAGAGAGAGAGAAAGTAAGAGCGCAGAGAGAGAAAGAAAGAGCGCAGAGAGAGAAAGAAAGAGCGCAGAGAGAGAGAGAATGAGCGCAGAGAGAGAGAAAGAGTGCAGCGAGAGAGAGAGAGAAAGAGCGCAGAGAGAGAGAAAGAAAGAGCGCAGAGAGAAAGAAAGAGCGCAGAGAGAGAAAAAGAGCGCAGAGAGAGAGAAAGAAAGTGCGCAGAGAGAAAGAAAGAGCGCAGAGAGAGAGAGAGAAAGAAAGAGCGCAGAGAGAGAGAAAGAAAGAGCGCAGAGAGAGAGAAAGTAAGAGCGCAGAGAGAGAAAGAAAGAGCGCAGAGAGAGAAAGAAAGAGCGCAGAGAGAGAGAGAAAGAGCGCTGAGAGAGAGAAAGAGCGCAGCGAGAGAGAGAGAAAGAGCGCAGAGAGAGAGAAAGAAAGAGCGCAGAGAGATAGAAAGAGCGCAGAGAGAGAGAAAGTAAGAGCGCAGAGAGAGAAAGAAAGAGCGCAGAGAGAGAAAGAAAGAGCGCAGAGAGAGAGAGAATGAGCGCAGAGAGAGAGAAAGAGTGCAGCGAGAGACAGAGAGAAAGAGCGCAGAGAGAGAGAAAGAAAGAGCGCAGAGAGAAAGAAAGAGCGCAGAGAGAGAAAAAGAGCGCAGAGAGAGAGAAAGAAAGTGCGCAGAGAGAAAGAAAGAGCGCAGAGAGAGAGAGAGAAAGAAAGAGCGCAGAGAGAAAGAAAGAGCGCAGAGAGAGAGAAAGTAAGAGCGCAGAGAGAGAAAGAAAGAGCGCAGAGAGAGAAAGAAAGAGCGCAGAGAGAGAGAGAATGAGCGCAGAGAGAGAGAAAGAGCGCAGCGAGAGAGAGAGAAAGAGCGCAGAGAGAGAGAAAGAAAGAGCGCAGAGAGAGAGAAAGAAAGAGCGCAGAGAGAGAGAGAAAGAAAAAGCGCAGAGAGAGAAAGAAAGAGCGCAGAGAGAGAAAGAAAGAGCGCAGAGAGAGAAAGAAAGAGCACAGAGAGAGAGAGAAAGAGCGCAGAGAAAGAGCACAGAGAGAGAGAAAGAAAGAGCGCAGAGAGAGAGAAAGAAAGAGCGCAGAGAGAGAAAGAAAGAGCGCAGAGAGAGAAAGAAAGAGCGCAGAGAGAGAGAGAGTGCAGAGAGAGAGAGCGCAGAGAGAAAGAAAGAGCGCAGAAAGAGAGAAAGAGCGCAGAGAGAGAGAAAGAGCGCAGAGAGAGAGAAAGAAAGTGCGCAGAGAGAAAGAAAGAGCGCAGAGAGAGAGAGAGAAAGAAAGAGCGCAGAGAGAGAGAAAGAAAGAGCGCAGAGAGAGAGAAAGAAAGTGCGCAGAGAGAAAGAAAGAGCGCAGAGAGAGAGAGAGAAAGAAAGAGCGCAGAGAGAGAGAAAGAAAGAGCGCAGAGAGAAAGAAAGAAAGAGCGCAGAGAGAGAAAGAAAATGCGCAGAGAGAGAAAGAAAGAGCGCAGAGAGAGAAAGAAAGAGCGCAGAGAGAGAAAGAAAGAAAGAGCACAGAGAGAGAGAAATAAAGAGCGCAGAGAGAGAGAAATAAAGAGCGCAGAGAGAGAGAAAGAAAGAGCGCAGAGAGAGAAAGAAAGAGCGCAGAGAGAGAGAAAGAATGAGCGCAGAGAGAGAAAGAATGAGCGCAGAGAGAGAGAAAGAGCGCAGCAAGAGAGAGAGAAAGAGCGCAGAGAGAGAGAAAGAAAGAGCGCAGAGAGAAAGAAAGAGCGCAGAGAGAGGGAAAGAGCGCAGAGAGAGAGAAAGAAAGTGCGCAGAGAGAAAGAAAGAGCGCAGAGAGAGAGAAAGAAAGAGCGCAGAGAGAGAAAGAAAGAAAGAAAGAGCGCAGAGAGAGAAAGAAAGAGCGCAGAAAGAGAAAGAAAGAGCGCAGAGAGAGAAAGAAAGAGCGCAGAGAGAGAAAGAAAGAAAGAGCGCAGAGAGAGAAAGAAAGAGCACAGAGAGAGAGAAAGAAAGAGCGCAGAGAGAGAGAAAGAAAGAGCGCAGAGAGAGAGAAAGAAAGAGCGCAGAGAGAGAGAAAGAAAGAGCGCAGAGAGAGAGAGAGAGCGCAGAGAAAGAAAGAGCACAGAGAGAGAAAGAAAGAAAGAGCGCAGAGAGAGAAAGAAAGAGCGCAGAGAGATAAAGAAAGAGCGCAGAGAGAAAAAAAAGAGTGCAGAGAGAGAGCGCAGAGAGAGAGAGAGCGCAGAGAGAAAGAAATAGCGCAGAGAGAGAGAAAGAAAGTGCGCAGAGAGAGAGAGAGAAAGAGCATAGAGAGAGAAAGAAAGAGCGCATAGAGAGAGAAAGAAAGAGCGCAGAGAGAGAAAGAAAGAGCACAGAGAGAGAGAGAAAGAAAGAGCGCAGAGAGAGAAAGAAAGAGCGCAGAGAGAGAGAGAGAGCGCAGAGAAAGAAAGAGCGCAGAGAGAGAAAGAAAGAGCGCAGAGAGAGAAAGAAAGAGCGCAGAGAGAGAAAGAAAGAGCGCAGAGAGAGAGAAAGAGCGCAGAGAGAGAGAAAGAAAGAGCGCAGAGAGAGAAAGAAAGAGCGCAGAGAGAGAAAGAAAGAGCGCAGAGAGAGAGAGAGAGAGAGCGCAGAGAGAGAGAGAGTGCAGAGAGAAAGAAAGAGCGCAGAGAGATAGAAAGAAAGTGCGCAGAGAGAGAAAAAGAAAGTGCGCAGAGAGAGAGAGAGAAAGAGCATAGAAAGAGAAAGAAAGAGCGCAGAGAGAGAAAGAAAGAGCGCAGAGAGAGAAAGAAAGAGCACAGAGAGAGAGAGAAAGAAAGAGCGCAGAGAGAGAAAGAAAGAGCGCAGAGAGAGAGAGCGCAGAGAAAGAAAGAGCGCAGAGAGAGAAAGAAAGAAAGAGCGCAGAGAGAGAAAGAAAGAGCGCAGAGAGAGAAAGAAAGAGCGCAGAGAGAGAGAAAGAGCGCAGAGAGAGAGAAAGAGCGCAGAGAGAGAGAAAGAAAGAGCGCAGAGAGAGAAAGAAAGAGCGCAGAGAGAGAGAGCGCAGAGAGAGAGAGAGCGCAGAGAGAAAGAAAGAGCGCAGAGAGAAAGAAAGAGCGCAGAGAGAGAGAGAGCGCAGAGAGAGAGAAAGAAAGTGCGCAGAGAGAAAGAAAGAGCGCAGAGAGAGAATGAAAGAGCGCAGAGAGAGAGAAAGAAAGAAAGATCGCAGAGAGAGAAAGAAAGAGCGCAGAGAGAGAGAAAGAGCGCAGGAGAGAAAGAAAGAGCGCAGAGAGAGAGAAAGAAAAAGCGCAGAGAGAGAGAAAGAAAGAGCGCAGAGAGAGAGAAAGAAAGAGCGCAGAGAGAGAAAGAAAGAGCGCAGAGAGAGAAAGAAAGAGCGTAGACAGAGAAAGAAAGAGCGCAGAGAGAGAAAGAAAGAGCGCAGAGAGAGAAAGAGCGCAGAGAGAGAGAGAGCGCAGAGAGAAATAAAGAGCGCAGAGAGAAAGTAAGAGCGCAGAGAGAGAAAGAAAGAGCGCAGAGAGAGAAAGAAAGAGCACAGAGAGAGAGAGAATGAGCGCAGAGAGAGAGAAAGAGCGCAGCGAGAGAGAGAGAAAGAGTGCAGAGAGAGAGAAAGAAAGAGCGCAGAGAGATAGAAAGAGCGCAGAGAGAGAGAAAGTAAGAGCGCAGAGAGAGAAAGAAAGAGCGCAGAGAGAGAAAGAAAGAGCGCAGAGAGAGAGAGAATGAGCGCAGAGAGAGAGAAAGAGTGCAGCGAGAGAGAGAGAGAAAGAGCGCAGAGAGAGAGAAAGAAAGAGCGCAGAGAGAAAGAAAGAGCGCAGAGAGAGAAAAAGAGCGCAGAGAGAGAGAAAGAAAGTGCGCAGAGAGAAAGAAAGAGCGCAGAGAGAGAGAGAGAAAGAAAGAGCGCAGAGAGAGAGAAAGAAAGAGCGCAGAGAGAGAGAAAGTAAGAGCGCAGAGAGAGAAAGAAAGAGCGCAGAGAGAGAAAGAAAGAGCGCAGAGAGAGAGAGAGAAAGAGCGCAGAGAGAGAGAAAGAGCGCAGCGAGAGAGAGAGAAAGAGCGCAGAGAGAGAGAAAGAAAGAGCGCAGAGAGATAGAAAGAGCGCAGAGAGAGAGAAAGTAAGAGCGCAGAGAGAGAAAGAAAGAGCGCAGAGAGAGAAAGAAAGAGCGCAGAGAGAGAAAGAAAGAGCGCAGAGAGAGAGAGAATGAGCGCAGAGAGAGAGAAAGAGTGCAGCGAGAGACAGAGAGAAAGAGCGCAGAGAGAGAGAAAGAAAGAGCGCAGAGAGAAAGAAAGAGCGCAGAGAGAGAAAAAGAGCGCAGAGAGAGAGAAAGAAAGTGCGCAGAGAGAAAGAAAGAGCGCAGAGAGAGAAAGAAAGAGCGTAGACAGAGAAAGAAAGAGCGCAGAGAGAGAAAGAAAGAGCGCAGAGAGAGAAAGAGCGCAGAGAGAGAGAGAGCGCAGAGAGAAATAAAGAGCGCAGAGAGAAAGTAAGAGCGCATAGAGAGAAAGAAAGAGCGCAGAGAGAGAAAGAAAGAGCGCAGAGAGAGAGAGAATGAGCGCAGAGAGAGAGAAAGAGCGCAGCGAGAGAGAGAGAAAGAGCGCAGAGAGAGAGAAAGAAAGAGCGCAGAGAGATAGAAAGAGCGCAGAGAGAGAGAAAGTAAGAGCGCAGAGAGAGAAAGAAAGAGCGCAGAGAGAGAAAGAAAGAGCGCAGAGAGAGAGAAAGAGTGCAGCGAGAGAGAGAGAGAAAGAGCGCAGAGAGAGAGAAAGAAAGAGCGCAGAGAGAAAGAAAGAGCGCAGAGAGAGAAAAAGAGCGCAGAGAGAGAGAAAGAAAGTGCGCAGAGAGAAAGAAAGAGCGCAGAGAGAGAGAGAAAGAAAGAGCGCAGAGAGAGAGAAAGAAAGAGCGCAGAGAGAGAGAAAGTAAGAGCGCAGAGAGAGAAAGAAAGAGCGCAGAGAGAGAAAGAAAGAGCGCAGAGAGAGAGAGAAAGAGCGCAGAGAGAGAGAGAAAGAGCGCAGAGAGAGAGAAAGAGCGCAGCGAGAGAGAGAGAAAGAGCGCAGAGAGAGAGAAAGAAAGAGCGCAGAGAGATAGAAAGAGCGCAGAGAGAGAGAAAGTAAGAGCGCAGAGAGAGAAAGAAAGAGCGCAGAGAGAGAAAGAAAGAGCGCAGAGAGAGAGAGAATGAGCGCAGAGAGAGAGAAAGAGTGCAGCGAGAGACAGAGAGAAAGAGCGCAGAGAGAGAGAAAGAAAGAGCGCAGAGAGAAAGAAAGAGCGCAGAGAGAGAAAAAGAGCGCAGAGAGAGAGAAAGAAAGTGCGCAGAGAGAAAGAAAGAGCGCAGAGAGAGAGAGAGAAAGAAAGAGCGCAGAGAGAGAGAAAGAAAGAGCGCAGAGAGAGAGAAAGTAAGAGCGCAGAGAGAGAAAGAAAGAGCGCAGAGAGAGAAAGAAAGAGCGCAGAGAGAGAGAGAATGAGCGCAGAGAGAGAGAAAGAGCGCAGAGAGAGAGAGAAAGAAAAAGCGCAGAGAGAGAAAGAAAGAGCGCAGAGAGAGAAAGAAAGAGCGCAGAGAGAGAAAGAAAGAGCACAGAGAGAGAGAGAAAGAGCGCAGAGAAAGAGCACAGAGAGAGAGAAAGAAAGAGCGCAGAGAGAGAAAAAGAGCGCAGAGAGAGAGAAAGAAAGTGCGCAGAGAGAAAGAAAGAGCGCAGAGAGAGAGAGAGAAAGAAAGAGCGCAGAGAGAGAGAAAGAAAGAGCGCAGAGAGAGAGAAAGTAAGAGCGCAGAGAGAGAAAGAAAGAGCGCAGAGAGAGAAAGAAAGAGCGCAGAGAGAGAGAGAAAGAGCGCAGAGAGAGAGAGAAAGAGCGCAGAGAGAGAGAAAGAGCGCAGCGAGAGAGAGAGAAAGAGCACAGAGAGAGAGAAAGAAAGAGCGCAGAGAGATAGAAAGAGCGCAGAGAGAGAGAAAGTAAGAGCGCAGAGAGAGAAAGAAAGAGCGCAGAGAGAGAAAGAAAGAGCGCAGAGAGAGAGAGAATGAGCGCAGAGAGAGAGAAAGAGTGCAGCGAGAGACAGAGAGAAAGAGCGCAGAGAGAGAGAAAGAAAGAGCGCAGAGAGAAAGAAAGAGCGCAGAGAGAGAAAAAGAGCGCAGAGAGAGAGAAAGAAAGTGCGCAGAGAGAAAGAAAGAGCGCAGAGAGAGAGAGAGAAAGAAAGAGCGCAGAGAGAGAGAAAGAAAGAGCGCAGAGAGAGAGAAAGTAAGAGCGCAGAGAGAGAAAGAAAGAGCGCAGAGAGAGAAAGAAAGAGCGCAGAGAGAGAGAAAGAAAGAGCGCAGAGAGAGAGAAAGAAAGAGCGCAGAGAGAGAGAGAAAGAAAAAGCGCAGAGAG
Source organism: Ascaphus truei (assembly GCF_040206685.1). Lineage (NCBI taxonomy): Eukaryota > Metazoa > Chordata > Amphibia > Anura > Ascaphidae > Ascaphus > Ascaphus truei. The sequence goes on along the minus strand of NW_027454563.1, from coordinate 302,882 downwards.
AGAAAGAAAGAGCGCAGAGAGAGAAAGAAAGAGCGCAGAGAGAGAAAGAAAGAGCACAGAGAGAGAGAGAAAGAGCGCAGAGAAAGAGCACAGAGAGAGAGAAAGAAAGAGCGCAGAGAGAGAGAAAGAAAGAGCGCAGAGAGAGAAAGAAAGAGCGCAGAGAGAGAAAGAAAGAGCGCAGAGAGAGAGAGAGTGCAGAGAGAGAGAGCGCAGAGAGAAAGAAAGAGCGCAGAAAGAGAGAAAGAGCGCAGAGAGAGAGAAAGTAAGAGCACAGAGAGAAAGAAAGAGCGCAGAGAGAGAAAGAAAAAGCACAGAGAGAGAGAGAATGAGCGCAGAGAGAGAGAAAGAGCGCAGCGAGAGAGAGAGAAAGAGCGCAGAGAGAAAGAAAGAGCGCAGAGAGAGAGAAAGTGCGAAGAGAGAGAGAAAGAAAGTGCGCAGAGAGAGAAAGAAAGAGCGCAGAGAGAGAAAGAAAGAAAGAGCGCAGAGAGAGAAAGAAAGAGCACAGAGAGAGAGAAATAAAGAGCGCAGAGAGAGAGAAATAAAGAGCGCAGAGAGAAAGAAAGAAAGAGCGCAGAGAGAGAAAGAAAATGCGCAGAGAGAGAAAGAAAGAGCGCAGAGAGAGAGAAAGAAAGAGTGCAGAGAGAGAAAGAAAGAAAGAAAGAGCGCAGAGAGAGAAAGAAAGAGCGCAGAGAGAGAAAGAAAGAGCGCAGAGAGAGAAAGAAAGAGCGCAGAGAGAGAAAGAAAGAGCGCAGAGAGAGAAAGAAAGAAAGAGCGCAGAGAGAAAGCAAGAGCGCAGAGAGAGAAAGAAAGAGCGCAGAGAGAGAGAGAATGAGCGCAGAGAGAGAGAAAGAGCGCAGCGAGAGAGAGAGAAAGAGCGCAGAGAGAGAGAAAGAAAGAGCGCAGAGAGAAAGAAAGAGCGCAGAGAGAGAGAAAGAGCGCAGAGAGAGAGAAAGAAAGTGCGCAGAGAGAAAGAAAGAGCGCAGAGAGAGAGAGAGAAAGAAAGAGCGCAGAGAGAGAGAAAGAAAGAGCGCAGAGAGAGAGAAAGAAAGTGCGCAGAGAGAAAGAAAGAGCGCAGAGAGAGAGAGAGAAAGAAAGAGCGCAGAGAGAGAGAAAGAAAGAGCGCAGAGAGAAAGAAAGAAAGAGCGCAGAGAGAGAAAGAAAATGCGCAGAGAGAGAAAGAAAGAGCGCAGAGAGAGAAAGAAAGAGCGCAGAGAGAGAAAGAAAGAAAGAGCGCAGAGAGAGAAAGAAAGAGCACAGAGAGAGAGAAATAAAGAGCGCAGAGAGAGAGAAATAAAGAGCGCAGAGAGAGAGAAAGAAAGAGCGCAGAGAGAAAGAAAGAGCGCAGAGAGAGAAAAAGAGCGCAGAGAGAGAGAAAGAAAGTGCGCAGAGAGAAAGAAAGAGCGCAGAGAGAGAGAGTGAAAGAAAGAGCGCAGAGAGAGAGAAAGAAAGAGCGCAGAGAGAGAGAAAGTAAGAGCGCAGAGAGAGAAAGAAAGAGCGCAGAGAGAGAAAGAAAGAGCGCAGAGAGAGAGAGAAAGAGCGCAGAGAGAGAGAAAGAGCGCAGCGAGAGAGAGAGAAAGAGCGCAGAGAGAGAGAAAGAAAGAGCGCAGAGAGATAGAAAGAGCGCAGAGAGAGAGAAAGTAAGAGCGCAGAGAGAGAAAGAAAGAGCGCAGAGAGAGAAAGAAAGAGCGCAGAGAGAGAGAGAATGAGCGCAGAGAGAGAGAAAGAGTGCAGCGAGAGACAGAGAGAAAGAGCGCAGAGAGAGAGAAAGAAAGAGCGCAGAGAGAAAGAAAGAGCGCAGAGAGAGAAAAAGAGCGCAGAGAGAGAGAAAGAAAGTGCGCAGAGAGAAAGAAAGAGCGCAGAGAGAGAAAGAAAGAGCGTAGACAGAGAAAGAAAGAGCGCAGAGAGAGAAAGAAAGAGCGCAGAGAGAGAAAGAGCGCAGAGAGAGAGAGAGCGCAGAGAGAAATAAAGAGCGCAGAGAGAAAGTAAGAGCGCAGAGAGAGAAAGAAAGAGCGCAGAGAGAGAAAGAAAGAGCGCAGAGAGAGAGAGAATGAGCGCAGAGAGAGAGAAAGAGCGCAGCGAGAGAGAGAGAAAGAGCGCAGAGAGAGAGAAAGAAAGAGCGCAGAGAGATAGAAAGAGCGCAGAGAGAGAGAAAGTAAGAGCGCAGAGAGAGAAAGAAAGAGCGCAGAGAGAGAAAGAAAGAGCGCAGAGAGAGAGAGAATGAGCGCAGAGAGAGAGAAAGAGTGCAGCGAGAGAGAGAGAGAAAGAGCGCAGAGAGAGAGAAAGAAAGAGCGCAGAGAGAAAGAAAGAGCGCAGAGAGAGAAAAAGAGCGCAGAGAGAGAGAAAGAAAGTGCGCAGAGAGAAAGAAAGAGCGCAGAGAGAGAGAGAGAAAGAAAGAGCGCAGAGAGAGAGAAAGAAAGAGCGCAGAGAGAGAGAAAGTAAGAGCGCAGAGAGAGAAAGAAAGAGCGCAGAGAGAGAAAGAAAGAGCGCAGAGAGAGAGAGAAAGAGCGCAGAGAGAGAGAAAGAGCGCAGCGAGAGAGAGAGAAAGAGCGCAGAGAGAGAGAAAGAAAGAGCGCAGAGAGATAGAAAGAGCGCAGAGAGAGAGAAAGTAAGAGCGCAGAGAGAGAAAGAAAGAGCGCAGAGAGAGAAAGAAAGAGCGCAGAGAGAGAGAGAATGAGCGCAGAGAGAGAGAAAGAGTGCAGCGAGAGACAGAGAGAAAGAGCGCAGAGAGAGAGAAAGAAAGAGCGCAGAGAGAAAGAAAGAGCGCAGAGAGAGAAAAAGAGCGCAGAGAGAGAGAAAGAAAGTGCGCAGAGAGAAAGAAAGAGCGCAGAGAGAGAGAGAGAAAGAAAGAGCGCAGAGAGAGAGAAAGAAAGAGCGCAGAGAGAGAGAAAGTAAGAGCGCAGAGAGAGAAAGAAAGAGCGCAGAGAGAGAAAGAAAGAGCGCAGAGAGAGAGAGAATGAGCGCAGAGAGAGAGAAAGAGCGCAGCGAGAGAGAGAGAAAGAGCGCAGAGAGAGAGAAAGAAAGAGCGCAGAGAGAGAGAAAGAAAGAGCGCAGAGAGAGAGAGAAAGAAAAAGCGCAGAGAGAGAAAGAAAGAGCGCAGAGAGAGAAAGAAAGAGCGCAGAGAGAGAAAGAAAGAGCACAGAGAGAGAGAGAAAGAGCGCAGAGAAAGAGCACAGAGAGAGAGAAAGAAAGAGCGCAGAGAGAGAGAAAGAAAGAGCGCAGAGAGAGAAAGAAAGAGCGCAGAGAGAGAAAGAAAGAGCGCAGAGAGAGAGAGAGTGCAGAGAGAGAGAGCGCAGAGAGAAAGAAAGAGCGCAGAAAGAGAGAAAGAGCGCAGAGAGAGAGAAAGTAAGAGCACAGAGAGAGAGAGCGCAGAGAGAGAGCGCAAGAGAGAAAGAAAGAGCGCAGAGAGAGAGAAAGAGCGCAGAGAGAGAGAAAGAAAGAGCGCAGAGAGAAAGAAAGAGCGCAGAGAGAAAGAAAGAGCGCAGAGAGAGAAAGAAAGAGCACAGAGAGAGAGAGAATGAGCGCAGAGAGAGAGAAAGAGCGCAGCGAGAGAGAGAGAAAGAGCGCAGAGAGAAAGAAAGAGCGCAGAGAGAGAGAAAGTGCGAAGAGAGAGAGAAAGAAAGTGCGCAGAGAGAGAAAGAAAGAGCGCAGAGAGAGAAAGAAAGAAAGAGCGCAGAGAGAGAAAGAAAGAGCACAGAGAGAGAGAAATAAAGAGCGCAGAGAGAGAGAAATAAAGAGCGCAGAGAGAAAGAAAGAAAGAGCGCAGAGAGAGAAAGAAAATGCGCAGAGAGAGAAAGAAAGAGCGCAGAGAGAGAGAAAGAAAGAGTGCAGAGAGAGAGAAAGAAAGAGCGCAGAGAGAGAAAGAAAGAAAGAAAGAGCGCAGAGAGAGAAAGAAAGAGCGCAGAGAGAGAAAGAAAGAGCGCAGAGAGAGAAAGAAAGAGCGCAGAGAGAGAAAGAAAGAAAGAGCGCAGAGAGAAAGCAAGAGCGCAGAGAGAGAAAGAAAGAGCGCAGAGAGAGAGAGAATGAGCGCAGAGAGAGAGAAAGAGCGCAGCGAGAGAGAGAGAAAGAGCGCAGAGAGAGAAAGAAAGAGCGCAGAGAGAGAAAGAAAGAGCGCAGAGAGAGAGAGAGTGCAGAGAGAGAGAGAGCGCAGAGAGAAAGAAAGAGCGCAGAAAGAGAGAAAGAGCGCAGAGAGAGAGAAAGTAAGAGCACAGAGAGAAAGAAAGAGCGCAGAGAGAGAAAGAAAAAGCACAGAGAGAGAGAAATAAAGAGCGCAGAGAGAGAGAAATAAAGAGCGCAGAGAGAAAGAAAGAAAGAGCGCAGAGAGAGAAAGAAAGAGCACAGAGAGAGAGAAAGAAAGAGCGCAGAGAGAGAGAAATAAAGAGCGCAGAGAGAAAGAAAGAAAGAGTGCAGAGAGAGAAAGAAAATGCGCAGAGAGAGAAAGAAAGAGCGCAGAGAGAGAGAAAGAAAGAGTGCAGAGAGAGAGAAAGAAAGAGCGCAGAGAGAGAAAGAAAGAAAGAAAGAGCGCAGAGAGAGAAAGAAAGAGCGCAGAGAGAGAAAGAAAGAGCGCAGAGAGAGAAAGAAAGAGCGCAGAGAGAGAAAGAAAGAAAGAGCGCAGAGAGAAAGCAAGAGCGCAGAGAGAGAGAGAATGAGCGCAGAGAGAGAGAAAGAGCGCAGCGAGAGAGAGAGAAAGAGCGCAGAGAGAGAGAAAGAAAGAGCGCAGAGAAAAAGAAAGAGCGCAGAGAGAGAGAAAGAGCGCAGAGAGAGAGAAAGAAAGTGCGCAGAGAGAAAGAAAGAGCGCAGAGAGAGAGAGAGAAAGAAAGAGCGCAGAGAGAGAGAAAGAAAGAGCGCAGAGAGAGAGAAAGAAAGAGCGCAGAGAGAAAGAAAGAGCGCAGAGAGAGAGAGAGAAAGAAAGAGCGCAGAGAGAGAGAAAGAAAGAGCGCAGAGAGAAAGAAAGAAAGAGCGCAGAGAGAGAAAGAAAATGCGCAGAGAGAGAAAGAAAGAGCGCAGAGAGAGAAAGAAAGAGCGCAGAGAGAGAAAGAAAGAAAGAGCGCAGAGAGAGAAAGAAAGAGCACAGAGAGAGAGAAATAAAGAGCGCAGAGAGAGAGAAATAAAGAGCGCAGAGAGAGAGAAAGAAAGAGCGCAGAGAGAGAGAAAGAATGAGCGCAGAGAGAGAAAGAATGAGCGCAGAGAGAGAGAAAGAGCGCAGAGAGAGGGAAAGAGCGCAGAGAGAGAGAAAGAAAGTGCGCAGAGAGAAAGAAAGAGCGCAGAGAGAGAGAAAGAAAGAGCGCAGAGAGAGAAAGAAAGAAAGAGCGCAGAGAGAGAAAGAAAGAGCGCAGAGAGAGAAAGAAAGAGCGCAGAGAGAGAAAGAAAGAGCGCAGAGAGAGAAAGAAAGAAAGAGCGCAGAGAGAGAAAGAAAGAGCACAGAGAGAGAGAAAGAAAGAGCGCAGAGAGAGAGAAAGAAAGAGCGCAGAGAGAGAGAAAGAAAGAGCGCAGAGAGAGAGAAAGAAAGAGCGCAGAGAGAGAGAGAGAGCGCAGAGAAAGAAAGAGCACAGAGAGAGAAAGAAAGAAAGAGCGCAGAGAGAGAAAGAAAGAGCGCAGAGAGATAAAGAAAGAGCGCAGAGAGAAAAAAAAGAGTGCAGAGAGAGAGCGCAGAGAGAGAGAGAGCGCAGAGAGAAAGAAATAGTGCAGAGAGAGAGAAAGAAAGTGCGCAGAGAGAGAGAGAGAAAGAGCATAGAGAGAGAAAGAAAGAGCGCAGAGAGAGAAAGAAAGAGCGCAGAGAGAGAAAGAAAGAGCACAGAGAGAGAGAGAAAGAAAGAGCGCAGAGAGAGAGAGCGCAGAGAAAGAAAGAGCGCAGAGAGAGAAAGAAAGAGCGCAGAGAGAGAAAGAAAGAGCGCAGAGAGAGAAAGAAAGAGCGCAGAGAGAGAGAAAGAGCGCAGAGAGAGAGAAAGAAAGAGCGCAGAGAGAGAAAGAAAGAGCGCAGAGAGAGAAAGAAAGAGCGCAGAGAGAGAAAGAAAGAGCGCAGAGAGAGAGAGAGAGAGCGCAGAGAGAGAGAGAGTGCAGAGAGAAAGAAAGAGCGCAGAGAGATAGAAAGAAAGTGCGCAGAGAGAGAAAAAGAAAGTGCGCAGAGAGAGAGAGAGAAAGAGCATAGAAAGAGAAAGAAAGAGCGCAGAGAGAGAAAGAAAGAGCGCAGAGAGAGAAAGAAAGAGCACAGAGAGAGAGAGAAAGAAAGAGCGCAGAGAGAGAAAGAAAGAGCGCAGAGAGAGAGAGAGAGCGCAGAGAAAGAAAGAGCGCAGAGAGAGAAAGAAAGAAAGAGCGCAGAGAGAGAAAGAAAGAGCGCAGAGAGAGAAAGAAAGAGCGCAGAGAGAGAGAAAGAGCGCAGAGAGAGAGAAAGAGCGCAGAGAGAGAGAAAGAAAGAGCGCAGAGAGAGAAAGAAAGAGCGCAGAGAGAGAGAGAGCGCAGAGAGAGAGAGAGCGCAGAGAGAGAGAGAGAGCGCAGAGAGAAAGAAAGAGCGCAGAGAGAGAGAGAGCGCAGAGAGAGAGAAAGAAAGTGCGCAGAGAGAAAGAAAGAGCGCAGAGAGAGAATGAAAGAGCGCAGAGAGAGAGAAAGAAAGAAAGATCGCAGAGAGAGAAAGAAAGAGCGCAGAGAGAGAGAAAGAGCGCAGGAGAGAAAGAAAGAGCGCAGAGAGAGAGAAAGAAAAAGCGCAGAGAGAGAGAAAGAAAGAGCGCAGAGAGAGAGAAAGAAAGAGCGCAGAGAGAGAAAGAAAGAGCGCAGAGAGAGAAAGAAAGAGCGTAGACAGAGAAAGAAAGAGCGCAGAGAGAGAAAGAAAGAGCGCAGAGAGAGAAAGAGCGCAGAGAGAGAGAGAGCGCAGAGAGAAATAAAGAGCGCAGAGAGAAAGTAAGAGCGCAGAGAGAGAAAGAAAGAGCGCAGAGAGAGAAAGAAAGAGCGCAGAGAGAGAGAGAATGAGCGCAGAGAGAGAGAAAGAGCGCAGCGAGAGAGAGAGAAAGAGCGCAGAGAGAGAGAAAGAAAGAGCGCAGAGAGATAGAAAGAGCGCAGAGAGAGAGAAAGTAAGAGCGCAGAGAGAGAAAGAAAGAGCGCAGAGAGAGAAAGAAAGAGCGCAGAGAGAGAGAGAATGAGCGCAGAGAGAGAGAAAGAGTGCAGCGAGAGAGAGAGAGAAAGAGCGCAGAGAGAGAGAAAGAAAGAGCGCAGAGAGAAAGAAAGAGCGCAGAGAGAGAAAAAGAGCGCAGAGAGAGAGAAAGAAAGTGCGCAGAGAGAAAGAAAGAGCGCAGAGAGAGAGAGAGAAAGAAAGAGCGCAGAGAGAGAGAAAGAAAGAGCGCAGAGAGAGAGAAAGTAAGAGCGCAGAGAGAGAAAGAAAGAGCGCAGAGAGAGAAAGAAAGAGCGCAGAGAGAGAGAGAATGAGCGCAGAGAGAGAGAAAGAGCGCAGCGAGAGAGAGAGAAAGAGCGCAGAGAGAGAGAAAGAAAGAGCGCAGAGAGATAGAAAGAGCGCAGAGAGAGAGAAAGTAAGAGCGCAGAGAGAGAAAGAAAGAGCGCAGAGAGAGAAAGAAAGAGCGCAGAGAGAGAGAGAATGAGCGCAGAGAGAGAGAAAGAGTGCAGCGAGAGAGAGAGAGAAAGAGCGCAGAGAGAGAGAAAGAAAGAGCGCAGAGAGAAAGAAAGAGCGCAGAGAGAGAAAAAGAGCGCAGAGAGAGAGAAAGAAAGTGCGCAGAGAGAAAGAAAGAGCGCAGAGAGAGAGAGAGAAAGAAAGAGCGCAGAGAGAGAGAAAGAAAGAGCGCAGAGAGAGAGAAAGTAAGAGCGCAGAGAGAGAAAGAAAGAGCACAGAGAGAGAGAGAATGAGCGCAGAGAGAGAGAAAGAGCGCAGCGAGAGAGAGAGAAAGAGCGCAGAGAGAAAGAAAGAGCGCAGAGAGAGAGAAAGTGCGAAGAGAGAGAGAAAGAAAGTGCGCAGAGAGAGAAAGAAAGAGCGCAGAGAGAGAAAGAAAGAGCGCAGAGAGAGAAAGAAAGAGCACAGAGAGAGAGAAATAAAGAGCGCAGAGAGAGAGAAATAAAGAGCGCAGAGAGAAAGAAAGAAAGAGCGCAGAGAGAGAAAGAAAATGCGCAGAGAGAGAAAGAAAGAGCGCAGAGAGAGAGAAAGAAAGAGTGCAGAGAGAGAGAAAGAAAGAGCGCAGAGAGAGAAAGAAAGAAAGAGCGCAGAGAGAGAAAGAAAGAGCGCAGAGAGAGAAAGAAAGAGCGCAGAGAGAGAAAGAAAGAGCGCAGAGAGAGAAAGAAAGAAAGAGCGCAGAGAGAAAGCAAGAGCGCAGAGAGAGAAAGAAAGAGCGCAGAGAGAGAGAGAATGAGCGCAGAGAGAGAGAAAGAGCGCAGCGAGAGAGAGAGAAAGAGCGCAGAGAGAGAGAAAGAAAGAGCGCAGAGAGAAAGAAAGAGCGCAGAGAGAGAGAAAGAGCGCAGAGAGAGAGAAAGAAAGTGCGCAGAGAGAAAGAAAGAGCGCAGAGAGAGAGAGAGAAAGAAAGAGCGCAGAGAGAGAGAAAGAAAGAGCGCAGAGAGAGAAAGAAAATGCGCAGAGAGAGAAAGAAAGAGCGCAGAGAGAGAAAGAAAGAGCGCAGAGAGAGAAAGAAAGAAAGAGCGCAGAGAGAGAAAGAAAATGCGCAGAGAGAGAAAGAAAGAGCGCAGAGAGAGAAAGAAAGAGCGCAGAGAGAGAAAGAAAGAAAGAGCGCAGAGAGAGAAAGAAAGAGCACAGAGAGAGAGAAATAAAGAGCGCAGAGAGAGAGAAATAAAGAGCGCAGAGAGAGAGAAAGAAAGAGCGCAGAGAGAGAGAAAGAATGAGCGCAGAGAGAGAAAGAATGAGCGCAGAGAGAGAGAAAGAGCGCAGAGAGAGGGAAAGAGCGCAGAGAGAGAGAAAGAAAGTGCGCAGAGAGAAAGAAAGAGCGCAGAGAGAGAGAAAGAAAGAGCGCAGAGAGAGAAAGAAAGAAAGAGCGCAGAGAGAGAAAGAAAGAGCGCAGAGAGAGAAAGAAAGAGCGCAGAGAGAGAAAGAAAGAGCGCAGAGAGAGAAAGAAAGAAAGAGCGCAGAGAGAGAAAGAAAGAGCACAGAGAGAGAGAAAGAAAGAGCGCAGAGAGAGAGAAAGAAAGAGCGCAGAGAGAGAGAAAGAAAGAGCGCAGAGAGAGAGAAAGAAAGAGCGCAGAGAGAGAGAGAGAGCGCAGAGAAAGAAAGAGCACAGAGAGAGAAAGAAAGAAAGAGCGCAGAGAGAGAAAGAAAGAGCGCAGAGAGATAAAGAAAGAGCGCAGAGAGAAAAAAAAGAGTGCAGAGAGAGAGCGCAGAGAGAGAGAGAGCGCAGAGAGAAAGAAATAGTGCAGAGAGAGAGAAAGAAAGTGCGCAGAGAGAGAGAGAGAAAGAGCATAGAGAGAGAAAGAAAGAGCGCAGAGAGAGAAAGAAAGAGCGCAGAGAGAGAAAGAAAGAGCACAGAGAGAGAGAGAAAGAAAGAGCGCAGAGAGAGAGAGAGAGCGCAGAGAGAGAAAGAGCGCAGAGAGAGAAAAAGAAAGTGCGCAGAGAGAGAGAGAGAAAGAGCATAGAAAGAGAAAGAAAGAGCGCAGAGAGAGAAAGAAAGAGCGCAGAGAGAGAAAGAAAGAGCACAGAGAGAGAGAGAAAGAAAGAGCGCAGAGAGAGAAAGAAAGAGCGCAAAGAGAGAGAGAGAGCGCAGAGAAAGAAAGAGCGCAGAGAGAGAAAGAAAGAAAGAGCGCAGAGAGAGAAAGAAAGAGCGCAGAGAGAGAAAGAAAGAGCGCAGAGAGAGAGAAAGAGCGCAGAGAGAGAGAAAGAGCGCAGAGAGAGAGAAAGAAAGAGCGCAGAGAGAGAAAGAAAGAGCGCAGAGAGAGAGAGAGCGCAGAGAGAGAGAGAGCGCAGAGAGAGAGAGAGAGCGCAGAGAGAAAGAAAGAGCGCAGAGAGAGAGAGAGCGCAGAGAGAGAGAAAGAAAGTGCGCAGAGAGAAAGAAAGAGCGCAGAGAGAGAATGAAAGAGCGCAGAGAGAGAGAAAGAAAGAAAGATCGCAGAGAGAGAAAGAAAGAGCGCAGAGAGAGAGAAAGAGCGCAGGAGAGAAAGAAAGAGCGCAGAGAGAGAGAAAGAAAAAGCGCAGAGAGAGAGAAAGAAAGAGCGCAGAGAGAGAGAAAGAAAGAGCGCAGAGAGAGAAAGAAAGAGCGCAGAGAGAGAAAGAAAGAGCGTAGACAGAGAAAGAAAGAGCGCAGAGAGAGAAAGAAAGAGCGCAGAGAGAGAAAGAGCGCAGAGAGAGAGAGAGCGCAGAGAGAAATAAAGAGCGCAGAGAGAAAGTAAGAGCGCAGAGAGAGAAAGAAAGAGCGCAGAGAGAGAAAGAAAGAGCGCAGAGAGAGAGAGAATGAGCGCAGAGAGAGAGAAAGAGCGCAGCGAGAGAGAGAGAAAGAGCGCAGAGAGAGAGAAAGAAAGAGCGCAGAGAGATAGAAAGAGCGCAGAGAGAGAGAAAGTAAGAGCGCAGAGAGAGAAAGAAAGAGCGCAGAGAGAGAAAGAAAGAGCGCAGAGAGAGAGAGAATGAGCGCAGAGAGAGAGAAAGAGTGCAGCGAGAGAGAGAGAGAAAGAGCGCAGAGAGAGAGAAAGAAAGAGCGCAGAGAGAAAGAAAGAGCGCAGAGAGAGAAAAAGAGCGCAGAGAGAGAGAAAGAAAGTGCGCAGAGAGAAAGAAAGAGCGCAGAGAGAGAGAGAGAAAGAAAGAGCGCAGAGAGAGAGAAAGAAAGAGCGCAGAGAGAGAGAAAGTAAGAGCGCAGAGAGAGAAAGAAAGAGCGCAGAGAGAGAAAGAAAGAGCGCAGAGAGAGAGAGAATGAGCGCAGAGAGAGAGAAAGAGCGCAGCGAGAGAGAGAGAAAGAGCGCAGAGAGAGAGAAAGAAAGAGCGCAGAGAGATAGAAAGAGCGCAGAGAGAGAGAAAGTAAGAGCGCAGAGAGAGAAAGAAAGAGCGCAGAGAGAGAAAGAAAGAGCGCAGAGAGAGAGAGAATGAGCGCAGAGAGAGAGAAAGAGTGCAGCGAGAGAGAGAGAGAAAGAGCGCAGAGAGAGAGAAAGAAAGAGCGCAGAGAGAAAGAAAGAGCGCAGAGAGAGAAAAAGAGCGCAGAGAGAGAGAAAGAAAGTGCGCAGAGAGAAAGAAAGAGCGCAGAGAGAGAGAGAGAAAGAAAGAGCGCAGAGAGAGAGAAAGAAAGAGCGCAGAGAGAGAGAAAGTAAGAGCGCAGAGAGAGAAAGAAAGAGCGCAGAGAGAGAAAGAAAGAGCGCAGAGAGAGAGAGAATGAGCGCAGAGAGAGAGAAAGAGCGCAGCGAGAGAGAGAGAAAGAGCGCAGAGAGAGAGAAAGAAAGAGCGCAGAGAGATAGAAAGAGCGCAGAGAGAGAGAAAGTAAGAGCGCAGAGAGAGAAAGAAAGAGCGCAGAGAGAGAAAGAAAGAGCGCAGAGAGAGAATGAGCGCAGAGAGAGAGAAAGAGTGCAGCGAGAGAGAGAGAGAAAGAGCGCAGAGAGAGAGAAAGAAAGAGCGCAGAGAGAAAGAAAGAGCGCAGAGAGAGAAAAAGAGCGCAGAGAGAGAGAAAGAAAGTGCGCAGAGAGAAAGAAAGAGCGCAGAGAGAGAGAGAGAAAGAAAGAGCGCAGAGAGAGAGAAAGAAAGAGCGCAGAGAGAGAGAAAGTAAGAGCGCAGAGAGAGAAAGAAAGAGCGCAGAGAGAGAAAGAAAGAGCGCAGAGAGAGAGAGAATGAGCGCAGAGAGAGAGAAAGAGCGCAGCGAGAGAGAGAGAAAGAGCGCAGAGAGAGAGAAGGAAAGAGCGCAGAGAGAGAGAAAGAAAGAGCGCAGAGAGAGAGAGAAAGAAAAAGCGCAGAGAGAGAAAGAAAGAGCGCAGAGAGAGAAAGAAAGAGCGCAGAGAGAGAAAGAAAGAGCACAGAGAGAGAGAGAAAGAGCGCAGAGAAAGAGCACAGAGAGAGAGAAAGAAAGAGCGCAGAGAGAGAGAAAGAAAGAGCGCAGAGAGAGAAAGAAAGAGCGCAGAGAGAGAAAGAAAGAGCGCAGAGAGAGAGAGAGTGCAGAGAGAGAGAGCGCAGAGAGAAAGAAAGAGCGCAGAAAGAGAGAAAGAGCGCAGAGAGAGAGAAAGTAAGAGCACAGAGAGAAAGAAAGAGCGCAGAGAGAGAAAGAAAGAGCGCAGAGAGAGAAAGAAAGAGCGCAGAGAGAGAAAGAAAGAGCGCAGAGAGAGAGAGAAAGAGCGCAGAGAAAGAGAAAGAGCGCAGAGAGAGAGAAAGAAAGAGCGCAGAGAGAGAGAAAGAAAGAGCGCAGAGAGAGATAGAAAGAAAGAGCGCAGAGAGAGAAAGAAAGAGCGCAGAGAGAGAGAGCGCAGAGAGAGAGCGCAAGAGAGAAAGAAAGAGCGCAGAGAGAGAGAAAGAGCGCAGAGAGAGAGAAAGAAAGAGCGCAGAGAGAAAGAAAGAGCGCAGAGAGAAAGAAAGAGCGCAGAGAGAGAAAGAAAGAGCACAGAGAGAGAGAAAGAAAGAGCACAGAGAGAGAGAAAGAAAGAGCGCAGAGAGAGAGAAAGAAAGAGCGCAGAGAGAGAAAGAAAGAACGCAGAGAGAGAAAGAAAGAAAGAGCGCAGAGAGAGAAAGAAAGAGCGCAGAGAGAGAAAGAAAGAGCGCAGAGAGAGAGAAAGAGCGCAGAGAGAGAGAAAGAGCGCAGGAGAGAAAGAAAGAGCGCAGAGAGAGAGAAAGAAAGAGCGCAGAGAGAGAGAAAGAAAGAGCGCAGAGAGAGAGAAAGAAAGAGCTCAGAGAGAGAAAGAAAGAGCGCAGAGAGAGAAAGAAAGAGCGCAGAGAGAGAAAGAAAGAGCGCAGAGAGAGAAAGAAATAGCGCAGAGAGAGAAAGAGCGCAGAGAGAGAGAGCGCAGAGAGAAAGAAAGAGCTTAGAGAGAGAGAAAGAGCGCAGAAAGAGAGAAAGAAAGAGCGCAGAGAGAGAAAGAAAGAGCGCAGAGAGAGAGAGAATGAGCGCAGAGAGAGAGAAAGAGCGCAGCGAGAGAGAGAGAAAGAGCGCAGAGAGAGAAAGAAAGAGCGCAGAGAGAGAGAGAGCGCAGAGAGAGAGAGAGCGCAGAGAGAAAGAAAGAGCGCAGAGAGAAAGAAAGAGCGCAGAGAGAGAGAGCGCAGAGAGAGAGAAAGAAAGTGCGCAGAGAGAAAGAAAGAGCGCAGAGAGAGAATGAAAGAGCGCAGAGAGAGAGAAAGAAAGAAAGATCGCAGAGAGAGAAAGAAAGAGCGCAGAGAGAGAGAAAGAGCGCAGGAGAGAAAGAAAGAGCGCAGAGAGAGAGAAAGAAAGAGCGCAGAGAGAGAGAAAGAAAGAGCGCAGAGAGAGAGAAAGAAAGAGCGCAGAGAGAGAAAGAAAGAGCGCAGAGAGAGAAAGAAAGAGCGTAGACAGAGAAAGAAAGAGCGCAGAGAGAGAAAGAAAGAGCGCAGAGAGAGAAAGAGCGCAGAGAGAGAGAGCGCAGAGAGAAATAAAGAGCGCAGAGAGAGAGAAAGAGCGCAGAGAGAGAGAAAGAAAGAGCGCAGAGAGAGAGAAAGTAAGAGCGCAGAGAGAGAAAGAAAGAGCGCAGAGAGAAAGAAAGAGCGCAGAGAGAGAGAAAGAGCGCAGCGAGAGAGAGAGAAAGAGCGCAGAGAGAAAGAAAGAGCGCAGAGAGATAGAAAGAGCGCAGAGAGAGAGAAAGTAAGAGCGCAGAGAGAGAAAGAAAGAGCGCAGAGAGAGAAAGAAAGAGCGCAGAGAGAGAGAAAGTAAGAGCGCAGAGAGAGAATGAAAGAGCGCAGAGAGAGAAAGAAAGAGCGCAGAGAGAGAGAGAATGAGCGCAGAGAGAGAGAAAGAGCGCAGCGAGAGAGAGAGAAAGAGCGCAGAGAGAGAGAAAGAAAGAGCGCAGAGAGATAGATAGAGCGCAGAGAGAGAGAAAGTAAGAGCGCAGAGAGAGAAAGAAAGAGCGCAGAGAGAGAAAGAAAGAGCGCAGAGAGAGAGAGAATGAGCGCAGAGAGAGAGAAAGAGCGCAGCGAGAGAGAGAGAAAGAGCGCAGAGAGAGAGAAAGAAACAGCGCAGAGAGAAAGAAAGAGCGCAGAGAGAGAAAAAGAGCGCAGAGAGAGAGAAAGAAAGTGCGCAGAGAGAAAGAAAGAGCGCAGAGAGAGAGAGAGAGAGAGAAAGAAAGAGCGCAGAGAGAGAGAAAGAAAGAGCGCAGAGAGAGAGAAAGTAAGAGCGCAGAGAGAGAAAAAAAGAGCGCAGAGAGAAAGAAAGAGCGCAGAGAGAGAGAGAGAAAGAAAGAGCGCAGAGAGAGAAAGAAAGAGCGCAGAGAGAGAGAAAGAAAGAGCGCAGAGAGAGAAAGAAAGAAAGAGCGCAGAGAGAGAAAGAAAATGTGCAGAGAGAGAAAGAAAGAGCGCAGAGAGAGAAAGAAAGAGCGCAGAGAGAGAAAGAAAGAAAGAGCGCAGAGAGAGAAAGAAAGAGCAAAGAGAGAGAGAATGAGCGCAGAGAGAGAGAAAGAGCGCAGCGAGAGAGAGAGAAAGAGCGCAGAGAGAGAGAAAGAAAGAGCGCAGAGAGAAAGAAAGAGCGCAGAGAGAGAGAAAGAGCGCAGAGAGAGAGAAAGAAAGTGCGCAGAGAGAAAGAAAGAGCGCAGAGAGAGAGAGAGAAAGAAAGAGCGCAGAGAGAGAGAAAGAAAGAGCGCAGAGAGAGAGAAAGAAAGTGCGCAGAGAGAAAGAAAGAGCGCAGAGAGAGAGAGAGAAAGAAAGAGCGCAGAGAGAGAGAAAGAAAGAGCGCAGAGAGAAAGAAAGAAAGAGCGCAGAGAGAGAAAGAAAGAGCGCAGAGAGAGAAAGAAAGAAAGAGCGCAGAGAGAAAGAAAGAGCGCAGAGAGAGAAAGAAAGAGCGCAGAGAGAGAGAGAATGAGCGCAGAGAGAGAGAAAGAGCATAGAGAGAGAAAGAAAGAGCGCAGAGAGAGAAAGAAAGAGCGCAGAGAGAGAAAGAAAGAGCACAGAGAGAGAGAGAAAGAAAGAGCGCAGAGAGAGAAAGAAAGAGCGCAGAGAGAGAGAGAGAGCGCAGAGAAAGAAAGAGCGCAGAGAGAGAAAGAAAGAGCGCAGAGAGAGAGAAAGAGCGCAGAGAGAGAGAAAGAGCGCAGAGAGAGAGAGAGAAAGAGTGCAGAGAGAGAGAGAGCGCAGAGAGAAATAAAGAGCGCAGAGAGAGAGAAAGAGCGCAGAGAGAGAGAAAGAAAGAGCGCAGAGAGAGAGAAAGTAAGAGCGCAGAGAGAGAAAGAAAGAGCGCAGAGAGAGAAAGAAAGAGCGCAGAGAGAGAGAGAATGAGCGCAGAGAGAGAGAAAGAGCGCAGCGAGAGAGAGAGAAAGAGCGCAGAGAGAGAGAAAGAAAGAGCGCAGAGAGATAGAAAGAGCGCAGAGAGAGAGAAAGTAAGAGCGCAGAGAGAGAAAGAAAGAGCGCAGAGAGAGAAAGAAAGAGCGCAGAGAGAGAGAGAATGAGCGCAGAGAGAGAGAAAGAGTGCAGCGAGAGAGAGAGAGAAAGAGCGCAGAGAGAGAGAAAGAAAGAGCGCAGAGAGAAAGAAAGAGCGCAGAGAGAGAAAAAGAGCGCAGAGAGAGAGAAAGAAAGTGCGCAGAGAGAAAGAAAGAGCGCAGAGAGAGAGAGAGAAAGAAAGAGCGCAGAGAGAGAGAAAGAAAGAGCGCAGAGAGAGAAAGAAAGAGCGCAGAGAGAGAGAGAATGAGCGCAGAGAGAAAAAGAAAGAGCGCAGAGAGAGAAAGATAGAGCGCAGAGAGAGAAAGAAAGAGCGCAGAGAGAAAAAGAAAGAGCGCAGAGAGAGAAAGAAAGAGCGCAGAGAGAGAGAGAAAGAGCGCAGAGAAAAAGAAAGAGCGCAGAGAGAGAGAAAGAAAGAGCGCAGAGAGAGAGAAAGAAAGAGCGCAGAGAGAGAGAGAAAGAAAAAGCGCAGAGAGAGAAAGAAAGAGCGCAGAGAGAGAAAGAAAGAGCGCAGAGAGAGAAAGAAAGAGCACAGAGAGAGAGAGAAAGAGCGCAGAGAAAGAGCATAGAGAGAGAGAAAGAAAGAGCGCAGAGAGAGAGAAAGAAAGAGCGCAGAGAGAGAGAGAAAGAAAGAGCGCAGAGAGAGAAAGAAAGAGCGCAGAGAGAGAGAGAGTGCAGAGAGAGAGAGCGCAGAGAGAAAGAAAGAGCGCAGAGAGAAAGAAAGAGCGCAGAGAGAGAGAGAGAGAATGAAAGAGCGCAGAGAGAGAGAAAGAAAGAGCGCAGAGAGAGAGAAAGAAAGAGCGCAGAGAGAAAAAGAAAGAGCGCAGAGAGAGAAAGATAGAGCGCAGAGAGAGAAAGAAAGAGCGCAGAGAGAAAAAGAAAGAGCGCAGAGAGAGAAAGAAAGAGCGCAGAGAGAGAGAGAAAGAGCGCAGAGAAAGAGAAAGAGCGCAGAGAGAGAGAAAGAAAGAGCGCAGAGAGAGAGAAAGAAAGAGCGCAGAGAGAGAGAGAAAGAAAAAGCGCAGAGAGAGAAAGAAAGAGCGCAGAGAGAGAAAGAAAGAGCGCAGAGAGAGAAAGAAAGAGCACAGAGAGAGAGAGAAAGAGCGCAGAGAAAGAGCATAGAGAGAGAGAAAGAAAGAGCGCAGAGAGAGAGAAAGAAAGAGCGCAGAGAGAGAGAAAGAAAGAGCGCAGAGAGAGAAAGAAAGAACGCAGAGAGAGAAAGAAAGAAAGAGCGCAGAGAGAGAAAGAAAGAGCGCAGAGAGAGAAAGAAAGAGCGCAGAGAGAGAGAAAGAGCGCAGAGAGAGAGAAAGAGCGCAGGAGAGAAAGAAAGAGCGCAGAGAGAGAGAAAGAAAGAGCGCAGAGAGAGAGAAAGAAAGAGCGCAGAGAGAGAGAAAGAAAGAGCTCAGAGAGAGAAAGAAAGAGCGCAGAGAGAGAAAGAAAGAGCGCAGAGAGAGAAAGAAAGAGCGCAGAGAGAGAAAGAAATAGCGCAGAGAGAGAAAGAGCGCAGAGAGAGAGAGCGCAGAGAGAAAGAAAGAGCTTAGAGAGAGAGAAAGAGCGCAGAAAGAGAGAAAGAAAGAGCGCAGAGAGAGAAAGAAAGAGCGCAGAGAGAGAGAGAATGAGCGCAGAGAGAGAGAAAGAGCGCAGCGAGAGAGAGAGAAAGAGCGCAGAGAGAGAAAGAAAGAGCGCAGAGAGAGAGAGCGCAGAGAGAGAGAGAGCGCAGAGAGAAAGAAAGAGCGCAGAGAGAAAGAAAGAGCGCCGAGAGAGAGAGCGCAGAGAGAGAGAAAGAAAGTGCGCAGAGAGAAAGAAAGAGCGCAGAGAGAGAATGAAAGAGCGCAGAGAGAGAGAAAGAAAGAAAGATCGCAGAGAGAGAAAGAAAGAGCGCAGAGAGAGAGAAAGAGCGCAGGAGAGAAAGAAAGAGCGCAGAGAGAGAGAAAGAAAGAGCGCAGAGAGAGAGAAAGAAAGAGCGCAGAGAGAGAGAAAGAAAGAGCGCAGAGAGAGAAAGAAAGAGCGCAGAGAGAGAAAGAAAGAGCGTAGACAGAGAAAGAAAGAGCGCAGAGAGAGAAAGAAAGAGCGCAGAGAGAGAAAGAGCGCAGAGAGAGAGAGCGCAGAGAGAAATAAAGAGCGCAGAGAGAGAGAAAGAAAGAGCGCAGAGAGAGAGAAAGAAAGAGCGCAGAGAGAGAGAAAGTAAGAGCGCAGAGAGAGAAAGAAAGAGCGCAGAGAGAAAGAAAGAGCGCAGAGAGAGAGAGAATGAGCGCAGAGAGAGAGAAAGAGCGCAGCGAGAGAGAGAGAAAGAGCGCAGAGAGAAAGAAAGAGCGCAGAGAGATAGAAAGAGCGCAGAGAGAGAGAAAGTAAGAGCGCAGAGAGAGAAAGAAAGAGCGCAGAGAGAGAAAGAAAGAGCGCAGAGAGAGAGAAAGTAAGAGCGCAGAGAGAGAATGAAAGAGCGCAGAGAGAGAAAGAAAGAGCGCAGAGAGAGAGAGAATGAGCGCAGAGAGAGAGAAAGAGCGCAGCGAGAGAGAGAGAAAGAGCGCAGAGAGAGAGAAAGAAAGAGCGCAGAGAGATAGATAGAGCGCAGAGAGAGAGAAAGTAAGAGCGCAGAGAGAGAAAGAAAGAGCGCAGAGAGAGAAAGAAAGAGCGCAGAGAGAGAGAGAATGAGCGCAGAGAGAGAGAAAGAGCGCAGCGAGAGAGAGAGAAAGAGCGCAGAGAGAGAGAAAGAAACAGCGCAGAGAGAAAGAAAGAGCGCAGAGAGAGAAAAAGAGCGCAGAGAGAGAGAAAGAAAGTGCGCAGAGAGAAAGAAAGAGCGCAGAGAGAGAGAGAGAGAGAGAAAGAAAGAGCGCAGAGAGAGAGAAAGAAAGAGCGCAGAGAGAGAGAAAGTAAGAGCGCAGAGAGAGAAAAAAAGAGCGCAGAGAGAAAGAAAGAGCGCAGAGAGAGAGAGAGAAAGAAAGAGCGCAGAGAGAGAAAGAAAGAGCGCAGAGAGAGAGAAAGAAAGAGCGCAGAGAGAGAAAGAAAGAAAGAGCGCAGAGAGAGAAAGAAAATGCGCAGAGAGAGAAAGAAAGAGCGCAGAGAGAGAAAGAAAGAGCGCAGAGAGAGAAAGAAAGAAAGAGCGCAGAGAGAGAAAGAAAGAGCAAAGAGAGAGAGAATGAGCGCAGAGAGAGAGAAAGAGCGCAGCGAGAGAGAGAGAAAGAGCGCAGAGAGAGAGAAAGAAAGAGCGCAGAGAGAAAGAAAGAGCGCAGAGAGAGAGAAAGAGCGCAGAGAGAGAGAAAGAAAGTGCGCAGAGAGAAAGAAAGAGCGCAGAGATAGAGAGAGAAAGAAAGAGCGCAGAGAGAGAGAAAGAAAGAGCGCAGAGAGAGAGAAAGAAAGTGCGCAGAGAGAAAGAAAGAGCGCAGAGAGAGAGAGAGAAAGAAAGAGCGCAGAGAGAGAGAAAGAAAGAGCGCAGAGAGAAAGAAAGAAAGAGCGCAGAGAGAGAAAGAAAGAGCGCAGAGAGAGAAAGAAAGAAAGAGCGCAGAGAGAAAGAAAGAGCGCAGAGAGAGAAAGAAAGAGCGCAGAGAGAGAAAGAATGAGCGCAGAGAGAGAGAAAGAGCATAGAGAGAGAAAGAAAGAGCGCAGAGAGAGAAAGAAAGAGCGCAGAGAGAGAAAGAAAGAGCACAGAGAGAGAGAGAAAGAAAGAGCGCAGAGAGAGAAAGAAAGAGCGCAGAGAGAGAGAGAGAGCGCAGAGAAAGAAAGAGCGCAGAGAGAGAAAGAAAGAGCGCAGAGAGAGAGAAAGAGCGCAGAGAGAGAGAAAGAGCGCAGAGAGAGAGAGAGAAAGAGCGCAGAGAGAGAGAGAGAGCGCAGAGAGAAATAAAGAGCGCAGAGAGAGAGAAAGAGCGCAGAGAGAGAGAAAGAAAGAGCGCAGAGAGAGAGAAAGTAAGAGCGCAGAGAGAGAAAGAAAGAGCGCAGAGAGAGAAAGAAAGAGCGCAGAGAGAGAGAGAATGAGCGCAGAGAGAGAGAAAGAGCGCAGCGAGAGAGAGAGAAAGAGCGCAGAGAGAGAGAAAGAAAGAGCGCAGAGAGATAGAAAGAGCGCAGAGAGAGAGAAAGTAAGAGCGCAGAGAGAGAAAGAAAGAGCGCAGAGAGAGAAAGAAAGAGCGCAGAGAGAGAGAGAATGAGCGCAGAGAGAGAGAAAGAGTGCAGCGAGAGAGAGAGAGAAAGAGCGCAGAGAGAGAGAAAGAAAGAGCGCAGAGAGAAAGAAAGAGCGCAGAGAGAGAAAAAGAGCGCAGAGAGAGAGAAAGAAAGTGCGCAGAGAGAAAGAAAGAGCGCAGAGAGAGAGAGAGAAAGAAAGAGCGCAGAGAGAGAGAAAGAAAGAGCGCAGAGAGAGAAAGAAAGAGCGCAGAGAGAGAGAGAATGAGCGCAGAGAGAGAGAAAGAGCGCAGCGAGAGAGAGAGAAAGAGCGCAGAGAGAGAGAACGAAAGAGCGCAGAGAGAAAGAAAGAGCGCAGAGAGAAAGAAAGAGCGCAGAGAGAGAGAGAGAGAATGAAAGAGCGCAGAGAGAGAGAAAGAAAGAGCGCAGAGAGAGAGAAAGAAAGAGCGCAGAGAGAGAAAGAAAGAGCGCAGAGAGAAAAAGAAAGAGCGCAGAGAGAGAAAGATAGAGCGCAGAGAGAGAAAGAAAGAGCGCAGAGAGAAAAAGAAAGAGCGCAGAGAGAGAAAGAAAGAGCGCAGAGAGAGAGAGAAAGAGCGCAGAGAAAGAGAAAGAGCGCAGAGAGAGAGAAAGAAAGAGCGCAGAGAGAGAGAAAGAAAGAGCGCAGAGAGAGAGAGAAAGAAAAAGCGCAGAGAGAGAAAGAAAGAGCGCAGAGAGAGAAAGAAAGAGCGCAGAGAGAGAAAGAAAGAGCACAGAGAGAGAGAGAAAGAGCGCAGAGAAAGAGCATAGAGAGAGAGAAAGAAAGAGCGCAGAGAGAGAGAAAGAAAGAGCGCAGAGAGAGAGAGAAAGAAAGAGCGCAGAGAGAGAAAGAAAGAGCGCAGAGAGAGAGAGAGTGCAGAGAGAGAGAGCGCAGAGAGAAAGAAAGAGCGCAGAGAGAAAGAAAGAGCGCAGAGAGAGAGAGAGAGAATGAAAGAGCGCAGAGAGAGAGAAAGAAAGAGCGCAGAGAGAGAGAAAGAAAGAGCGCAGAGAGAGAAAGAAAGAGCGCAGAGAGAAAAAGAAAGAGCGCAGAGAGAGAAAGATAGAGCGCAGAGAGAGAAAGAAAGAGCGCAGAGAGAAAAAGAAAGAGCGCAGAGAGAGAAAGAAAGAGCGCAGAGAGAGAGAAAGAGCGCAGAGAAAGAGAAAGAGCGCAGAGAGAGAGAAAGAAAGAGCGCAGAGAGAGAGAAAGAAAGAGCGCAGAGAGAGAGAGAAAGAAAAAGCGCAGAGAGAGAAAGAAAGAGCGCAGAGAGAGAAAGAAAGAGCGCAGAGAGAGAAAGAAAGAGCACAGAGAGAGAGAGAAAGAGCGCAGAGAAAGAGCATAGAGAGAGAGAAAGAAAGAGCGCAGAGAGAGAGAAAGAAAGAGCGCAGAGAGAGAGAGAAAGAAAGAGCGCAGAGAGAGAAAGAAAGAGCGCAGAGAGAGAGAGAGTGCAGAGAGAGAGAGCGCAGAGAGAAAGAAAGAGCGCAGAAAGAGAGAAAGAGCGCAGAGAGAGAGAAAGTAAGAGCACAGAGAGAAAGAAAGAGCGCAGAGAGAGAAAGAAAGAGCGCAGAGAGAGAAAGAAAAAGCACAGAGAGAGAGAGAATGAGCGCAGAGAGAGAGAAAGAGAGCAGCGAGAGAGAGAGAAAGAGCGCAGAGAGAAAGAAAGAGCGCAGAGAGAGAGAAAGTGCGAAGAGAGAGAGAAAGAAAGTGCGCAGAGAGAAAGAAAGAGCACAGAGAGAGAGAGAAAGAAAGAGCGCAGAGAGAGAGAAAGAAAGAGCGCAGAGAGAGAGAAAGAAAGAGCGCAGAGAGAGAAAGAAAGAGCGCAGAGAGAGAAAGAAACAAAGAGCGCAGAGAGAGAAAGAAAGAGCGCAGAGAGAGAAAGAAAGAGCGCAGAGAGAGAAAGAAAGAGCGCAGAGAAAGAGAAAGAGCGCAGAGAGAGAGAAAGAAAGAGCGCAGAGAGAGAGAAAGAAAGAGCGCAGAGAGAGAGAGAGAAAGAAAGAGCGCAGAGAGAGAGAGAGAAAGAAAGAGCGCAGAGAGAGAAAGAAAGAGCGCAGAGAGAGAAAGAAAGAGCGCAGAGAGAGAAAGAAAGAGCGCAGAGAGAGAAAGAAAGAGCGCAGAGAGAGAAAGAAAGAGCGCAGAGAGAGAAAGAAAGAGCGCAGAGAGAGAGAGAAAGAGCGCAGAGAAAGAGAAAGAGCGCAGAGAGAGAGAAAGAAAGAGCGCAGAGAGAGATAGAAAGAAAGAGCGCAGAGAGAGAAAGAAAGAGCGCAGAGAGAGAGAGCGCAGAGAGAGAGCGCAAGAGAGAAAGAAAGAGCGCAGAGAGAGAGAAAGAGCGCAGAGAGAGAGAAAGAAAGAGCGCAGAGAGAAAGAAAGAGCGCAGAGAGAAAGAAAGAGCGCAGAGAGAGAAAGAAAGAGCACAGAGAGAGAGAAAGAAAGAGCACAGAGAGAGAGAAAGAAAGAGCGCAGAGAGAAAGAAAGAGCGCAGAGAGAGAAAGAAAGAAAGAGCGCAGAGAGAGAAAGAAAGAGCGCAGAGAGAGAAAGAAAGAGCGCAGAGAGAGAGAAAGAAAGAGCACAGAGAGAGAGAAAGAAAGAGCTCAGAGAGAGAAAGAAAGAGCGCAGAGAGAGAAAGAAAGAGCGCAGAGAGAGAAAGAAAGAGCGCAGAGAGAGAAAGAAATAGCGCAGAGAGAGAAAGAGCGCAGAGAGAGAGAGCGCAGAGAGAAAGAAAGAGCTTAGAGAGAGAGAAAGAGCGCAGGAGAGAAAGAAAGAGCGCAGAGAGAGAGAAAGAAAGAGCGCAGAGAGAGAGAAAGAAAGAGCACAGAGAGAGAGAAAGAAAGAGCTCAGAGAGAGAAAGAAAGAGCGCAGAGAGAGAAAGAAAGAGCGCAGAGAGAGAAAGAAAGAGCGCAGAGAGAGAAAGAAATAGCGCAGAGAGAGAAAGAGCGCAGAGAGAGAGAGCGCAGAGAGAAAGAAAGAGCTTAGAGAGAGAGAAAGAGCGCAGAAAGAGAGAAAGAAAGAGCGCAGAGAGAGAAAGAAAGAGCGCAGAGAGAGAGAGAATGAGCGCAGAGAGAGAGAAAGAGCGCAGCGAGAGAGAGAGAAAGAGCGCAGAGAGAGAGAAAGAGAGAGCGCAGAGAGTAAGAAAGAGCGCAGAGAGAGAGAAAGAGCGCAGAGAGAGAGAAAGAAAGTGCGCAGAGAGAAAGAAAGAGCACAGAGAGAGAGAGAAAGAAAGGGCGCAGAGAGAGAGAAAGAAAGAGCGCAGAGAGAGAAAGAAAGAGCGCAGAGAGAGAAAGAAAGAGCGCAGAGAGAGAGAGAATGAGCGCAGAGAGAGAGAAAGAGCGCAGAGAGAGAGAAAGAAAGAGCGCAGAGAGAAAGAAAGAGCGCAGAGAGAAAGAAAGAGCGCAGAGAGAGAGAGAGAAAGAAAGAGCGCAGAGAGAGAGAAAGAAAGAGCGCAGAGAGAGAGAAAGAAAGAGCGCAGAGAGAGAAAGAAAGAGCGCAGAGAGAGAGAGAAAGAAAGAGCGCAGAGAGAGAAAGAAAGAGCGCAGAGAGAGAAAGAAAGAGCGCAGAGAGAGAAAGAAAGAGCGCAGAGAGAGAGAGAAAGAGCGCAGAGAAAGAGAAAGAGCGCAGAGAGAGAGAAAGAAAGAGCGCAGAGAGAGAGAAAGAAAGAGCGCAGAGAGAGAGAAAGAAAGAGCGCAGAGAGAGAAAAAAAGAGCGCAGAGAGAGAAAGAAAGAGCGCAGAGAGAGAAAGAAAGAGCGCAGAGAGAGAAAGAAAGAGCGCAGAGAGAGAGAGAAAGAGCGCAGAGAAAGAGCACAGAGAGAGAGAAAGAAAGAGCGCAGAGAGAGAGAAAGAAAGAGCGCAGAGAGAGAGAGAAAGAAAGAGCGCAGAGAGAGAAAGAAAGAGCGCAGAGAGAGAGAGAGTGCATAGAGAGAGAGCGCAGAGAGAAAGAAAGAGCGCAGAGAGAGAGAAAGTAAGAGCGCAGAGAGAGAAAGAAAGAGCGCAGAGAGAGAAAGAAAAAGCACAGAGAGAGAGAGAATGAGCGCAGAGAGAGAGAAAGAGCGCAGCGAGAGAGAGAGAAAGAGCGCAGAGAAAAAGAAAGAGCGCAGAGAGAGAGAAAGAGCGCAGAGAGAGAGAAAGAAAGTGCGCAGAGAGAAAGAAAGAGCGCAGAGAGAGAGAGAGAAAGAAAGAGCGCAGACAGAGAGAAAGAAAGAGCGCAGACAGAGAGAAAGAAAGAGCGCAGAGAGAGAAAGAAAGAGCGCAGAGAGAGAAAGAAAGAAAGAGCGCAGAGAGAGAAAGAAAGAGCGCAGAGAGAGAAAGAAAGAGCGCAGAGAGAGAAAGAAAGAGCGCAGAGAGAGAAAGAAAGAAAGAGCGCAGAGAGAGAAAGAAAGAGCGCAGAGAGAGAAAGAAAGAGCGCAGAGAGAGAAAGAAAGAGCGCAGAGAGAGAGAGAAAGAGCGCAGAGAAAGAGAAAGAGCGCAGAGAGAGAGAAAGAAAGAGCGCAGAGAGAGAGAAAGAAAGAGCGCAGAGAGAGAGAGAAAGAAAGAGCGCAGAGAGAGAAAGAAAGAGCGCAGAGAGAGAGAGAGCGCAGAGAGAGAGCGCAAGAGAGAAAGAAAGAGCGCAGAGAGAGAGAAAGAGCGCAGAGAGAGAGAAAGAAAGTGCGCAGAGAGAAAGAAAGAGCGCAGAGAGAAAGAAAGAGCACAGAGAGAGAAAGAAAGAGCACAGAGAGAGAGAAAGAAAGAGCACAGAGAGAGAGAAAGAAAGAGCGCAGAGAGAGAGAAAGAAAGAGCGCAGAGAGAGAAAGAAAGAGCGCAGAGAGAGAGAGAGAGCGCAGAGAAAGAAAGAGCGCAGAGAGAGAAAGAAAGAAAGAGCGCAGAGAGAGAAAGAAAGAGCGCAGAGAGAGAAAGAAAGAGCGCAGAGAGAGAAAGAAAGAGCGCAGAGAGAGAAAGAAAGAGCGCAGAGAGAGAAAGAAAGAGCGCAGAGAGAGGGAGAGAGCAGAGAAAGAAAGAGCGCAGAGAGAGAAAGAAAGAGCGCAGAGAGAGAAAGAAAATGCGCAGAGAGAGAAAGAAAGAGCGCAGAGAGAGAAAGAAAGAGCGCAGAGAGAGAGAGAAAGAAAGAGCGCAGAGAGAGAAAGAAAGAGCGCAGAGAGAGAGAAAGAAAGAGCGCAGAGAGAGAAAGAAAGAGCGCAGAGAGAGAGAGAATGAGCGCAGAGAGAGAGAAAGAGAGCAGCGAGAGAGAGAGAAAGAGCGCAGAGAGAGAGAAAGAAAGAGCGCAGAGAGAAAGAAAGAGCGCAGAGAGAGAGAAAGAGCGCAGAGAGAGAGAAAGAAAGTGCGCAGAGAGAAAGAAAGAGCGCAGAGAGAGAGAGAAAGAAAGAGCGCAGAGAGAGAGAAAGAAAGAGCGCAGAGAGAGAAAGAAAGAAAGAGCGCAGAGAGAGAAAGAAAGAGCGCAGAGAGAGAAAGAAAGAGCGCAGAGAGAGAAAGAAAGAGCGCAGAGAGAGAAAGAAAGAGCACAGAGAGAGAGAAAGAAAGAGCGCAGAGAGAGAGAAAGAAAGAGCGCAGAGAGAGAAAGAAAGAGCGCAGAGAGAGAGAGAGAGAGCGCAGAGAAAGAAAGAGCGCAGAGAGAGAAAGAAAGAAAGAGCGCAGAGAGAGAAAGAAAGAGCGCAGAGAGAGAAAGAAAGAGCGCAGAGAGAAAAAAAAGAGTGCAGAGAGAGAGAGCGCAGAGAGAGAGAGCGCAGAGAGAAAGAAAGAGCGCAGAGAGATAGAAAGAAAGTGCGCAGAGAGAGAAAGAAAGTGCGCAGAGAGAGAGAGAAAGAGCATAGAGAGAGAAAGAAAGAGCGCAGAGAGAGAAAGAAAGAGCGCAGAGAGAGAGAGAAAGAAAGTGCGCAGAGAGAGAAAGAAAGAGCGCAGAGAGAGAGAAAGAAAGAGCGCAGAGAGAGAAAGAAAGAGCGCAGAGAGAGAGAGAATGAGCGCAGAGAGAGAGAAAGAGCGCAGCGAGAGAGAGAGAAAGAGCGCAGAGAGAGAGAAAGAAAGAGCGCAGAGAGAAAGAGCGCAGAGAGAGAGAAAGAGCGCAGAGAGAGAGAAAGAAAGTGCGCAGAGAGAATGAAAGAGCGCAGAGAGAGAGAGAGAAAGAAAGAGCGCAGAGAGAGAGAAAGAAAGAGCGCAGAGAGAGAAAGAAAGAAAGAGCGCAGAGAGAGAAAGAAAGAGCGCAGAGAGAGAAAGAAAGAGCGCAGAGAGAGAAAGAAAGAAAGAGCGCAGAGAGAGAAAGAAAGAGCACAGAGAGAGAGAAAAAAAGAGCGCAGAGAGAGAGAAAGAAAGAGTGCAGAGAGAGAGAAAGAAAGAGCGCAGAGAGAGATAGAAAGAGCGCAGAGAGAGAGAGAGAGAGCGCAGAGAAAGAAAGAGCGCAGAGAGAAAGAAAGAAAGAGCGCAGAGAGAGAAAGAAAGAGCGCAGAGAGAGAAAGAAAGAGCGCAGAGAGAAAAAAAGAGTGCAGAGAGAGAGAGCGCAGAGAGAGAGAGAGCGCAGAGAGAGAGAGCGCAGAGAGAAAGAAAGAGCGCAGAGAGATAGAAAGAAAGTGCGCAGAGAGAGAGAGAAAGAGCATAGAGAGAGAAAGAAAGAGCGCAGAGAGAGAGAGAAAGAAAGTGCGCAGAGAGAAAGAAAGAGCGCAGAGAGAAAGAAAGAGCGCAGAGAGAGAAAGAAAGAGCGCAGAGAGAGAAAGAAAGAGCGCAGAGAGAGAGAGAAAGAAAGAGCGCAGAGAGAGAGAAAGAAAGAGCGCAGAGAGAGAAAGAAAGAGCGCAGAGAGAGAAAGAAAGAGCGCAGAGAAAGAAAGAAAGAGCGCAGAGAGAGAAAGAAAGAGCGCAGAGAGAGAAAGAGCGCAGAGAGAGAGAGAGCACAGAGAGAAATAAAGAGCGCAGAGAGAAAGAGCGCAGAGAGAGAGAAAGAAAGAGCGCAGAGAGAGAGAAAGTAAGAGCGCAGAGAGAGAAAGAAAGAGCGCAGAGAGAGAAAGAAAGAGCGCAGAGAGAGAGAGAATGAGCGCAGAGAGAGAGAAAGAGCGCAGAGAGAGAAAGAAAGAGCGCAGAGAGAGAAAGAAAGAGCGCAGAGAGAGAGAGAAAGAAAGAGCGCAGAGAGAGAGAGAAAGAAAGAGCGCAGAGAGAGAAAGAAAGAGCGCAGAGAGAGAGAGAGAGCGCAGAGAAAGAAAGAGCGCAGAGAGAGAAAGAAAGAAAGAGCGCAAAGAGAGAAAGAAAGAGCGCAGAGAGAGAAAGAAAGAGCGCAGAGAGAGAGAAAGAGCGCAGAGAGAGAGAAAGAGCGCAGAGAGAGAGAGAGCGCAGAGAGAGAGAGCGCAGAGAGAAAGAAAGAGCGCAGAGAGAAAGAAAGAGCGCAGAGAGAGAGAGAGCGCAGAGAGAGAGAAAGAAAGTGCACAGAGAGAAAGAAAGAGCGCAGAGAGAGAAAGAAAGAGCGCAGAGAGAGAGAAAGAAAGAAAGATCGCAGAGAGAGAAAGAAAGAGCGCAGGAGAGAAAGAAAGAGCGCAGAGAGAGAGAAAGAAAGAGCGCAGAGAGAGAGAAAGAAAGAGCGCAGAGAGATAAAGAAAGAGCGCAGAGAGAGAAAGAAAGAGCGCAGAGAGAGAAAGAAAGAGCGCAGAGAGAGAAAGAAAGAGCGCAGAGAGAGAAAGAAAGAGCGCAGAGAGAGAAAGAGCGCAGAGAGAGAGAGAGCACAGAGAGAAAGAAAGAGCGCAGAGAGAAAGAGCGCAGAGAGAGAGAAAGAAAGAGCGCAGAGAGAGAGAAAGTAAGAGCGCAGAGAGAGAAAGAAAGAGCGCAGAGAGAAAGAAAGAGCGCAGAGAGAGAGAGAATGAGCGCAGAGAGAGAGAAAGAGCGCAGCGAGAGAGAGAGAAAGAGCGCAGAGAGAGAGAAAGAAAGAGCGCAGAGAGAAAGAAAGAGCGCAGAGAGAGAGAAAGTAAGAGCGCAGAGAGAGAAAGAAAGAGCGCAGAGAGAGAAAGTAAGAGCGCAGAGAGAGAAAGAAAGAGCGCAGAGAGAGAAAGAAAGAGCGCAGAGAGAGAGAGAATGAGCACAGAGAGAAAGAAAGTGCGCAGAGAGAGAAAGAAAGAGCGCAGAGAGAGAAAGAAAGAGCGCAGAGAGAGAGAGAAAGAAAGAGCGCAGAGAGAGAAAGAAAGAGCGCAGAGAGAGAGAGAGAGCGCAGAGAAAGAAAGAGCGCAGAGAGAGAAAGAAAGAAAGAGCGCAGAGAGAGAAAGAAAGAGCGCAGAGAGAGAAAGAAAGAGCGCAGAGAGAGAGAAAGAGCGCAGAGAGAGAGAGAGAGCGCAGAGAGAGAGAGCGCAGAGAGAGAGAGAGAGCGCAGAGAGAGAGAGCGCAGAGAGAAAGAAAGAGCGCAGAGAGAAAGAAAGAGCGCAGAGAGAGAGAGAGCGCAGAGAGAGAGAAAGAAAGTGCACAGAGAGAAAGAAAGAGCGCAGAGAGAGAAAGAAAGAGCGCAGAGAGAGAGAAAGAAAGAAAGATCGCAGAGAGAGAAAGAAAGAGCGCAGAGAGAGAGAAAGAGCGCAGGAGAGAAAGAAAGAGCGCAGAGAGAGAGAAAGAAAGAGCGCAGAGAGATAAAGAAAGAGCGCAGAGAGAGAAAGAAAGAGCGCAGAGAGAGAAAGAAAGAGCGCAGAGAGAGAAAGAAAGAGCGCAGAGAGAGAAAGAAAGAGCGCAGAGAGAGAAAGAAAGAGCGCAGAGAGAGAAAGAGCGCAGAGAGAGAGAGAGCACAGAGAGAAAGAAAGAGCGCAGAGAGAAAGAGCGCAGAGAGAGAAAGAAAGAGCGCAGAGAGAGAAAGAGCGCAGAGAGAGAGAGAGCGCAGAGAGAAAGAGCGCAGAGAGAGAGAAAGAAAGAGCGCAGAGAGAGAGAAAGTAAGAGCGCAGAGAGAGAGAAAGTAAGAGCGCAGAGAGAGAAAGAAAGAGCGCAGAGAGAGAAAGAAAGAGCGCAGAGAGAGAGAATGAGCGCAGAGAGAGAGAAAGAGCGCAGCGAGAGAGAGAGAAAGAGCGCAGAGAGAGAGAAAGAAAGAGCGCAGAGAGAAAGAAAGAGCGCAGAGAGAGAGAAAGTAAGAGCGCAGAGAGAGAAAGAAAGAGCGCAGAGAGAGAAAGAAAGAGCGCAGAGAGAGAGAGAATGAGCGCAGAGAGAGAGAAAGAGCGCAGAGAGAAAGAAAGAGCGCAGAGAGAGAGAAAGAAAGAGCGCAGAGAGAGAGAAAGAAAGAGCGCAGAGAGAGAGAAAGAAAGAGCGCAGAGAGAGAGAAAGAGCGCAGAGAGAGAGAAAGAAAGAGCGCAGAGAGAGAAAGAAAGAAAGAGCGCAGAGAGAGAAAGAAAGAGCGCAGAGAGAGAAAGAAAGAGCGCAGAGAGAGAAAGAAAGAGCGCAGAGAGAGAAAGAAAGAAAGAGCACAGAGAGAGAAAGAAAGAAAGAGCGCAGAGAGAGAAAGAAAGAGCACAGAGAGAAAGAAAGAAAGAGCGCAGAGAGAGAAAGAAAGAGCACAGAGAGAGAAAGAAAGAGCGCAGAGAGAAAAAAAAGAGTGCAGAGAGAGAGAGCGCAGAGAGAGAGAGAGCGCAGAGAGAGAGAGCGCAGAGAGAAAGAAAAGCGCAGAGAGATAGAAAGAAAGTGCGCAGAGAGAGAAAGAAAGTGCGCAGAGAGAGAGAGAAAGAGCATAGAGAGAGAAAGAAAGAGCACAGAGAGAGAAAGAAAGAGCGCAGAGAGAGAGAGAAAGAAAGTGCGCAGAGAGAGAAAGAAAGAGCACAGAGAGAGAGAAAGAAAGAGCGCAGAGAGAGAAAGAAAGAGCGCAGAGAGAGAGAAAGAAAGAGCGCAGAGAGAGAAAGAAAGAGCGCAGAGAGAGAGAAAGAAAGAGCGCAGAGAGAGAAAGAAAGAGCGCAGAGAGAGAGAGAATGAGCGCAGAGAGAGAGAAAGAGCGCAGCGAGAGAGAGAGAAAGAGCGCAGAGAGAGAGAAAGAAAGAGCGCAGAGAGAAAGAGCGCAGAGAGAGAGAAAGAGCGCAGAGAGAGAGAAAGAAAGTGCGCAGAGAGAATGAAAGAGCGCAGAGAGAGAGAGAGAAAGAAAGAGCGCAGAGAGAGAGAAAGAAAGAGCGCAGAGAGAGAAAGAAAGAAAGAGCGCAGAGAGAGAAAGAAAGAGCGCAGAGAGAGAAAGAAAGAGCGCAGAGAGAGAAAGAAAGAAAGAGCGCAGAGAGAGAAAGAAAGAGCGCAGAGAGAGAAAGAAAGAGCGCAGAGAGAGAAAGAAAGAGCGCAGAGAGAGAAAGAAAGAGCACAGAGAGAGAGAAAGAAAGAGCGCAGAGAGAGAGAAAGAAAGAGCGCAGAGAGAGAAAGAAAGAGCGCAGAGAGAGAGAGAGAGAGCGCAGAGAAAGAAAGAGCGCAGAGAGAGAAAGAAAGAAAGAGCGCAGAGAGAGAAAGAAAGAGCGCAGAGAGAGAAAGAAAGAGCGCAGAGAGAAAAAAAAGAGTGCAGAGAGAGAGAGCGCAGAGAGAGAGAGCGCAGAGAGAAAGAAAGAGCGCAGAGAGATAGAAAGAAAGTGCGCAGAGAGAGAAAGAAAGTGCGCAGAGAGAGAGAGAAAGAGCATAGAGAGAGAAAGAAAGAGCGCAGAGAGAGAAAGAAAGAGCGCAGAGAGAGAGAGAAAGAAAGTGCGCAGAGAGAGAAAGAAAGAGCGCAGAGAGAGAGAAAGAAAGAGCGCAGAGAGAGAAAGAAAGAGCGCAGAGAGAGAGAGAATGAGCGCAGAGAGAGAGAAAGAGCGCAGCGAGAGAGAGAGAAAGAGCGCAGAGAGAGAGAAAGAAAGAGCGCAGAGAGAAAGAGCGCAGAGAGAGAGAAAGAGCGCAGAGAGAGAGAAAGAAAGTGCGCAGAGAGAATGAAAGAGCGCAGAGAGAGAGAGAGAAAGAAAGAGCGCAGAGAGAGAGAAAGAAAGAGCGCAGAGAGAGAAAGAAAGAAAGAGCGCAGAGAGAGAAAGAAAGAGCGCAGAGAGAGAAAGAAAGAGCGCAGAGAGAGAAAGAAAGAAAGAGCGCAGAGAGAGAAAAAAAGAGCACAGAGAGAGAGAAAAAAAGAGCGCAGAGAGAGAGAAAGAAAGAGTGCAGAGAGAGAGAAAGAAAGAGCGCAGAGAGAGATAGAAAGAGCGCAGAGAGAGAGAGAGCGCAGAGAAAGAAAGAGCGCAGAGAGAAAGAAAGAAAGAGCGCAGAGAGAGAAAGAAAGAGCGCAGAGAGAGAAAGAAAGAGCGCAGAGAGAAAAAAAGAGTGCAGAGAGAGAGAGCGCAGAGAGAGAGAGAGCGCAGAGAGAGAGAGCGCAGAGAGAAAGAAAGAGCGCAGAGAGATAGAAAGAAAGTGCGCAGAGAGAGAAAGAAAGTGCGCAGAGAGAGAGAGAAAGAGCATAGAGAGAGAAAGAAAGAGCGCAGAGAGAGAGAGAAAGAAAGTGCGCAGAGAGAAAGAAAGAGCGCAGAGAGAAAGAAAGAGCGCAGAGAGAGAAAGAAAGAGCGCAGAGAGAGAAAGAAAGAGCGCAGAGAGAGAGAGAAAGAAAGAGCGCAGAGAGAGAGAAAGAAAGAGCGCAGAGAGAGAAAGAAAGAGCGCAGAGAGAGAAAGAAAGAGCGCAGAGAGAGAAAGAAAGAGCGCAGAGAGAGAAAGAAAGAGCGCAGAGAGAGAAAGAGCGCAGAGAGAGAGAGAGCACAGAGAGAAAGAAAGAGCGCAGAGAGAAAGAGCGCAGAGAGAGAGAAAGAAAGAGCGCAGAGAGAGAGAAAGTAAGAGCGCAGAGAGAGAAAGAAAGAGCGCAGAGAGAGAAAGAAAGAGCGCAGAGAGAGAGAGAATGAGCGCAGAGAGAGAGAAAGAGCGCAGAGAGAGAAAGAAAGAGCGCAGAGAGAGAAAGAAAGAGCGCAGAGAGAGAGAGAAAGAAAGAGCGCAGAGAGAGAGAGAAAGAAAGAGCGCAGAGAGAGAAAGAAAGAGCGCAGAGAGAGAGAGAGAGCGCAGAGAAAGAAAGAGCGCAGAGAGAGAAAGAAAGAGCGCAGAGAGAGAAAGAAAGAGCGCAGAGAGAGAAAGAAAGAGCGCAGAGAGAGAGAAAGAGCGCAGAGAGAGAGAAAGAGCGCAGAGAGAGAGAGAGCGCAGAGAGAGAGAGCGCAGAGAGAAAGAAAGAGCGCAGAGAGAAAGAAAGAGCGCAGAGAGAGAGAGAGCGCAGAGAGAGAGAAAGAAAGTGCACAGAGAGAAAGAAAGAGCGCAGAGAGAGAAAGAAAGAGCGCAGAGAGAGAGAAAGAAAGAAAGATCGCAGAGAGAGAAAGAAAGAGCGCAGGAGAGAAAGAAAGAGCGCAGAGAGAGAGAAAGAAAGAGCGCAGAGAGAGAGAAAGAAAGAGCGCAGAGAGATAAAGAAAGAGCGCAGAGAGAGAAAGAAAGAGCGCAGAGAGAGAAAGAAAGAGCGCAGAGAGAGAAAGAAAGAGCGCAGAGAGAGAAAGAAAGAGCGCAGAGAGAGAAAGAGCGCAGAGAGAGAGAGAGCACAGAGAGAAAGAAAGAGCGCAGAGAGAAAGAGCGCAGAGAGAGAGAAAGAAAGAGCGCAGAGAGAGAGAAAGTAAGAGCGCAGAGAGAGAAAGAAAGAGCGCAGAGAGAAAGAAAGAGCGCAGAGAGAGAGAGAATGAGCGCAGAGAGAGAGAAAGAGCGCAGCGAGAGAGAGAGAAAGAGCGCAGAGAGAGAGAAAGAAAGAGCGCAGAGAGAAAGAAAGAGCGCAGAGAGAGAGAAAGTAAGAGCGCAGAGAGAGAAAGAAAGAGCGCAGAGAGAGAAAGTAAGAGCGCAGAGAGAGAAAGAAAGAGCGCAGAGAGAGAAAGAAAGAGCGCAGAGAGAGAGAGAATGAGCGCAGAGAGAAAGAAAGAGCGCAGAGAGAGAAAGAAAGAGCGCAGAGAGAGAAAGAAAGAGCGCAGAGAGAGAGAGAAAGAAAGAGCGCAGAGAGAGAAAGAAAGAGCGCAGAGAGAGAGAGAGAGCGCAGAGAAAGAAAGAGCGCAGAGAGAGAAAGAAAGAAAGAGCGCAGAGAGAGAAAGAAAGAGCGCAGAGAGAGAAAGAAAGAGCGCAGAGAGAGAGAAAGAGCGCAGAGAGAGAGAGAGAGCGCAGAGAGAGAGAGAGAGCGCAGAGAGAGAGAGAGAGCGCAGAGAGAGAGAGCGCAGAGAGAAAGAAAGAGCGCAGAGAGAAAGAAAGAGCGCAGAGAGAGAGAGAGCGCAGAGAGAGAGAAAGAAAGTGCACAGAGAGAAAGAAAGAGCGCAGAGAGAGAAAGAAAGAGCGCAGAGAGAGAGAAAGAAAGAAAGATCGCAGAGAGAGAAAGAAAGAGCGCAGAGAGAGAGAAAGAGCGCAGGAGAGAAAGAAAGAGCGCAGAGAGAGAGAAAGAAAGAGCGCAGAGAGATAAAGAAAGAGCGCAGAGAGAGAAAGAAAGAGCGCAGAGAGAGAAAGAAAGAGCGCAGAGAGAAAGAAAGAGCGCAGAGAGAGAAAGAAAGAGCGCAGAGAGAGAAAGAAAGAGCGCAGAGAGAGAAAGAGCGCAGAGAGAGAGAGAGCACAGAGAGAAAGAAAGAGCGCAGAGAGAAAGAGCGCAGAGAGAGAAAGAAAGAGCGCAGAGAGAGAAAGAGCGCAGAGAGAGAGAGAGCGCAGAGAGAAAGAGCGCAGAGAGAGAGAAAGAAAGAGCGCAGAGAGAGAGAAAGTAAGAGCGCAGAGAGAGAGAAAGTAAGAGCGCAGAGAGAGAAAGAAAGAGCGCAGAGAGAGAAAGAAAGAGCGCAGAGAGAGAGAATGAGCGCAGAGAGAGAGAAAGAGCGCAGCGAGAGAGAGAGAAAGAGCGCAGAGAGAGAGAAAGAAAGAGCGCAGAGAGAAAGAAAGAGCGCAGAGAGAGAGAAAGTAAGAGCGCAGAGAGAGAAAGAAAGAGCGCAGAGAGAGAAAGAAAGAGCGCAGAGAGAGAGAGAATGAGCGCAGAGAGAGAGAAAGAGCGCAGAGAGAAAGAAAGAGCGCAGAGAGAGAGAAAGAAAGAGCGCAGAGAGAGAGAAAGAAAGAGCGCAGAGAGAGAGAAAGAAAGAGCGCAGAGAGAGAGAAAGAGCGCAGAGAGAGAGAAAGAAAGAGCGCAGAGAGAGAAAGAAAGAAAGAGCGCAGAGAGAAAGAGCGCAGAGAGAGAGAAAGAGCGCAGAGAGAGAGAAAGAAAGTGCACAGAGAGAATGAAAGAGCGCAGAGAGAGAGAGAGAAAGAAAGAGCGCAGAGAGAGAGAAAGAAAGAGCGCAGAGAGAGAAAGAAAGAAAGAGCGCAGAGAGAGAAAGAAAGAGCGCAGAGAGAGAAAGAAAGAGCGCAGAGAGAGAAAGAAAGAAAGAGCGCAGAGAGAGAAAAAAAGAGCACAGAGAGAGAGAAAAAAAGAGCGCAGAGAGAGAGAAAGAAAGAGTGCAGAGAGAGAGAAAGAAAGAGCGCAGAGAGAGATAGAAAGAGCGCAGAGAGAGAGAGAGAGAGCGCAGAGAAAGAAAGAGCGCAGAGAGAAAGAAAGAAAGAGCGCAGAGAGAGAAAGAAAGAGCGCAGAGAGAGAAAGAAAGAGCGCAGAGAGAAAAAAAGAGTGCAGAGAGAGAGAGCGCAGAGAGAGAGAGAGCGCAGAGAGAGAGAGCGCAGAGAGAAAGAAAGAGCGCAGAGAGATAGAAAGAAAGTGCGCAGAGAGAGAAAGAAAGTGCGCAGAGAGAGAGAGAAAGAGCATAGAGAGAGAAAGAAAGAGCGCAGAGAGAGAGAGAAAGAAAGTGCGCAGAGAGAAAGAAAGAGCGCAGAGAGAGAAAGAAAGAGCGCAGAGAGAGAGAGAAAGAAAGAGCGCAGAGAGAGAGAAAGAAAGAGCGCAGAGAGAGAAAGAAAGAGCGCAGAGAGAGAAAGAAAGAGCGCAGAGAGAGAAAGAAAGAGCGCAGAGAGAGAAAGAAAGAGCGCAGAGAGAGAAAGAGCGCAGAGAGAGAGAGAGCACAGAGAGAAAGAAAGAGCGCAGAGAGAAAGAGCGCAGAGAGAGAGAAAGAAAGAGCGCAGAGAGAGAGAAAGTAAGAGCGCAGAGAGAGAAAGAAAGAGCGCAGAGAGAGAAAGAAAGAGCGCAGAGAGAGAGAGAATGAGCGCAGAGAGAGAGAAAGAGCGCAGAGAGAGAAAGAAAGAGCGCAGAGAGAGAAAGAAAGAGCGCAGAGAGAGAGAGAAAGAAAGAGCGCAGAGAGAGAGAGAAAGAAAGAGCGCAGAGAGAGAAAGAAAGAGCGCAGAGAGAGAGAGAGAGCGCAGAGAAAGAAAGAGCGCAGAGAGAGAAAGAAAGAGCGCAGAGAGAGAAAGAAAGAGCGCAGAGAGAGAAAGAAAGAGCGCAGAGAGAGAGAAAGAGCGCAGAGAGAGAGAAAGAGCGCAGAGAGAGAGAGAGCGCAGAGAGAGAGAGCGCAGAGAGAAAGAAAGAGCGCAGAGAGAAAGAAAGAGCGCAGAGAGAGAGAGAGCGCAGAGAGAGAGAAAGAAAGTGCACAGAGAGAAAGAAAGAGCGCAGAGAGAGAAAGAAAGAGCGCAGAGAGAGAGAAAGAAAGAAAGATCGCAGAGAGAGAAAGAAAGAGCGCAGGAGAGAAAGAAAGAGCGCAGAGAGAGAGAAAGAAAGAGCGCAGAGAGAGAGAAAGAAAGAGCGCAGAGAGATAAAGAAAGAGCGCAGAGAGAGAAAGAAAGAGCGCAGAGAGAGAAAGAAAGAGCGCAGAGAGAGAAAGAAAGAGCGCAGAGAGAGAAAGAAAGAGCGCAGAGAGAGAAAGAGCGCAGAGAGAGAGAGAGCACAGAGAGAAAGAAAGAGCGCAGAGAGAAAGAGCGCAGAGAGAGAGAAAGAAAGAGCGCAGAGAGAGAGAAAGTAAGAGCGCAGAGAGAGAAAGAAAGAGCGCAGAGAGAAAGAAAGAGCGCAGAGAGAGAGAGAATGAGCGCAGAGAGAGAGAAAGAGCGCAGCGAGAGAGAGAGAAAGAGCGCAGAGAGAGAGAAAGAAAGAGCGCAGAGAGAAAGAAAGAGCGCAGAGAGAGAGAAAGTAAGAGCGCAGAGAGAGAAAGAAAGAGCGCAGAGAGAGAAAGTAAGAGCGCAGAGAGAGAAAGAAAGAGCGCAGAGAGAGAAAGAAAGAGCGCAGAGAGAGAGAGAATGAGCGCAGAGAGAAAGAAAGAGCGCAGAGAGAGAGAGAGCACAGAGAGAAAGAAAGAGCGCAGAGAGAAAGAGCGCAGAGAGAGAGAAAGAAAGAGCGCAGAGAGAGAGAAAGTAAGAGCGCAGAGAGAGAAAGAAAGAGCGCAGAGAGAAAGAAAGAGCGCAGAGAGAGAGAGAATGAGCGCAGAGAGAGAGAAAGAGCGCAGCGAGAGAGAGAGAAAGAGCGCAGAGAGAGAGAAAGAAAGAGCGCAGAGAGAAAGAAAGAGCGCAGAGAGAGAGAAAGTAAGAGCGCAGAGAGAGAAAGAAAGAGCGCAGAGAGAGAAAGTAAGAGCGCAGAGAGAGAAAGAAAGAGCGCAGAGAGAGAAAGAAAGAGCGCAGAGAGAGAGAGAATGAGCGCAGAGAGAAAGAAAGAGCGCAGAGAGAGAAAGAAAGAGCGCAGAGAGAGAAAGAAAGAGCGCAGAGAGAGAGAGAAAGAAAGAGCGCAGAGAGAGAAAGAAAGAGCGCAGAGAGAGAGAGAGAGCGCAGAGAAAGAAAGAGCGCAGAGAGAGAAAGAAAGAAAGAGCGCAGAGAGAGAAAGAAAGAGCGCAGAGAGAGAAAGAAAGAGCGCAGAGAGAGAGAAAGAGCGCAGAGAGAGAGAGAGAGCGCAGAGAGAGAGAGAGAGCGCAGAGAGAGAGAGAGAGCGCAGAGAGAGAGAGCGCAGAGAGAAAGAAAGAGCGCAGAGAGAAAGAAAGAGCGCAGAGAGAGAGAGAGCGCAGAGAGAGAGAAAGAAAGTGCACAGAGAGAAAGAAAGAGCGCAGAGAGAGAAAGAAAGAGCGCAGAGAGAGAGAAAGAAAGAAAGATCGCAGAGAGAGAAAGAAAGAGCGCAGAGAGAGAGAAAGAGCGCAGGAGAGAAAGAAAGAGCGCAGAGAGAGAGAAAGAAAGAGCGCAGAGAGATAAAGAAAGAGCGCAGAGAGAGAAAGAAAGAGCGCAGAGAGAGAAAGAAAGAGCGCAGAGAGAGAAAGAAAGAGCGCAGAGAGAGAAAGAAAGAGCGCAGAGAGAGAAAGAAAGAGCGCAGAGAGAGAAAGAGCGCAGAGAGAGAGAGAGCACAGAGAGAAAGAAAGAGCGCAGAGAGAAAGAGCGCAGAGAGAGAAAGAAAGAGCGCAGAGAGAGAAAGAGCGCAGAGAGAGAGAGAGCGCAGAGAGAAAGAGCGCAGAGAGAGAGAAAGAAAGAGCGCAGAGAGAGAGAAAGTAAGAGCGCAGAGAGAGAGAAAGTAAGAGCGCAGAGAGAGAAAGAAAGAGCGCAGAGAGAGAAAGAAAGAGCGCAGAGAGAGAGAATGAGCGCAGAGAGAGAGAAAGAGCGCAGCGAGAGAGAGAGAAAGAGCGCAGAGAGAGAGAAAGAAAGAGCGCAGAGAGAAAGAAAGAGCGCAGAGAGAGAGAAAGTAAGAGCGCAGAGAGAGAAAGAAAGAGCGCAGAGAGAGAAAGAAAGAGCGCAGAGAGAGAGAGAATGAGCGCAGAGAGAGAGAAAGAGCGCAGAGAGAAAGAAAGAGCGCAGAGAGAGAGAAAGAAAGAGCGCAGAGAGAGAGAAAGAAAGAGCGCAGAGAGAGAGAAAGAAAGAGCGCAGAGAGAGAGAAAGAGCGCAGAGAGAGAGAAAGAAAGAGCGCAGAGAGAGAAAGAAAGAAAGAGCGCAGAGAGAAAGAGCGCAGAGAGAGAGAAAGAGCGCAGAGAGAGAGAAAGAAAGTGCGCAGAGAGAATGAAAGAGCGCAGAGAGAGAGAGAGAAAGAAAGAGCGCAGAGAGAGAGAAAGAAAGAGCGCAGAGAGAGAAAGAAAGAAAGAGCGCAGAGAGAGAAAGAAAGAGCGCAGAGAGAGAAAGAAAGAGCGCAGAGAGAGAAAGAAAGAAAGAGCGCAGAGAGAGAAAAAAAGAGCACAGAGAGAGAGAAAAAAAGAGCGCAGAGAGAGAGAAAGAAAGAGTGCAGAGAGAGAGAAAGAAAGAGCGCAGAGAGAGATAGAAAGAGCGCAGAGAGAGAGAGAGAGAGCGCAGAGAAAGAAAGAGCGCAGAGAGAAAGAAAGAAAGAGCGCAGAGAGAGAAAGAAAGAGCGCAGAGAGAGAAAGAAAGAGCGCAGAGAGAAAAAAAGAGTGCAGAGAGAGAGAGCGCAGAGAGAGAGAGAGCGCAGAGAGAGAGAGCGCAGAGAGAAAGAAAGAGCGCAGAGAGATAGAAAGAAAGTGCGCAGAGAGAGAAAGAAAGTGCGCAGAGAGAGAGAGAAAGAGCATAGAGAGAGAAAGAAAGAGCGCAGAGAGAGAGAGAAAGAAAGTGCGCAGAGAGAAAGAAAGAGCGCAGAGAGAAAGAAAGAGCGCAGAGAGAGAAAGAAAGAGCGCAGAGAGAGAAAGAAAGAGCGCAGAGAGAGAGAGAAAGAAAGAGCGCAGAGAGAGAGAAAGAAAGAGCGCAGAGAGAGAAAGAAAGAGCGCAGAGAGAGAAAGAAAGAGCGCAGAGAGAGAAAGAAAGAGCGCAGAGAGAGAAAGAAAGAGCGCAGAGAGAGAAAGAGCGCAGAGAGAGAGAGAGCACAGAGAGAAAGAAAGAGCGCAGAGAGAAAGAGCGCAGAGAGAGAGAAAGAAAGAGCGCAGAGAGAGAGAAAGTAAGAGCGCAGAGAGAGAAAGAAAGAGCGCAGAGAGAGAAAGAAAGAGCGCAGAGAGAGAGAGAATGAGCGCAGAGAGAGAGAAAGAGCGCAGAGAGAGAAAGAAAGAGCGCAGAGAGAGAAAGAAAGAGCGCAGAGAGAGAGAGAAAGAAAGAGCGCAGAGAGAGAGAGAAAGAAAGAGCGCAGAGAGAGAAAGAAAGAGCGCAGAGAGAGAGAGAGAGCGCAGAGAAAGAAAGAGCGCAGAGAGAGAAAGAAAGAGCGCAGAGAGAGAAAGAAAGAGCGCAGAGAGAGAAAGAAAGAGCGCAGAGAGAGAGAAAGAGCGCAGAGAGAGAGAAAGAGCGCAGAGAGAGAGAGAGCGCAGAGAGAGAGAGCGCAGAGAGAAAGAAAGAGCGCAGAGAGAAAGAAAGAGCGCAGAGAGAGAGAGAGCGCAGAGAGAGAGAAAGAAAGTGCACAGAGAGAAAGAAAGAGCGCAGAGAGAGAAAGAAAGAGCGCAGAGAGAGAGAAAGAAAGAAAGATCGCAGAGAGAGAAAGAAAGAGCGCAGGAGAGAAAGAAAGAGCGCAGAGAGAGAGAAAGAAAGAGCGCAGAGAGAGAGAAAGAAAGAGCGCAGAGAGATAAAGAAAGAGCGCAGAGAG
Organism: Ascaphus truei; assembly: GCF_040206685.1. Lineage (NCBI taxonomy): Eukaryota > Metazoa > Chordata > Amphibia > Anura > Ascaphidae > Ascaphus > Ascaphus truei. The sequence continues at coordinate 263,962 of NW_027454563.1, read as the reverse complement.
AGAAAGAAAGAGCGCAGAGAGAGAAAGAAAGAGCGCAGAGAGAGAAAGAAAGAGCGCAGAGAGAGAAAGAAAGAGCGCAGAGAGAGAAAGAGCGCAGAGAGAGAGAGAGCACAGAGAGAAAGAAAGAGCGCAGAGAGAAAGAGCGCAGAGAGAGAGAAAGAAAGAGCGCAGAGAGAGAGAAAGTAAGAGCGCAGAGAGAGAAAGAAAGAGCGCAGAGAGAAAGAAAGAGCGCAGAGAGAGAGAGAATGAGCGCAGAGAGAGAGAAAGAGCGCAGCGAGAGAGAGAGAAAGAGCGCAGAGAGAGAGAAAGAAAGAGCGCAGAGAGAAAGAAAGAGCGCAGAGAGAGAGAAAGTAAGAGCGCAGAGAGAGAAAGAAAGAGCGCAGAGAGAGAAAGTAAGAGCGCAGAGAGAGAAAGAAAGAGCGCAGAGAGAGAAAGAAAGAGCGCAGAGAGAGAGAGAATGAGCGCAGAGAGAAAGAAAGAGCGCAGAGAGAGAAAGAAAGAGCGCAGAGAGAGAAAGAAAGAGCGCAGAGAGAGAGAGAAAGAAAGAGCGCAGAGAGAGAAAGAAAGAGCGCAGAGAGAGAGAGAGAGCGCAGAGAAAGAAAGAGCGCAGAGAGAGAAAGAAAGAAAGAGCGCAGAGAGAGAAAGAAAGAGCGCAGAGAGAGAAAGAAAGAGCGCAGAGAGAGAGAAAGAGCGCAGAGAGAGAGAGAGAGCGCAGAGAGAGAGAGAGAGCGCAGAGAGAGAGAGAGAGCGCAGAGAGAGAGAGCGCAGAGAGAAAGAAAGAGCGCAGAGAGAAAGAAAGAGCGCAGAGAGAGAGAGAGCGCAGAGAGAGAGAAAGAAAGTGCACAGAGAGAAAGAAAGAGCGCAGAGAGAGAAAGAAAGAGCGCAGAGAGAGAGAAAGAAAGAAAGATCGCAGAGAGAGAAAGAAAGAGCGCAGAGAGAGAGAAAGAGCGCAGGAGAGAAAGAAAGAGCGCAGAGAGAGAGAAAGAAAGAGCGCAGAGAGATAAAGAAAGAGCGCAGAGAGAGAAAGAAAGAGCGCAGAGAGAGAAAGAAAGAGCGCAGAGAGAGAAAGAAAGAGCGCAGAGAGAGAAAGAAAGAGCGCAGAGAGAGAAAGAGCGCAGAGAGAGAGAGAGCACAGAGAGAAAGAAAGAGCGCAGAGAGAAAGAGCGCAGAGAGAGAAAGAAAGAGCGCAGAGAGAGAAAGAGCGCAGAGAGAGAGAGAGCGCAGAGAGAAAGAGCGCAGAGAGAGAGAAAGAAAGAGCGCAGAGAGAGAGAAAGTAAGAGCGCAGAGAGAGAGAAAGTAAGAGCGCAGAGAGAGAAAGAAAGAGCGCAGAGAGAGAAAGAAAGAGCGCAGAGAGAGAGAATGAGCGCAGAGAGAGAGAAAGAGCGCAGCGAGAGAGAGAGAAAGAGCGCAGAGAGAGAGAAAGAAAGAGCGCAGAGAGAAAGAAAGAGCGCAGAGAGAGAGAAAGTAAGAGCGCAGAGAGAGAAAGAAAGAGCGCAGAGAGAGAAAGAAAGAGCGCAGAGAGAGAGAGAATGAGCGCAGAGAGAGAGAAAGAGCGCAGAGAGAAAGAAAGAGCGCAGAGAGAGAGAAAGAAAGAGCGCAGAGAGAGAGAAAGAAAGAGCGCAGAGAGAGAGAAAGAAAGAGCGCAGAGAGAGAGAAAGAGCGCAGAGAGAGAGAAAGAAAGAGCGCAGAGAGAGAAAGAAAGAAAGAGCGCAGAGAGAGAAAGAAAGAGCGCAGAGAGAGAAAGAAAGAGCGCAGAGAGAGAAAGAAAGAGCGCAGAGAGAGAAAGAAAGAAAGAGCACAGAGAGAGAAAGAAAGAAAGAGCGCAGAGAGAGAAAGAAAGAGCACAGAGAGAAAGAAAGAAAGAGCGCAGAGAGAGAAAGAAAGAGCACAGAGAGAGAAAGAAAGAGCGCAGAGAGAAAAAAAAGAGTGCAGAGAGAGAGAGCGCAGAGAGAGAGAGAGCGCAGAGAGAGAGAGCGCAGAGAGAAAGAAAAGCGCAGAGAGATAGAAAGAAAGTGCGCAGAGAGAGAAAGAAAGTGCGCAGAGAGAGAGAGAAAGAGCATAGAGAGAGAAAGAAAGAGCACAGAGAGAGAAAGAAAGAGCGCAGAGAGAGAGAAAGAAAGAGCGCAGAGAGAGAAAGAAAGAGCGCAGAGAGAGAATGAGCGCAGAGAGAGAGAAAGAGCGCAGCGAGAGAGAGAGAAAGAGCGCAGAGAGAGAGAAAGAAAGAGCGCAGAGAGAAAGAAAGAGCGCAGAGAGAGAGAAAGAGCGCAGAGAGAGAGAAAGAAAGTGCGCAGAGAGAATGAAAGAGCGCAGAGAGAGAGAGAGAAAGAAAGAGTGCAGAGAGAGATAGAAAGAAAGAGTGCAGAGAGAGATAGAAAGAAAGAGCGCAGAGAGAGAAAGAAAGAGCGCAGAGAGAGAAAGAAAGAGCGCAGAGAGAGAAAGAAAGAGCGCAGAGAGAGAAAGAAAGAGCGCAGAGAGAGAAAGAAAGAGCACAGAGAGAGAGAAAGAAAGAGCGCAGAGAGAGAGAAAGAAAGAGCGCAGAGAGAGAGAAAGAAAGAGCGCAGAGAGAGAAAGAAAGAGCGCAGATAGAGAGAGAGAGAGCGCAGAGAAAGAAAGAGCGCAGAGAGAAAGAAAGAAAGAGCACAGAGAGAGAAAGAAAGAGCGCAGAGAGAGAAAGAAAGAGCGCAGAGAGAAAAAAAGAGTGCAGAGAGAGAGAGCGCAGAGAGAGAGAGAGCGCAGAGAGAGAGAGAGCGCAGAGAGAAAGAAAGAGCGCAGAGAGATACTGCACCGACACACTTTATTCGAGCAAATGCCTGGTTTGTACCTGGCAGAAACCTGGAATCCGCCGCTGCTCACCTCTTGCATGCTTCGTTGCCTTTGCCTTCCCAGCCACGGTTCATGCCTGGCTGACGGGGGCCTGATCTGTTAAATGAGAATGAGAATGATTTACTAGGCTGCGATGTTTCGATTGTCCACCAGATGGCATAAACTCATGACTTAAGTAATGTGTGGCCTTTGCAAGTTGTTTCGTTTCCAAAAAAAGATACTTTATCCCAGTACAGTATGCTACAGTATTGTAACTTGTCCTTGAGACTGAAGGAAGAGTTGCAAAAAATGTATCAATTTAGGCTTTACATACAGTAATGTATTAAATAAAGACAAAGATCATTTTCACTTACACTATTCTACAGAGACATGAGTGTTCAAGTGGAGCCCGTGTTCCAAAAACCTGACAGAAGTTATGCTTATTTGATATGGGCCGCTATTAATGCAACAGAGGATAAGATGGCAACAGTTGTTCAAATTTATCAGTATTTTATCGAAAATTATGACTTTTACAGATTTTCGCCAACTCCTCATTTGTGGAAGCATGCAATAAGGAAAAGGTTATGTAGTGACCCCTGTTTTCACCGTATTGAGCCCCAATTTGTTGGAGGGTATTGGTGTGTGTCACAGGGTTTTTCCCGTATCTATGATAATGGAGGCGGCAAAAGGCGAAGGGTCGTGTTAAAACGAAATAAGAAGCGACAGTCCCTGCCAAGCAATGCGCCAGAACCAGAACCAGAACCAGCAGCAGCACCAGCTTATCATCATGGTCCCGCCGTCGGTGACAACTCTGAGATGGATTTCGCAGCCAGTTTTGATGAAGCTTGCATGTACCTAAGCGATTTCCCGCTGACTACAGGTGGGCTAGTCCCTCTGCAAAATGATGAAAGCTGGACTGGAAGTGGACCGGCGCCAGCGCAAGCTGAATGGGAAATTTAGTAATACTGTACAGTATGGTGAGTACTGTATTTTTGCCGTATTATTTTGGTGGGGCTGGCTGGGAACTTCTTTAGGGGGCTGACCATTACTGTACATTAAAACTTTTCATTTTGTTTTTCCTCAGAAAAGAAAACGGCTAATGGGGGGATTTCGATGGATTATATTGTACTGTATGCTGATGTTTTCCGGCCATACAGTATACTGTGTAATAAACCCGAATAAATAAAACTATGCATTTATTCTACAGTACATGTTCAGTAAATTACTGCACATACTGGGGGCGAGATGTGTTTGCAGCAGAGAGAGATTTAATAATATTGTACAGTGAGCAGGGGGTTCCCTGAGCCAGAAATTAATGCTCAGGGACCCCCCCCCCCCCCCTGCTCCTGATCAGTATTATTAAAAATACGGAAAATGCTGCGTCATTACCATAGCGGATAGCCGCTAAGGCAATGAAGGGGTTAACCCATCGTGCCCGCTTTATTGTGTGTAGTGGGGATGGGTGAGGGGGGTATTTGGCCCTTGGTGTGAGTTTAGGACTTGTGGGAGGGGGGGGGGGTTGCGGGTGCACTTAACCCCTTCACGATCGTAGCAGTTAATACCGCTACGGTCATGAAGGGGTTAAGCCCTCCCGCTACCCCCCCCCCCCCGCAAGCCCTCCCCAACCATCGTTGGGGCGAATACCCCATTCACCCACCCTCCCGCAACCCACAACAATAAAATACTGTACACACAGCAGCCGCCAAAAAATAAATAAATAAATGACAATAAATACATTTGAAATACATTTTTATTGATAGTGTAGATGTGCAGGGGGTCTCCGGAGCTGAACCGCGTTGGTTTTAGGTCTGGGGACCCCGTGCCCCCCGAGATACAGGCCCCTTTAGGGGCTGCCGGTAGCCCTCTGCTTGGTTTAAAGGTCCCGATCACGTGATCGCGGCCTGTAAACCAAGCAGAGCAGAGGGATACCGGCACCCCCTAAAGGGGCCTGTATCTCGGGGGGCACGGGGTCCCCAGACCTGAAACCTGTGCGCTTCTGCTCTGGAGACCCTCTGCACATGTACACTATCAATAAAAATGTATTTCAAATGTATTTATTTTTCATTTATTTATTTATTTATTTATATTTATTTATTAATTGTGCTGCTGCTGCAAGTCGTAAACTCACACCAAGGGCCAAACACCCCCCTCACCCCCAATAAAAAAAATTCACGCACAGCAGCCCCACAATTAATAAATAAATCTAAATAAATAAATAAAATCTATGTAAAACCCCCTCCCCTATTCTCGCTTTTAAAACGCCCTGCCTTCTCTCTAATCTATGTAAAAAACCCTCCCCCTATCCCCCTATTGTGTGTGTGCGTTAAGCTTCCCTGCAAGCTATGTAAAAAAACCTCCCCCTATTGTGTGTGTGTTTAAATCTGGCTGGCCTGTGTTTCTGAGTGCTGAGTGCTCTGCGTTTAAAGGTCCCGATCACGTGATCGCGGCCTGTAAACCAAGCAGAGCAGAGGGATACCGGCACCCCCTAAAGGGGCCTGTATCTCGGGGGGCACGGGGTCCCCAGACCTGAAACCTGTGCGCTTCAGCTCCGGAGACCCCCTGCACATGTACACTATCAATAAAAATGTATTTCAAATGTATTTATTGTCATTTATTTATTTATTTATTTATTTATATTTATTAATTGTGCTGCTGCTGCAAGTCGTAAACTCACACCAAGGGCCAAACACCCCCCTCACCCCCAATAAAAAAAATTCACGCACAGCAGCCCCACAATTAATAAATAAATCTAAATAAATAAATAAAGACATGAAGAGAAATAAATATATACTGTACAGTATATACTTTGTATATATATATACACTGTATATATATATATATATATATATATATATATATATATATATACAGTATACATATATACACTGTGTATATATATATATATATCATACAGCTATATATATATATATATATATATATACATACCAGTACTGTATGTGAGTGAAAAGAGAAAAAAGTAACCCGTATGGGAGCACTCAGGTATGCAATTGATATATTTGTTTATTTATTTGACACAGTGCAAAAAGGGATGAATAAACAGTACATGATTTAAAAACACTTAAAAAAGAGGCATGGACCCTTAAACACTAATGAACAGCACTAGGGAACGACACACACTGTCAACCCTAAACATGAAAAGGATAGTGACTCAAAAAACACTAGGGAGAATCAAAGTGAATCACAATAGGTTACTGGGTTTAAAGGCACCTACAGTATACAACGCTAAGGATAATGCACACTACACACCAAAAGGTAGACTTGTCAAAGTATAAATGACAGTCTCAAAGCATCACACATCTGCATTAGCATACAGTAATATAACCAATGCCTACAGCACAAATCATGTGTAGGAAAAGTGGTAAGGTGGAATGAAATCCCTAGATGTGTAGAGCAATGAAGTTAATGAATAGCATACAGTATACAGTAAAACATAACATTACAATCCACACAGTACATTGCATTTACAGTACATTGTATACTGTAAATGATGCATAGCATTAAATCTATGCACCATATACAGTACTGTACATTCTGCAAATGAATGTTAACAATATAATTGCAAGCTACTCTACCAGTAAATACTGTACAAACACTTCCAAACAAGTCAACTTAACTACAGTATTTTAACCAAGCAAGTAAACCAAAATCAATATATACTGTAAGTAACAACCAGAAAAGACAATTTAAAACCAAACTAACCCTTACAATACCAAGGATTACATCTATCTAATTGTAAAACACCTTATACATTATACACAGCATTGTTTAAAAACCCCTTCCCCCCTAATGTTTGTGTTAAGCAGATTACACTGAAGGGAGAGAGATATAAAGGCCTAAAGCCCCTTCCCCCCTAATGTTTCTGTTAAACAGATTACAGTACATTGAAGGGAGAGAGATTTTACAGAAACACACATTAGGGGGGAGGGGGCTTTAAACAGATTACATTGAAGGGAGAGAGATGTTTCTGTTACCAGTAAATCTCCCTCCCTGCATTGCTAACCACCCTCACCCCCTACCCACATACCGTTAACCCCCCCCCCATCCTGGCCATGGCCCCTCCGCTTCTGCAAAACAGACACAAAAATTAAAACATACAAAGTAATGTCCCCTAACCCCTTAATCACCATAGCGGTTATTAACCGCTACAGTCATGAAGGGGTTAACCCACCCTCACCCACCCACCACTCGGGATGCCTACATACCCTCCCACACTAACCCCCCCCCCCACCCGTGAGGCTTAACCACCCAGTCAGTACCCACAAGGGAGGCCTACCCACATACCGTTGGGGAAACACCCCACCCCCACCCCAGTACCCACAATAAAAACAGTACAATCACCCACAATAAACAGCATTCTATTTATTAAATACATTACCCACCCCCTGTGCCCCCCCCCATAAATACAAGATTTATTCTTTTACATTCAGGGTCCATAACGTAGCCCCACGCTAGTCCCCGGTGGGCTGGCAGGGCACCTGGACAGACCTACAGTACAGTTTACCAGCAGCATTCCACAGGTTCTGGAGGCCTGCTGGTGGATCCTGCCAGCACCATGGCGCCCAGGTGGTCTCCTTGGGTCACCGTGAGCCTCAATTGGGTCCACACGGTAGGCCCAAGGATGTCTGGGAGCCCCGGGTCAAACCCACAGGTGTCTGCGGGGCCTCGGGTGGTTCCCATGGGGGTCTGGGGAACTCACGGGTGCTCACTACGGGTCCGCGGTGCCCCCACAGAAGTGGGACCACACATCATCATCCCCGCACCTACGGCTCGGAGGTGCCCCCACAGAAGTGGGACCACACATCGTCATGCCCGCAGACTACGGGTCCGCGGTGCCCCCACAGAAGTGGGACCACACATCATCATCCCCGCATGTGTCACCCGTGGAACCACCAGCCTGCTACCCTTTAGGATACCCGAGGATTCCCCGCGGGTGGTCTCCAGAGGTCCCACGCAAAACCACGGAAGTAACCCTGAATGTAAAAAAAATAAACCTGGCCAATACATTCAATACATACACCCTCCCCCCCAACACCTACAGTACAATAATGTGCAAAATAACTATTATCCAGATATGGATAATAGATTAATTGCCCATTATTAAAAACATTAACTAGCATATACAAATAAATAAAGTACTACTGACCTCATCAATACGAAGTGTCCGACGCCAGCGCCTTCCTTCTCTTGCCCACACAAAACATAGCCAAAACCAAGCCAATACATTGCAATTACATTCAGATATCATTTAACCCCTTAAACACCTTATCGGATAATAACCGCAAAGGTAATTAAGGGGTTAAGCCACACAGGCACGATACCCACCCTTCACCCATGAATTTGTACTGCGGCTTCATCATGCAACTGTATATATATACTGTATATATATACATACAGAGAGACAGAGAGAAAGAGAGAGAGAGATATATATACAGTATATATATATACACACGTTATATACACACCCATGATAAACCAAATATACAGTACAAATAAATGTAGAAGGGTTATCAAAACCATGCTGTTCTACAACCAAACACTTCTCCATACAGACACTACATTAAAAATCAATTTCCTTTAAAAATCCTAACTGATCTCACAATCTACTGTACTGTATATGATCACAAACCAATGAAAAAAGTCACATTCCAAAATGCATAAAATCTATGCACCATACTATATACATTCTGCAAATTAATCAACGTAAACAAAAATCAATTAGCAATCATTATTTAGATCTCTAAACATTTCACACTCAATCATGAACAATGAAACCATTAACAGATTCACGCCTAGAGCAGAACAATTAAGCCTTTGAAAAAAATATAAGTACCAACAAAAATACAACCTTTACAGTACAACCAAGGCTATCTATCCCTGACCTTCCTCAAACACACAATACAATACCAAGGAATAATACATCTATCTAATTTTAAAATACTTTAAACTCACAAAATAATTAAAAACACATCTAATCCAGCTTTTAAAACATCATCATTTCTTACCCTGAATGTATACTGTACAGTATATCTCTCTAGACATACAGTATATATTGTACATACATACATACAGTGGCAAGAAATGATATACCACAAACAAAAAAAAAATACACATGTTAAAAAACCTTTTGAAATAATGAACAAGTTAAATAAAATACATTTCTTTACTGTAGTTCACTTACCATTACTTGCCCCCACCGACTCCCGTTGCCCAGCTTACTCACGAACCAATCCACGATCAGGAACCCATAAAATAATAAACCATTGAAAATAAAAAACATTAAACTAAAAATCCAAACCAATCCACGGGTCTTCTACTTGTAATACACCTTCATCTGTATTCTTCTTTCTTCTATCTCCTTCCGGGCGGGGCAGGGCGTGGTCTTCTTTCCATCATCGGCCACGCCCTTGTCTTTTTTCTTCTCCGGAGGTCCTTCCTCCGCGGCGTCTGGCTGCAAAATGAGACGACATAGGCTTTTAAAGACCTATGACGTCACATTTTGCGTCATGGTTCCCACGGTCCTGATTGGACCGTGAAAACCATGTGTTTTGGCCGATAATAAAAAAATGATGACGTCACTTAAAGGGAATGAAAGCACAGCCAATCAGAATGGCTTTGCTTCAATTGCCTTTAAGATGACGTCATGAAAAGGCACATGGCCGTGCACACATGGTACTAGAGCCAATCAGAGCGTGGGAACTTTATCCCTACTCTGATTGGCTCTGGTATACCATGTGTCAGGGGCTTGGGGGAGAAAGGATGTGACGTCAATAAGGATAAAGTTCCCACGCTCTGATTGGCTACCGTACCACGTGACAGGTTTTCATTGACGTCACATCCTTTCTCCCCCAAGCCCCTGACACATGGTATACCAGAGCCAATCAGAGTAGGGATAAAGTTCCCACGCTCTGATTGGCTCTAGTACCATGTGTGCACGGCCATGTGCCTTTTCATGACGTCATCTTAAAGGCAATTGAAGCAAAGCCATTCTGATTGGCTGTGCTTTCATTCCCTTTAAGTGACATCATCATTTTTTTATTATCGGCCAAAACACATGGTTTTCACGGTCCAATCAGGACCGTGGGAACCATGACGCAAAATGTGACGTCATAGGTCTTTAAAAGCCTATGTCGTCTCATTTTGCAGCCAGACGCCGCGGAGGAAGGACCTCCGGAGAAGAAAAAAGACAAGGGCGTGGCCGATGATGGAAAGAAGACCACGCCCTGCCCCGCCCGGAAGGAGATAGAAGAAAGAAGAATACAGATGAAGGTGTATTACAAGTAGAAGACCCGTGGATTGGTTTGGATTTTTAGTTTAATGTTTATTATTTTCAATGGTTTATTATTTTATGGGTTCCTGATCGTGGATTGGTTCGTGAGTAAGCTGGGCAACGGGAGTCGGTGGGGGCAAGTAATGGTAAGTGAACTACAGTAAAGAAATGTATTTTATTTAACTTGTTCATTATTTCAAAAGGTTTTTTAACATGTGTATTTTTTTTTTTGTTTGTGGTATATCATTTCTTGCCACTGTATGTATGTATGTACAATATATACTGTATGTCTAGAGAGATATACTGTACAGTATACATTCAGGGTAAGAAATGATGATGTTTTAAAAGCTGGATTAGATGTGTTTTTAATTATTTTGTGAGTTTAAAGTATTTTAAAATTAGATAGATGTATTATTCCTTGGTATTGTATTGTGTGTTTGAGGAAGGTCAGGGATAGATAGCCTTGGTTGTACTGTAAAGGTTGTATTTTTGTTGGTACTTATATTTTTTTCAAAGGCTTAATTGTTCTGCTCTAGGCGTGAATCTGTTAATGGTTTCATTGTTCATGATTGAGTGTGAAATGTTTAGAGATCTAAATAATGATTGCTAATTGATTTTTGTTTACGTTGATTAATTTGCAGAATGTATACAGTATGGTGCATAGATTTTATGCATTTTGGAATGTGACTTTTTTCATTGGTTTGTGATCATATACAGTACAGTAGATTGTGAGATCAGTTAGGATTTTTAAAGGAAATTGATTTTAATGTAGTGTCTGTATGGAGAAGTGTTTGGTTGTAGAACAGTATGGTTTTGATAACCCTTCTACATTTATTTGTACTGTATATTTGGTTTATCATGGGTGTGTATATAACGTGTGTATATATATATACTGTATATATCTCTCTCTCTCTCTTTCTCTCTGTCTCTCTGTATGTATATGTAGCCATGCATAATAATGACTGCATACGTCTTCTCTGTTGGCAGTAAGTCCTGGTATATACAGGCCTGCCCACAGTAGTTATGGAGGTTTTCCCTCACACCCAAGTGGGGTGCCCTGTGTAAGGATGGGAGTGGCTGTATGCTCTGAGTCCCTGGATAGTGACCTCAGAGCTGCGCCTGCCCCTGGAGTATAAAGGGCACAACACTGACAGTTAGTGTTGAGTTCGGAGCAGAGAGTAACCCGAAGATACAGATATTGCAGGAACACTTTTGTGACCCTAGTGCAGTAACTAGCGGGAGCATAGTGATAATTCCAGTGCGGTTACGCCACGCTGTGTCCAGGGACCTGGCACAGTGGTGATCTCCCTAGGAGAAAGGGAATCCCACTTCATTATTGGAGGGCGTACCTGGCAAAGGGACATCACGCAGAGATGTGCGGCTAGAGCTGGCAGCTGCATGGGGCAGTCTGCTACATCCCTGTACTTAATAAAGATGTCCTTGAGAAAAAGAACCCCACTGTGTGAGTGTGAGCTTACTCGACAGTGGATGGCACCAAGAAGGAGTTCCTCACCAGGACCATCTCCCTGCGGAAGCATAGATCCTGATGAGGTGGAGGCGCTGCACATGATGTAAGTTGGACTCGTACCCACTACCTCAGTTACCTGTCCTGATTGACATCCCCTAATAACACCAAGCGGGAGACTCAAGAGTCCTGTTACTTGCAGGTGCACCACCACACACGCCTTGTAATGGGGGACTGGTTAGACTACACGGGCCAATATGAGATTGGGTGGGTCAGGCCAGAGGGAACACCCGTTACAATTGGAGGCGCTGCTGAGAGACCTGTCAACAGGACAGGCTTTTGCTAGGCACACAGTAGGAATTAAGGAAAGTGTCTGCTGCCACTTTGTGCTTGAGGGACGGAGCCAGGGGTAGTCAGGGAGGTGCTGGATATGCATGCCGCAAAGACGCCTTGGGATCCGTTAGGGGTTAGTGAGTCTGGAGCCGGGGGCTATTGCTGTTCTAGTCGCCTTGAGGTAGCGCTAGCGGGGGACGCCTGAAGGGGTAAACTGGTAACTGAGAGCAGGAATTCTGGACGGGTCCGCACTAGGCTAGCCAAAAGTAGGTCGACGCCCAAAGTGCTGCATGGAAGAGCCAGAGTACTCTAGTCCCCATTCCAGATCACTTACCAAGGAGCACAGACTGGAGGAACGTGTTACGGTAGACACAGGAAGGGTGAGCCTAGCCTGAGGTAGTGCAAACACGAGTCAGATCTACGTTAGGTACACAAGGTGGTGCACAAGGCATGTTTATTGTACAGATGTGGTAGCTGCCCCGCAGAGCGGAGCTCCACGTACAGAGAATCGGTGTTCAACGATCACGAGAGACCTGTCGGAATGGAGGATCTGTACAGAACAGAAGGTCCAGGATGGCGGAGAGAGAGAACCACGAGAATGGAGGATCTGCATAGAGCAGAAGGTCCAGGATTGCGGTCAGACGAAGAACAAGCTACAGAAGAGACTTTTGTGAGTTTGTTATGGAATGGCGTGAAAGCCGTGGCTGCGCCGTGTTTGTCGTGTTTTTGTTCTCGGGATGATACCCCTGAGAATAATGAGCAGGACAGTGTGCTTCGATGGGAGGAACAAAATGGACTTTGTTATACACCAATTAACAGACAGCCAGACGTTGCCTTCCAGGAAAGAAAAGACAGTGAACGAAAAGACAATGCTTACCAAGATGGCGGTTCCCGCGTTCCCGGGACACCGCGTGGGCATGCTGCAAAAGGTCTTGCAACTTTGCAGTCTGCTAGATGTTGGCCAGGATTGGCGCCAACGCGGAAGCTCCACCCCGCTGAGGAGTTTGGCGCGAAAGCTGGAGCCGCGCCCTCATGGACTATGACTCACTCCGCACCTGTGCTGGGTCAGCCTACAAATCTACAAGACATCCCCCTAGTTTCAACCAGGGGGAGTGGTTTGCGGTCTCACCGGATGTCGCAAGAGGAAATGGGAGGAAGGGTGACTATATCAGCCCATGCCTTTCAGTTGCGAAGAGCCATTGATCAGTATCGACCTCTGAGCAGAGTACCTCCGCTGATAAAAATGGCTGAAGCTGTTGATAAAGTGGACCAAGGTCCTGTGATTTCCACGCATCCTTATTCGGCTCCAGGAGGCTTCCTGGTGATCCGGGTAAAGGGTGTGGAGACTGTGGCGTGTCTCTGCCTGCAGTGCAGACTGCCGGGCGGAGCTGTGGGCAGCGAAGCCCGATGCCCCCACTGTGGACTGCAGTACATGTGGCCCATGACCACATTCGTACCGGTGCAATCTACGGGAATGACCGGAAATGTACCGGTGGCGACAGAAGAGCAGCCGGGAGCTCTCTGGAACAAGAGGGCCAGTCCCGCAGAATCGGAGCCATCATTGGTGCTTCCGATAGAGAAACTCAGCCATCGGAGAGGTGATCACCGAGGAGCCCATCGCCGGTCTCCTACTGGGATGCCTCGGCCGAACTGCAAGCTGGAATCCTCGGACGAGGAGTGTGCAAGGCTGGCGAGTAAGACAGTAATCAGACGGGACTGTCATACCATTGGTACGCCATGGAGGGATGAAATTCCTCGTGGTGTGGAGACGCGGAATCGAATGTCTCCCGTACCGCGACCATCCGATCGCCGGAGTCCCACTGCCGTGGTGACTAGTGGATCGGACGGAGGCAGATCTACACCTACCCTGCACGGGACTAAGACACGGTGTCTGTCGCAGGCCCAGGAGGTGGAAGATCCAGAGGAGCGAGTCCAGAGCCAGACTGGATCGCGTGGCAGAATGGCGTTGGAGGAGATCCTTGTGGAGGAAGAGATTCCGCTTGGGAATCCACCGCAAGATGGCGTCGCAGCACGTGCGTGTGCGGAAGTGGTGCCGGAGAACCAGGGAGGCCCCGAGTGGGAGATGGTGCCGCCTCTGCGATCGAGCAGCGGGAAGCGATCCCCTATTATCCAGGGGAATGGACGTTTGAACTGCAACCCCAGAAGCTCCGCTGTTGAGAATAAAGATGGACTTTGTGGCGACGTCAAGACAGGTATCGCTGGAGAGCAGGTCGAAACCCTGTCAGTACCTACTGTTCGGTCCCGTCCCCACACCCCGTCCACACCCAAGGTTAGTCCTACGGCCCTCGCTAAAGCCCCTGTACCCGTCCCTATCCTATTTGGATCTAGTTCCAGTTTAGGGTTGTCCGGGGAGTCACGGGGTCCTTTTGATGATCGGACTGGGAGCCTGGACTTGGGTACGTCGGATGATGGGTCGGAGGGAGGAGGGAGCATGTCCCGACAAGTGTCGGTGTCGAGTGATTGTCCTAGCGGGATGAGTATTACTGTTAGGAATACCTCTCACCGTAAGGGAGTTAATACCAGATCTGAGGGTACATCTGGAGTGTCTTCTGGTGGGCCTGATGAGGAGTCCCTAGAAGAAAATGCAGATTCTAGCTCTGAGGAACGGAAGGAGACTAGGTGGTGGGCCCCCTTGTATGAGGGGTATGTCTCGTGGCTTGACCGCACCCGCTTTATTTTAGAGAGAGAGGGGGTGGTTGATCACTGGTGGGCTGCCGGGGATTTTGATGATGAATCCTACCTTAGGGCTCTAAGGGTACGATGGGACCGTATACAGGCAGGCCTAATTATTCCTAAGGGGTCCGCAGGGTTAGATGATCCGGTGGAGACACATGAGCCCCTATCATGGGTGTTGCCCGGGAAGGCTGGTCAAACCAGTTTAACTAGGGCTTGCAGAGCTGAGCGAGCTATCATTGCCAAGTACAGGAAGTCCCATGGGTTTGATTACCCCTATGTCCCTGAACCTCTAATGACAGAGATAGAGGAGAATAGGGAGAGATGGCTCAAGAATGATATTCAGTATTATATCATTGAGCGAGGGGGAGCCATTAAAGGTATACAGGCCGAGCAGAGGGTAGCTCAACTGATGCGGGTCTGGAAGATTGGGCGCAGTGTACATATGCACAAGGTGGTGTACTGTAATGAAAGAGGAGTACCACGGGAATACAGTGTGACTGTGCATGATGCCGCGGGGCGAGAGGTAACGAAGCCAGATCCTCGGCATTACTATTGAGTGTCCAATAGAGTGGTCTGTTGTTTCTTTTGCGCTCCCTGCTGGTCAGTGAGTGTACTGAGCGTTCATTATTATGTTATGTAATGATGTTGCTGTGTTATTGGTGTGTTCTTTTGCAGTGTTTCCTGGCGCAAGGTACACCAAATTTAGGTCCCAGCCGGGACGGTGGGTATTCACCAGGGGGAGTATGTAGCCATGCATAATAATGACTGCATACGTCTTCTCTGTTGGCAGTAAGTCCTGGTATATACAGGCCTGCCCACAGTAGTTATGGAGGTTTTCCCTCACACCCAAGTGGGGTGCCCTGTGTAAGGATGGGAGTGGCTGTATGCTCTGAGTCCCTGGATAGTGACCTCAGAGCTGCGCCTGCCCCTGGAGTATAAAGGGCACAACACTGACAGTTAGTGTTGAGTTCGGAGCAGAGAGTAACCCGAAGATACAGATATTGCAGGAACACTTTTGTGACCCTAGTGCAGTAACTAGCGGGAGCATAGTGATAATTCCAGTGCGGTTACGCCACGCTGTGTCCAGGGACCTGGCACAGTGGTGATCTCCCTAGGAGAAAGGGAATCCCACTTCATTATTGGAGGGCGTACCTGGCAAAGGGACATCACGCAGAGATGTGCGGCTAGAGCTGGCAGCTGCATGGGGCAGTCTGCTACATCCCTGTACTTAATAAAGATGTCCTTGAGAAAAAGAACCCCACTGTGTGAGTGTGAGCTTACTCGACAGTGGATGGCACCAAGAAGGAGTTCCTCACCAGGACCATCTCCCTGCGGAAGCATAGATCCTGATGAGGTGGAGGCGCTGCACATGATGTAAGTTGGACTCGTACCCACTACCTCAGTTACCTGTCCTGATTGACATCCCCTAATAACACCAAGCGGGAGACTCAAGAGTCCTGTTACTTGCAGGTGCACCACCACACACGCCTTGTAATGGGGGACTGGTTAGACTACACGGGCCAATATGAGATTGGGTGGGTCAGGCCAGAGGGAACACCCGTTACATATATATATACAGTATATATATATAGTTGCATGATGAAGCCACAGTATAAATTCATGGGTGAAGGGTGGGTATCGTGCCTGTGTGGCTTAACCCCTTAATTACCTTTGCGGTTATTATCCGATAAGGTGTTTAAGGGGTTAATTGATATCTGAATGTAATTGCAATGTATTGGCTTGGTTTTGGCTATGTTTTGTGTGGGCAAGAGAAGGAAGGCGCTGGCGTCGGACACTTCGTATTGATGAGGTCAGTAGTACTTTATTTATTTGTATATGCTAGTTAATGTTTTTAATAATGGGCAATTAATCTATTATCCATATCTGGATAATAGTTATTTTGCACATTATTGTACTGTAGGTGTTGGGGGGGAGGGTGTATGTATTGAATGTATTGGCCAGGTTTATTTTTTTTACATTCAGGGTTACTTCCGTGGTTTTGCGTGGGACCTCTGGAGACCACCCGCGGGGAATCCTCGGGTATCCTAAAGGGTAGCAGGCTGGTGGTTCCACGGGTGACACATGCGGGGATGATGATGTGTGGTCCCACTTCTGTGGGGGCACCGCGGACCCGTAGTCTGCGGGCATGACGATGTGTGGTCCCACTTCTGTGGGGGCACCTCCGAGCCGTAGGTGCGGGGATGATGATGTGTGGTCCCACTTCTGTGGGGGCACCGCGGACCCGTAGTGAGCACCCGTGAGTTCCCCAGACCCCCATGGGAACCACCCGAGGCCCCGCAGACACCTGTGGGTTTGACCCGGGGCTCCCAGACATCCTTGGGCCTACCGTGTGGACCCAATTGAGGCTCACGGTGACCCAAGGAGACCACCTGGGCGCCATGGTGCTGGCAGGATCCACCAGCAGGCCTCCAGAACCTGTGGAATGCTGCTGGTAAACTGTAGGTCTGTCCAGGTGCCCTGCCAGCCCACCGGGGACTAGCGTGGGGCTACGTTATGGACCCTGAATGTAAAAGAATAAATCTTGTATTTATGGGGGGGGGGCACAGGGGGTGGGTAATGTATTTAATAAATAGAATGCTGTTTATTGTGGGTGATTGTACTGTTTTTATTGTGGGTACTGGGGTGGGGGTGGGGTGTTTCCCCAACGGTATGTGGGTAGGCCTCCCTTGTGGGTAGTTAGTGGGTGAGGGTTGAGGGTGGTTAGGCCTCACGGGGTGGGGGGTTAGAGTGGGAGGGTATGTACAGTAGGCGTCCCGAGTGGTGGGTGAGGGCGGGTTAACCCCTTCATGACTGTAGCGGTTAATAACCGCTATGGTGATTAAGGGGTTAGGGGACATTACTTTGAAAGTGTTATTTTTTTTCTCTGTTTTACTGTACAGCAGCGGAGGTTGCCATGGGTAGTGGGTAGTGTATTGAATGTATTTATTGGTTATTATGCCTTAACCCCTTCATTACCTTAGCGGCTATACGCTATGCTAATGAAGCCTCGTTTCTGAACTTTTAATAATATTGTGCAGGAGCAGGGGGTCCCCTGAGATTAGATTTCTGTCTCAGGGAACCCCCTGCTCACTCTACAATATTATTAAAAATACAGAAATGCTGCTTCTTTACCATAGCGCATAGCCGCTAAGCTAAAGAATGATTCTTTAATGATGTGTGTGTTTTATTCACAGTGTAGATGTTCTCCGGAGCTGAAGCGCACAGGTTTCAGGTCTGGGGACCCCGTGCCCCCCGAGATACAGGCCCCTTTAGGGGGTGCCGGTATCCCTCTGCTCTGCTTGGTTTACAGGCCGCGGTCACGTGATCGGGGCTTTTAACGCAGAGCTGGATACCGGCACCCCCTAAAGGGGCCTGTATCTCGGGGGGCACGGGGTCCCCAGACCTGAAACCTGTGCGGTTCAGCTCCAGAGACCCCCTGCACATCTACACTATCAATAAAAATGTATTTATTTGTATTTATTTATTTATTTATTGTGGGGATGCTGTGTGTGATTATTTTTTATTGTGTTTAGCGGGGGTGGGTGACGGGGTTTATAAATGTGAGTTTATAAATAAAATAAAGAATATTATTTATAGGGGCCTTAGAACAGAAGTTCCCACGCCAATTGCGCGCTCATTGCTCTTTTGTTACAATGTTGCTGGTCTTGCGGGTTTGCAGTCTGGCAGCAAAAAGCAGTTTGTAGTACTGTGTGTGAGATAAAGTAACCAGTTCTTTTATTGCTGAAGTCGCCACTAAAAACTTTTATTTACAAATACAGTACAAAAACCGTGCAACACACAACAACATTCAGTATCCTTTGTTTAAGTACAGCAGGTACTATAGGGTAAAACATGTACTGTACAGTACAGCACAACATTACAGTATGGTCTCACTGAAAGTCCTCCCCATTTTCCAGCCATGGCCGATGCCTTGCATGGCGCAAAACGCCATTAATGCAGTCTCTAACGCCTCTCATTACAGGATCTGTAACAGGGTAATAGCGCTGCATTTCTTCCACAATCTTTTTCCTTAAATTGGCAGGAAGGGCATTTTTTTGGCGATTCCCATCATAGTTCACTTTGAACACCCACTCGCAGTACAATGTGTAGGGAACATGGTGTTTAAATATGATCAAGGCATACTTGTGTGGTATACCAGCACTCCTCACCCTATACTTCTCCCTCAGCGCCGGTGTCAGATCGCACAGGGAGATGTCGGGCACTGTTTGTATGCGAGCGGGTGTAGGAAGTCTTTTGGGAGCGGGTGTACTTGAGGCGATGGGCAATGGTAGGGTGTCTGGGAGGAAGCTTTCCTCCGGTAGTGGTCGCCGGGTTGTCTCCTGGCGTGGTCTAGATGGGGTTGTCATGTCCTCCTCAATAGCATAGTACACTGTATCTTCTGGTGGAGGGGGTGTGCTTGGTGATGGAAGGGGGTCGAAGGTACCATGCATCACATCCATGTCACCCCCCTGCTCCAGCGTCGGGGAAACAGGGGCATTAACACCGAGCAAATAATGTATGCCCGCTATGTCTGCCTCTATCTTGTCCATCCGTTGATCCAGCCGCTGCTCCATTTGTAGCATCCGTTGCTCCATATGTAGCACCGACTCCAGAAGCAGATCTAGCTTTGCCAGCACACTAGAATTCCCGGGGAGATCCACACTTAGCCCATTCAGGATCCGGTCCAACGAGCTGCTTGTGCATGGCATCTGGAGATCTGGGGGGATGGGTGCAACGGAGGATGAGATGGGGGTTCCCTGGAGAGAAGCGGCATCGATGGAGAGTGGAAGAGGTGACCTGGGGATGCCCGGTACAGGAGAAGCTGCAGCGTGGTGGAAGAGGGATGGAGAAGGTGACCGCTGGATTTCCGGGAGAGAAGCAGAGTCGTCCAAGAGCAAAGGAGACAGTGACCCGTTGATTTCAGAGGCAGCAGCATCTTCAGATGGAACCGGAGAAGATGGGGGTGGAGAAGCCGGGCTGAAGATTTCCGGGACAGCTACAGCAGAGTCGTCGAAGCATATGGGAGCAAGTGGTCTGCGGATTCGGTGAGTTGGCTGCCATGCGTCTTGCGTACCGAGCACAGTACCGTATTTCTTCTTCACATAATAAGGCTGACGTGTTTTAAAAGCCTTAGCCTTTGGGGTCAGCAGAAGGTTTTCTTTGTTGGCCTTAGCCTGTCGCTTTGCCTTTGGCTTGGAAACGGTAACTGCCTTTCTCTTTTTCAGTGTGGCAGGCACAGCAGAGGTGAGATGATTCTTTCGTCCATAGAACCGGGGCTGCTCCATGTAAGCGGGAGACACAATGCAGTATCTGGACAATGGCTCAGATAAAGATCAGCAAGTGGTGGGCTATGCAACGTGTACAACCTTTTATGCATGGTGGCCAGGTACAGGTGTTGAAAGTGGGTGGTCTGTTATGTGAGTCATTAACATATAAATACACCATCCATTTTGTGGATTCACTGCACATTGAATACACATCGACTAAACATCGAATACACATTCTTGTGTTTGTATTTCTTTCTACTCGCAGCAATGCCTGTTAAGAAGATTTCAAAGGATCTCAGCATGAGAATGAAGGAGATGTACACGAGCGGAAAACGAATTGCAGATATCCAGCGCTGGTTAACTGCTTCTGGCCTCGTTGTGCCATCAAGCACTGTGTGCTATCATGCACAAGGAAAAAACAGAGACCGCAAAAAGGCACCAAGGGTAACAAATGCGTAAGTATACTGTATTTATAAAACTTAACCAAAAAAAATATAGAAAACTGTAGTGTACATCTACAGTATACCGTATTTATATAGTATATTTATTATATTACAACAGTATATACTGTAGTGTACTGTATGTGTGGTCAATTTATATTTTTTGTGCAGCAGTATACACTTTTGGTATATTGCAATTCATCTTACAACGGAATATACAGTATATGATGTGTATTTATTATGATATAACAACAGTATACCGTATTTATATAGTATATTTATTATATTACAACAGTATATACTGTAGTGTACTGTATGTGTGGTCAATTTATATTTTTTGTGCAGCAGTATACACTTTTGGTATATTGCAATTCATCTTACAACGGAATATACAGTATATGATGTGTATTTATTATGATATAACAACAGTATACCGTATTTATATAGTATATTTATTATATTACAACAGTATATACTGTAGTGTACTGTATGTGTGGTCAATTTATATTTTTTGTGCAGCAGTATACACTTTTGGTATATTGCAATTCATCTTACAACAGAATATACAGTATATGATGTGTATTTATTATGATATAACAACAGTATACCGTATTTATATAGTATATTTATTATATTACAACAGTATATACTGTAGTGTACTGTATGTGTGGTCAATTTATATTTTTTGTGCAGCAGTATACACTTTTGGTATATTGCAATTCATCTTACAACGGAATATACAGTATATGATGTGTATTTATTATGATATAACAACAGTATACCGTATTTATATAGTATATTTATTATATTACAACAGTATATACTGTAGTGTACTGTATGTGTGGTCAATTTATATTTTTTGTGCAGCAGTATACACTTTTGGTATATTGCAATTCATCTGACAACGGAATATACAGTATATGATGTGTATTTATTATGATATACAGTAACAACAGTATACCGTATTTATATAGTATATTTATATTACAACAGTACTGTATACTGTATATTTTGTCTATTTATATTTATAGTACAGCAGTATACATTTTTTGTATATTTATATTTACTGTATATTACAACATTACATGTACAGTATACAATATACATTTTATATTGCTGCATATTAATAACACAATATAATTTCTTTGCATTGTAGGGAGACTACTCTTCTGGTGGACAGAATAAGTGAGGAGAATGATGAGAGGAGCGCATTAAGGGTTAAAAACACTCTTCAGGAAAACCACAATCTGACTGTATCCGAGAGCAGCATAAAGAAGATGAGACGCAGAATTGGATGGAAATATGGACGTGTGAGGTTAGTAGTGGACAGTACAGGAGGTACTGTACTGTAAAGTAAAAATGTTGTTTTGCAAACTGTACTGCGCTGTGACGCTAACATTTTTTATTCATTGTCATTACAGAGCGTACCCCATGATACGGGACGCAAACAAAATCAAAAGAGTGCTCCAGGCCCAGGCATGGATCGACAGCGGTGAGACTTTCCAGGATTGCATCTTCACTGATGAGTCTACTGTGTCGCTGGAGAGATTTGCAAGATTTGCGTTCCACAAAAAAGGCCGCATAACTTTGAAGCCACGGCCAAAACACCCTGTGAAGCTGCATGTGTGGGGTGCCATCTCTAGGCGTGGACCGGGATGCATTGTCGTCTTTGAAGGTACAATTTCTCAAATATAATGCCGCCTAATGCACTGTACTTGACTAGTGTTGCCTTACCGTATGCACTGTACTGTACTATTGAGCACTTTTCTTTTCTTGCTATAGGAATCATGAATAAAGATTTCTTCCAAGACAACATTGTGCCCGTGATAGTGCGATACATCACAGAAGACTTTCCCAATGGTCATCGCTTTTACCAGGACAATGATCCCAAGCACACCGCGTCGACGGCGCATATCCTTGAGCGCGGC
This sequence comes from Ascaphus truei, assembly GCF_040206685.1. Classification (NCBI taxonomy): domain Eukaryota; kingdom Metazoa; phylum Chordata; class Amphibia; order Anura; family Ascaphidae; genus Ascaphus; species Ascaphus truei. The sequence continues at coordinate 241,742 of NW_027454563.1, read as the reverse complement.
ATCAACTGGGTGAAGACGCCAGCGGAGTAAGTGTAGTAGACCGTGTCCCATTTATATGTTCCCAACTGTTTTTACTGTGTACTGTATCTCTTAAACTAATTGTCCTTTCTTTCCAATCACAGATCACCAGACTTCAATCCGATCGAAATGGTCTGGCATCAGCTGAAGGACCACATCCGTAAAGTGGCGAAACCCTCCAAGAAGGACGAGTTGTATACAGCCATAATGAGTTTTTGGAACGATGTACTCACCGTTGAACGATGCAATAAATATATAGACCATATTGCCACTGTGTTGCCCATTGTCATCGCGCGCAATGGACAAGCATCAGGAAAGTAGTACAGTGCTGTAGTATTGTACAGTAGGTACACTATGATACAGGTAAGTATGGCACAGATTTTAGCTTTCCCAATAGTCAGAGTTTACAGTAGTTCCAGTATACAGTACAGTAGACTAGTTTGACATACTACAGTAACTGCCTACTAACTGCTCCATTTTTTCTTTCCAGAGAAAGCTGCACCAGCCACCTACTGTACAGTAGTTCTACCATAATACAGTACGCACATACAGTACAGTACAGTAACTGAACAAAGTTTTTGTTTTCTTGTCGTTCCAGGAAAAAGGGTGCACCAGAGGGGAGGGGGGGCCTTGTGTTCGTCAAATCTGCTTGTGCAGTCAAATGTACAGTATATAAACAGCAGTAATGATGTACACAAAACCTCTCCTCTCTCAATGAACTACTGTACCGCAGACACAATGAGGATACTGTTACAGTATGAAGGGAAAAAGAACAGGATGGGTTATTTAACATTACAGTATACTGTGCAATATTTATACTGTATATTTATATATACTGTATTTTTATTCTAAAGGTATTCGAGAATGTACTCTACTAGATGAGGACCTGGTGACTTTCAACACTCTCAGACACACAGAAAGGATTATTTCACATCACTGTATATTTATCCTGTATATTTTCAGTAATTTAGAAGCAGTGGCTGTTCTGAACAGCCCAGGGCCAGATTAACAAAACAATGGCTTGGATTGGATTAGCCAGACGATTGATGCTTGGCCAGGGAGGGATCAAAATTCTAAGGGAGGGGGTGGGTGGTGTAGCTGTAGGATTGTACTGTGTCAGTATTTCCAACGCCAGGTCACCCTAATAATTGCATGAATAAACCCCCAAAGACAAGGCCCAAATATACTAGTACAGTATACTGTACAGTACTGTAAAGTATGTATTATTGTGTGTTGATGTTTTGAATTGCTGTTAACTTGAAAAGTTTCACCATTGTATTGTACTATATTTGTAAATAAAAGTATTTTGTGGCGACTTCAGCAATAAAAGAACTGGTTAATTTATCTCACATAAAGTACGTGAATACGACCGCAATCACCATTGTACAGTAAATGGGTGCATAGGATGGAACGACAGGTGCTAAAGGGGTATAAATATGATACTGTATTTATCAGTATTGATCAAAGAGAGTTGATCAGAAGGATTCCCCTTATAAAGTATACAGCACTCTATTGTCATTCATACAGTACAGTATACTGTAGTAAAAGGTAGACAACACAAGGTCTTGCAGTACAGTATACTGTATTACTAAAAATCTGTCAGGTTGACCAGAATCACTGCGGATATCGGAAAATAATACAATTTTATTAATTCTACGTACTGTATATAAGGGGAATCCTTCTGATCAACTCTCTTTGATCAACACTGATAAATACAGTAATTTATCTCACACTCAGTACTACAAACTGCTTTTTGCTTGCAATAAACAAACAAACAGGGAAGCGCTACTGTATACTGTATGAGTTAGGATCAGGCCCAGCAGCCACTTTATGTTGAAAACCACATATGAAATGAGCATAAATTTGCATGAATAATTACACAAAAATATATAAAATAAATAGCACAAGTCTCTGACAGAGAGAAATTGTCCAGGTGGTGTGGATACAGGTTAATGCCCCTGTCTGATAGGACAGACTCGGGCAAGAATGGCCTGTGAGAGGTGAATATCCAGAATGGTAGCTGGGATGGAAAGCGCTACCAACTGTGCAGGTATTGAAGTGTGTAGAAATGGGAAGGTGCCGTAGGCATCAAATGTGGAAAGCGCTCACCCAGACTTCATACACTGCGCTTTTTGCTTGCATACTGCAAAGCCGCAAGACCAGCAACATTGTAAAAAAAGAGCAAAAAAAGAGCAATGAGCGCGAAATTGGCGTGGGAACTTCTGTTCTAGGGCCCCTAGAAATAATATTCTTTATTTTATTTATAAACTCACATTTATATATAAAGTATATATTTATTTCTCTTCATGTATTTATTTATATTTATTTATTAATTGTGGAGCTGCTGTGCGTGAGGGGCCATGGCCAGGATGGGGGGGGGGGGGGGTAACGGTACAGTATGTGGGTAGGGGGTGAGGGTGGTTAGACCTCACAGTACATTATGCACATTGGGCCCCCCTCCTCCCCACATTTACATACTGTACACTACACGACATCAATGCAGGGAGGGTTTACCAATGCAGGGAGGGTTTACCAATGCAGGTAAGGCTTTAGGCCTTTATATCTCTCTCCCTTCAGTGTAATCTGCTTAACAGAAACATTAGGGGGGAAGGGGCTTTAGGCCTTTATATCTCTCTCCCTTCAGTGTAATCTGCTTAACACAAACATTAGGGGGGAAGGGGTTTTTAAACAATGCTGTGTATAATGTATAAGGTTTTTTACAATTAGATACAGTAGATGTAATCCTTGGTATTGTAAGGGTTAGTTTGGTTTTAAATTGTCTTTTCTGGTTGTTACTTACAGTATATATTGATTTTGGTTTACTTGCTTGGTTAAAATACTGTCGTTAAGTTGACTTGTTTGGAAGTGTTTGTACAGTATTTACTGGTAGAGTAGCTTGCAATTATATTGTTAACATTCATTTGCAGAATGTACAGTACTGTATATGGTGCATAGATTTAATGCTATGCATCATTTACAGTATACAATGTACTGTAAATGCAATGTACTGTGTGGATTGTAATGTTATGTTTTACTGTATACTGTATGCTATTCATTAACTTCATTGCTCTACACATCTAGGGATTTCATTCCACCTTACCACCTTTCCTACACATGATTTGTGCTGTAGGCATTGGTTATATTACTGTATGCTAATGCAGATGTGTGATGCTTTGAGACTGTCATTTATACTTTGACAAGTCTACCTTTTGGTGTGTAGTGTGCATTATCCTTAGCGTTGTATACTGTAGGTGCCTTTAAACCCAGTAACCTATTGTGATTCACTTTGATTCTCCCTAGTGTTTTTTGAGTCACTATCCTTTTCATGTTTAGGGTTGACAGTGTGTGTCGTTCCCTAGTGCTGTTCATTAGTGTTTAAGGGTCCATGCCTCTTTTTTAAGTGTTTTTAAATCATGTACTGTTTATTCATCCCTTTTTGCACTGTGTCAAATAAATAAACAAATATATCAATTGCATACCTGAGTGCTCCCATACGGGTTACTTTTTTCTCTTTTCACTCACATACAGTACTGGTATGTATATATATATATATATATATATATATATATATATATATATATATATATATATAGCTGTATGATATATATATATATATACACAGTGTATATATGTATACTGTACAGTGTATATATATATATACAAAGTATATACTGTACAGTATATATTTATTTCTCTTCATGTCTTTATTTATTTATTTAGATTTATTTATTAATTGTGGGGCTGCTGTGCGTGAATTTTTTTTATTGGGGGTGAGGGGGGTGTTTGGCCCTTGGTGTGAGTTTACGACTTGCAGCAGCAGCACAATTAATAAATATAAATAAATAAATAAATAAATAAATGACAATAAATACATTTGAAATACATTTTTATTGATAGTGTACATGTGCAGGGGGTCTCCGGAGCTGAAGCGCACAGGTTTCAGGTCTGGGGACCCCGTGCCCCCCGAGATACAGGCCCCTTTAGGGGGTGCCGGTATCCCTCTGCTCTGCTTGGTTTACAGGCCGCGATCACGTGATCGGGACCTTTAAACGCAGAGCACTCAGCACTCAGAAACACAGGCCAGCCAGATTTAAACACACACACAATAGGGGGAGGTTTTTTTACATAGCTTGCAGGGAAGCTTAACGCACACACACAATAGGGGGATAGGGGGAGGGTTTTTTACATAGATTAGAGAGAAGGCAGGGCGTTTTAAAAGCGAGAATAGGGGGAGGGGGTTTTACATAGATTTTATTTATTTATTTATTTAGATTTATTTATTAATTGTGGGGCTGCTGTGCGTGAATTTTTTTTATTGGGGGTGAGGGGGGTGTTTGGCCCTTGGTGTGAGTTTACGACTTGCAGCAGCAGCACAATTAATAAATAAATATAAATAAATAAATAAATAAATGAAAAATAAATACATTTGAAATACATTTTTATTGATAGTGTACATGTGCAGAGGGTCTCCAGAGCAGAAGCGCACAGGTTTCAGGTCTGGGGACCCCGTGCCCCCCGAGATACAGGCCCCTTTAGGGGGTGCCGGTATCCCTCTGCTCTGCTTGGTTTACAGGCCGCGATCACGTGATCGGGACCTTTAAACGCAGAGCACTCAGCACTCAGAAACACAGGCCAGCCAGATTTAAACACACACAATAGGGGGAGGTTTTTTTACATAGCTTGCAGGGAAGCTTAACGCACACACACAATAGGGGGATAGGGGGAGGGTTTTTTACATAGATTAGAGAGAAGGCAGGGCGTTTTAAAAGCAAGAATAGGGGAGGGGGTTTTACATAGATTTTATTTATTTATTTAGATTTATTTATTAATTGTGGGGCTGCTGTGCGTGAATTTTTTTTATTGGGGGTGAGGGGGGTGTTTGGCCCTTGGTGTGAGTTTACGACTTGCAGCAGCAGCACAATTAATAAATATAAATAAATAAATAAATAAATGACAATAAATACATTTGAAATACATTTTTATTGATAGTGTACATGTGCAGGGGGTCTCCGGAGCTGAAGCGCACAGGTTTCAGGTCTGGGGACCCCGTGCCCCCCGAGATACAGGCCCCTTTAGGGGGTGCCGGTATCCCTCTGCTCTGCTTGGTTTACAGGCCGCGATCACGTGATCGGGGCTTTTAACGCAGAGCTGGATACCGGCACCCCCTAAAGGGGCCTGTATCTCGGGGGGCACGGGGTCCCCAGACCTAAAACCAACGCGGTTCAGCTCCGGAGACCCCCTGCACATCTACACTATCAATAAAAATGTATTTCAAATGTATTTATTGTCATTTATTTATTTATTTTTTGGCGGCTGCTGTGTGTATTTTATTGTTGTGGGTTGCGGGAGGGTGGGTGAATGGGGTATTCGCCCCAACGATGGTTGGGGAGGGCTTGCGGGGGGGGGGGGTGGGGTAGCGGGAGGGCTTAACCCCTTCATGACCGTAGCGGTATTAACTGCTACAATCGTGAAGGGGTTAAGTGCTCCCGCAACCCCCCCCCCTCCCGCAAGTCCTAAACTCACACCAAGGGCCAAATACCCCCCTCACCCATCCCCACTACACACAATAAAGCGGGCACGGTGGGTTAACCCCTTCATTGCCTTAGCGGCTATCCGCTATGGTAATGACGCAGCATTTCTGTATTTTTAATAATATTGAGCAGGAGCAGGGGGGGTCCCTGAGCATTAATTTCTGGCTCAGGGAACCCCCTGCTCACTTTACAATATTATTAAAATAATGCTTCTTTACCATAGCGCATAGACGCTAAGGTAAAGAACGAGTGTTTATTTATACTGTATATTGTATGTGTTTTATTGATACTGTACATGTGCAGAGGGTCTCCAGAGCAGAAGCGCACAGGTTTCAGGTCTGGGGACCCCGTGCCCCCCGAGATACAGGCCCCTTTAGGGGGTGCCGGTATCCCTCTGCTCTGCTTGGTTTACAGGCCGCGGTCACGTGATCGGGGCTTTTAACGCAGAGCTGGATACCGGCACCCCCTAAAGGGGCCTGTATCTCGGGGGGCACGGGGTCCCCAGACCTAAAACCAACGCGGTTCAGCTCCGGAGACCCCCTGCACATCTACACTATCAATAAAAATGTATTTCAAATAATTTTTAATGTGCGGATGTTTGCGCAGAGAGAGAGCAGCGGATCTCTCTCTGCTGCAAACACATCTCGCCCCCGCCGCCCATACAGTAGTATCATTTATGTATGTGCATATACAGTACAGTACAGTACTGTACAGTACTGTATGTTAGGGCTTACAGGGGTTGTTGTTATACAGTATATATATATATATATATATATATATATACTGCATTACAATTCATTATAGGGGACGGCTTCACAGAGAATAGCTCGCAAGCGCCACCATGTGTATTTTGACGGCATTGCAGTATTGTAACCAGCCGGAATAAAAAGCTTAAATTCCTGCCGGAAAATAACGCAATGCACTCTGGCTGAAAAATATCAGAAACCTGAATACACCCGAGTATACCCGAATTCGCGGGACTAGCCGTGCTCGAATAAAGTGTGTCGCCAGTGTAGAAAGAAAGTGCGCAGAGAGAGAAAGAAAGTGCGCAGAGAGAGAGAGAAAGAGCATAGAGAGAGAAAGAAAGAGCGCAGAGAGAGAAAGAAAGAGCGCAGAGAGAGAAAGAAAGAGCGCAGAGAGAGAGAAAGAGCGCAGAGAAAGAGAAAGAGCGCAGAGAGAGAGAAAGAAAGAGCGCAGAGAGAGAGAAAGAAAGAGCGCAGAGAGAGAGAGAAAGAAAGAGCGCAGAGAGAGAAAGAAAGAGCGCAGAGAGAGAGAGAGCGCAGAGAGAGAGCGCAAGAGAGAAAGAAAGAGCGCAGAGAGAGAAAAAGAGCGCAGAGAGAGAGAAAGAAAGTGCGCAGAGAGAAAGAAAGAGCGCAGAGAGAAAGAAAGAGCACAGAGAGAGAAAGAAAGAGCACAGAGAGAGAGAAAGAAAGAGCACAGAGAGAGAGAAAGAAAGAGCGTAGAGAGAGAGAAAGAAAGAGAGCAGAGAGAGAAAGAAAGAGCGCAGAGAGAGAGAGAGAGAGCGCAGAGAAAGAAAGAGCGCAGAGAGAGAAAGAAAGAAAGAGCGCAGAGAGAGGAAGAAAGAGCGCAGAGAGATAAAGAAAGAGCTCAGAGAGAGAAAGAAAGAGCGCAGAGAGAGAAAGAAAGAGCGCAGAGAGAGAAAGAAAGAGCGCAGAGAGAGGGAGAGCGCAGAGAAAGAAAGAGCGCAGAGAGAGAAAGAAAGAAAGAGCGCAGAGAGAGAAAGAAAATGTGCAGAGAGAGAAAGAAAGAGCGCAGAGAGAAAGAAAGAGCGCAGAGAGAGAAAGAAAGAAAGAGCGCAGAGAGAGAAAGAAAGAGCACAGAGAGAGAGAAAGAAAGAGCGCAGAGAGAGAGAAAGAAAGAGCGCAGAGAGAGAGAAAGAAAGAGCGCAGAGAGAGAAAGAAAGAGCGCAGAGAGAGAGAAAGAAAGAGCGCAGAGAGAGAAAGAAAGAGCGCAGAGAGAGAGAGAATGAGCGCAGAGAGAGAGAAAGAGCGCAGCGAGAGAGAGAGAAAGAGCGCAGAGAGAGAGAAAGAGCGCAGAGAGAGAGAAAGAAAGTGCGCAGAGAGAAAGAAAGAGCGCAGAGAGAGAGAGAGAAAGAAAGAGCGCAGAGACAGAGAAAGAAAGAGCGCAGAGAGAGAAAGAAAGAAAGAGCGCAGAGAGAGAAAGAAAGAGCGCAGAGAGAGAAAGAAAGAGCGCAGAGAGAGAAAGAAAGAGCGCAGAGAGAGAAAGAAAGAAAGAGCGCAGAGAGAGAAAGAAAGAGCACAGAGAGAGAGAAAGAAAGAGCGCAGAGAGAAAGAAAGAAAGAGCGCAGAGAGAGAGAAAGAAAGAGCGCAGAGAGAGAAAGAAAGAGCGCAGAGAGAGAAAAAGAGCGCAGAGAGAGAGAAAGAAAGTGCGCAGAGAGAAAGAAAGAGCGCAGAGAGAAAGAAAGAGCACAGAGAGAGAAAGAAAGAGCACAGAGAGAGAGAAAGAAAGAGCACAGAGAGAGACAAAGAAAGAGCGTAGAGAGAGAGAAAGAAAGAGAGCAGAGAGAGAAAGAAAGAGCGCAGAGAGAGAGAGAGAGCGCAGAGAAAGAAAGAGCGCAGAGAGAGAAAGAAAGAAAGAGCGCAGAGAGAGGAAGAAAGAGCGCAGAGAGATAAAGAAAGAGCTCAGAGAGAGAAAGAAAGAGCGCAGAGAGAGAAAGAAAGAGCGCAGAGAGAGAAAGAAAGAGCGCAGAGAGAGGGAGAGCGCAGAGAAAGAAAGAGCGCAGAGAGAGAAAGAAAGAAAGAGCGCAGAGAGAGAAAGAAAATGTGCAGAGAGAGAAAGAAAGAGCGCAGAGAGAAAGAAAGAGCGCAGAGAGAGAAAGAAAGAAAGAGCGCAGAGAGAGAAAGAAAGAGCACAGAGAGAGAGAAAGAAAGAGCGCAGAGAGAGAGAAAGAAAGAGCGCAGAGAGAGAGAAAGAAAGAGCGCAGAGAGAGAAAGAAAGAGCGCAGAGAGAGAGAAAGAAAGAGCGCAGAGAGAGAAAGAAAGAGCGCAGAGAGAGAGAGAATGAGCGCAGAGAGAGAGAAAGAGCGCAGCGAGAGAGAGAGAAAGAGCGCAGAGAGAGAAAGAAAGAGCGCAGAGAGAAAGAAAGAGCGCAGAGAGAGAGAAAGAGCGCAGAGAGAGAGAAAGAAAGTGCGCAGAGAGAAAGAAAGAGCGCAGAGAGAGAGAGAAAGAAAGAGCGCAGAGAGAGAGAAAGAAAGAGCGCAGAGAGAGAAAGAAAGAAAGAGCGCAGAGAGAGAAAGAAAGAGCGCAGAGAGAGAAAGAAAGAGCGCAGAGAGAGAAAGAAAGAGCGCAGAGAGAGAAAGAAAGAAAGAGCGCAGAGAGAGAAAGAAAGAGCACAGAGAGAGAGAAAGAAAGAGCGCAGAGAGAAAGAAAGAAAGAGCGCAGAGAGAGAAAGAAAGAGCGCAGAGAGAGAAAGAAAGAGCGCAGAGAGAGAGAGAGCGCAGAGAAAGAAAGAGAGCAGAGAGAGAAAGAAAGAAAGAGCGCAGAGAGAGAAAGAAAGAGCGCAGAGAGAGAAAGAAAGAGCCCAGAGAGAAAAAAAAGAGTGCAGAGAGAGAGAGCGCAGAGAGAGAGAGAGCGCAGAGAGAGAGAGAGAATGAGCGCAGAGAGAGAGAAAGAGCGCAGCGAGAGAGAGAGAAAGAGCGCAGAGAGAGAGAAAGAAAGAGCGCAGAGAGAAAGAAAGAGCGCAGATAGAGAGAAAGTAAGAGCGCAGATAGAGAGAAAGTAAGAGCGCAGAGAGAGAAAGAAAGAGCGCAGAGAGAGAGAGAATGAGCGCAGAGAGAGAGAAAGAGCGCAGAGAGAGAGAAAGAGCGCAGGAGAGAAAGAAAGAGCGCAGAGAGAGAGAAAGAAAGAGCGCAGAGAGAGAGAAAGAAAGAGCGCAGAGAGAGAGAAAGAGCGCAGAGAGAGAGAAAGATAGTGCGCAGAGAGAAAGAAAGAGCTCAGAGAGAGAGAAAGAAAGTGCACAGAGAGAGAGAAAGTAAGAGCGCAGAGAGAGAAAGAAAGAGCGCAGAGAGAGAAAGAAAGAGCGCAGAGAGAGAGAAAGAAAGTGCACAGAGAGAGAGAAAGTAAGAGCGCAGAGAGAGAAAGAAAGAGCGCAGAGAGAGAAAGAAAGAAAGAGCGCAGAGAGAGAAAGAAAATGTGCAGAGAGAGAAAGAAAGAGCGCAGAGAGAAAGAAAGAGCGCAGAGAGAGAAAGAAAGAGCACAGAGAGAGAGAAAGAAAGAGCGCAGAGAGAGAGAAAGAAAGAGCGCAGAGAGAGAGAAAGAAAGAGCGCAGAGAGAGAAAGAAAGAGCGCAGAGAGAGAGAAAGAAAGAGCGCAGAGAGAGAAAGAAAGAGCGCAGAGAGAGAGAGAATGAGCGCAGAGAGAGAGAAAGAGCGCAGCGAGAGAGAGAGAAAGAGCGCAGAGAGAGAAAGAAAGAGCGCAGAGAGAAAGAAAGAGCGCAGAGAGAGAGAAAGAGCGCAGAGAGAGAGAAAGAAAGTGCGCAGAGAGAAAGAAAGAGCGCAGAGAGAGAGAGAAAGAAAGAGCGCAGAGAGAGAGAAAGAAAGAGCGCAGAGAGAGAAAGAAAGAAAGAGCGCAGAGAGAGAAAGAAAGAGCGCAGAGAGAGAAAGAAAGAGCGCAGAGAGAGAAAGAAAGAGCGCAGAGAGAGAAAGAAAGAGCGCAGAGAGAGAAAGAAAGAAAGAGCGCAGAGAGAGAAAGAAAGAGCACAGAGAGAGAGAAAGAAAGAGCGCAGAGAGAAAGAAAGAAAGAGCGCAGAGAGAGAAAGAAAGAGCGCAGAGAGAGAAAGAAAGAGCGCAGAGAGAGAGAGAGCGCAGAGAAAGAAAGAGAGCAGAGAGAGAAAGAAAGAAAGAGCGCAGAGAGAGAAAGAAAGAGCGCAGAGAGAGAAAGAAAGAGCCCAGAGAGAAAAAAAAGAGTGCAGAGAGAGAGAGCGCAGAGAGAGAGAGAGCGCAGAGAGAGAGAGAGAATGAGCGCAGAGAGAGAGAAAGAGCGCAGCGAGAGAGAGAGAAAGAGCGCAGAGAGAGAGAAAGAAAGAGCGCAGAGAGAAAGAAAGAGCGCAGATAGAGAGAAAGTAAGAGCGCAGATAGAGAGAAAGTAAGAGCGCAGAGAGAGAAAGAAAGAGCGCAGAGAGAGAGAGAATGAGCGCAGAGAGAGAGAAAGAGCGCAGAGAGAGAGAAAGAGCGCAGGAGAGAAAGAAAGAGCGCAGAGAGAGAGAAAGAAAGAGCGCAGAGAGAGAGAAAGAAAGAGCGCAGAGAGAGAGAAAGAGCGCAGAGAGAGAGAAAGATAGTGCGCAGAGAGAAAGAAAGAGCTCAGAGAGAGAGAAAGAAAGTGCACAGAGAGAGAGAAAGTAAGAGCGCAGAGAGAGAAAGAAAGAGCGCAGAGAGAGAAAGAAAGAGCGCAGAGAGAGAGAAAGAAAGTGCACAGAGAGAGAGAAAGTAAGAGCGCAGAGAGAGAGAGAAAGAGCGCAGAGAGAGAAAGAAAGAGCGCAGAGAGAGAAAGAAAGAGCGCAGAGAGAGAGAAAGAGCGCAGGAGAGAAAGAAAGAGCGCAGAGAGAGAGAAAGAAAGAGCGCAGAGAGAGAGAAAGAAAGAGCGCAGAGAGAGAGAGAAAGAAAGTGCGCAGAGAGAAAGAAAGAGCGCAGAGAGAGAGAGAAAGAGCGCAGAGAAAGAGAGAGAAAGAAAGAGCGCAGAGAGAGAGAAAGAAAGAGCGCAGAGAGAGAAAGAAAGAGCGCAGAGAGAGAGAGAGAAAGAAAGAGCGCAGAGAGAGAAAGAAAGCGCAGAGAGAGAAAGAAAGAGCGCAGAGAGAGAAAGAAAGAGCGCAGAGAGAGAGAAAGAGCGCAGAGAAAGAGAAAGAGCGCAGAGAGAGAGAAAGAAAGAGCGCAGAGAGAGAGAAAGAAAGAGCGCAGAGAGAGAGAGAAAGAAAGAGCGCAGAGAGAGAAAGAAAGAGCGCAGAGAGAGAGAGCGCAAGAGAGAAAGAAAGAGCGCAGAGAGAGAGAAAGAACGCAGAGAGAGAGAGAAAGAGCGCAGAGAAAGAGAAAGAGCGCAGAGAGAGAAAGAAAGAGCGCAGAGAGAGAGAAAGAAAGAGCGCAGAGAGAGAGAAAGAAAGAGCGCAGAGAGAGAGAAAGAAAGAGCGCAGAGAGAGAAAGAAAGAGCGCAGAGAGAGAAAGAAAGAGCGCAGAGAGAGAAAGAAAGCGCAGAGAGAGAAAGAAAGAGCGCAGAGAGAGAGAGAAAGAGCGCAGAGAAAGAGAAAGAGCGCAGAGAGAGAGAAAGAAAGAGCGCAGAGAGAGAGAAAGAAAGAGCGCAGAGAGAGAGAGAAAGAAAGAGCGCAGAGAGAGAAAGAAAGAGCGCAGAGAGAGAGCGCAGAGAGAGAGCGCAAGAGAGAAAGAAAGAGCGCAGAGAGAGAGAAAGAGCGCAGAGAGAGAGAAAGAAAGTGCGCAGAGAGAAAGAAAGAGCGCAGAGAGAAAGAAAGAGCACAGAGAGAGAAAGAAAGAGCACAGAGAGAGAGAAAGAAAGAGCACAGAGAGAGAGAAAGAAAGAGCGTAGAGAGAGAGAAAGAAAGAGCGCAGAGAGAGAAAGAAAGAGCGCAGAGAGAGAGAGAGAGCGCAGAGAAAGAAAGAGCGCAGAGAGAGAAAGAAAGAAAGAGCGCAGAGAGAGAAAGAAAGAGCGCAGAGAGAGAAAGAAAGAGCTCAGAGAGAGAAAGAAAGAGCGCAGAGAGAGAAAGAAAGAGCGCAGAGAGAGAAAGAAAGAGCGCAGAGAGAGGGAGAGCGCAGAGAAAGAAAGAGCGCAGAGAGAGAAAGAAAGAAAGAGCGCAGAGAGAGAAAGAAAATGTGCAGAGAGAGAAAGAAAGAAAGAGCGCAGAGAGAGAAAGAAAATGTGCAGAGAGAGAAAGAAAGAGCGCAGAGAGAGAAAGAAAGAGCGCAGAGAGAGAAAGAAAGAAAGAGCGCAGAGAGAGAAAGAAAGAGCGCAGAGAGAGAGAAAGAAAGAGCGCAGAGAGAGAGAAAGAAAGAGCGCAGAGAGAGAGAAAGAAAGAGCGCAGAGAGAGAGAAAGAAAGAGCGCAGAGAGAGAGAAAGAAAGAGCGCAGAGAGAGAAAGAAAGAGCGCAGAGAGAGAGAGAATGAGCGCAGAGAGAGAGAAAGAGCGCAGCGAGAGAGAGAGAAAGAGCGCAGAGAGAGAGAAAGAAAGAGCGCAGAGAGAGAGAAAGAGCGCAGAGAGAGAGAAAGAAAGTGCGCAGAGAGAAAGAAAGAGCGCAGAGAGAGAGAGAGAAAGAAAGAGCGCAGAGAGAGAGTAAGAAAGAGCGCAGAGAGAGAAAGAAAGAAAGAGCGCAGAGAGAAAAAGAAAGAGCGCAGAGAGAGAAAGAAAGAGCGCAGAGAGAGAAAGAAAGAGCGCAGAGAGAGAAAGAAAGAAAGAGCGCAGAGAGAGAAAGAAAGAGCACAGAGAGAGAGAAAGAAAGAGCGCAGAGAGAGAGAAAGAAAGAGCGCAGAGAGAGAGAAAGAAAGAGCGCAGAGAGAGAAAGAAAGAGCGCAGAGAGAGAGAGAGCAGAGAGAGAAAGAAAGAGCGCAGAGAGAGAGAGAGCGCAGAGAAAGAAAGAGAGCAGAGAGAGAAAGAAAGAAAGAGCGCAGAGAGAGAAAGAAAGAGCGCAGAGAGAGAAAGAAAGAGCGCAGAGAGAGAAAGAAAGAGCGCAGAGAGAAAAAAAAAGAGTGCAGAGAGAGAGAGCGCAGAGAGAGAGAGAGCGCAGAGAGAGAGAGAATGAGCGCAGAGAGAGAGAAAGAGCGCAGCGAGAGAGAGAGAAAGAGCGCAGAGAGAGAGAAAGAAAGAGCGCAGAGAGAAAGAAAGAGCGCAGATAGAGAGAAAGTAAGAGCGCAGAGAGAGAAAGAAAGAGCGCAGAGAGAGAAAGAAAGAGCGCAGAGAGAGAGAGAATGAGCGCAGAGAGAGAGAAAGAGCGCAGAGAGAGAGAAAGAGCGCAGGAGAGAAAGAAAGAGCGCAGAGAGAGAGAAAGAAAGAGCGCAGAGAGAGAGAAAGAAAGAGCGCAGAGAGAGAGAAAGAGCGCAGAGAGAGAGAAAGATAGTGCGCAGAGAGAAAGAAAGAGCTCAGAGAGAGAGAAAGAAAGTGCACAGAGAGAGAGAAAGTAAGAGCGCAGAGAGAGAAAGAAAGAGCGCAGAGAGAAAAAGAAAGAGCGCAGAGAGAGAGAAAGAAAGTGCACAGAGAGAGAGAAAGTAAGAGCGCAGAGAGAGAAAGAAAGAGCGCAGAGAGAGAAAGAAAGAGCGCAGAGAGAGAGAGAAAGAAAGTGCGCAGAGAGAAAGAAAGAGCGCAGAGAGAGAGAGAAAGAGCGCAGAGAGAGAGAAAGAAAGAGCGCAGAGAAAGAGAGAGAAAGAAAGAGCGCAGAGAGAGAGAAAGAAAGAGCGCAGAGAGAGAGAAAGAAAGAGCGCAGAGAGAGAGAAAGAAAGAGCGCAGAGAGAGAAAGAAAGAGCGCAGAGAGAGAAAGAAAGAGCGCAGAGAGAGAAAGAAAGAGCGCAGAGAGAGAGAGAAAGAGCGCAGAGAAAGAGAAAGAGCGCAGAGAGAGAGAAAGAGCGCAGAGAGAGAGAAAGAAAGAGCGCAGAGAGAGAGAAAGAAAGAGCGCAGAGAGAGAGAAAGAAAGAGCGCAGAGAGAGAGAGAGCGCAGAGAGAGAGCGCAAGAGAGAAAGAAAGAGCGCAGAGAGAGAGAAAGAGCGCAGAGAGAGAGAAAGAGCGCAGAGAAAGAGAAAGAGCGCAGAGAGAGAGAAAGAAAGAGCGCAGAGAGAGAGAAAGAAAGAGCGCAGAGAGAGAGAGAGAAAGAAAGAGCGCAGAGAGAGAGAAAGAAAGAGCGCAGAGAGAGAGAAAGAAAGAGCGCAGAGAGAGAAAGAAAGCGCAGAGAGAGAAAGACAGAGCGCAGAGAGAGAGAGAAAGAGCGCAGAGAAAGAGAAAGAGCGCAGAGAGAGAGAAAGAAAGAGCGCAGAGAGAGAGAAAGAAAGAGCGCAGAGAGAGAGAGAAAGAAAGAGCGCAGAGAGAGAAAGAAAGAGCGCAGAGAGAGGGAGAGCGCAGAGAAAGAAAGAGCGCAGAGAGAGAAAGAAAGAAAGAGCGCAGAGAGAGAAAGAAAATGTGCAGAGAGAGAAAGAAAGAAAGAGCGCAGAGAGAGAAAGAAAATGTGCAGAGAGAGAAAGAAAGAGCGCAGAGAGAGAAAGAAAGAGCGCAGAGAGAGAAAGAAAGAAAGAGCGCAGAGAGAGAAAGAAAGAGCACAGAGAGAGAGAAAGAAAGAGCGCAGAGAGAGAGAAAGAAAGAGCGCAGAGAGAGAGAAAGAAAGAGCGCAGAGAGAGAAAGAAAGAGCGCAGAGAGAGAGAAAGAAAGAGCGCAGAGAGAGAAAGAAAGAGCGCAGAGAGAGAGAAAGAAAGAGCGCAGAGAGAGAGAAAGAAAGAGCGCAGAGAGAGAAAGAAAGAGCGCAGAGAGAGAGAAAGAACGCAGAGAGAGAGAGAAAGAGCGCAGAGAAAGAGAAAGAGCGCAGAGAGAGAAAGAAAGAGCGCAGAGAGAGAGAAAGAAAGAGCGCAGAGAGAGAGAAAGAAAGAGCGCAGAGAGAGAGAAAGAAAGAGCGCAGAGAGAGAAAGAAAGAGCGCAGAGAGAGAAAGAAAGAGCGCAGAGAGAGAAAGAAAGCGCAGAGAGAGAAAGAAAGAGCGCAGAGAGAGAGAGAAAGAGCGCAGAGAAAGAGAAAGAGCGCAGAGAGAGAGAAAGAAAGAGCGCAGAGAGAGAGAAAGAAAGAGCGCAGAGAGAGAGAGAAAGAAAGAGCGCAGAGAGAGAAAGAAAGAGCGCAGAGAGAGAGCGCAGAGAGAGAGCGCAAGAGAGAAAGAAAGAGCGCAGAGAGAGAGAAAGAGCGCAGAGAGAGAGAAAGAAAGTGCGCAGAGAGAAAGAAAGAGCGCAGAGAGAAAGAAAGAGCACAGAGAGAGAAAGAAAGAGCACAGAGAGAGAGAAAGAAAGAGCACAGAGAGAGAGAAAGAAAGAGCGTAGAGAGAGAGAAAGAAAGAGCGCAGAGAGAGAAAGAAAGAGCGCAGAGAGAGAGAGAGAGCGCAGAGAAAGAAAGAGCGCAGAGAGAGAAAGAAAGAAAGAGCGCAGAGAGAGAAAGAAAGAGCGCAGAGAGAGAAAGAAAGAGCTCAGAGAGAGAAAGAAAGAGCGCAGAGAGAGAAAGAAAGAGCGCAGAGAGAGAAAGAAAGAGCGCAGAGAGAGGGAGAGCGCAGAGAAAGAAAGAGCGCAGAGAGAGAAAGAAAGAAAGAGCGCAGAGAGAGAAAGAAAATGTGCAGAGAGAGAAAGAAAGAAAGAGCGCAGAGAGAGAAAGAAAATGTGCAGAGAGAGAAAGAAAGAGCGCAGAGAGAGAAAGAAAGAGCGCAGAGAGAGAAAGAAAGAAAGAGCGCAGAGAGAGAAAGAAAGAGCGCAGAGAGAGAGAAAGAAAGAGCGCAGAGAGAGAGAAAGAAAGAGCGCAGAGAGAGAGAAAGAAAGAGCGCAGAGAGAGAGAAAGAAAGAGCGCAGAGAGAGAGAAAGAAAGAGCGCAGAGAGAGAAAGAAAGAGCGCAGAGAGAGAGAGAATGAGCGCAGAGAGAGAGAAAGAGCGCAGCGAGAGAGAGAGAAAGAGCGCAGAGAGAGAGAAAGAAAGAGCGCAGAGAGAGAGAAAGAGCGCAGAGAGAGAGAAAGAAAGTGCGCAGAGAGAAAGAAAGAGCGCAGAGAGAGAGAGAGAAAGAAAGAGCGCAGAGAGAGAGTAAGAAAGAGCGCAGAGAGAGAAAGAAAGAAAGAGCGCAGAGAGAAAAAGAAAGAGCGCAGAGAGAGAAAGAAAGAGCGCAGAGAGAGAAAGAAAGAGCGCAGAGAGAGAAAGAAAGAAAGAGCGCAGAGAGAGAAAGAAAGAGCACAGAGAGAGAGAAAGAAAGAGCGCAGAGAGAGAGAAAGAAAGAGCGCAGAGAGAGAAAGAAAGAGCGCAGAGAGAGAGAGAGCAGAGAGAGAAAGAAAGAGCGCAGAGAGAGAGAGAGCGCAGAGAAAGAAAGAGAGCAGAGAGAGAAAGAAAGAAAGAGCGCAGAGAGAGAAAGAAAGAGCGCAGAGAGAGAAAGAAAGAGCGCAGAGAGAGAAAGAAAGAGCGCAGAGAGAAAAAAAAAGAGTGCAGAGAGAGAGAGCGCAGAGAGAGAGAGAGCGCAGAGAGAGAGAGAATGAGCGCAGAGAGAGAGAAAGAGCGCAGCGAGAGAGAGAGAAAGAGCGCAGAGAGAGAGAAAGAAAGAGCGCAGAGAGAAAGAAAGAGCGCAGATAGAGAGAAAGTAAGAGCGCAGAGAGAGAAAGAAAGAGCGCAGAGAGAGAAAGAAAGAGCGCAGAGAGAGAGAGAATGAGCGCAGAGAGAGAGAAAGAGCGCAGAGAGAGAGAAAGAGCGCAGGAGAGAAAGAAAGAGCGCAGAGAGAGAGAAAGAAAGAGCGCAGAGAGAGAGAAAGAAAGAGCGCAGAGAGAGAGAAAGAGCGCAGAGAGAGAGAAAGATAGTGCGCAGAGAGAAAGAAAGAGCTCAGAGAGAGAGAAAGAAAGTGCACAGAGAGAGAGAAAGTAAGAGCGCAGAGAGAGAAAGAAAGAGCGCAGAGAGAAAAAGAAAGAGCGCAGAGAGAGAGAAAGAAAGTGCACAGAGAGAGAGAAAGTAAGAGCGCAGAGAGAGAAAGAAAGAGCGCAGAGAGAGAAAGAAAGAGCGCAGAGAGAGAGAGAAAGAAAGTGCGCAGAGAGAAAGAAAGAGCGCAGAGAGAGAGAGAAAGAGCGCAGAGAGAGAGAAAGAAAGAGCGCAGAGAAAGAGAGAGAAAGAAAGAGCGCAGAGAGAGAGAAAGAAAGAGCGCAGAGAGAGAGAAAGAAAGAGCGCAGAGAGAGAGAAAGAAAGAGCGCAGAGAGAGAAAGAAAGAGCGCAGAGAGAGAAAGAAAGAGCGCAGAGAGAGAAAGAAAGAGCGCAGAGAGAGAGAGAAAGAGCGCAGAGAAAGAGAAAGAGCGCAGAGAGAGAGAAAGAGCGCAGAGAGAGAGAAAGAAAGAGCGCAGAGAGAGAGAAAGAAAGAGCGCAGAGAGAGAGAAAGAAAGAGCGCAGAGAGAGAGAGAGCGCAGAGAGAGAGCGCAAGAGAGAAAGAAAGAGCGCAGAGAGAGAGAAAGAGCGCAGAGAGAGAGAAAGAGCGCAGAGAAAGAGAAAGAGCGCAGAGAGAGAGAAAGAAAGAGCGCAGAGAGAGAGAAAGAAAGAGCGCAGAGAGAGAGAGAGAAAGAAAGAGCGCAGAGAGAGAGAAAGAAAGAGCGCAGAGAGAGAGAAAGAAAGAGCGCAGAGAGAGAAAGAAAGCGCAGAGAGAGAAAGACAGAGCGCAGAGAGAGAGAGAAAGAGCGCAGAGAAAGAGAAAGAGCGCAGAGAGAGAGAAAGAAAGAGCGCAGAGAGAGAGAAAGAAAGAGCGCAGAGAGAGAGAGAAAGAAAGAGCGCAGAGAGAGAAAGAAAGAGCGCAGAGAGAGGGAGAGCGCAGAGAAAGAAAGAGCGCAGAGAGAGAAAGAAAGAAAGAGCGCAGAGAGAGAAAGAAAATGTGCAGAGAGAGAAAGAAAGAAAGAGCGCAGAGAGAGAAAGAAAATGTGCAGAGAGAGAAAGAAAGAGCGCAGAGAGAGAAAGAAAGAGCGCAGAGAGAGAAAGAAAGAAAGAGCGCAGAGAGAGAAAGAAAGAGCACAGAGAGAGAGAAAGAAAGAGCGCAGAGAGAGAGAAAGAAAGAGCGCAGAGAGAGAGAAAGAAAGAGCGCAGAGAGAGAAAGAAAGAGCGCAGAGAGAGAGAAAGAAAGAGCGCAGAGAGAGAAAGAAAGAGCGCAGAGAGAGAGAAAGAAAGAGCGCAGAGAGAGAGAAAGAAAGAGCGCAGAGAGAGAAAGAAAGAGCGCAGAGAGAGAGAAAGAACGCAGAGAGAGAGAGAAAGAGCGCAGAGAAAGAGAAAGAGCGCAGAGAGAGAAAGAAAGAGCGCAGAGAGAGAGAAAGAAAGAGCGCAGAGAGAGAGAAAGAAAGAGCGCAGAGAGAGAGAAAGAAAGAGCGCAGAGAGAGAAAGAAAGAGCGCAGAGAGAGAAAGAAAGAGCGCAGAGAGAGAAAGAAAGCGCAGAGAGAGAAAGAAAGAGCGCAGAGAGAGAGAGAAAGAGCGCAGAGAAAGAGAAAGAGCGCAGAGAGAGAGAAAGAAAGAGCGCAGAGAGAGAGAAAGAAAGAGCGCAGAGAGAGAGAGAAAGAAAGAGCGCAGAGAGAGAAAGAAAGAGCGCAGAGAGAGAGCGCAGAGAGAGAGCGCAAGAGAGAAAGAAAGAGCGCAGAGAGAGAGAAAGAGCGCAGAGAGAGAGAAAGAAAGTGCGCAGAGAGAAAGAAAGAGCGCAGAGAGAAAGAAAGAGCACAGAGAGAGAAAGAAAGAGTACAGAGAGAGAGAAAGAAAGAGCACAGAGAGAGAGAAAGAAAGAGCGTAGAGAGAGAGAAAGAAAGAGCGCAGAGAGAGAAAGAAAGAGCGCAGAGAGAGAGAGAGAGCGCAGAGAAAGAAAGAGCGCAGAGAGAGAAAGAAAGAAAGAGCGCAGAGAGAGAAAGAAAGAGCGCAGAGAGAGAAAGAAAGAGCTCAGAGAGAGAAAGAAAGAGCGCAGAGAGAGAAAGAAAGAGCGCAGAGAGAGAAAGAAAGAGCGCAGAGAGAGGGAGAGCGCAGAGAAAGAAAGAGCGCAGAGAGAGAAAGAAAGAAAGAGCGCAGAGAGAGAAAGAAAATGTGCAGAGAGAGAAAGAAAGAAAGAGCGCAGAGAGAGAAAGAAAATGTGCAGAGAGAGAAAGAAAGAGCGCAGAGAGAGAAAGAAAGAGCGCAGAGAGAGAAAGAAAGAAAGAGCGCAGAGAGAGAAAGAAAGAGCGCAGAGAGAGAGAAAGAAAGAGCGCAGAGAGAGAGAAAGAAAGAGCGCAGAGAGAGAGAAAGAAAGAGCGCAGAGAGAGAGAAAGAAAGAGCGCAGAGAGAGAGAAAGAAAGAGCGCAGAGAGAGAAAGAAAGAGCGCAGAGAGAGAGAGAATGAGCGCAGAGAGAGAGAAAGAGCGCAGCGAGAGAGAGAGAAAGAGCGCAGAGAGAGAGAAAGAAAGAGCGCAGAGAGAGAGAAAGAGCGCAGAGAGAGAGAAAGAAAGTGCGCAGAGAGAAAGAAAGAGCGCAGAGAGAGAGAGAGAAAGAAAGAGCGCAGAGAGAGAGTAAGAAAGAGCGCAGAGAGAGAAAGAAAGAAAGAGCGCAGAGAGAAAAAGAAAGAGCGCAGAGAGAGAAAGAAAGAGCGCAGAGAGAGAAAGAAAGAGCGCAGAGAGAGAAAGAAAGAAAGAGCGCAGAGAGAGAAAGAAAGAGCACAGAGAGAGAGAAAGAAAGAGCGCAGAGAGAGAGAAAGAAAGAGCGCAGAGAGAGAGAAAGAAAGAGCGCAGAGAGAGAAAGAAAGAGCGCAGAGAGAGAGAGAGCAGAGAGAGAAAGAAAGAGCGCAGAGAGAGAGAGAGCGCAGAGAAAGAAAGAGAGCAGAGAGAGAAAGAAAGAAAGAGCGCAGAGAGAGAAAGAAAGAGCGCAGAGAGAGAAAGAAAGAGCGCAGAGAGAGAAAGAAAGAGCGCAGAGAGAAAAAAAAAGAGTGCAGAGAGAGAGAGCGCAGAGAGAGAGAGAGCGCAGAGAGAGAGAGAATGAGCGCAGAGAGAGAGAAAGAGCGCAGCGAGAGAGAGAGAAAGAGCGCAGAGAGAGAGAAAGAAAGAGCGCAGAGAGAAAGAAAGAGCGCAGATAGAGAGAAAGTAAGAGCGCAGAGAGAGAAAGAAAGAGCGCAGAGAGAGAAAGAAAGAGCGCAGAGAGAGAGAGAATGAGCGCAGAGAGAGAGAAAGAGCGCAGAGAGAGAGAAAGAGCGCAGGAGAGAAAGAAAGAGCGCAGAGAGAGAGAAAGAAAGAGCGCAGAGAGAGAGAAAGAAAGAGCGCAGAGAGAGAGAAAGAGCGCAGAGAGAGAGAAAGATAGTGCGCAGAGAGAAAGAAAGAGCTCAGAGAGAGAGAAAGAAAGTGCACAGAGAGAGAGAAAGTAAGAGCGCAGAGAGAGAAAGAAAGAGCGCAGAGAGAAAAAGAAAGAGCGCAGAGAGAGAGAAAGAAAGTGCACAGAGAGAGAGAAAGTAAGAGCGCAGAGAGAGAAAGAAAGAGCGCAGAGAGAGAAAGAAAGAGCGCAGAGAGAGAGAGAAAGAAAGTGCGCAGAGAGAAAGAAAGAGCGCAGAGAGAGAGAGAAAGAGCGCAGAGAAAGAGAGAGAAAGAAAGAGCGCAGAGAAAGAGAGAGAAAGAAAGAGCGCAGAGAGAGAGAAAGAAAGAGCGCAGAGAGAGAGAAAGAAAGAGCGCAGAGAGAGAGAAAGAAAGAGCGCAGAGAGAGAAAGAAAGAGCGCAGAGAGAGAAAGAAAGAGCGCAGAGAGAGAAAGAAAGAGCGCAGAGAGAGAGAGAAAGAGCGCAGAGAAAGAGAAAGAGCGCAGAGAGAGAGAAAGAGCGCAGAGAGAGAGAAAGAAAGAGCGCAGAGAGAGAGAAAGAAAGAGCGCAGAGAGAGAGAAAGAAAGAGCGCAGAGAGAGAGAAAGAAAGAGCGCAGAGAGAGAGAGAGCGCAGAGAGAGAGCGCAAGAGAGAAAGAAAGAGCGCAGAGAGAGAGAAAGAGCGCAGAGAGAGAGAAAGAGCGCAGAGAAAGAGAAAGAGCGCAGAGAGAGAGAAAGAAAGAGCGCAGAGAGAGAGAAAGAAAGAGCGCAGAGAGAGAGAGAGAAAGAAAGAGCGCAGAGAGAGAGAAAGAAAGAGCGCAGAGAGAGAGAAAGAAAGAGCGCAGAGAGAGAAAGAAAGCGCAGAGAGAGAAAGACAGAGCGCAGAGAGAGAGAGAAAGAGCGCAGAGAAAGAGAAAGAGCGCAGAGAGAGAGAAAGAAAGAGCGCAGAGAGAGAGAAAGAAAGAGCGCAGAGAGAGAGAGAAAGAAAGAGCGCAGAGAGAGAAAGAAAGAGCGCAGAGAGAGGGAGAGCGCAGAGAAAGAAAGAGCGCAGAGAGAGAAAGAAAGAAAGAGCGCAGAGAGAGAAAGAAAATGTGCAGAGAGAGAAAGAAAGAAAGAGCGCAGAGAGAGAAAGAAAATGTGCAGAGAGAGAAAGAAAGAGCGCAGAGAGAGAAAGAAAGAGCGCAGAGAGAGAAAGAAAGAAAGAGCGCAGAGAGAGAAAGAAAGAGCACAGAGAGAGAGAAAGAAAGAGCGCAGAGAGAGAGAAAGAAAGAGCGCAGAGAGAGAGAAAGAAAGAGCGCAGAGAGAGAAAGAAAGAGCGCAGAGAGAGAGAAAGAAAGAGCGCAGAGAGAGAAAGAAAGAGCGCAGAGAGAGAGAAAGAAAGAGCGCAGAGAGAGAGAAAGAAAGAGCGCAGAGAGAGAAAGAAAGAGCGCAGAGAGAGAAAGAAAGAGAGCAGAGAGAGAAAGAAAGCGCAGAGAGAGAAAGAAAGAGCGCAGAGAGAGAGAGAGAAAGAGCGCAGAGAAAGAGA
Source organism: Ascaphus truei (assembly GCF_040206685.1). Taxonomy (NCBI): domain Eukaryota; kingdom Metazoa; phylum Chordata; class Amphibia; order Anura; family Ascaphidae; genus Ascaphus; species Ascaphus truei. Next base: position 219,680 of record NW_027454563.1, on the reverse strand, counting down.
AAGAGCGCAGAGAGAGAGAAAGAAAGAGCGCAGAGAGAGAGAAAGAAAGAGCGCAGAGAGAGAGAGAAAGAAAGAGCGCAGAGAGAGAAAGAAAGAGCGCAGAGAGAGAGCGCAGAGAGAGAGCGCAAGAGAGAAAGAAAGAGCGCAGAGAGAGAGAAAGAGCGCAGAGAGAGAGAAAGAAAGTGCGCAGAGAGAAAGAAAGAGCGCAGAGAGAAAGAAAGAGCACAGAGAGAGAAAGAAAGAGCACAGAGAGAGAGAAAGAAAGAGCACAGAGAGAGAGAAAGAAAGAGCGTAGAGAGAGAGAAAGAAAGAGCGCAGAGAGAGAAAGAAAGAGCGCAGAGAGAGAGAAAGAAAGAGCGCAGAGAGAGAAAGAAAGAGCGCAGCGAGAGAGAGAATGAGCGCAGAGAGAGAGAAAGAGCGCAGCGAGAGAGAGAGAAAGAGCGCAGAGAGAGAGAAAGAAAGAGCGCAGAGAGAAAGAAAGAGCGCAGAGAGAGAAAGAAAGAGCGCAGAGAGAGAAAGAAAGAGCGCAGAGAGAGAAAGAAAGAGCGCAGAGAGAGAAAGAAAGAGCGCAGAGAGAGGGAGAGAGCAGAGAAAGAAAGAGCGCAGAGAGAGAAAGAAAGAGCGCAGAGAGAGAAAGAAAATGCGCAGAGAGAGAAAGAAAGAGCGCAGAGAGAGAAAGAAAGAGCGCAGAGAGAGAAAGAAAGAAAGAGCGCAGAGAGAGAAAGAAAGAGCACAGAGAGAGAGAAAGAAAGAGCGCAGAGAGAGAGAAAGAAAGAGCGCAGAGAGAGAGAAAGAAAGAGCGCAGAGAGAGAGAGAAAGAAAGAGCGCAGAGAGAGAAAGAAAGAGCGCAGAGAGAGAGAAAGAAAGAGCGCAGAGAGAGAAAGAAAGAGCGCAGAGAGAGAGAGAATGAGCGCAGAGAGAGAGAAAGAGAGCAGCGAGAGAGAGAGAAAGAGCGCAGAGAGAGAGAAAGAAAGAGCGCAGAGAGAAAGAAAGAGCGCAGAGAGAGAGAAAGAGCGCAGAGAGAGAGAAAGAAAGTGCGCAGAGAGAAAGAAAGAGCGCAGAGAGAGAGAGAAAGAAAGAGCGCAGAGAGAGAGAAAGAAAGAGCGCAGAGAGAGAAAGAAAGAAAGAGCGCAGAGAGAGAAAGAAAGAGCGCAGAGAGAGAAAGAAAGAGCGCAGAGAGAGAAAGAAAGAGCGCAGAGAGAGAAAGAAAGAGCACAGAGAGAGAGAAAGAAAGAGCGCAGAGAGAGAGAAAGAAAGAGCGCAGAGAGAGAAAGAAAGAGCGCAGAGAGAGAGAGAGAGAGCGCAGAGAAAGAAAGAGCGCAGAGAGAGAAAGAAAGAAAGAGCGCAGAGAGAGAAAGAAAGAGCGCAGAGAGAGAAAGAAAGAGCGCAGAGAGAAAAAAAAGAGTGCAGAGAGAGAGAGCGCAGAGAGAGAGAGCGCAGAGAGAAAGAAAGAGCGCAGAGAGATAGAAAGAAAGTGCGCAGAGAGAGAAAGAAAGTGCGCAGAGAGAGAGAGAAAGAGCATAGAGAGAGAAAGAAAGAGCGCAGAGAGAGAAAGAAAGAGCGCAGAGAGAGAGAGAAAGAAAGTGCGCAGAGAGAGAAAGAAAGAGCGCAGAGAGAGAGAAAGAAAGAGCGCAGAGAGAGAAAGAAAGAGCGCAGAGAGAGAGAGAATGAGCGCAGAGAGAGAGAAAGAGCGCAGCGAGAGAGAGAGAAAGAGCGCAGAGAGAGAGAAAGAAAGAGCGCAGAGAGAAAGAGCGCAGAGAGAGAGAAAGAGCGCAGAGAGAGAGAAAGAAAGTGCGCAGAGAGAATGAAAGAGCGCAGAGAGAGAGAAAGAAAGAGCGCAGAGAGAGAAAGAAAGAAAGAGCGCAGAGAGAGAAAGAAAGAGCGCAGAGAGAGAAAGAAAGAGCGCAGAGAGAGAAAGAAAGAAAGAGCGCAGAGAGAGAAAGAAAGAGCACAGAGAGAGAGAAAAAAAGAGCGCAGAGAGAGAGAAAGAAAGAGTGCAGAGAGAGAGAAAGAAAGAGCGCAGAGAGAGATAGAAAGAGCGCAGAGAGAGAGAGAGAGAGCGCAGAGAAAGAAAGAGCGCAGAGAGAAAGAAAGAAAGAGCGCAGAGAGAGAAAGAAAGAAAGAGCGCAGAGAGAGAAAGAAAATGTGCAGAGAGAGAAAGAAAGAAAGAGCGCAGAGAGAGAAAGAAAATGTGCAGAGAGAGAAAGAAAGAGCGCAGAGAGAGAAAGAAAGAGCGCAGAGAGAGAAAGAAAGAGCGCAGAGAGAGAAAGAAAGAGCACAGAGAGAGAGAAAGAAAGAGCGCAGAGAGAGAGAAAGAAAGAGCGCAGAGAGAGAGAAAGAAAGAGCGCAGAGAGAGAAAGAAAGAGCGCAGAGAGAGAGAAAGAAAGAGCGCAGAGAGAGAAAGAAAGAGCGCAGAGAGAGAGAAAGAAAGAGCGCAGAGAGAGAGAAAGAAAGAGCGCAGAGAGAGAAAGAAAGAGCGCAGAGAGAGAAAGAAAGAGAGCAGAGAGAGAAAGAAAGCGCAGAGAGAGAAAGAAAGAGCGCAGAGAGAGAGAGAGAAAGAGCGCAGAGAAAGAGAAAGAGCGCAGAGAGAGAGAAAGAAAGAGCGCAGAGAGAGAGAAAGAAAGAGCGCAGAGAGAGAGAGAAAGAAAGAGCGCAGAGAGAGAAAGAAAGAGCGCAGAGAGAGAGCGCAGAGAGAGAGCGCAAGAGAGAAAGAAAGAGCGCAGAGAGAGAGAAAGAGCGCAGAGAGAGAGAAAGAAAGTGCGCAGAGAGAAAGAAAGAGCGCAGAGAGAAAGAAAGAGCACAGAGAGAGAAAGAAAGAGCACAGAGAGAGAGAAAGAAAGAGCACAGAGAGAGAGAAAGAAAGAGCGTAGAGAGAGAGAAAGAAAGAGCGCAGAGAGAGAAAGAAAGAGCGCAGAGAGAGAGAAAGAAAGAGCGCAGAGAGAGAAAGAAAGAGCGCAGCGAGAGAGAGAATGAGCGCAGAGAGAGAGAAAGAGCGCAGCGAGAGAGAGAGAAAGAGCGCAGAGAGAGAGAAAGAAAGAGCGCAGAGAGAAAGAAAGAGCGCAGAGAGAGAAAGAAAGAGCGCAGAGAGAGAAAGAAAGAGCGCAGAGAGAGAAAGAAAGAGCGCAGAGAGAGAAAGAAAGAGCGCAGAGAGAGGGAGAGAGCAGAGAAAGAAAGAGCGCAGAGAGAGAAAGAAAGAGCGCAGAGAGAGAAAGAAAATGCGCAGAGAGAGAAAGAAAGAGCGCAGAGAGAGAAAGAAAGAGCGCAGAGAGAGAAAGAAAGAAAGAGCGCAGAGAGAGAAAGAAAGAGCACAGAGAGAGAGAAAGAAAGAGCGCAGAGAGAGAAAGAAAGAGCGCAGAGAGAGAGAAAGAAAGAGCGCAGAGAGAGAAAGAAAGAGCGCAGAGAGAGAGAGAATGAGCGCAGAGAGAGAGAAAGAGAGCAGCGAGAGAGAGAGAAAGAGCGCAGAGAGAGAGAAAGAAAGAGCGCAGAGAGAAAGAAAGAGCGCAGAGAGAGAGAAAGAGCGCAGAGAGAGAGAAAGAAAGTGCGCAGAGAGAAAGAAAGAGCGCAGAGAGAGAGAGAAAGAAAGAGCGCAGAGAGAGAGAAAGAAAGAGCGCAGAGAGAGAAAGAAAGAAAGAGCGCAGAGAGAGAAAGAAAGAGCGCAGAGAGAGAAAGAAAGAGCGCAGAGAGAGAAAGAAAGAGCGCAGAGAGAGAAAGAAAGAGCACAGAGAGAGAGAAAGAAAGAGCGCAGAGAGAGAGAAAGAAAGAGCGCAGAGAGAGAAAGAAAGAGCGCAGAGAGAGAGAGAGAGAGCGCAGAGAAAGAAAGAGCGCAGAGAGAGAAAGAAAGAAAGAGCGCAGAGAGAGAAAGAAAGAGCGCAGAGAGAGAAAGAAAGAGCGCAGAGAGAAAAAAAAGAGTGCAGAGAGAGAGAGCGCAGAGAGAGAGAGCGCAGAGAGAAAGAAAGAGCGCAGAGAGATAGAAAGAAAGTGCGCAGAGAGAGAAAGAAAGTGCGCAGAGAGAGAGAGAAAGAGCATAGAGAGAGAAAGAAAGAGCGCAGAGAGAGAAAGAAAGAGCGCAGAGAGAGAGAGAAAGAAAGTGCGCAGAGAGAGAAAGAAAGAGCGCAGAGAGAGAGAAAGAAAGAGCGCAGAGAGAGAAAGAAAGAGCGCAGAGAGAGAGAGAATGAGCGCAGAGAGAGAGAAAGAGCGCAGCGAGAGAGAGAGAAAGAGCGCAGAGAGAGAGAAAGAAAGAGCGCAGAGAGAAAGAGCGCAGAGAGAGAGAAAGAGCGCAGAGAGAGAGAAAGAAAGTGCGCAGAGAGAATGAAAGAGCGCAGAGAGAGAGAAAGAAAGAGCGCAGAGAGAGAAAGAAAGAAAGAGCGCAGAGAGAGAAAGAAAGAGCGCAGAGAGAGAAAGAAAGAGCGCAGAGAGAGAAAGAAAGAAAGAGCGCAGAGAGAGAAAGAAAGAGCACAGAGAGAGAGAAAAAAAGAGCGCAGAGAGAGAGAAAGAAAGAGTGCAGAGAGAGAGAAAGAAAGAGCGCAGAGAGAGATAGAAAGAGCGCAGAGAGAGAGAGAGAGAGCGCAGAGAAAGAAAGAGCGCAGAGAGAAAGAAAGAAAGAGCGCAGAGAGAGAAAGAAAGAGCGCAGAGAGAGAAAGAAAGAGCGCAGAGAGAAAAAAAGAGTGCAGAGAGAGAGAGCGCAGAGAGAGAGAGAGCGCAGAGAGAGAGAGCGCAGAGAGAAAGAAAGAGCGCAGAGAGATAGAAAGAAAGTGCGCAGAGAGAGAAAGAAAGTGCGCAGAGAGAGAGAGAAAGAGCATAGAGAGAGAAAGAAAGAGCGCAGAGAGAGAGAGAAAGAAAGTGCGCAGAGAGAAAGAAAGAGCGCAGAGAGAAAGAAAGAGCGCAGAGAGAGAAAGAAAGAGCGCAGAGAGAGAAAGAAAGAGCGCAGAGAGAGAGAGAAAGAAAGAGCGCAGAGAGAGAGAAAGAAAGAGCGCAGAGAGAGAAAGAAAGAGCGCAGAGAGAGAAAGAAAGAGCGCAGAGAGAGAAAGAAAGAGCGCAGAGAGAGAAAGAAAGAGCGCAGAGAGAGAAAGAGCGCAGAGAGAGAGAGAGCACAGAGAGAAAGAAAGAGCGCAGAGAGAAAGAGCGCAGAGAGAGAGAAAGAAAGAGCGCAGAGAGAGAGAAAGTAAGAGCGCAGAGAGAGAAAGAAAGAGCGCAGAGAGAGAAAGAAAGAGCGCAGAGAGAGAGAAAGAAAGAGCGCAGAGAGAGAGAAAGAGCGCAGAGAGAGAAAGAAAGAGCGCAGAGAGAGAAAGAAAGAGCGCAGAGAGAGAAAGAAAGAGCGCAGAGAGAGAGAGAAAGAAAGAGCGCAGAGAGAGAAAGAAAGAGCGCAGAGAGAGAGAGAGAGCGCAGAGAAAGAAAGAGCGCAGAGAGAGAAAGAAAGAAAGAGCGCAGAGAGAGAAAGAAAGAGCGCAGAGAGAGAAAGAAAGAGCGCAGAGAGAGAGAAAGAGCGCAGAGAGAGAGAAAGAGCGCAGAGAGAGAGAGAGCGCAGAGAGAGAGAGCGCAGAGAGAAAGAAAGAGCGCAGAGAGAAAGAAAGAGCGCAGAGAGAGAGAGAGCGCAGAGAGAGAGAAAGAAAGTGCACAGAGAGAAAGAAAGAGCGCAGAGAGAGAAAGAAAGAGCGCAGAGAGAGAGAAAGAAAGAAAGATCGCAGAGAGAGAAAGAAAGAGCGCAGGAGAGAAAGAAAGAGCGCAGAGAGAGAGAAAGAAAGAGCGCAGAGAGAGAGAAAGAAAGAGCGCAGAGAGATAAAGAAAGAGCGCAGAGAGAGAAAGAAAGAGCGCAGAGAGAGAAAGAAAGAGCGCAGAGAGAGAAAGAAAGAGCGCAGAGAGAGAAAGAAAGAGCGCAGAGAGAGAAAGAGCGCAGAGAGAGAGAGAGCACAGAGAGAAAGAAAGAGCGCAGAGAGAAAGAGCGCAGAGAGAGAGAAAGAAAGAGCGCAGAGAGAGAGAAAGTAAGAGCGCAGAGAGAGAAAGAAAGAGCGCAGAGAGAAAGAAAGAGCGCAGAGAGAGAGAGAATGAGCGCAGAGAGAGAGAAAGAGCGCAGCGAGAGAGAGAGAAAGAGCGCAGAGAGAGAGAAAGAAAGAGCGCAGAGAGAAAGAAAGAGCGCAGAGAGAGAGAAAGTAAGAGCGCAGAGAGAGAAAGAAAGAGCGCAGAGAGAGAAAGTAAGAGCGCAGAGAGAGAAAGAAAGAGCGCAGAGAGAGAAAGAAAGAGCGCAGAGAGAGAGAGAATGAGCGCAGAGAGAAAGAAAGAGCGCAGAGAGAGAAAGAAAGAGCGCAGAGAGAGAAAGAAAGAGCGCAGAGAGAGAGAGAAAGAAAGAGCGCAGAGAGAGAAAGAAAGAGCGCAGAGAGAGAGAGAGAGCGCAGAGAAAGAAAGAGCGCAGAGAGAGAAAGAAAGAAAGAGCGCAGAGAGAGAAAGAAAGAGCGCAGAGAGAGAAAGAAAGAGCGCAGAGAGAGAGAAAGAGCGCAGAGAGAGAGAGAGCGCAGAGAGAGAGAGAGAGCGCAGAGAGAGAGAGAGAGCGCAGAGAGAGAGAGCGCAGAGAGAAAGAAAGAGCGCAGAGAGAAAGAAAGAGCGCAGAGAGAGAGAGAGCGCAGAGAGAGAGAAAGAAAGTGCACAGAGAGAAAGAAAGAGCGCAGAGAGAGAAAGAAAGAGCGCAGAGAGAGAGAAAGAAAGAAAGATCGCAGAGAGAGAAAGAAAGAGCGCAGAGAGAGAGAAAGAGCGCAGGAGAGAAAGAAAGAGCGCAGAGAGAGAGAAAGAAAGAGCGCAGAGAGATAAAGAAAGAGCGCAGAGAGAGAAAGAAAGAGCGCAGAGAGAGAAAGAAAGAGCGCAGAGAGAGAAAGAAAGAGCGCAGAGAGAGAAAGAAAGAGCGCAGAGAGAGAAAGAAAGAGCGCAGAGAGAGAAAGAGCGCAGAGAGAGAGAGAGCACAGAGAGAAAGAAAGAGCGCAGAGAGAAAGAGCGCAGAGAGAGAAAGAAAGAGCGCAGAGAGAGAAAGAGCGCAGAGAGAGAGAGAGCGCAGAGAGAAAGAGCGCAGAGAGAGAGAAAGAAAGAGCGCAGAGAGAGAGAAAGTAAGAGCGCAGAGAGAGAGAAAGTAAGAGCGCAGAGAGAGAAAGAAAGAGCGCAGAGAGAGAAAGAAAGAGCGCAGAGAGAGAGAATGAGCGCAGAGAGAGAGAAAGAGCGCAGCGAGAGAGAGAGAAAGAGCGCAGAGAGAGAGAAAGAAAGAGCGCAGAGAGAAAGAAAGAGCGCAGAGAGAGAGAAAGTAAGAGCGCAGAGAGAGAAAGAAAGAGCGCAGAGAGAGAAAGAAAGAGCGCAGAGAGAGAGAGAATGAGCGCAGAGAGAGAGAAAGAGCGCAGAGAGAAAGAAAGAGCGCAGAGAGAGAGAAAGAAAGAGCGCAGAGAGAGAGAAAGAAAGAGCGCAGAGAGAGAGAAAGAAAGAGCGCAGAGAGAGAGAAAGAAAGAGCGCAGAGAGAGAGAAAGAGCGCAGAGAGAGAGAAAGAAAGAGCGCAGAGAGAGAAAGAAAGAAAGAGCGCAGAGAGAGAAAGAAAGAGCGCAGAGAGAGAAAGAAAGAGCGCAGAGAGAGAAAGAAAGAGCGCAGAGAGAGAAAGAAAGAAAGAGCACAGAGAGAGAAAGAAAGAAAGAGCGCAGAGAGAGAAAGAAAGAGCACAGAGAGAAAGAAAGAAAGAGCGCAGAGAGAGAAAGAAAGAGCACAGAGAGAGAAAGAAAGAGCGCAGAGAGAAAAAAAAGAGTGCAGAGAGAGAGAGCGCAGAGAGAGAGAGAGCGCAGAGAGAGAGAGCGCAGAGAGAAAGAAAAGCGCAGAGAGATAGAAAGAAAGTGCGCAGAGAGAGAAAGAAAGTGCGCAGAGAGAGAGAGAAAGAGCATAGAGAGAGAAAGAAAGAGCACAGAGAGAGAAAGAAAGAGCGCAGAGAGAGAGAGAAAGAAAGTGCGCAGAGAGAGAAAGAAAGAGCACAGAGAGAGAGAAAGAAAGAGCGCAGAGAGAGAAAGAAAGAGCGCAGAGAGAGAGAAAGAAAGAGCGCAGAGAGAGAAAGAAAGAGAGCAGAGAGAGAGAAAGAAAGAGCGCAGAGAGAGAAAGAAAGAGCGCAGAGAGAGAGAGAATGAGCGCAGAGAGAGAGAAAGAGCGCAGCGAGAGAGAGAGAAAGAGCGCAGAGAGAGAGAAAGAAAGAGCGCAGAGAGAAAGAGCGCAGAGAGAGAGAAAGAGCGCAGAGAGAGAGAAAGAAAGTGCGCAGAGAGAATGAAAGAGCGCAGAGAGAGAGAGAGAAAGAAAGAGCGCAGAGAGAGAGAAAGAAAGAGCGCAGAGAGAGAAAGAAAGAAAGAGCGCAGAGAGAGAAAGAAAGAGCGCAGAGAGAGAAAGAAAGAGCGCAGAGAGAGAAAGAAAGAAAGAGCGCAGAGAGAGAAAGAAAGAGCGCAGAGAGAGAGAAAGAGCGCAGAGAGAGAAAGAAAGTGCGCAGAGAGAATGAAAGAGCGCAGAGAGAGAGAGAGAAAGAAAGAGCGCAGAGAGAGAGAAAGAAAGAGCGCAGAGAGAGAAAGAAAGAGCGCAGAGAGAGAAAGAAAGAGCGCAGAGAGAGAAAGAAAGAAAGAGCGCAGAGAGAGAAAGAAAGAGCGCAGAGAGAGAAAGAAAGAGCGCAGAGAGAGAAAGAAAGAGCGCAGAGAGAGAAAGAAAGAGCACAGAGAGAGAAAAAGAAAGAGCGCAGAGAGAGAGAAAGAAAGAGCGCAGAGAGAGAAAGAAAGAGCGCAGAGAGAGAGAGAGAGAGAGCGCAGAGAAAGAAAGAGCGCAGAGAGAGAAAGAAAGAGCGCAGAGAGAGAAAGAAAGAGCGCAGAGAGAGAAAGAAAGAGCGCAGAGAGAAAAAAAAGAGTGCAGAGAGAGCGCAGAGAGAGAGAGCGCAGAGAGAAAGAAAGAGCGCAGAGAGATAGAAAGAAAGTGCGCAGAGAGAGAAAGAAAGTGTGCAGAGAGAGAGAGAAAGAGCATAGAGAGAGAAAGAAAGAGCGCAGAGAGAGAAAGAAAGAGCGCAGAGAGAGAGAGAAAGAGCGCAGAGAGAGAAAGAAAGAGCGCAGAGAGAGGGAGAGAGCAGAGAAAGAAAGAGCGCAGAGAGAGAAAGAAAGAGCGCAGAGAGAGAAAGAAAATGCGCAGAGAGAGAAAGAAAGAGCGCAGAGAGAGAAAGAAAGAGCGCAGAGAGAGAAAGAAAGAAAGAGCGCAGAGAGAGAGAAAGAAAGAGCGCAGAGAGAGAGAAAGAAAGAGCGCAGAGAGAGAGAGAAAGAAAGAGCGCAGAGAGAGAAAGAAAGAGCGCAGAGAGAGAGAAAGAAAGAGCGCAGAGAGAGAAAGAAAGAGCGCAGAGAGAGAGAGAATGAGCGCAGAGAGAGAGAAAGAGAGCAGCGAGAGAGAGAGAAAGAGCGCAGAGAGAGAGAAAGAAAGAGCGCAGAGAGAAAGAAAGAGCGCAGAGAGAGAGAAAGAGCGCAGAGAGAGAGAAAGAAAGTGCGCAGAGAGAAAGAAAGAGCGCAGAGAGAGAGAGAAAGAAAGAGCGCAGAGAGAGAGAAAGAAAGAGCGCAGAGAGAGAAAGAAAGAAAGAGCGCAGAGAGAGAAAGAAAGAGCGCAGAGAGAGAAAGAAAGAGCGCAGAGAGAGAAAGAAAGAGCGCAGAGAGAGAAAGAAAGAGCACAGAGAGAGAGAAAGAAAGAGCGCAGAGAGAGAGAAAGAAAGAGCGCAGAGAGAGAAAGAAAGAGCGCAGAGAGAGAGAGAGAGCGCAGAGAAAGAAAGAGCGCAGAGAGAGAAAGAAAGAAAGAGCGCAGAGAGAGAAAGAAAGAGCGCAGAGAGAGAAAGAAAGAGCGCAGAGAGAAAAAAAAGAGTGCAGAGAGAGAGAGCGCAGAGAGAGAGAGCGCAGAGAGAAAGAAAGAGCGCAGAGAGATAGAAAGAAAGTGCGCAGAGAGAGAAAGAAAGTGCGCAGAGAGAGAGAGAAAGAGCATAGAGAGAGAAAGAAAGAGCGCAGAGAGAGAAAGAAAGAGCGCAGAGAGAGAGAGAAAGAAAGTGCGCAGAGAGAGAAAGAAAGAGCGCAGAGAGAGAGAAAGAAAGAGCGCAGAGAGAGAAAGAAAGAGCGCAGAGAGAGAGAGAATGAGCGCAGAGAGAGAGAAAGAGCGCAGCGAGAGAGAGAGAAAGAGCGCAGAGAGAGAGAAAGAAAGAGCGCAGAGAGAAAGAGCGCAGAGAGAGAGAAAGAGCGCAGAGAGAGAGAAAGAAAGTGCGCAGAGAGAATGAAAGAGCGCAGAGAGAGAGAGAGAAAGAAAGAGCGCAGAGAGAGAGAAAGAAAGAGCGCAGAGAGAGAAAGAAAGAAAGAGCGCAGAGAGAGAAAGAAAGAGCGCAGAGAGAGAAAGAAAGAGCGCAGAGAGAGAAAGAAAGAAAGAGCGCAGAGAGAGAAAGAAAGAGCACAGAGAGAGAGAAAAAAAGAGCGCAGAGAGAGAGAAAGAAAGAGTGCAGAGAGAGAGAAAGAAAGAGCGCAGAGAGAGATAGAAAGAGCGCAGAGAGAGAGAGAGAGAGCGCAGAGAAAGAAAGAGCGCAGAGAGAAAGAAAGAAAGAGCGCAGAGAGAGAAAGAAAGAGCGCAGAGAGAGAAAGAAAGAGCGCAGAGAGAAAAAAAGAGTGCAGAGAGAGAGAGCGCAGAGAGAGAGAGAGCGCAGAGAGAGAGAGCGCAGAGAGAAAGAAAGAGCGCAGAGAGATAGAAAGAAAGTGCGCAGAGAGAGAAAGAAAGTGCGCAGAGAGAGAGAGAAAGAGCATAGAGAGAGAAAGAAAGAGCGCAGAGAGAGAGAGAAAGAAAGTGCGCAGAGAGAAAGAAAGAGCGCAGAGAGAAAGAAAGAGCGCAGAGAGAGAAAGAAAGAGCGCAGAGAGAGAAAGAAAGAGCGCAGAGAGAGAGAGAAAGAAAGAGCGCAGAGAGAGAGAAAGAAAGAGCGCAGAGAGAGAAAGAAAGAGCGCAGAGAGAGAAAGAAAGAGCGCAGAGAGAGAAAGAAAGAGCGCAGAGAGAGAAAGAAAGAGCGCAGAGAGAGAAAGAGCGCAGAGAGAGAGAGAGCACAGAGAGAAAGAAAGAGCGCAGAGAGAAAGAGCGCAGAGAGAGAGAAAGAAAGAGCGCAGAGAGAGAGAAAGTAAGAGCGCAGAGAGAGAAAGAAAGAGCGCAGAGAGAGAAAGAAAGAGCGCAGAGAGAGAGAGAATGAGCGCAGAGAGAGAGAAAGAGCGCAGAGAGAGAAAGAAAGAGCGCAGAGAGAGAAAGAAAGAGCGCAGAGAGAGAAAGAAAGAGCGCAGAGAGAGAGAGAAAGAAAGAGCGCAGAGAGAGAAAGAAAGAGCGCAGAGAGAGAGAGAGCGCAGAGAAAGAAAGAGCGCAGAGAGAGAAAGAAAGAAAGAGCGCAGAGAGAGAAAGAAAGAGCGCAGAGAGAGAAAGAAAGAGCGCAGAGAGAGAGAAAGAGCGCAGAGAGAGAGAAAGAGCGCAGAGAGAGAGAGAGCGCAGAGAGAGAGAGCGCAGAGAGAAAGAAAGAGCGCAGAGAGAAAGAAAGAGCGCAGAGAGAGAGAGAGCGCAGAGAGAGAGAAAGAAAGTGCACAGAGAGAAAGAAAGAGCGCAGAGAGAGAAAGAAAGAGCGCAGAGAGAGAGAAAGAAAGAAAGATCGCAGAGAGAGAAAGAAAGAGCGCAGGAGAGAAAGAAAGAGCGCAGAGAGAGAGAAAGAAAGAGCGCAGAGAGAGAGAAAGAAAGAGCGCAGAGAGATAAAGAAAGAGCGCAGAGAGAGAAAGAAAGAGTGCAGAGAGAGAAAGAAAGAGCGCAGAGAGAGAAAGAAAGAGCGCAGAGAGAGAAAGAAAGAGCGCAGAGAGAGAAAGAGCGCAGAGAGAGAGAGAGCACAGAGAGAAAGAAAGAGCGCAGAGAGAAAGAGCGCAGAGAGAGAGAAAGAAAGAGCGCAGAGAGAGAGAAAGTAAGAGCGCAGAGAGAGAAAGAAAGAGCGCAGAGAGAAAGAAAGAGCGCAGAGAGAGAGAGAATGAGCGCAGAGAGAGAGAAAGAGCGCAGCGAGAGAGAGAGAAAGAGCGCAGAGAGAGAGAAAGAAAGAGCGCAGAGAGAAAGAAAGAGCGCAGAGAGAGAGAAAGTAAGAGCGCAGAGAGAGAAAGAAAGAGCGCAGAGAGAGAAAGTAAGAGCGCAGAGAGAGAAAGAAAGAGCGCAGAGAGAGAAAGAAAGAGCGCAGAGAGAGAGAGAATGAGCGCAGAGAGAAAGAAAGAGCGCAGAGAGAGAAAGAAAGAGCGCAGAGAGAGAAAGAAAGAGCGCAGAGAGAGAGAGAAAGAAAGAGCGCAGAGAGAGAAAGAAAGAGCGCAGAGAGAGAGAGAGAGCGCAGAGAAAGAAAGAGCGCAGAGAGAGAAAGAAAGAAAGAGCGCAGCTAGAGAAAGAAAGAGCGCAGAGAGAGAAAGAAAGAGCGCAGAGAGAGAGAAAGAGCGCAGAGAGAGAGAGAGAGCGCAGAGAGAGAGAGAGAGCGCAGAGAGAGAGAGAGCGCAGAGAGAGAGAGCGCAGAGAGAAAGAAAGAGCGCAGAGAGAAAGAAAGAGCGCAGAGAGAGAGAGAGCGCAGAGAGAGAGAAAGAAAGTGCACAGAGAGAAAGAAAGAGCGCAGAGAGAGAAAGAAAGAGCGCAGAGAGAGAGAAAGAAAGAAAGATCGCAGAGAGAGAAAGAAAGAGCGCAGAGAGAGAGAAAGAGCTCAGGAGAGAAAGAAAGAGCGCAGAGAGAGAGAAAGAAAGAGCGCAGAGAGATAAAGAAAGAGCGCAGAGAGAGAAAGAAAGAGCGCAGAGAGAGAAAGAAAGAGCGCAGAGAGAGAAAGAAAGAGCGCAGAGAGAGAAAGAAAGAGCGCAGAGAGAGAAAGAAAGAGCGCAGAGAGAGAAAGAGCGCAGAGAGAGAGAGAGCACAGAGAGAAAGAAAGAGCGCAGAGAGAAAGAGCGCAGAGAGAGAAAGAAAGAGCGCAGAGAGAGAAAGAGCGCAGAGAGAGAGAGAGCGCAGAGAGAAAGAGCGCAGAGAGAGAGAAAGAAAGAGCGCAGAGAGAGAGAAAGTAAGAGCGCAGAGAGAGAGAAAGTAAGAGCGCAGAGAGAGAAAGAAAGAGCGCAGAGAGAGAAAGAAAGAGCGCAGAGAGAGAGAATGAGCGCAGAGAGAGAGAAAGAGCGCAGCGAGAGAGAGAGAAAGAGCGCAGAGAGAGAGAAAGAAAGAGCGCAGAGAGAAAGAAAGAGCGCAGAGAGAGAGAAAGTAAGAGCGCAGAGAGAGAAAGAAAGAGCGCAGAGAGAGAAAGAAAGAGCGCAGAGAGAGAGAGAATGAGCGCAGAGAGAGAGAAAGAGCGCAGAGAGAAAGAAAGAGCGCAGAGAGAGAGAAAGAAAGAGCGCAGAGAGAGAGAAAGAAAGAGCGCAGAGAGAGAGAAAGAAAGAGCGCAGAGAGAGAGAAAGAGCGCAGAGAGAGAGAAAGAAAGAGCGCAGAGAGAGAAAGAAAGAAAGAGCGCAGAGAGAGAAAGAAAGAGCGCAGAGAGAGAAAGAAAGAGCGCAGAGAGAGAAAGAAAGAGCGCAGAGAGAGAAAGAAAGAAAGAGCACAGAGAGAGAAAGAAAGAAAGAGCGCAGAGAGAGAAAGAAAGAGCACAGAGAGAAAGAAAGAAAGAGCGCAGAGAGAGAAAGAAAGAGCACAGAGAGAGAAAGAAAGAGCGCAGAGAGAAAAAAAAGAGTGCAGAGAGAGAGAGCGCAGAGAGAGAGAGAGCGCAGAGAGAGAGAGCGCAGAGAGAAAGAAAAGCGCAGAGAGATAGAAAGAAAGTGCGCAGAGAGAGAAAGAAAGTGCGCAGAGAGAGAGAGAAAGAGCATAGAGAGAGAAAGAAAGAGCACAGAGAGAGAAAGAAAGAGCGCAGAGAGAGAGAGAAAGAAAGTGCGCAGAGAGAGAAAGAAAGAGCACAGAGAGAGAGAAAGAAAGAGCGCAGAGAGAGAAAGAAAGAGCGCAGAGAGAGAGAAAGAAAGAGCGCAGAGAGAGAAAGAAAGAGCGCAGAGAGAGAGAAAGAAAGAGCGCAGAGAGAGAAAGAAAGAGCGCAGAGAGAGAGAGAAAGAGCGCAGAGAGAGAGAAAGAAAGAGCGCAGAGAGAAAGAGCGCAGAGAGAGAGAAAGAGCGCAGAGAGAGAGAAAGAAAGTGCGCAGAGAGAATGAAAGAGCGCAGAGAGAGAGAGAGAAAGAAAGAGCGCAGAGAGAGAGAAAGAAAGAGCGCAGAGAGAGAAAGAAAGAAAGAGCGCAGAGAGAGAAAGAAAGAGCGCAGAGAGAGAAAGAAAGAGCGCAGAGAGAGAAAGAAAGAAAGAGCGCAGAGAGAGAAAGAAAGAGCGCAGAGAGAGAGAAAGAGCGCAGAGAGAGAGAAAGAAAGTGCGCAGAGAGAATGAAAGAGCGCAGAGAGAGAGAGAGAAAGAAAGAGCGCAGAGAGAGAGAAAGAAAGAGCGCAGAGAGAGAAAGAAAGAAAGAGCGCAGAGAGAGAAAGAAAGAGCGCAGAGAGAGAAAGAAAGAGCGCAGAGAGAGAAAGAAAGAAAGAGCGCAGAGAGAGAAAGAAAGAGCGCAGAGAGAGAAAGAAAGAGCGCAGAGAGAGAAAGAAAGAGCGCAGAGAGAGAAAGAAAGAGCACAGAGAGAGAGAAAGAAAGAGCGCAGAGAGAGAGAAAGAAAGAGCGCAGAGAGAGAAAGAAAGAGCGCAGAGAGAGAGAGAGAGAGAGCGCAGAGAAAGAAAGAGCGCAGAGAGAGAAAGAAAGAGCGCAGAGAGAGAAAGAAAGAGCGCAGAGAGAGAAAGAAAGAGCGCAGAGAGAAAAAAAAGAGTGCAGAGAGAGCGCAGAGAGAGAGAGCGCAGAGAGAAAGAAAGAGCGCAGAGAGATAGAAAGAAAGTGCGCAGAGAGAGAAAGAAAGTGCGCAGAGAGAGAGAGAAAGAGCATAGAGAGAGAAAGAAAGAGCGCAGAGAGAGAAAGAAAGAGCGCAGAGAGAGAGAGAAAGAAAGTGCGCAGAGAGAGAAAGAAAGAGCGCAGAGAGAGAGAAAGAAAGAGCGCAGAGAGAGAAAGAAAGAAAGAGCGCAGAGAGAGAAAGAAAGAGCACAGAGAGAGAGAAAAAAAGAGCGCAGAGAGAGAGAAAGAAAGAGTGCAGAGAGAGAGAAAGAAAGAGCGCAGAGAGAGATAGAAAGAGCGCAGAGAGAGAGAGAGAGAGCGCAGAGAAAGAAAGAGCGCAGAGAGAAAGAAAGAGTGCAGAGAGAGAGAGCGCAGAGAGAGAGAGAGCGCAGAGAGAGAGAGCGCAGAGAGAAAGAAAGAGCGCAGAGAGATAGAAAGAAAGTGCGCAGAGAGAGAAAGAAAGTGCGCAGAGAGAGAGAGAAAGAGCATAGAGAGAGAAAGAAAGAGCGCAGAGAGAGAGAGAAAGAAAGTGCGCAGAGAGAAAGAAAGAGCGCAGAGAGAAAGAAAGAGCGCAGAGAGAGAAAGAAAGAGCGCAGAGAGAGAAAGAAAGAGCGCAGAGAGAGAGAGAAAGAAAGAGCGCAGAGAGAGAGAAAGAAAGAGCGCAGAGAGAGAAAGAAAGAGCGCAGAGAGAGAAAGAAAGAGCGCAGAGAGAGAAAGAAAGAGCGCAGAGAGAGAAAGAAAGAGCGCAGAGAGAGAAAGAGCGCAGAGAGAGAGAGCACAGAGAGAAAGAAAGAGCGCAGAGAGAAAGAGCGCAGAGAGAGAGAAAGAAAGAGCGCAGAGAGAGAGAAAGTAAGAGCGCAGAGAGAGAAAGAAAGAGCGCAGAGAGAGAAAGAAAGAGCGCAGAGAGAGAGAGAATGAGCGCAGAGAGAGAGAAAGAGCGCAGAGAGAGAAAGAAAGAGCGCAGAGAGAGAAAGAAAGAGCGCAGAGAGAGAGAGAAAGAAAGAGCGCAGAGAGAGAGAGAAAGAAAGAGCGCAGAGAGAGAAAGAAAGAGCGCAGAGAGAGAGAGAGAGAGCGCAGAGAAAGAAAGAGCGCAGAGAGAGAAAGAAAGAAAGAGCGCAGAGAGAGAAAGAAAGAGCGCAGAGAGAGAAAGAAAGAGCGCAGAGAGAGAGAAAGAGCGCAGAGAGAGAGAAAGAGCGCAGAGAGAGAGAGAGCGCAGAGAGAGAGAGCGCAGAGAGAAAGAAAGAGCGCAGAGAGAAAGAAAGAGCGCAGAGAGAGAGAGAGCGCAGAGAGAGAGAAAGAAAGTGCACAGAGAGAAAGAAAGAGCGCAGAGAGAGAAAGAAAGAGCGCAGAGAGAGAGAAAGAAAGAAAGATCGCAGAGAGAGAAAGAAAGAGCGCAGGAGAGAAAGAAAGAGCGCAGAGAGAGAGAAAGAAAGAGCGCAGAGAGAGAGAAAGAAAGAGCGCAGAGAGATAAAGAAAGAGCGCAGAGAGAGAAAGAAAGAGCGCAGAGAGAGAAAGAAAGAGCGCAGAGAGAGAAAGAAAGAGCGCAGAGAGAGAAAGAAAGAGCGCAGAGAGAGAAAGAGCGCAGAGAGAGAGAGAGCACAGAGAGAAAGAAAGAGCGCAGAGAGAAAGAGCGCAGAGAGAGAGAAAGAAAGAGCGCAGAGAGAGAGAAAGTAAGAGCGCAGAGAGAGAAAGAAAGAGCGCAGAGAGAAAGAAAGAGCGCAGAGAGAGAGAGAATGAGCGCAGAGAGAGAGAAAGAGCGCAGCGAGAGAGAGAGAAAGAGCGCAGAGAGAGAGAAAGAAAGAGCGCAGAGAGAAAGAAAGAGCGCAGAGAGAGAGAAAGTAAGAGCGCAGAGAGAGAAAGAAAGAGCGCAGAGAGAGAAAGTAAGAGCGCAGAGAGAGAAAGAAAGAGCGCAGAGAGAGAAAGAAAGAGCGCAGAGAGAGAGAGAATGAGCGCAGAGAGAAAGAAAGAGCGCAGAGAGAGAAAGAAAGAGCGCAGAGAGAGAAAGAAAGAGCGCAGAGAGAGAGAGAAAGAAAGAGCGCAGAGAGAGAAAGAAAGAGCGCAGAGAGAGAGAGAGAGCGCAGAGAAAGAAAGAGCGCAGAGAGAGAAAGAAAGAAAGAGCGCAGAGAGAGAAAGAAAGAGCGCAGAGAGAGAAAGAAAGAGCGCAGAGAGAGAGAAAGAGCGCAGAGAGAGAGAGAGAGCGCAGAGAGAGAGAGAGAGCGCAGAGAGAGAGAGAGAGCGCAGAGAGAGAGAGCGCAGAGAGAAAGAAAGAGCGCAGAGAGAAAGAAAGAGCGCAGAGAGAGAGAGAGCGCAGAGAGAGAGAAAGAAAGTGCACAGAGAGAAAGAAAGAGCGCAGAGAGAGAAAGAAAGAGCGCAGAGAGAGAAAGAAAGAAAGATCGCAGAGAGAGAAAGAAAGAGCGCAGAGAGAGAGAAAGAGCTCAGGAGAGAAAGAAAGAGCGCAGAGAGAGAGAAAGAAAGAGCGCAGAGAGATAAAGAAAGAGCGCAGAGAGAGAAAGAAAGAGCGCAGAGAGAGAAAGAAAGAGCGCAGAGAGAGAAAGAAAGAGCGCAGAGAGAGAAAGAAAGAGCGCAGAGAGAGAAAGAAAGAGCGCAGAGAGAGAAAGAGCGCAGAGAGAGAGAGAGCACAGAGAGAAAGAAAGAGCGAAGAGAGAAAGAGCGCAGAGAGAGAAAGAAAGAGCGCAGAGAGAGAAAGAGCGCAGAGAGAGAGAGAGCGCAGAGAGAAAGAGCGCAGAGAGAGAGAAAGAAAGAGCGCAGAGAGAGAGAAAGTAAGAGCGCAGAGAGAGAGAAAGTAAGAGCGCAGAGAGAGAAAGAAAGAGCGCAGAGAGAGAAAGAAAGAGCGCAGAGAGAGAGAATGAGCGCAGAGAGAGAGAAAGAGCGCAGCGAGAGAGAGAGAAAGAGCGCAGAGAGAGAGAAAGAAAGAGCGCAGAGAGAAAGAAAGAGCGCAGAGAGAGAGAAAGTAAGAGCGCAGAGAGAGAAAGAAAGAGCGCAGAGAGAGAAAGAAAGAGCGCAGAGAGAGAGAGAATGAGCGCAGAGAGAGAGAAAGAGCGCAGAGAGAAAGAAAGAGCGCAGAGAGAGAGAAAGAAAGAGCGCAGAGAGAGAGAAAGAAAGAGCGCAGAGAGAGAGAAAGAAAGAGCGCAGAGAGAGAGAAAGAGCGCAGAGAGAGAGAAAGAAAGAGCGCAGAGAGAGAAAGAAAGAAAGAGCGCAGAGAGAGAAAGAAAGAGCGCAGAGAGAGAAAGAAAGAGCGCAGAGAGAGAAAGAAAGAGCGCAGAGAGAGAAAGAAAGAAAGAGCACAGAGAGAGAAAGAAAGAAAGAGCGCAGAGAGAGAAAGAAAGAGCACAGAGAGAAAGAAAGAAAGAGCGCAGAGAGAGAAAGAAAGAGCACAGAGAGAGAAAGAAAGAGCGCAGAGAGAAAAAAAAGAGTGCAGAGAGAGAGAGCGCAGAGAGAGAGAGAGCGCAGAGAGAGAGAGCGCAGAGAGAAAGAAAAGCGCAGAGAGATAGAAAGAAAGTGCGCAGAGAGAGAAAGAAAGTGCGCAGAGAGAGAGAGAAAGAGCATAGAGAGAGAAAGAAAGAGCACAGAGAGAGAAAGAAAGAGCGCAGAGAGAGAGAGAAAGAAAGTGCGCAGAGAGAGAAAGAAAGAGCACAGAGAGAGAGAAAGAAAGAGCGCAGAGAGAGAAAGAAAGAGCGCAGAGAGAGAGAAAGAAAGAGCGCAGAGAGAGAAAGAAAGAGCGCAGAGAGAGAGAAAGAAAGAGCGCAGAGAGAGAAAGAAAGAGCGCAGAGAGAGAGAGAATGAGCGCAGAGAGAGAGAAAGAGCGCAGCGAGAGAGAGAGAAAGAGCGCAGAGAGAGAGAAAGAAAGAGCGCAGAGAGAAAGAGCGCAGAGAGAGAGAAAGAGCGCAGAGAGAGAGAAAGAAAGTGCGCAGAGAGAATGAAAGAGCGCAGAGAGAGAGAGAGAAAGAAAGAGCGCAGAGAGAGAGAAAGAAAGAGCGCAGAGAGAGAAAGAAAGAAAGAGCGCAGAGAGAGAAAGAAAGAGCGCAGAGAGAGAAAGAAAGAGCGCAGAGAGAGAAAGAAAGAAAGAGCGCAGAGAGAGAAAGAAAGAGCGCAGAGAGAGAGAAAGAGCGCAGAGAGAGAGAAAGAAAGTGCGCAGAGAGAATGAAAGAGCGCAGAGAGAGAGAGAGAAAGAAAGAGCGCAGAGAGAGAGAAAGAAAGAGCGCAGAGAGAGAAAGAAAGAAAGAGCGCAGAGAGAGAAAGAAAGAGCGCAGAGAGAGAAAGAAAGAGCGCAGAGAGAGAAAGAAAGAAAGAGCGCAGAGAGAGAAAGAAAGAGCGCAGAGAGAGAAAGAAAGAGCGCAGAGAGAGAAAGAAAGAGCGCAGAGAGAGAAAGAAAGAGCACAGAGAGAGAGAAAGAAAGAGCGCAGAGAGAGAGAAAGAAAGAGCGCAGAGAGAGAAAGAAAGAGCGCAGAGAGAGAGAGAGAGAGAGCGCAGAGAAAGAAAGAGCGCAGAGAGAGAAAGAAAGAGCGCAGAGAGAGAAAGAAAGAGCGCAGAGAGAGAAAGAAAGAGCGCAGAGAGAAAAAAAAGAGTGCAGAGAGAGCGCAGAGAGAGAGAGCGCAGAGAGAAAGAAAGAGCGCAGAGAGATAGAAAGAAAGTGCGCAGAGAGAGAAAGAAAGTGCGCAGAGAGAGAGAGAAAGAGCATAGAGAGAGAAAGAAAGAGCGCAGAGAGAGAAAGAAAGAGCGCAGAGAGAGAGAGAAAGAAAGTGCGCAGAGAGAGAAAGAAAGAGCGCAGAGAGAGAGAAAGAAAGAGCGCAGAGAGAGAAAGAAAGAAAGAGCGCAGAGAGAGAAAGAAAGAGCGCAGAGAGAGAAAGAAAGAGCGCAGAGAGAGAAAGAAAGAAAGAGCGCAGAGAGAGAAAGAAAGAGCACAGAGAGAGAGAAAAAAAGAGCGCAGAGAGAGAGAAAGAAAGAGTGCAGAGAGAGAGAAAGAAAGAGCGCAGAGAGAGATAGAAAGAGCGCAGAGAGAGAGAGAGAGAGCGCAGAGAAAGAAAGAGCGCAGAGAGAAAGAAAGAGTGCAGAGAGAGAGAGCGCAGAGAGAGAGAGAGCGCAGAGAGAGAGAGCGCAGAGAGAAAGAAAGAGCGCAGAGAGATAGAAAGAAAGTGCGCAGAGAGAGAAAGAAAGTGCGCAGAGAGAGAGAGAAAGAGCATAGAGAGAGAAAGAAAGAGCGCAGAGAGAGAGAGAAAGAAAGTGCGCAGAGAGAAAGAAAGAGCGCAGAGAGAAAGAAAGAGCGCAGAGAGAGAAAGAAAGAGCGCAGAGAGAGAAAGAAAGAGCGCAGAGAGAGAGAGAAAGAAAGAGCGCAGAGAGAGAGAAAGAAAGAGCGCAGAGAGAGAAAGAAAGAGCGCAGAGAGAGAAAGAAAGAGCGCAGAGAGAGAAAGAAAGAGCGCAGAGAGAGAAAGAAAGAGCGCAGAGAGAGAAAGAGCGCAGAGAGAGAGAGCACAGAGA
This sequence comes from Ascaphus truei, assembly GCF_040206685.1. NCBI lineage: Eukaryota > Metazoa > Chordata > Amphibia > Anura > Ascaphidae > Ascaphus > Ascaphus truei. The sequence goes on along the minus strand of NW_027454563.1, from coordinate 199,283 downwards.
GAAAGAAAGAGCGCAGAGAGAAAGAGCGCAGAGAGAGAGAAAGAAAGAGCGCAGAGAGAGAGAAAGTAAGAGCGCAGAGAGAGAAAGAAAGAGCGCAGAGAGAGAAAGAAAGAGCGCAGAGAGAGAGAGAATGAGCGCAGAGAGAGAGAAAGAGCGCAGAGAGAGAAAGAAAGAGCGCAGAGAGAGAAAGAAAGAGCGCAGAGAGAGAGAGAAAGAAAGAGCGCAGAGAGAGAGAGAAAGAAAGAGCGCAGAGAGAGAAAGAAAGAGCGCAGAGAGAGAGAGAGAGCGCAGAGAAAGAAAGAGCGCAGAGAGAGAAAGAAAGAAAGAGCGCAGAGAGAGAAAGAAAGAGCGCAGAGAGAGAAAGAAAGAGCGCAGAGAGAGAGAAAGAGCGCAGAGAGAGAGAAAGAGCGCAGAGAGAGAGAGAGCGCAGAGAGAGAGAGCGCAGAGAGAAAGAAAGAGCGCAGAGAGAAAGAAAGAGCGCAGAGAGAGAGAGAGCGCAGAGAGAGAGAAAGAAAGTGCACAGAGAGAAAGAAAGAGCGCAGAGAGAGAAAGAAAGAGCGCAGAGAGAGAGAAAGAAAGAAAGATCGCAGAGAGAGAAAGAAAGAGCGCAGGAGAGAAAGAAAGAGCGCAGAGAGAGAGAAAGAAAGAGCGCAGAGAGAGAGAAAGAAAGAGCGCAGAGAGATAAAGAAAGAGCGCAGAGAGAGAAAGAAAGAGCGCAGAGAGAGAAAGAAAGAGCGCAAAGAGAGAAAGAAAGAGCGCAGAGAGAGAAAGAAAGAGCGCAGAGAGAGAAAGAGCGCAGAGAGAGAGAGCACAGAGAGAAAGAAAGAGCGCAGAGAGAAAGAGCGCAGAGAGAGAGAAAGAAAGAGCGCAGAGAGAGAGAAAGTAAGAGCGCAGAGAGAGAAAGAAAGAGCGCAGAGAGAAAGAAAGAGCGCAGAGAGAGAGAGAATGAGCGCAGAGAGAGAGAAAGAGCGCAGCGAGAGAGAGAGAAAGAGCGCAGAGAGAGAGAAAGAAAGAGCGCAGAGAGAAAGAAAGAGCGCAGAGAGAGAGAAAGTAAGAGCGCAGAGAGAGAAAGAAAGAGCGCAGAGAGAGAAAGTAAGAGCGCAGAGAGAGAAAGAAAGAGCGCAGAGAGAGAAAGAAAGAGCGCAGAGAGAGAGAGAATGAGCGCAGAGAGAAAGAAAGAGCGCAGAGAGAGAAAGAAAGAGCGCAGAGAGAGAAAGAAAGAGCGCAGAGAGAGAGAGAAAGAAAGAGCGCAGAGAGAGAAAGAAAGAGCGCAGAGAGAGAGAGAGAGCGCAGAGAAAGAAAGAGCGCAGAGAGAGAAAGAAAGAAAGAGCGCAGAGAGAGAAAGAAAGAGCGCAGAGAGAGAAAGAAAGAGCGCAGAGAGAGAGAAATAGCGCAGAGAGAGAGAGAGAGCGCAGAGAGAGAGAGAGAGCGCAGAGAGAGAGAGAGAGCGCAGAGAGAGAGAGCGCAGAGAGAAAGAAAGAGCGCAGAGAGAAAGAAAGAGCGCAGAGAGAGAGAGAGCGCAGAGAGAGAGAAAGAAAGTGCACAGAGAGAAAGAAAGAGCGCAGAGAGAGAAAGAAAGAGCGCAGAGAGAGAGAAAGAAAGAAAGATCGCAGAGAGAGAAAGAAACAGCGCAGAGAGAGAGAAAGAGCGCAGGAGAGAAAGAAAGAGCGCAGAGAGAGAGAAAGAAAGAGCGCAGAGAGATAAAGAAAGAGCGCAGAGAGAGAAAGAAAGAGCGCAGAGAGAGAAAGAAAGAGCGCAGAGAGAGAAAGAAAGAGCGCAGAGAGAGAAAGAAAGAGCGCAGAGAGAGAAAGAGCGCAGAGAGAGAGAGAGCACAGAGAGAAAGAAAGAGCGCAGAGAGAAAGAGCGCAGAGAGAGAAAGAAAGAGCGCAGAGAGAGAAAGAGCGCAGAGAGAGAGAGAGCGCAGAGAGAAAGAGCGCAGAGAGAGAGAAAGAAAGAGCGCAGAGAGAGAGAAAGTAAGAGCGCAGAGAGAGAGAAAGTAAGAGCGCAGAGAGAGAAAGAAAGAGCGCAGAGAGAGAAAGAAAGAGCGCAGAGAGAGAGAATGAGCGCAGAGAGAGAGAAAGAGCGCAGCGAGAGAGAGAGAAAGAGCGCAGAGAGAGAGAAAGAAAGAGCGCAGAGAGAAAGAAAGAGCGCAGAGAGAGAGAAAGTAAGAGCGCAGAGAGAGAAAGAAAGAGCGCAGAGAGAGAAAGAAAGAGCGCAGAGAGAGAGAGAATGAGCGCAGAGAGAGAGAAAGAGCGCAGAGAGAAAGAAAGAGCGCAGAGAGAGAGAAAGAAAGAGCGCAGAGAGAGAGAAAGAAAGAGCGCAGAGAGAGAGAAAGAAAGAGCGCAGAGAGAGAGAAAGAGCGCAGAGAGAGAGAAAGAAAGAGCGCAGAGAGAGAAAGAAAGAAAGAGCGCAGAGAGAGAAAGAAAGAGCGCAGAGAGAGAAAGAAAGAGCGCAGAGAGAGAAAGAAAGAGCGCAGAGAGAGAAAGAAAGAAAGAGCACAGAGAGAGAAAGAAAGAAAGAGCGCAGAGAGAGAAAGAAAGAGCACAGAGAGAAAGAAAGAAAGAGCGCAGAGAGAGAAAGAAAGAGCACAGAGAGAGAAAGAAAGAGCGCAGAGAGAAAAAAAAGAGTGCAGAGAGAGAGAGCGCAGAGAGAGAGAGAGCGCAGAGAGAGAGAGCGCAGAGAGAAAGAAAAGCGCAGAGAGATAGAAAGAAAGTGCGCAGAGAGAGAAAGAAAGTGCGCAGAGAGAGAGAGAAAGAGCATAGAGAGAGAAAGAAAGAGCACAGAGAGAGAAAGAAAGAGCGCAGAGAGAGAGAGAAAGAAAGTGCGCAGAGAGAGAAAGAAAGAGCACAGAGAGAGAGAAAGAAAGAGCGCAGAGAGAGAAAGAAAGAGCGCAGAGAGAGAGAAAGAAAGAGCGCAGAGAGAGAAAGAAAGAGCGCAGAGAGAGAGAATGAGCGCAGAGAGAGAGAAAGAGCGCAGCGAGAGAGAGAGAAAGAGCGCAGAGAGAGAGAAAGAAAGAGCGCAGAGAGAAAGAAAGAGCGCAGAGAGAGAGAAAGAGCGCAGAGAGAGAGAAAGAAAGTGCGCAGAGAGAATGAAAGAGCGCAGAGAGAGAGAGAGAAAGAAAGAGTGCAGAGAGAGATAGAAAGAAAGAGTGCAGAGAGAGATAGAAAGAAAGAGCGCAGAGAGAGAAAGAAAGAGCGCAGAGAGAGAAAGAAAGAGCGCAGAGAGAGAAAGAAAGAGCGCAGAGAGAGAAAGAAAGAGCACAGAGAGAGAGAAAGAAAGAGCGCAGAGAGAGAGAAAGAAAGAGCGCAGAGAGAGAGAAAGAAAGAGCGCAGAGAGAGAAAGAAAGAGCGCAGATAGAGAGAGAGAGAGCGCAGAGAAAGAAAGAGCGCAGAGAGAAAGAAAGAAAGAGCACAGAGAGAGAAAGAAAGAGCGCAGAGAGAGAAAGAAAGAGCGCAGAGAGAAAAAAAGAGTGCAGAGAGAGAGAGCGCAGAGAGAGAGAGAGCGCAGAGAGAGAGAGAGCGCAGAGAGAAAGAAAGAGCGCAGAGAGATACTGCACCGACACACTTTATTCGAGCAAATGCCTGGTTTGTACCTGGCAGAAACCTGGAATCCGCCGCTGCTCACCTCTTGCATGCTTCGTTGCCTTTGCCTTCCCAGCCACGGTTCATGCCTGGCTGACGGGGGCCTGATCTGTTAAATGAGAATGAGAATGATTTACTAGGCTGCGATGTTTCGATTGTCCACCAGATGGCATAAACTCATGACTTAAGTAATGTGTGGCCTTTGCAAGTTGTTTCGTTTCCAAAAAAAGATACTTTATCCCAGTACAGTATGCTACAGTATTGTAACTTGTCCTTGAGACTGAAGGAAGAGTTGCAAAAAATGTATCAATTTAGGCTTTACATACAGTAATGTATTAAATAAAGACAAAGATCATTTTCACTTACACTATTCTACAGAGACATGAGTGTTCAAGTGGAGCCCGTGTTCCAAAAACCTGACAGAAGTTATGCTTATTTGATATGGGCCGCTATTAATGCAACAGAGGATAAGATGGCAACAGTTGTTCAAATTTATCAGTATTTTATCGAAAATTATGACTTTTACAGATTTTCGCCAACTCCTCATTTGTGGAAGCATGCAATAAGGAAAAGGTTATGTAGTGACCCCTGTTTTCACCGTATTGAGCCCCAATTTGTTGGAGGGTATTGGTGTGTGTCACAGGGTTTTTCCCGTATCTATGATAATGGAGGCGGCAAAAGGCGAAGGGTCGTGTTAAAACGAAATAAGAAGCGACAGTCCCTGCCAAGCAATGCGCCAGAACCAGAACCAGAACCAGCAGCAGCACCAGCTTATCATCATGGTCCCGCCGTCGGTGACAACTCTGAGATGGATTTCGCAGCCAGTTTTGATGAAGCTTGCATGTACCTAAGCGATTTCCCGCTGACTACAGGTGGGCTAGTCCCTCTGCAAAATGATGAAAGCTGGACTGGAAGTGGACCGGCGCCAGCGCAAGCTGAATGGGAAATTTAGTAATACTGTACAGTATGGTGAGTACTGTATTTTTGCCGTATTATTTTGGTGGGGCTGGCTGGGAACTTCTTTAGGGGGCTGACCATTACTGTACATTAAAACTTTTCATTTTGTTTTTCCTCAGAAAAGAAAACGGCTAATGGGGGGATTTCGATGGATTATATTGTACTGTATGCTGATGTTTTCCGGCCATACAGTATACTGTGTAATAAACCCGAATAAATAAAACTATGCATTTATTCTACAGTACATGTTCAGTAAATTACTGCACATACTGGGGGCGAGATGTGTTTGCAGCAGAGAGAGATTTAATAATATTGTACAGTGAGCAGGGGGTTCCCTGAGCCAGAAATTAATGCTCAGGGACCCCCCCCCCCCCTGCTCCTGATCAGTATTATTAAAAATACGGAAAATGCTGCGTCATTACCATAGCGGATAGCCGCTAAGGCAATGAAGGGGTTAACCCATCGTGCCCGCTTTATTGTGTGTAGTGGGGATGGGTGAGGGGGGTATTTGGCCCTTGGTGTGAGTTTAGGACTTGTGGGAGGGGGGGGGGGGGTTGCGGGTGCACTTAACCCCTTCACGATCGTAGCAGTTAATACCGCTACGGTCATGAAGGGGTTAAGCCCTCCCGCTACCCCACCCCCCCCCCGCAAGCCCTCCCCAACCATCGTTGGGGCGAATACCCCATTCACCCACCCTCCCGCAACCCACAACAATAAAATACTGTACACACAGCAGCCGCCAAAAAATAAATAAATAAATGACAATAAATACATTTGAAATACATTTTTATTGATAGTGTAGATGTGCAGGGGGTCTCCGGAGCTGAACCGCGTTGGTTTTAGGTCTGGGGACCCCGTGCCCCCCGAGATACAGGCCCCTTTAGGGGCTGCCGGTAGCCCTCTGCTTGGTTTAAAGGTCCCGATCACGTGATCGCGGCCTGTAAACCAAGCAGAGCAGAGGGATACCGGCACCCCCTAAAGGGGCCTGTATCTCGGGGGGCACGGGGTCCCCAGACCTGAAACCTGTGCGCTTCTGCTCTGGAGACCCTCTGCACATGTACACTATCAATAAAAATGTATTTCAAATGTATTTATTTTTCATTTATTTATTTATTTATTTATATTTATTTATTAATTGTGCTGCTGCTGCAAGTCGTAAACTCACACCAAGGGCCAAACACCCCCCTCACCCCCAATAAAAAAAATTCACGCACAGCAGCCCCACAATTAATAAATAAATCTAAATAAATAAATAAAATCTATGTAAAACCCCCTCCCCTATTCTCGCTTTTAAAACGCCCTGCCTTCTCTCTAATCTATGTAAAAAACCCTCCCCCTATCCCCCTATTGTGTGTGTGCGTTAAGCTTCCCTGCAAGCTATGTAAAAAAACCTCCCCCTATTGTGTGTGTGTTTAAATCTGGCTGGCCTGTGTTTCTGAGTGCTGAGTGCTCTGCGTTTAAAGGTCCCGATCACGTGATCGCGGCCTGTAAACCAAGCAGAGCAGAGGGATACCGGCACCCCCTAAAGGGGCCTGTATCTCGGGGGGCACGGGGTCCCCAGACCTGAAACCTGTGCGCTTCAGCTCCGGAGACCCCCTGCACATGTACACTATCAATAAAAATGTATTTCAAATGTATTTATTGTCATTTATTTATTTATTTATTTATTTATATTTATTAATTGTGCTGCTGCTGCAAGTCGTAAACTCACACCAAGGGCCAAACACCCCCCTCACCCCCAATAAAAAAAATTCACGCACAGCAGCCCCACAATTAATAAATAAATCTAAATAAATAAATAAAGACATGAAGAGAAATAAATATATACTGTACAGTATATACTTTGTATATATATATACACTGTATATATATATATATATATATATATATATATATACAGTATACATATATACACTGTGTATATATATATATATATCATACAGCTATATATATATATATATATATATACATACCAGTACTGTATGTGAGTGAAAAGAGAAAAAAGTAACCCGTATGGGAGCACTCAGGTATGCAATTGATATATTTGTTTATTTATTTGACACAGTGCAAAAAGGGATGAATAAACAGTACATGATTTAAAAACACTTAAAAAAGAGGCATGGACCCTTAAACACTAATGAACAGCACTAGGGAACGACACACACTGTCAACCCTAAACATGAAAAGGATAGTGACTCAAAAAACACTAGGGAGAATCAAAGTGAATCACAATAGGTTACTGGGTTTAAAGGCACCTACAGTATACAACGCTAAGGATAATGCACACTACACACCAAAAGGTAGACTTGTCAAAGTATAAATGACAGTCTCAAAGCATCACACATCTGCATTAGCATACAGTAATATAACCAATGCCTACAGCACAAATCATGTGTAGGAAAGGTGGTAAGGTGGAATGAAATCCCTAGATGTGTAGAGCAATGAAGTTAATGAATAGCATACAGTATACAGTAAAACATAACATTACAATCCACACAGTACATTGCATTTACAGTACATTGTATACTGTAAATGATGCATAGCATTAAATCTATGCACCATATACAGTACTGTACATTCTGCAAATGAATGTTAACAATATAATTGCAAGCTACTCTACCAGTAAATACTGTACAAACACTTCCAAACAAGTCAACTTACAGTAACTACAGTATTTTAACCAAGCAAGTAAACCAAAATCAATATATACTGTAAGTAACAACCAGAAAAGACAATTTAAAACCAAACTAACCCTTACAATACCAAGGATTACATCTATCTAATTGTAAAACACCTTATACATTATACACAGCATTGTTTAAAAACCCCTTCCCCCCTAATGTTTGTGTTAAGCAGATTACACTGAAGGGAGAGAGATATAAAGGCCTAAAGCCCCTTCCCCCCTAATGTTTCTGTTAAACAGATTACAGTACATTGAAGGGAGAGAGATTTTACAGAAACACACATTAGGGGGGAGGGGGCTTTAAACAGATTACATTGAAGGGAGAGAGATGTTTCTGTTACCAGTAAATCTCCCTCCCTGCATTGCTAACCACCCTCACCCCCTACCCACATACCGTTAACCCCCCCCCCATCCTGGCCATGGCCCCTCCGCTTCTGCAAAACAGACACAAAAATTAAAACATACAAAGTAATGTCCCCTAACCCCTTAATCACCATAGCGGTTATTAACCGCTACAGTCATGAAGGGGTTAACCCACCCTCACCCACCCACCACTCGGGATGCCTACATACCCTCCCACACTAACCCCCCCCCCCCACCCGTGAGGCCTAACCACCCAGTCAGTACCCACAAGGGAGGCCTACCCACATACCGTTGGGGAAACACCCCACCCCCACCCCAGTACCCACAATAAAAACAGTACAATCACCCACAATAAACAGCATTCTATTTATTAAATACATTACCCACCCCCTGTGCCCCCCCCCATAAATACAAGATTTATTCTTTTACATTCAGGGTCCATAACGTAGCCCCACGCTAGTCCCCGGTGGGCTGGCAGGGCACCTGGACAGACCTACAGTTTACCAGCAGCATTCCACAGGTTCTGGAGGCCTGCTGGTGGATCCTGCCAGCACCATGGCGCCCAGGTGGTCTCCTTGGGTCACCGTGAGCCTCAATTGGGTCCACACGGTAGGCCCAAGGATGTCTGGGAGCCCCGGGTCAAACCCACAGGTGTCTGCGGGGCCTCGGGTGGTTCCCATGGGGGTCTGGGGAACTCACGGGTGCTCACTACGGGTCCGCGGTGCCCCCACAGAAGTGGGACCACACATCATCATCCCCGCACCTACGGCTCGGAGGTGCCCCCACAGAAGTGGGACCACACATCGTCATGCCCGCAGACTACGGGTCCGCGGTGCCCCCACAGAAGTGGGACCACACATCATCATCCCCGCATGTGTCACCCGTGGAACCACCAGCCTGCTACCCTTTAGGATACCCGAGGATTCCCCGCGGGTGGTCTCCAGAGGTCCCACGCAAAACCACGGAAGTAACCCTGAATGTAAAAAAAATAAACCTGGCCAATACATTCAATACATACACCCTCCCCCCCAACACCTACAGTACAATAATGTGCAAAATAACTATTATCCAGATATGGATAATAGATTAATTGCCCATTATTAAAAACATTAACTAGCATATACAAATAAATAAAGTACTACTGACCTCATCAATACGAAGTGTCCGACGCCAGCGCCTTCCTTCTCTTGCCCACACAAAACATAGCCAAAACCAAGCCAATACATTGCAATTACATTCAGATATCATTTAACCCCTTAAACACCTTATCGGATAATAACCGCAAAGGTAATTAAGGGGTTAAGCCACACAGGCACGATACCCACCCTTCACCCATGAATTTGTACTGCGGCTTCATCATGCAACTGTATATATATACTGTATATATATACATACAGAGAGACAGAGAGAAAGAGAGAGAGAGATATATATACAGTATATATATATACACACGTTATATACACACCCATGATAAACCAAATATACAGTACAAATAAATGTAGAAGGGTTATCAAAACCATGCTGTTCTACAACCAAACACTTCTCCATACAGACACTACATTAAAAATCAATTTCCTTTAAAAATCCTAACTGATCTCACAATCTACTGTACTGTATATGATCACAAACCAATGAAAAAAGTCACATTCCAAAATGCATAAAATCTATGCACCATACTGTATACATTCTGCAAATTAATCAACGTAAACAAAAATCAATTAGCAATCATTATTTAGATCTCTAAACATTTCACACTCAATCATGAACAATGAAACCATTAACAGATTCACGCCTAGAGCAGAACAATTAAGCCTTTGAAAAAAATATAAGTACCAACAAAAATACAACCTTTACAGTACAACCAAGGCTATCTATCCCTGACCTTCCTCAAACACACAATACAATACCAAGGAATAATACATCTATCTAATTTTAAAATACTTTAAACTCACAAAATAATTAAAAACACATCTAATCCAGCTTTTAAAACATCATCATTTCTTACCCTGAATGTATACTGTACAGTATATCTCTCTAGACATACAGTATATATTGTACATACATACATACAGTGGCAAGAAATGATATACCACAAACAAAAAAAAAATACACATGTTAAAAAACCTTTTGAAATAATGAACAAGTTAAATAAAATACATTTCTTTACTGTAGTTCACTTACCATTACTTGCCCCCACCGACTCCCGTTGCCCAGCTTACTCACGAACCAATCCACGATCAGGAACCCATAAAATAATAAACCATTGAAAATAAAAAACATTAAACTAAAAATCCAAACCAATCCACGGGTCTTCTACTTGTAATACACCTTCATCTGTATTCTTCTTTCTTCTATCTCCTTCCGGGCGGGGCAGGGCGTGGTCTTCTTTCCATCATCGGCCACGCCCTTGTCTTTTTTCTTCTCCGGAGGTCCTTCCTCCGCGGCGTCTGGCTGCAAAATGAGACGACATAGGCTTTTAAAGACCTATGACGTCACATTTTGCGTCATGGTTCCCACGGTCCTGATTGGACCGTGAAAACCATGTGTTTTGGCCGATAATAAAAAAATGATGACGTCACTTAAAGGGAATGAAAGCACAGCCAATCAGAATGGCTTTGCTTCAATTGCCTTTAAGATGACGTCATGAAAAGGCACATGGCCGTGCACACATGGTACTAGAGCCAATCAGAGCGTGGGAACTTTATCCCTACTCTGATTGGCTCTGGTATACCATGTGTCAGGGGCTTGGGGGAGAAAGGATGTGACGTCAATAAGGATAAAGTTCCCACGCTCTGATTGGCTACCGTACCACGTGACAGGTTTTCATTGACGTCACATCCTTTCTCCCCCAAGCCCCTGACACATGGTATACCAGAGCCAATCAGAGTAGGGATAAAGTTCCCACGCTCTGATTGGCTCTAGTACCATGTGTGCACGGCCATGTGCCTTTTCATGACGTCATCTTAAAGGCAATTGAAGCAAAGCCATTCTGATTGGCTGTGCTTTCATTCCCTTTAAGTGACGTCATCATTTTTTTATTATCGGCCAAAACACATGGTTTTCACGGTCCAATCAGGACCGTGGGAACCATGACGCAAAATGTGACGTCATAGGTCTTTAAAAGCCTATGTCGTCTCATTTTGCAGCCAGACGCCGCGGAGGAAGGACCTCCGGAGAAGAAAAAAGACAAGGGCGTGGCCGATGATGGAAAGAAGACCACGCCCTGCCCCGCCCGGAAGGAGATAGAAGAAAGAAGAATACAGATGAAGGTGTATTACAAGTAGAAGACCCGTGGATTGGTTTGGATTTTTAGTTTAATGTTTATTATTTTCAATGGTTTATTATTTTATGGGTTCCTGATCGTGGATTGGTTCGTGAGTAAGCTGGGCAACGGGAGTCGGTGGGGGCAAGTAATGGTAAGTGAACTACAGTAAAGAAATGTATTTTATTTAACTTGTTCATTATTTCAAAAGGTTTTTTAACATGTGTATTTTTTTTTTGTTTGTGGTATATCATTTCTTGCCACTGTATGTATGTATGTACAATATATACTGTATGTCTAGAGAGATATACTGTACAGTATACATTCAGGGTAAGAAATGATGATGTTTTAAAAGCTGGATTAGATGTGTTTTTAATTATTTTGTGAGTTTAAAGTATTTTAAAATTAGATAGATGTATTATTCCTTGGTATTGTATTGTGTGTTTGAGGAAGGTCAGGGATAGATAGCCTTGGTTGTACTGTAAAGGTTGTATTTTTGTTGGTACTTATATTTTTTTCAAAGGCTTAATTGTTCTGCTCTAGGCGTGAATCTGTTAATGGTTTCATTGTTCATGATTGAGTGTGAAATGTTTAGAGATCTAAATAATGATTGCTAATTGATTTTTGTTTACGTTGATTAATTTGCAGAATGTATACAGTATGGTGCATAGATTTTATGCATTTTGGAATGTGACTTTTTTCATTGGTTTGTGATCATATACAGTACAGTAGATTGTGAGATCAGTTAGGATTTTTAAAGGAAATTGATTTTAATGTAGTGTCTGTATGGAGAAGTGTTTGGTTGTAGAACAGTATGGTTTTGATAACCCTTCTACATTTATTTGTACTGTATATTTGGTTTATCATGGGTGTGTATATAACGTGTGTATATATATATACTGTATATATCTCTCTCTCTCTCTTTCTCTCTGTCTCTCTGTATGTATATGTAGCCATGCATAATAATGACTGCATACGTCTTCTCTGTTGGCAGTAAGTCCTGGTATATACAGGCCTGCCCACAGTAGTTATGGAGGTTTTCCCTCACACCCAAGTGGGGTGCCCTGTGTAAGGATGGGAGTGGCTGTATGCTCTGAGTCCCTGGATAGTGACCTCAGAGCTGCGCCTGCCCCTGGAGTATAAAGGGCACAACACTGACAGTTAGTGTTGAGTTCGGAGCAGAGAGTAACCCGAAGATACAGATATTGCAGGAACACTTTTGTGACCCTAGTGCAGTAACTAGCGGGAGCATAGTGATAATTCCAGTGCGGTTACGCCACGCTGTGTCCAGGGACCTGGCACAGTGGTGATCTCCCTAGGAGAAAGGGAATCCCACTTCATTATTGGAGGGCGTACCTGGCAAAGGGACATCACGCAGAGATGTGCGGCTAGAGCTGGCAGCTGCATGGGGCAGTCTGCTACATCCCTGTACTTAATAAAGATGTCCTTGAGAAAAAGAACCCCACTGTGTGAGTGTGAGCTTACTCGACAGTGGATGGCACCAAGAAGGAGTTCCTCACCAGGACCATCTCCCTGCGGAAGCATAGATCCTGATGAGGTGGAGGCGCTGCACATGATGTAAGTTGGACTCGTACCCACTACCTCAGTTACCTGTCCTGATTGACATCCCCTAATAACACCAAGCGGGAGACTCAAGAGTCCTGTTACTTGCAGGTGCACCACCACACACGCCTTGTAATGGGGGACTGGTTAGACTACACGGGCCAATATGAGATTGGGTGGGTCAGGCCAGAGGGAACACCCGTTACAATTGGAGGCGCTGCTGAGAGACCTGTCAACAGGACAGGCTTTTGCTAGGCACACAGTAGGAATTAAGGAAAGTGTCTGCTGCCACTTTGTGCTTGAGGGACGGAGCCAGGGGTAGTCAGGGAGGTGCTGGATATGCATGCCGCAAAGACGCCTTGGGATCCGTTAGGGGTTAGTGAGTCTGGAGCCGGGGGCTATTGCTGTTCTAGTCGCCTTGAGGTAGCGCTAGCGGGGGACGCCTGAAGGGGTAAACTGGTAACTGAGAGCAGGAATTCTGGACGGGTCCGCACTAGGCTAGCCAAAAGTAGGTCGACGCCCAAAGTGCTGCATGGAAGAGCCAGAGTACTCTAGTCCCCATTCCAGATCACTTACCAAGGAGCACAGACTGGAGGAACGTGTTACGGTAGACACAGGAAGGGTGAGCCTAGCCTGAGGTAGTGCAAACACGAGTCAGATCTACGTTAGGTACACAAGGTGGTGCACAAGGCATGTTTATTGTACAGATGTGGTAGCTGCCCCGCAGAGCGGAGCTCCACGTACAGAGAATCGGTGTTCAACGATCACGAGAGACCTGTCGGAATGGAGGATCTGTACAGAACAGAAGGTCCAGGATGGCGGAGAGAGAGAACCACGAGAATGGAGGATCTGCATAGAGCAGAAGGTCCAGGATTGCGGTCAGACGAAGAACAAGCTACAGAAGAGACTTTTGTGAGTTTGTTATGGAATGGCGTGAAAGCCGTGGCTGCGCCGTGTTTGTCGTGTTTTTGTTCTCGGGATGATACCCCTGAGAATAATGAGCAGGACAGTGTGCTTCGATGGGAGGAACAAAATGGACTTTGTTATACACCAATTAACAGACAGCCAGACGTTGCCTTCCAGGAAAGAAAAGACAGTGAACGAAAAGACAATGCTTACCAAGATGGCGGTTCCCGCGTTCCCGGGACACCGCGTGGGCATGCTGCAAAAGGTCTTGCAACTTTGCAGTCTGCTAGATGTTGGCCAGGATTGGCGCCAACGCGGAAGCTCCACCCCGCTGAGGAGTTTGGCGCGAAAGCTGGAGCCGCGCCCTCATGGACTATGACTCACTCCGCACCTGTGCTGGGTCAGCCTACAAATCTACAAGACATCCCCCTAGTTTCAACCAGGGGGAGTGGTTTGCGTTCTCACCGGATGTCGCAAGAGGAAATGGGAGGAAGGGTGACTATATCAGCCCATGCCTTTCAGTTGCGAAGAGCCATTGATCAGTATCGACCTCTGAGCAGAGTACCTCCGCTGATAAAAATGGCTGAAGCTGTTGATAAAGTGGACCAAGGTCCTGTGATTTCCACGCATCCTTATTCGGCTCCAGGAGGCTTCCTGGTGATCCGGGTAAAGGGTGTGGAGACTGTGGCGTGTCTCTGCCTGCAGTGCAGACTGCCGGGCGGAGCTGTGGGCAGCGAAGCCCGATGCCCCCACTGTGGACTGCAGTACATGTGGCCCATGACCACATTCGTACCGGTGCAATCTACGGGAATGACCGGAAATGTACCGGTGGCGACAGAAGAGCAGCCGGGAGCTCTCTGGAACAAGAGGGCCAGTCCCGCAGAATCGGAGCCATCATTGGTGCTTCCGATAGAGAAACTCAGCCATCGGAGAGGTGATCACCGAGGAGCCCATCGCCGGTCTCCTACTGGGATGCCTCGGCCGAACTGCAAGCTGGAATCCTCGGACGAGGAGTGTGCAAGGCTGGCGAGTAAGACAGTCATCAGACGGGACTGTCATACCATTGGTACGCCATGGAGGGATGAAATTCCTCGTGGTGTGGAGACGCGGAATCGAATGTCTCCCGTACCGCGACCATCCGATCGCCGGAGTCCCACTGCCGTGGTGACTAGTGGATCGGACGGAGGCAGATCTACACCTACCCTGCACGGGACTAAGACACGGTGTCTGTCGCAGGCCCAGGAGGTGGAAGATCCAGAGGAGCGAGTCCAGAGCCAGACTGGATCGCGTGGCAGAATGGCGTTGGAGGAGATCCTTGTGGAGGAAGAGATTCCGCTTGGGAATCCACCGCAAGATGGCGTCGCAGCACGTGCGTGTGCGGAAGTGGTGCCGGAGAACCAGGGAGGCCCCGAGTGGGAGATGGTGCCGCCTCTGCGATCGAGCAGCGGGAAGCGATCCCCTATTATCCAGGGGAATGGACGTTTGAACTGCAACCCCAGAAGCTCCGCTGTTGAGAATAAAGATGGACTTTGTGGCGACGTCAAGACAGGTATCGCTGGAGAGCAGGTCGAAACCCTGTCAGTACCTACTGTTCGGTCCCGTCCCCACACCCCGTCCACACCCAAGGTTAGTCCTACGGCCCTCGCTAAAGCCCCTGTACCCGTCCCTATCCTATTTGGATCTAGTTCCAGTTTAGGGTTGTCCGGGGAGTCACGGGGTCCTTTTGATGATCGGACTGGGAGCCTGGACTTGGGTACGTCGGATGATGGGTCGGAGGGAGGAGGGAGCATGTCCCGACAAGTGTCGGTGTCGAGTGATTGTCCTAGCGGGATGAGTATTACTGTTAGGAATACCTCTCACCGTAAGGGAGTTAATACCAGATCTGAGGGTACATCTGGAGTGTCTTCTGGTGGGCCTGATGAGGAGTCCCTAGAAGAAAATGCAGATTCTAGCTCTGAGGAACGGAAGGAGACTAGGTGGTGGGCCCCCTTGTATGAGGGGTATGTCTCGTGGCTTGACCGCACCCGCTTTATTTTAGAGAGAGAGGGGGTGGTTGATCACTGGTGGGCTGCCGGGGATTTTGATGATGAATCCTACCTTAGGGCTCTAAGGGTACGATGGGACCGTATACAGGCAGGCCTAATTATTCCTAAGGGGTCCGCAGGGTTAGATGATCCGGTGGAGACACATGAGCCCCTATCATGGGTGTTGCCCGGGAAGGCTGGTCAAACCAGTTTAACTAGGGCTTGCAGAGCTGAGCGAGCTATCATTGCCAAGTACAGGAAGTCCCATGGGTTTGATTACCCCTATGTCCCTGAACCTCTAATGACAGAGATAGAGGAGAATAGGGAGAGATGGCTCAAGAATGATATTCAGTATTATATCATTGAGCGAGGGGGAGCCATTAAAGGTATACAGGCCGAGCAGAGGGTAGCTCAACTGATGCGGGTCTGGAAGATTGGGCGCAGTGTACATATGCACAAGGTGGTGTACTGTAATGAAAGAGGAGTACCACGGGAATACAGTGTGACTGTGCATGATGCCGCGGGGCGAGAGGTAACGAAGCCAGATCCTCGGCATTACTATTGAGTGTCCAATAGAGTGGTCTGTTGTTTCTTTTGCGCTCCCTGCTGGTCAGTGAGTGTACTGAGCGTTCATTATTATGTTATGTAATGATGTTGCTGTGTTATTGGTGTGTTCTTTTGCAGTGTTTCCTGGCGCAAGGTACACCAAATTTAGGTCCCAGCCGGGACGGTGGGTATTCACCAGGGGGAGTATGTAGCCATGCATAATAATGACTGCATACGTCTTCTCTGTTGGCAGTAAGTCCTGGTATATACAGGCCTGCCCACAGTAGTTATGGAGGTTTTCCCTCACACCCAAGTGGGGTGCCCTGTGTAAGGATGGGAGTGGCTGTATGCTCTGAGTCCCTGGATAGTGACCTCAGAGCTGCGCCTGCCCCTGGAGTATAAAGGGCACAACACTGACAGTTAGTGTTGAGTTCGGAGCAGAGAGTAACCCGAAGATACAGATATTGCAGGAACACTTTTGTGACCCTAGTGCAGTAACTAGCGGGAGCATAGTGATAATTCCAGTGCGGTTACGCCACGCTGTGTCCAGGGACCTGGCACAGTGGTGATCTCCCTAGGAGAAAGGGAATCCCACTTCATTATTGGAGGGCGTACCTGGCAAAGGGACATCACGCAGAGATGTGCGGCTAGAGCTGGCAGCTGCATGGGGCAGTCTGCTACATCCCTGTACTTAATAAAGATGTCCTTGAGAAAAAGAACCCCACTGTGTGAGTGTGAGCTTACTCGACAGTGGATGGCACCAAGAAGGAGTTCCTCACCAGGACCATCTCCCTGCGGAAGCATAGATCCTGATGAGGTGGAGGCGCTGCACATGATGTAAGTTGGACTCGTACCCACTACCTCAGTTACCTGTCCTGATTGACATCCCCTAATAACACCAAGCGGGAGACTCAAGAGTCCTGTTACTTGCAGGTGCACCACCACACACGCCTTGTAATGGGGGACTGGTTAGACTACACGGGCCAATATGAGATTGGGTGGGTCAGGCCAGAGGGAACACCCGTTACATATATATATACAGTATATATATATAGTTGCATGATGAAGCCACAGTACAAATTCATGGGTGAAGGGTGGGTATCGTGCCTGTGTGGCTTAACCCCTTAATTACCTTTGCGGTTATTATCCGATAAGGTGTTTAAGGGGTTAATTGATATCTGAATGTAATTGCAATGTATTGGCTTGGTTTTGGCTATGTTTTGTGTGGGCAAGAGAAGGAAGGCGCTGGCGTCGGACACTTCGTATTGATGAGGTCAGTAGTACTTTATTTATTTGTATATGCTAGTTAATGTTTTTAATAATGGGCAATTAATCTATTATCCATATCTGGATAATAGTTATTTTGCACATTATTGTACTGTAGGTGTTGGGGGGGAGGGTGTATGTATTGAATGTATTGGCCAGGTTTATTTTTTTTACATTCAGGGTTACTTCCGTGGTTTTGCGTGGGACCTCTGGAGACCACCCGCGGGGAATCCTCGGGTATCCTAAAGGGTAGCAGGCTGGTGGTTCCACGGGTGACACATGCGGGGATGATGATGTGTGGTCCCACTTCTGTGGGGGCACCGCGGACCCGTAGTCTGCGGGCATGACGATGTGTGGTCCCACTTCTGTGGGGGCACCTCCGAGCCGTAGGTGCGGGGATGATGATGTGTGGTCCCACTTCTGTGGGGGCACCGCGGACCCGTAGTGAGCACCCGTGAGTTCCCCAGACCCCCATGGGAACCACCCGAGGCCCCGCAGACACCTGTGGGTTTGACCCGGGGCTCCCAGACATCCTTGGGCCTACCGTGTGGACCCAATTGAGGCTCACGGTGACCCAAGGAGACCACCTGGGCGCCATGGTGCTGGCAGGATCCACCAGCAGGCCTCCAGAACCTGTGGAATGCTGCTGGTAAACTGTAGGTCTGTCCAGGTGCCCTGCCAGCCCACCGGGGACTAGCGTGGGGCTACGTTATGGACCCTGAATGTAAAAGAATAAATCTTGTATTTATGGGGGGGGGGCACAGGGGGTGGGTAATGTATTTAATAAATAGAATGCTGTTTATTGTGGGTGATTGTACTGTTTTTATTGTGGGTACTGGGGTGGGGGTGGGGTGTTTCCCCAACGGTATGTGGGTAGGCCTCCCTTGTGGGTAGTTAGTGGGTGAGGGTTGAGGGTGGTTAGGCCTCACGGGGTGGGGGGTTAGAGTGGGAGGGTATGTACAGTAGGCGTCCCGAGTGGTGGGTGAGGGCGGGTTAACCCCTTCATGACTGTAGCGGTTAATAACCGCTATGGTGATTAAGGGGTTAGGGGACATTACTTTGAAAGTGTTATTTTTTTTCTCTGTTTTACTGTACAGCAGCGGAGGTTGCCATGGGTAGTGGGTAGTGTATTGAATGTATTTATTGGTTATTATGCCTTAACCCCTTCATTACCTTAGCGGCTATACGCTATGCTAATGAAGCCTCGTTTCTGAACTTTTAATAATATTGTGCAGGAGCAGGGGGTCCCCTGAGATTAGATTTCTGTCTCAGGGAACCCCCTGCTCACTCTACAATATTATTAAAAATACAGAAATGCTGCTTCTTTACCATAGCGCATAGCCGCTAAGCTAAAGAATGATTCTTTAATGATGTGTGTGTTTTATTCACAGTGTAGATGTTCTCCGGAGCTGAAGCGCACAGGTTTCAGGTCTGGGGACCCCGTGCCCCCCGAGATACAGGCCCCTTTAGGGGGTGCCGGTATCCCTCTGCTCTGCTTGGTTTACAGGCCGCGGTCACGTGATCGGGGCTTTTAACGCAGAGCTGGATACCGGCACCCCCTAAAGGGGCCTGTATCTCGGGGGGCACGGGGTCCCCAGACCTGAAACCTGTGCGGTTCAGCTCCAGAGACCCCCTGCACATCTACACTATCAATAAAAATGTATTTATTTGTATTTATTTATTTATTTATTGTGGGGATGCTGTGTGTGATTATTTTTTATTGTGTTTAGCGGGGGTGGGTGACGGGGTTTATAAATGTGAGTTTATAAATAAAATAAAGAATATTATTTATAGGGGCCTTAGAACAGAAGTTCCCACGCCAATTGCGCGCTCATTGCTCTTTTGTTACAATGTTGCTGGTCTTGCGGGTTTGCAGTCTGGCAGCAAAAAGCAGTTTGTAGTACTGTGTGTGAGATAAAGTAACCAGTTCTTTTATTGCTGAAGTCGCCACTAAAAACTTTTATTTACAAATACAGTACAAAAACCGTGCAACACACAACAACATTCAGTATCCTTTGTTTAAGTACAGCAGGTACTATAGGGTAAAACATGTACTGTACAGTACAGCACAACATTACAGTATGGTCTCACTGAAAGTCCTCCCCATTTTCCAGCCATGGCCGATGCCTTGCATGGCGCAAAACGCCATTAATGCAGTCTCTAACGCCTCTCATTACAGGATCTGTAACAGGGTAATAGCGCTGCATTTCTTCCACAATCTTTTTCCTTAAATTGGCAGGAAGGGCATTTTTTTGGCGATTCCCATCATAGTTCACTTTGAACACCCACTCGCAGTACAATGTGTAGGGAACATGGTGTTTAAATATGATCAAGGCATACTTGTGTGGTATACCAGCACTCCTCACCCTATACTTCTCCCTCAGCGCCGGTGTCAGATCGCACAGGGAGATGTCGGGCACTGTTTGTATGCGAGCGGGTGTAGGAAGTCTTTTGGGAGCGGGTGTACTTGAGGCGATGGGCAATGGTAGGGTGTCTGGGAGGAAGCTTTCCTCCGGTAGTGGTCGCCGGGTTGTCTCCTGGCGTGGTCTAGATGGGGTTGTCATGTCCTCCTCAATAGCATAGTACACTGTATCTTCTGGTGGAGGGGGTGTGCTTGGTGATGGAAGGGGGTCGAAGGTACCATGCATCACATCCATGTCACCCCCCTGCTCCAGCGTCGGGGAAACAGGGGCATTAACACCGAGCAAATAATGTATGCCCGCTATGTCTGCCTCTATCTTGTCCATCCGTTGATCCAGCCGCTGCTCCATTTGCAGCATCCGTTGCTCCATATGTAGCACCGACTCCAGAAGCAGATCTAGCTTTGCCAGCACACTAGAATTCCCGGGGAGATCCACACTTAGCCCATTCAGGATCCGGTCCAACGAGCTGCTTGTGCATGGCATCTGGAGATCTGGGGGGATGGGTGCAACGGAGGATGAGATGGGGGTTCCCTGGAGAGAAGCGGCATCGATGGAGAGTGGAAGAGGTGACCTGGGGATGCCCGGTACAGGAGAAGCTGCAGCGTGGTGGAAGAGGGATGGAGAAGGTGACCGCTGGATTTCCGGGAGAGAAGCAGAGTCGTCCAAGAGCAAAGGAGACAGTGACCCGTTGATTTCAGAGGCAGCAGCATCTTCAGATGGAACCGGAGAAGATGGGGGTGGAGAAGCCGGGCTGAAGATTTCCGGGACAGCTACAGCAGAGTCGTCGAAGCATATGGGAGCAAGTGGTCTGCGGATTCGGTGAGTTGGCTGCCATGCGTCTTGCGTACCGAGCACAGTACCGTATTTCTTCTTCACATAATAAGGCTGACGTGTTTTAAAAGCCTTAGCCTTTGGGGTCAGCAGAAGGTTTTCTTTGTTGGCCTTAGCCTGTCGCTTTGCCTTTGGCTTGGAAACGGTAACTGCCTTTCTCTTTTTCAGTGTGGCAGGCACAGCAGAGGTGAGATGATTCTTTCGTCCATAGAACCGGGGCTGCTCCATGTAAGCGGGAGACACAATGCAGTATCTGGACAATGGCTCAGATAAAGATCAGCAAGTGGTGGGCTATGCAACGTGTACAACCTTTTATGCATGGTGGCCAGGTACAGGTGTTGAAAGTGGGTGGTCTGTTATGTGAGTCATTAACATATAAATACACCATCCATTTTGTGGATTCACTGCACATTGAATACACATCGACTAAACATCGAATACACATTCTTGTGTTTGTATTTCTTTCTACTCGCAGCAATGCCTGTTAAGAAGATTTCAAAGGATCTCAGCATGAGAATGAAGGAGATGTACACGAGCGGAAAACGAATTGCAGATATCCAGCGCTGGTTAACTGCTTCTGGCCTCGTTGTGCCATCAAGCACTGTGTGCTATCATGCACAAGGAAAAAACAGAGACCGCAAAAAGGCACCAAGGGTAACAAATGCGTAAGTATACTGTATTTATAAAACTTAACCAAAAAAAATATAGAAAACTGTAGTGTACATCTACAGTATACCGTATTTATATAGTATATTTATTATATTACAACAGTATATACTGTAGTGTACTGTATGTGTGGTCAATTTATATTTTTTGTGCAGCAGTATACACTTTTGGTATATTGCAATTCATCTTACAACGGAATATACAGTATATGATGTGTATTTATTATGATATAACAACAGTATACCGTATTTATATAGTATATTTATTATATTACAACAGTATATACTGTAGTGTACTGTATGTGTGGTCAATTTATATTTTTTGTGCAGCAGTATACACTTTTGGTATATTGCAATTCATCTTACAACGGAATATACAGTATATGATGTGTATTTATTATGATATAACAACAGTATACCGTATTTATATAGTATATTTATTATATTACAACAGTATATACTGTAGTGTACTGTATGTGTGGTCAATTTATATTTTTTGTGCAGCAGTATACACTTTTGGTATATTGCAATTCATCTTACAACAGAATATACAGTATATGATGTGTATTTATTATGATATAACAACAGTATACCGTATTTATATAGTATATTTATTATATTACAACAGTATATACTGTAGTGTACTGTATGTGTGGTCAATTTATATTTTTTGTGCAGCAGTATACACTTTTGGTATATTGCAATTCATCTTACAACGGAATATACAGTATATGATGTGTATTTATTATGATATAACAACAGTATACCGTATTTATATAGTATATTTATTATATTACAACAGTATATACTGTAGTGTACTGTATGTGTGGTCAATTTATATTTTTTGTGCAGCAGTATACACTTTTGGTATATTGCAATTCATCTGACAACGGAATATACAGTATATGATGTGTATTTATTATGATATACAGTAACAACAGTATACCGTATTTATATAGTATATTTATATTACAACAGTACTGTATACTGTATATTTTGTCTATTTATATTTATAGTACAGCAGTATACATTTTTTGTATATTTATATTTACTGTATATTACAACATTACATGTACAGTATACAATATACATTTTATATTGCTGCATATTAATAACACAATATAATTTCTTTGCATTGTAGGGAGACTACTCTTCTGGTGGACAGAATAAGTGAGGAGAATGATGAGAGGAGCGCATTAAGGGTTAAAAACACTCTTCAGGAAAACCACAATCTGACTGTATCCGAGAGCAGCATAAAGAAGATGAGACGCAGAATTGGATGGAAATATGGACGTGTGAGGTTAGTAGTGGACAGTACAGGAGGTACTGTACTGTAAAGTAAAAATGTTGTTTTGCAAACTGTACTGCGCTGTGACGCTAACATTTTTTATTCATTGTCATTACAGAGCGTACCCCATGATACGGGACGCAAACAAAATCAAAAGAGTGCTCCAGGCCCAGGCATGGATCGACAGCGGTGAGACTTTCCAGGATTGCATCTTCACTGATGAGTCTACTGTGTCGCTGGAGAGATTTGCAAGATTTGCGTTCCACAAAAAAGGCCGCATAACTTTGAAGCCACGGCCAAAACACCCTGTGAAGCTGCATGTGTGGGGTGCCATCTCTAGGCGTGGACCGGGATGCATTGTCGTCTTTGAAGGTACAATTTCTCAAATATAATGCCGCCTAATGCACTGTACTTGACTAGTGTTGCCTTACCGTATGCACTGTACTGTACTATTGAGCACTTTTCTTTTCTTGCTATAGGAATCATGAATAAAGATTTCTTCCAAGACAACATTGTGCCCGTGATAGTGCGATACATCACAGAAGACTTTCCCAATGGTCATCGCTTTTACCAGGACAATGATCCCAAGCACACCGCGTCGACGGCGCATATCCTTGAGCGCGGCATCAACTGGGTGAAGACGCCAGCGGAGTAAGTGTAGTAGACCGTGTCCCATTTATATGTTCCCAACTGTTTTTACTGTGTACTGTATCTCTTAAACTAATTGTCCTTTCTTTCCAATCACAGATCACCAGACTTCAATCCGATCGAAATGGTCTGGCATCAGCTGAAGGACCACATCCGTAAAGTGGCGAAACCCTCCAAGAAGGACGAGTTGTATACAGCCATAATGAGTTTTTGGAACGATGTACTCACCGTTGAACGATGCAATAAATATATAGACCATATTGCCACTGTGTTGCCCATTGTCATCGCGCGCAATGGACAAGCATCAGGAAAGTAGTACAGTGCTGTAGTATTGTACAGTAGGTACACTATGATACAGGTAAGTATGGCACAGATTTTAGCTTTCCCAATAGTCAGAGTTTACAGTAGTTCCAGTATACAGTACAGTAGACTAGTTTGACATACTACAGTAACTGCCTACTAACTGCTCCATTTTTTCTTTCCAGAGAAAGCTGCACCAGCCACCTACTGTACAGTAGTTCTACCATAATACAGTACGCACATACAGTACAGTACAGTAACTGAACAAAGTTTTTGTTTTCTTGTCGTTCCAGGAAAAAGGGTGCACCAGAGGGGAGGGGGGGCCTTGTGTTCGTCAAATCTGCTTGTGCAGTCAAATGTACAGTATATAAACAGCAGTAATGATGTACACAAAACCTCTCCTCTCTCAATGAACTACTGTACCGCAGACACAATGAGGATACTGTTACAGTATGAAGGGAAAAAGAACAGGATGGGTTATTTAACATTACAGTATACTGTGCAATATTTATACTGTATATTTATATATACTGTATTTTTATTCTAAAGGTATTCGAGAATGTACTCTACTAGATGAGGACCTGGTGACTTTCAACACTCTCAGACACACAGAAAGGATTATTTCACATCACTGTATATTTATCCTGTATATTTTCAGTAATTTAGAAGCAGTGGCTGTTCTGAACAGCCCAGGGCCAGATTAACAAAACAATGGCTTGGATTGGATTAGCCAGACGATTGATGCTTGGCCAGGGAGGGATCAAAATTCTAAGGGAGGGGGTGGGTGGTGTAGCTGTAGGATTGTACTGTGTCAGTATTTCCAACGCCAGGTCACCCTAATAATTGCATGAATAAACCCCCAAAGACAAGGCACAAATATACTAGTACAGTATACTGTACAGTACTGTAAAGTATGTATTATTGTGTGTTGATGTTTTGAATTGCTGTTAACTTGAAAAGTTTCACCATTGTATTGTACTATATTTGTAAATAAAAGTATTTTGTGGCGACTTCAGCAATAAAAGAACTGGTTAATTTATCTCACATAAAGTACGTGAATACGACCGCAATCACCATTGTACAGTAAATGGGTGCATAGGATGGAACGACAGGTGCTAAAGGGGTATAAATATGATACTGTATTTATCAGTATTGATCAAAGAGAGTTGATCAGAAGGATTCCCCTTATAAAGTATACAGCACTCTATTGTCATTCATACAGTACAGTATACTGTAGTAAAAGGTAGACAACACATGGTCTTGCAGTACAGTATACTGTATTACTAAAAATCTGTCAGGTTGACCAGAATCACTGCGGATATCGGAAAATAATACAATTTTATTAATTCTACGTACTGTATATAAGGGGAATCCTTCTGATCAACTCTCTTTGATCAACACTGATAAATACAGTAATTTATCTCACACTCAGTACTACAAACTGCTTTTTGCTTGCAATAAACAAACAAACAGGGAAGCGCTACTGTATACTGTATGAGTTAGGATCAGGCCCAGCAGCCACTTTATGTTGAAAACCACATATGAAATGAGCATAAATTTGCATGAATAATTACACAAAAATATATAAAATAAATAGCACAAGTCTCTGACAGAGAGAAATTGTCCAGGTGGTGTGGATACAGGTTAATGCCCCTGTCTGATAGGACAGACTCGGGCAAGAATGGCCTGTGAGAGGTGAATATCCAGAATGGTAGCTGGGATGGAAAGCGCTACCAACTGTGCAGGTATTGAAGTGTGTAGAAATGGGAAGGTGCCGTAGGCATCAAATGTGGAAAGCGCTCACCCAGACTTCATACACTGCGCTTTTTGCTTGCATACTGCAAAGCCGCAAGACCAGCAACATTGTAAAAAAAGAGCAAAAAAAGAGCAATGAGCGCGAAATTGGCGTGGGAACTTCTGTTCTAGGGCCCCTAGAAATAATATTCTTTATTTTATTTATAAACTCACATTTATATATAAAGTATATATTTATTTCTCTTCATGTATTTATTTATATTTATTTATTAATTGTGGAGCTGCTGTGCGTGAGGGGCCATGGCCAGGATGGGGGGGGGGGGGGGGGGTAACGGTACAGTATGTGGGTAGGGGGTGAGGGTGGTTAGACCTCACAGTACATTATGCACATTGGGCCCCCCTCCTCCCCACATTTACATACTGTACACTACACGACATCAATGCAGGGAGGGTTTACCAATGCAGGGAGGGTTTACCAATGCAGGTAAGGCTTTAGGCCTTTATATCTCTCTCCCTTCAGTGTAATCTGCTTAACAGAAACATTAGGGGGGAAGGGGCTTTAGGCCTTTATATCTCTCTCCCTTCAGTGTAATCTGCTTAACACAAACATTAGGGGGGAAGGGGTTTTTAAACAATGCTGTGTATAATGTATAAGGTTTTTTACAATTAGATACAGTAGATGTAATCCTTGGTATTGTAAGGGTTAGTTTGGTTTTAAATTGTCTTTTCTGGTTGTTACTTACAGTATATATTGATTTTGGTTTACTTGCTTGGTTAAAATACTGTCGTTACACTGGCGACACATTTAATTGCACTGCGGCCAGATCCGCAAGCCGGGAGATTTCCCGGCTTGCTAGTGGCCGCCCCTCGGCGTGCCGCGCGTCATAGACGCGCGGTCACGCGTCTTCGGGAGCGTGCGCCCCCTGCACGCGCGTCCAGGGGCTCCCCGAGGGAGCCCTGGTGTCCCGCGATCGCGGGACAGCGGCAGGGGGTTCCGGGGGACCCGGCGGACCCGGCAGCGGGAGGGAGAGCGCCCCGATCGGAGGGCGCTCTTCCGCTGCTTCGGCGCGCGCCCGTCACACTCGGGCGCGCGCCAGGCTACTGCTGCGGCACAGAACGGGCAAATGCTCGAATAAACTGTGCCGCAGCAGTAAGTTGACTTGTTTGGAAGTGTTTGTACAGTATTTACTGGTAGAGTAGCTTGCAATTATATTGTTAACATTCATTTGCAGAATGTACAGTACTGTATATGGTGCATAGATTTAATGCTATGCATCATTTACAGTATACAATGTACTGTAAATGCAATGTACTGTGTGGATTGTAATGTTATGTTTTACTGTATACTGTATGCTATTCATTAACTTCATTGCTCTACACATCTAGGGATTTCATTCCACCTTACCACCTTTCCTACACATGATTTGTGCTGTAGGCATTGGTTATATTACTGTATGCTAATGCAGATGTGTGATGCTTTGAGACTGTCATTTATACTTTGACAAGTCTACCTTTTGGTGTGTAGTGTGCATTATCCTTAGCGTTGTATACTGTAGGTGCCTTTAAACCCAGTAACCTATTGTGATTCACTTTGATTCTCCCTAGTGTTTTTTGAGTCACTATCCTTTTCATGTTTAGGGTTGACAGTGTGTGTCGTTCCCTAGTGCTGTTCATTAGTGTTTAAGGGTCCATGCCTCTTTTTTAAGTGTTTTTAAATCATGTACTGTTTATTCATCCCTTTTTGCACTGTGTCAAATAAATAAACAAATATATCAATTGCATACCTGAGTGCTCCCATACGGGTTACTTTTTTCTCTTTTCACTCACATACAGTACTGGTATGTATATATATATATATATATATATATATATATAGCTGTATGATATATATATATATATACACAGTGTATATATGTATACTGTATATATATATATATATATATATATATATATATATATATATATATATACAGTGTATATATATATATACAAAGTATATACTGTACAGTATATATTTATTTCTCTTCATGTCTTTATTTATTTATTTATTAATTGTGGGGCTGCTGTGCGTGAATTTTTTTTATTGGGGGTGAGGGGGGTGTTTGGCCCTTGGTGTGAGTTTACGACTTGCAGCAGCAGCACAATTAATAAATATAAATAAATAAATAAATAAATAAATGACAATAAATACATTTGAAATACATTTTTATTGATAGTGTACATGTGCAGGGGGTCTCCGGAGCTGAAGCGCACAGGTTTCAGGTCTGGGGACCCCGTGCCCCCCGAGATACAGGCCCCTTTAGGGGGTGCCGGTATCCCTCTGCTCTGCTTGGTTTACAGGCCGCGATCACGTGATCGGGACCTTTAAACGCAGAGCACTCAGCACTCAGAAACACAGGCCAGCCAGATTTAAACACACACACAATAGGGGGAGGTTTTTTTACATAGCTTGCAGGGAAGCTTAACGCACACACACAATAGGGGGATAGGGGGAGGGTTTTTTACATAGATTAGAGAGAAGGCAGGGCGTTTTAAAAGCGAGAATAGGGGGAGGGGGTTTTACATAGATTTTATTTATTTATTTATTTAGATTTATTTATTAATTGTGGGGCTGCTGTGCGTGAATTTTTTTTATTGGGGGTGAGGGGGGTGTTTGGCCCTTGGTGTGAGTTTACGACTTGCAGCAGCAGCACAATTAATAAATAAATATAAATAAATAAATAAATAAATGAAAAATAAATACATTTGAAATACATTTTTATTGATAGTGTACATGTGCAGAGGGTCTCCAGAGCAGAAGCGCACAGGTTTCAGGTCTGGGGACCCCGTGCCCCCCGAGATACAGGCCCCTTTAGGGGGTGCCGGTATCCCTCTGCTCTGCTTGGTTTACAGGCCGCGATCACGTGATCGGGACCTTTAAACGCAGAGCACTCAGCACTCAGAAACACAGGCCAGCCAGATTTAAACACACACAATAGGGGGAGGTTTTTTTACATAGCTTGCAGGGAAGCTTAACGCACACACACAATAGGGGGATAGGGGGAGGGTTTTTTACATAGATTAGAGAGAAGGCAGGGCGTTTTAAAAGCGAGAATAGGGGAGGGGGTTTTACATAGATTTTATTTATTTATTTAGATTTATTTATTAATTGTGGGGCTGCTGTGCGTGAATTTTTTTTATTGGGGGTGAGGGGGGTGTTTGGCCCTTGGTGTGAGTTTACGACTTGCAGCAGCAGCACAATTAATAAATATAAATAAATAAATAAATAAATGACAATAAATACATTTGAAATACATTTTTATTGATAGTGTACATGTGCAGGGGGTCTCCGGAGCTGAAGCGCACAGGTTTCAGGTCTGGGGACCCCGTGCCCCCCGAGATACAGGCCCCTTTAGGGGGTGCCGGTATCCCTCTGCTCTGCTTGGTTTACAGGCCGCGATCACGTGATCGGGGCTTTTAACGCAGAGCTGGATACCGGCACCCCCTAAAGGGGCCTGTATCTCGGGGGGCACGGGGTCCCCAGACCTAAAACCAACGCGGTTCAGCTCCGGAGACCCCCTGCACATCTACACTATCAATAAAAATGTATTTCAAATGTATTTATTGTCATTTATTTATTTATTTTTTGGCGGCTGCTGTGTGTATTTTATTGTTGTGGGTTGCGGGAGGGTGGGTGAATGGGGTATTCGCCCCAACGATGGTTGGGGAGGGCTTGCGGGGGGGGGGTGGGGTAGCGGGAGGGCTTAACCCCTTCATGACCGTAGCGGTATTAACTGCTACAATCGTGAAGGGGTTAAGTGCTCCCGCAACCCCCCCCCCCTCCCGCAAGTCCTAAACTCACACCAAGGGCCAAATACCCCCCTCACCCATCCCCACTACACACAATAAAGCGGGCACGGTGGGTTAACCCCTTCATTGCCTTAGCGGCTATCCGCTATGGTAATGACGCAGCATTTCTGTATTTTTAATAATATTGAGCAGGAGCAGGGGGGGTCCCTGAGCATTAATTTCTGGCTCAGGGAACCCCCTGCTCACTTTACAATATTATTAAAATAATGCTTCTTTACCATAGCGCATAGACGCTAAGGTAAAGAACGAGTGTTTATTTATACTGTATATTGTATGTGTTTTATTGATACTGTACATGTGCAGAGGGTCTCCAGAGCAGAAGCGCACAGGTTTCAGGTCTGGGGACCCCGTGCCCCCCGAGATACAGGCCCCTTTAGGGGGTGCCGGTATCCCTCTGCTCTGCTTGGTTTACAGGCCGCGGTCACGTGATCGGGGCTTTTAACGCAGAGCTGGATACCGGCACCCCCTAAAGGGGCCTGTATCTCGGGGGGCACGGGGTCCCCAGACCTAAAACCAACGCGGTTCAGCTCCGGAGACCCCCTGCACATCTACACTATCAATAAAAATGTATTTCAAATAATTTTTAATGTGCGGATGTTTGCGCAGAGAGAGAGCAGCGGATCTCTCTCTGCTGCAAACACATCTCGCCCCCGCCGCCCATACAGTAGTATCATTTATGTATGTGCATATACAGTACAGTACAGTACTGTACAGTACTGTATGTTAGGGCTTACAGGGGTTGTTGTTATACAGTATATATATATATATATATATATATACACTGCATTACAATTCATTATAGGGGACGGCTTCACAGAGAATAGCTCGCAAGCGCCACCATGTGTATTTTGACGGCATTGCAGTATTGTAACCAGCCGGAATAAAAAGCTTAAATTCCTGCCGGAAAATAACGCAATGCACTCTGGCTGAAAAATATCAGAAACCTGAATACACCCGAGTATACCCGAATTCGCGGGACTAGCCGTGCTCGAATAAAGTGTGTCGCCAGTGTAGAAAGAAAGTGCGCAGAGAGAGAAAGAAAGTGCGCAGAGAGAGAGAGAAAGAGCATAGAGAGAGAAAGAAAGAGCGCAGAGAGAGAAAGAAAGAGCGCAGAGAGAGAGAGAAAGAAAGAGCGCAGAGAGAGAAAGAAAGAGCGCAGAGAGAGAGAGAAAGAAAGAGCGCAGAGAGAGAGAGAAAGAAAGAGCGCAGAGAGAGAAAAAAGAGCGCAGAGAGAGAGAGCGCAGAGAAAGAAAGAGCGCAGAGAGAGAAAGAAAGAGCGCAGAGAGAGAAAGAAAGAGCGCAGAGAGAGAAAGAAAGAGCGCAGAGAGAGAGAAAGAGCGCAGAGAGAGAGAAAGAGCGCAGAGAGAGAGAGAGAGCGCAGAGAGAGAGAGCGCAGAGAGAAAGAAAGAGCGCAGAGAGAAAGAAAGAGCGCAGAGAGAGAGAGAGCGCAGAGAGAGAGAAAGAAAGTGCACAGAGAGAAAGAAAGAGCGCAGAGAGAGAAAGAAAGAGCGCAGAGAGAGAGAAAGAAAGAAAGATCGCAGAGAGAGAAAGAAAGAGCGCTGAGAGAGAAAGAAAGAGCGCAGAGAGAGAGAAAGAGCGCAGGAGAGAAAGAAAGAGCGCAGAGAGAGAGAAAGAAAGAGCGCAGAGAGAGAGAAAGAAAGAGCGCAGAGAGAGAAAGAAAGAGCGCAGAGAGAGAAAGAAAGAGCGCAGAGAGAGAAAGAAAGAGCGCAGAGAGAGAAAGAGCGCAGAGAGAGAAAGAGCGCAGAGAGAGAGAGAGCACAGAGAGAAAGAAAGAGCGCAGAGAGAAAGAGCGCAGAGAGAGAGAAAGAAAGAGCGCAGAGAGAGAGAAAGTAAGAGCGCAGTGAGAGAAAGAAAGAGCGCAGAGAGAGAAAGAAAGAGCGCAGAGAGAGAGAGAATGAGCGCAGAGAGAGAGAAAGAGCGCAGCGAGAGAGAGAGAAAGAGCGCAGAGAGAGAGAAAGAAAGAGCGCAGAGAGAAAGAAAGAGCGCAGAGAGAAAGTAAGAGCGCAGAGAGAGAAAGAAAGAGCGCAGAGAGAGAAAGAAAGAGCGCAGAGAGAGAGAGAATGAGCGCAGAGAGAGAGAAAGAGCGCAGAGAGAGAGAAAGAGCGCAGGAGAGAGAGAAAGAGCGCAGAGAGAGAGAAAGAAAGAGCGCAGAGAGAGAGAAAGAAAGAGCGCAGAGAGAGAGAAAGAAAGAGCGCAGAGAGAGAGAAAGAAAGAGCGCAGAGAGAGAGAAAGAGCGCAGAGAGAGAGAAAGAGCGCAGAGAGAGAGAAAGAGCGCAGAGAGAGAGAAAGATAGTGCGCAGAGAGAAAGAAAGAGCGCAGAGAGAGAGAGAGAAAGTGCGCAGAGAGAGAGAAAGAAAGAGCGCAGAGAGAGAAAGAAAGAGCGCAGAGAGAGAGAGAAAGAAAGTGCGCAGAGAGAAAGAAAGAGTGCAGAGAGAGAGAGAAAGAGCGCAGAGAAAGAGAGAGAAAGAAAGAGCACAGAGAGAGAAAGAAAGAGCGCAGAGAGAGAAAGAAAGCGCAGAGAGAGAAAGAAAGAGCGCAGAGAGAGAGAGAAAGAGCGCAGAGAGAGAGAGAAAGAGCGCAGAGAAAGAGAAAGAGCGCAGAGAGAGAGAAAGAAAGAGCGCAGAGAGAGAGAAAGAAAGAGCGCAGAGAGAGAGAAAGAAAGAGCGCAGAGAGAGAAAGAAAGAAAGAGCGCAGAGAGAGAGAGAGCGCAAGAGAGAAAGAAAGAGCACAGAGAGAGAGAAAGAGCGCAGAGAGAGAGAGAAAGAGCGCAGAGAAAGAGAAAGAGCGCAGAGAGAGAGAAAGAAAGAGCGCAGAGAGAGAGAAAGAAAGAGCGCAGAGAGAGAGAGAGAAAGAAAGAGCGCAGAGAGAGAATGAAAGAGCGCAGAGAGAGAAAGAAAGAGCGCAGAGAGAGAAAGAAAGAGCGCAGAGAGAGAGAAAGAGCGCAGAGAAAGAGAAAGAGCGCAGAGAGAGAGAAAGAAAGAGCGCAGAGAGAGAGAAAGAAAGAGCGCAGAGAGAGAGAGAAAGAAAGAGCGCAGAGAGAGAAAGAAAGAGCGCAGAGAGAGAGAGAGCGCAGAGAGAGAGCGCAAGAGAGAAAGAAAGAGCGCAGAGAGAGAAAAAGAGCGCAGAGAGAGAGAAAGAAAGTGCGCAGAGAGAAAGAAAGAGCGCAGAGAGAAAGAAAGAGCACAGAGAGAGAAAGAAAGAGCACAGAGAGAGAGAAAGAAAGAGCACAGAGAGAGAGAAAGAAAGAGCGTAGAGAGAGAGAAAGAAAGAGAGCAGAGAGAGAAAGAAAGAGCGCAGAGAGAGAGAGAGAGAGCGCAGAGAAAGAAAGAGCGCAGAGAGAGAAAGAAAGAAAGAGCGCAGAGAGAGGAAGAAAGAGCGCAGAGAGATAAAGAAAGAGCTCAGAGAGAGAAAGAAAGAGCGCAGAGAGAAAGAAAGAGCGCAGAGAGAGAAAGAAAGAGCGCAGAGAGAGGGAGAGCGCAGAGAAAGAAAGAGCGCAGAGAGAGAAAGAAAGAAAGAGCGCAGAGAGAGAAAGAAAATGTGCAGAGAGAGAAAGAAAGAGCGCAGAGAGAAAGAAAGAGCGCAGAGAGAGAAAGAAAGAAAGAGCGCAGAGAGAGAAAGAAAGAGCGCAGAGAGAGAGAAAGAGCGCAGAGAGAGAGAAAGAGCGCAGAGAGAGAGAAAGAGCGCAGAGAGAGAGAAAGAGCGCAGAGAGAGAGAAAGAGCGCAGAGAGAGAAAGAGCGCAGAGAGAGAAAGAGCACAGAGAGAGAGAAAGAGCGCAGAGAGAGAAAGAAAGAGCGCAGAGAGAGAAAGAAAGAGCGCAGAGAGAGAAAGAAAGAGCGCAGAGAGAGAGAGAGCGCAGAGAGAGAGCGCAAGAGAGAAAGAAAGAGCGCAGAGAGAGAAAAAGAGCGCAGAGAGAGAGAAAGAAAGTGCGCAGAGAGAAAGAAAGAAAGAGCGTAGAGAGAGAGAAAGAAAGAGAGCAGAGAGAGAAAGAAAGAGCGCAGAGAGAGAGAGAGAGAGCGCAGAGAAAGAAAGAGCGCAGAGAGAGAAAGAAAGAAAGAGCGCAGAGAGAGGAAGAAAGAGCGCAGAGAGATAAAGAAAGAGCTCAGAGAGAGAAAGAAAGAGCGCAGAGAGAGAAAGAAAGAGCGCAGAGAGAGAAAGAAAGAGCGCAGAGAGAGGGAGAGCGCAGAGAAAGAAAGAGCGCAGAGAGAGAAAGAAAGAAAGAGCGCAGAGAGAGAAAGAAAATGTGCAGAGAGAGAAAGAAAGAGTGCAGAGAGAAAGAAAGAGCGCAGAGAGAGAAAGAAAGAGCACAGAGAGAGAGAAAGAAAGAGCGCAGAGAGAGAGAAAGAAAGAGCGCAGAGAGAGAGAAAGAAAGAGTGCAGAGAGAGAAAGAAAGAGCGCAGAGAGAGAGAAAGAAAGAGCGCAGAGAGAGAAAAAAAGAGCGCAGAGAGAGAGAGAATGAGCGCAGAGAGAGAGAAAGAGCGCAGCGAGAGAGAGAGAAAGAGCGCAGAGAGAGAGAAAGAGCGCAGAGAGAGAGAAAGAAAGTGCGCAGAGAGAAAGAAAGAGCGCAGAGAGAGAGAGAGAAAGAAAGAGCGCAGAGAGAGAGAAAGAAAGAGCGCAGAGAGAGAAAGAAAGAAAGAGCGCAGAGAGAGAAAGAAAGAGCGCAGAGAGAGAAAGAAAGAGCGCAGAGAGAGAAAGAAAGAGCGCAGAGAGAGAAAGAAAGAAAGAGCGCAGAGAGAGAAAGAAAGAGCACAGAGAGAGAGAAAGAAAGAGCGCAGAGAGAAAGAAAGAAAGAGCGCAGAGAGAGAGAAAGAAAGAGCGCAGAGAGAGAAAGAAAGAGCGCAGAGAGAGAAAAAGAGCGCAGAGAGAGAGAAAGAAAGTGCGCAGAGAGAAAGAAAGAGCGCAGAGAGAAAGAAAGAGCACAGAGAGAGAAAGAAAGAGCACAGAGAGAGAGAAAGAAAGAGCACAGAGAGAGAGAAAGAAAGAGCGTAGAGAGAGAGAAAGAAAGAGAGCAGAGAGAGAAAGAAAGAGCGCAGAGAGAGAGAGAGAGAGCGCAGAGAAAGAAAGAGCGCAGAGAGAGAAAGAAAGAAAGAGCGCAGAGAGAGGAAGAAAGAGCGCAGAGAGATAAAGAAAGAGCTCAGAGAGAGAAAGAAAGAGCGCAGAGAGAGAAAGAAAGAGCGCAGAGAGAGAAAGAAAGAGCGCAGAGAGAGGGAGAGCGCAGAGAAAGAAAGAGCGCAGAGAGAGAAAGAAAGAAAGAGCGCAGAGAGAGAAAGAAAATGTGCAGAGAGAGAAAGAAAGAGCGCAGAGAGAAAGAAAGAGCGCAGAGAGAGAAAGAAAGAAAGAGCGCAGAGAGAGAAAGAAAGAGCACAGAGAGAGAGAAAGAAAGAGCGCAGAGAGAGAGAAAGAAAGAGCGCAGAGAGAGAGAAAGAAAGAGCGCAGAGAGAGAAAGAAAGAGCGCAGAGAGAGAGAAAGAAAGAGCGCAGAGAGAGAAAGAAAGAGCGCAGAGAGAGAGAGAATGAGCGCAGAGAGAGAGAAAGAGCGCAGAGAAAGAGAAAGAGCGCAGAGAGAGAGAAAGAAAGAGCGCAGAGAGAGAGAAAGAAAGAGCGCAGAGAGAGAGAGAAAGAAAGAGCGCAGAGAGAGAAAGAAAGAGCGCAGAGAGAGAGCGCAGAGAGAGAGCGCAAGAGAGAAAGAAAGAGCGCAGAGAGAGAGAAAGAGCGCAGAGAGAGAGAAAGAAAGAGCACAGAGAGAGAAAGAAAGAGCACAGAGAGAGAGAAAGAAAGAGCACAGAGAGAGAGAAAGAAAGAGCGTAGAGAGAGAGAAAGAAAGAGCGCAGAGAGAGAAAGAAAGAGCGCAGAGAGAGAGAAAGAAAGAGCGCAGAGAGAGAAAGAAAGAGCGCAGAGAGAGAGAGAATGAGCGCAGAGAGAGAGAAAGAGCGCAGCGAGAGAGAGAGAAAGAGCGCAGAGAGAGAGAAAGAAAGAGCGCAGAGAGAAAGAAAGAGCGCAGAGAGAGAGAAAGAGCGCAGAGAGAGAGAAAGAAAGTGCGCAGAGAGAAAGAAAGAGCGCAGAGAGAGAGAGAGAAAGAAAGAGCGCAGAGAGAGAGAAAGAAAGAGCGCAGAGAGAGAAAGAAAGAAAGAGCGCAGAGAGAGAAAGAAAGAGCGCAGAGAGAGAAAGAAAGAGCGCAGAGAGAGAAAGAAAGAGCGCAGAGAGAGAAAGAAAGAAAGAGCGCAGAGAGAGAAAGAAAGAGCACAGAGAGAGAGAAAGAAAGAGCGCAGAGAGAAAGAAAGAAAGAGCGCAGAGAGAGAGAAAGAAAGAGCGCAGAGAGAGAAAGAAAGAGCGCAGAGAGAGAGAGAGCGCAGAGAAAGAAAGAGAGCAGAGAGAGAAAGAAAGAAAGAGCGCAGAGAGAGAAAGAAAGAGCGCAGAGAGAGAAAGAAAGAGCGCAGAGAGAAAGAAAGAGCGCAGATAGAGAGAAAGTAAGAGCGCAGATAGAGAGAAAGTAAGAGCGCAGAGAGAGAAAGAAAGAGCGCAGAGAGAGAGAGAATGAGCGCAGAGAGAGAGAAAGAGCGCAGAGAGAGAGAAAGAGCGCAGGAGAGAAAGAAAGAGCGCAGAGAGAGAGAAAGAAAGAGCGCAGAGAGAGAGAAAGAAAGAGCGCAGAGAGAGAGAAAGAGCGCAGAGAGAGAGAAAGATAGTGCGCAGAGAGAAAGAAAGAGCTCAGAGAGAGAGAAAGAAAGTGCACAGAGAGAGAGAAAGTAAGAGCGCAGAGAGAGAAAGAAAGAGCGCAGAGAGAGAAAGAAAGAGCGCAGAGAGAGAGAAAGAAAGTGCACAGAGAGAAAGTAAGAGCGCAGAGAGAGAAAGAAAGAGCGCAGAGAGAGAAAGAAAGAGCGCAGAGAGAGAGAGAAAGAAAGTGCGCAGAGAGAAAGAAAGAGCGCAGAGAGAGAGAGAAAGAGCGCAGAGAAAGAGAGAGAAAGAAAGAGCGCAGAGAGAGAGAAAGAAAGAGCGCAGAGAGAGAGAAAGAAAGAGCGCAGAGAGAGAGAAAGAAAGAGCGCAGAGAGAGAGAGAGAAAGAAAGAGCGCAGAGAGAGAAAGAAAGAGCGCAGAGAGAGAAAGAAAGCGCAGAGAGAGAAAGAAAGAGCGCAGAGAGAGAAAGAAAGAGCGCAGAGAGAGAGAGAAAGAGCGCAGAGAAAGAGAAAGAGCGCAGAGAGAGAAAGAAAGAGCGCAGAGAGAGAGAAAGAAAGAGCGCAGAGAGAGAGAGAAAGAAAGAGCGCAGAGAGAGAAAGAAAGAGCGCAGAGAGAGAGAGAGCGCAAGAGAGAAAGAAAGAGCGCAGAGAGAGAGAAAGAACGCAGAGAGAGAGAGAAAGAGCGCAGAGAAAGAGCGCAGAGAGAGAGAAAGAAAGAGCGCAGAGAGAGAGAAAGAAAGAGCGCAGAGAGAGAGAAAGAAAGAGCGCAGAGAGAGAGAAAGAAAGAGCGCAGAGAGAGAAAGAAAGAGCGCAGAGAGAGAAAGAAAGAGAGCAGAGAGAGAAAGAAAGCGCAGAGAGAGAAAGAAAGAGCGCAGAGAGAGAGAGAAAGAGCGCAGAGAAAGAGCGCAGAGAGAGAGAAAGAAAGAGCGCAGAGAGAGAGAAAGAAAGAGCGCAGAGAGAGAGAGAAAGAAAGAGCGCAGAGAGAGAAAGAAAGAGCGCAGAGAGAGAGCGCAGAGAGAGAGCGCAAGAGAGAAAGAAAGAGCGCAGAGAGAGAGAAAGAGCGCAGAGAGAGAGAAAGAAAGTGCGCAGAGAGAAAGAAAGAGCGCAGAGAGAAAGAAAGAGCACAGAGAGAGAAAGAAAGAGCACAGAGAGAGAGAAAGAAAGAGCACAGAGAGAGAGAAAGAAAGAGCGTAGAGAGAGAGAAAGAAAGAGCGCAGAGAGAGAAAGAAAGAGCGCAGAGAGAGAGAGAGAGCGCAGAGAAAGAAAGAGCGCAGAGAGAGAAAGAAAGAAAGAGCGCAGAGAGAGAAAGAAAGAGCGCAGAGAGAGAAAGAAAGAGCTCAGAGAGAGAAAGAAAGAGCGCAGAGAGAGAAAGAAAGAGCGCAGAGAGAGAAAGAAAGAGCGCAGAGAGAGGGAGAGCGCAGAGAAAGAAAGAGCGCAGAGAGAGAAAGAAAGAAAGAGCGCAGAGAGAGAAAGAAAATGTGCAGAGAGAGAAAGAAAGAAAGAGCGCAGAGAGAGAAAGAAAATGTGCAGAGAGAGAAAGAAAGAGCGCAGAGAGAGAAAGAAAGAGCGCAGAGAGAGAAAGAAAGAAAGAGCGCAGAGAGAGAAAGAAAGAGCACAGAGAGAGAGAAAGAAAGAGCGCAGAGATAGAGAAAGAAAGAGCGCAGAGAGAGAAAGAAAGAGCGCAGAGAGAGAGAAAGAAAGAGCGCAGAGAGAGAAAGAAAGAGCGCAGAGAGAGAAAGAAAGAGCGCAGAGAGAGAGAGAATGAGCGCAGAGAGAGAGAAAGAGCGCAGAGAAAGAGAAAGAGCGCAGAGAGAGAGAAAGAAAGAGCGCAGAGAGAGAGAAAGAAAGAGCGCAGAGAGAGAGAAAGAAAGAGCGCAGAGAGAGAGAGAAAGAAAGAGCGCAGAGAGAGAAAGAAAGAGCGCAGAGAGAGAGCGCAGAGAAAGAGCGCAGAGAGAGAGAAAGAGCGCAGAGAGAGAGAAAGAAAGTGCGCAGAGAGAAAGAAAGAGCGCAGAGAGAAAGAAAGAGTACAGAGAGAGAAAGAAAGAGCACAGAGAGAGAGAAAGAAAGAGCACAGAGAGAGAGAAAGAAAGAGCGTAGAGAGAGAGAAAGAAAGAGCGCAGAGAGAGAAAGAAAGAGCGCAGAGAGAGAGAAAGAAAGAGCGCAGAGAGAGAAAGAAAGAGCGCAGAGAGAGAGAGAATGAGCGCAGAGAGAGAGAAAGAGCGCAGCGAGAGAGAGAGAAAGAGCGCAGAGAGAGAAAGAAAGAAAGAGCGCAGAGAGAGAAAGAAAGAGCACAGAGAGAGAGAAAGAAAGAGCGCAGAGAGAGAGAAAGAAAGAGCGCAGAGAGAGAGAAAGAAAGAGCGCAGAGAGAGAAAGAAAGAGCGCAGAGAGAGAGAAAGAAAGAGCGCAGAGAGAGAAAGAAAGAGCGCAGAGAGAGAGAAAGAAAGAGCGCAGAGAGAGAGAAAGAAAGAGCGCAGAGAGAGAAAGAAAGAGTGCAGAGAGAGAAAGAAAGAGAGCAGAGAGAGAAAGAAAGCGCAGAGAGAGAAAGAAAGAGCGCAGAGAGAGAGAGAGAAAGAGCGCAGAGAAAGAGCGCAGAGAGAGAGAAAGAAAGAGCGCAGAGAGAGAGAAAGAAAGAGCGCAGAGAGAGAGAGAAAGAAAGAGCGCAGAGAGAGAAAGAAAGAGCGCAGAGAGAGAGCGCAGAGAGAGAGCGCAAGAGAGAAAGAAAGAGCGCAGAGAGAGAGAAAGAGCGCAGAGAGAGAGAAAGAAAGTGCGCAGAGAGAAAGAAAGAGCGCAGAGAGAAAGAAAGAGCACAGAGAGAGAAAGAAAGAGCACAGAGAGAGAGAAAGAAAGAGCACAGAGAGAGAGAAAGAAAGAGCGTAGAGAGAGAGAAAGAAAGAGCGCAGAGAGAGAAAGAAAGAGCGCAGAGAGAGAGAAAGAAAGAGCGCAGAGAGAGAAAGAAAGAGCGCAGAGAGAGAGAGAATGAGCGCAGAGAGAGAGAGAATGAGCGCAGAGAGAGAGAAAGAGCGCAGCGAGAGAGAGAGAAAGAGCGCAGAGAGAGAGAAAGAAAGAGCGCAGAGAGAAAGAAAGAGCGCAGAGAGAGAGAAAGAGCGCAGAGAGAGAGAAAGAAAGTGCGCAGAGAGAAAGAAAGAGCGCAGAGAGAGAGAGAGAAAGAAAGAGCGCAGAGAGAGAGAAAGAAAGAGCGCAGAGAGAGAAAGAAAGAAAGAGCGCAGAGAGAGAAAGAAAGAGCGCAGAGAGAGAAAGAAAGAGCGCAGAGAGAGAAAGAAAGAGCGCAGAGAGAGAAAGAAAGAAAGAGCGCAGAGAGAGAAAGAAAGAGCACAGAGAGAGAGAAAGAAAGAGCGCAGAGAGAAAGAAAGAAAGAGCGCAGAGAGAGAGAAAGAAAGAGCGCAGAGAGAGAAAGAAAGAGCGCAGAGAGAGAGAGAGCGCAGAGAAAGAAAGAGAGCAGAGAGAGAAAGAAAGAAAGAGCGCAGAGAGAGAAAGAAAGAGCGCAGAGAGAGAAAGAAAGAGCGCAGAGAGAAAAAAAAGAGTGCAGAGAGAGAGAGCGCAGAGAGAGAGAGAGCGCAGAGAGAGAGAGAGAATGAGCGCAGAGAGAGAGAAAGAGCGCAGCGAGAGAGAGAGAAAGAGCGCAGAGAGAGAGAAAGAAAGAGCGCAGAGAGAAAGAAAGAGCGCAGATAGAGAGAAAGTAAGAGCGCAGATAGAGAGAAAGTAAGAGCGCAGAGAGAGAAAGAAAGAGCGCAGAGAGAGAGAGAATGAGCGCAGAGAGAGAGAAAGAGCGCAGAGAGAGAGAAAGAGCGCAGGAGAGAAAGAAAGAGCGCAGAGAGAGAGAAAGAAAGAGCGCAGAGAGAGAGAAAGAAAGAGCGCAGAGAGAGAGAAAGAGCGCAGAGAGAGAGAAAGATAGTGCGCAGAGAGAAAGAAAGAGCTCAGAGAGAGAGAAAGAAAGTGCACAGAGAGAGAGAAAGTAAGAGCGCAGAGAGAGAAAGAAAGAGCGCAGAGAGAGAAAGAAAGAGCGCAGAGAGAGAGAAAGAAAGTGCACAGAGAGAGAGAAAGTAAGAGCGCAGAGAGAGAAAGAAAGAGCGCAGAGAGAGAAAGAAAGAGCGCAGAGAGAGAGAGAAAGAAAGTGCGCAGAGAGAAAGAAAGAGCGCAGAGAGAGAGAGAAAGAGCGCAGAGAGAGAGAAAGAAAGAGCGCAGAGAGAGAGAAAGAAAGAGCGCAGAGAGAGAGAGAGAAAGAAAGAGCGCAGAGAGAGAAAGAAAGAGCGCAGAGAGAGAAAGAAAGCGCAGAGAGAGAAAGAAAGAGCGCAGAGAGAGAAAGAAAGAGCGCAGAGAGAGAAAGAAAGAGCGCAGAGAGAGAGAGAAAGAAAGTGCGCAGAGAGAAAGAAAGAGCGCAGAGAGAGAAAGAAAGAGCGCAGAGAGAGAGAAAGAAAGAGCGTAGAGAGAGAGAAAGAAAGAGCGCAGAGAGAGAGAGAGAAAGAAAGAGCGCAGAGAGAGAAAGAAAGAGCGCAGAGAGAGAAAGAAAGCGCAGAGAGAGAAAGAAAGAGCGCAGAGAGAGAAAGAAAGAGCGCAGAGAGAGAGAGAAAGAGCGCAGAGAAAGAGAAAGAGCGCAGAGAGAGAAAGAAAGAGCGCAGAGAGAGAGAAAGAAAGAGCGCAGAGAGAGAGAGAAAGAAAGAGCGCAGAGAGAGAAAGAAAGAGCGCAGAGAGAGAGAGAGCGCAAGAGAGAAAGAAAGAGCGCAGAGAGAGAGAAAGAACGCAGAGAGAGAGAGAAAGAGCGCAGAGAAAGAGCGCAGAGAGAGAGAAAGAAAGAGCGCAGAGAGAGAGAAAGAAAGAGCGCAGAGAGAAAGAAAGAGCGCAGAGAGAGAGAAAGAAAGAGCGCAGAGAGAGAAAGAAAGAGCGCAGAGAGAGAAAGAAAGAGAGCAGAGAGAGAAAGAAAGCGCAGAGAGAGAAAGAAAGAGCGCAGAGAGAGAGAGAAAGAGCGCAGAGAAAGAGAAAGAGCGCAGAGAGAGAGAAAGAAAGAGCGCAGAGAGAGAGAAAGAAAGAGCGCAGAGAGAGAGAGAAAGAAAGAGCGCAGAGAGAGAAAGAAAGAGCGCAGAGAGAGAGCGCAGAGAGAGAGCGCAAGAGAGAAAGAAAGAGCGCAGAGAGAGAGAAAGAGCGCAGAGAGAGAGAAAGAAAGTGCGCAGAGAGAAAGAAAGAGCGCAGAGAGAAAGAAAGAGCACAGAGAGAGAAAGAAAGAGCACAGAGAGAGAGAAAGAAAGAGCACAGAGAGAGAGAAAGAAAGAGCGTAGAGAGAGAGAAAGAAAGAGCGCAGAGAGAGAAAGAAAGAGCGCAGAGAGAGAGAGAGAGCGCAGAGAAAGAAAGAGCGCAGAGAGAGAAAGAAAGAAAGAGCGCAGAGAGAGAAAGAAAGAGCGCAGAGAGAGAAAGAAAGAGCTCAGAGAGAGAAAGAAAGAGCGCAGAGAGAGAAAGAAAGAGCGCAGAGAGAGAAAGAAAGAGCGCAGAGAGAGGGAGAGCGCAGAGAAAGAAAGAGCGCAGAGAGAGAAAGAAAGAAAGAGCGCAGAGAGAGAAAGAAAATGTGCAGAGAGAGAAAGAAAGAAAGAGCGCAGAGAGAGAAAGAAAATGTGCAGAGAGAGAAAGAAAGAGCGCAGAGAGAGAAAGAAAGAGCGCAGAGAGAGAAAGAAAGAAAGAGCGCAGAGAGAGAAAGAAAGAGCACAGAGAGAGAGAAAGAAAGAGCGCAGAGATAGAGAAAGAAAGAGCGCAGAGAGAGAAAGAAAGAGCGCAGAGAGAGAGAAAGAAAGAGCGCAGAGAGAGAAAGAAAGAGCGCAGAGAGAGAGAAAGAAAGAGCGCAGAGAGAGAAAGAAAGAGCGCAGAGAGAGAGAAAGAAAGAGCGCAGAGAGAGAAAGAAAGAGCGCAGAGAGAGAGAATGAGCGCAGAGAGAGAGAAAGAGCGCAGCGAGAGAGAGAGAAAGAGCGCAGAGAGAGAGAAAGAAAGAGCGCAGAGAGAGAGAAAGAGCGCAGAGAGAGAGAAAGAAAGTGCGCAGAGAGAAAGAAAGAGCGCAGAGAGAGAGAGAGAAAGAAAGAGCGCAGAGAGAGAGAGTAAGAAAGAGCGCAGAGAAAGAAAGAAAGAGCGCAGAGAGAAAAAGAAAGAGCGCAGAGAGAGAAAGAAAGAAAGAGCGCAGAGAGAGAAAGAAAGAGCACAGAGAGAGAGAAAGAAAGAGCGCAGAGAGAGAGAAAGAAAGAGCGCAGAGAGAGAGAAAGAAAGAGCGCAGAGAGAGAAAGAAAGAGCACAGAGAGAGAGAGAGAGAGAGCGCAGAGAAAGAAAGAGAGCAGAGAGAGAAAGAAAGAAAGAGCGCAGAGAAAGAAAGAAAGAGCGCAGAGAGAGAAAGAAAGAGCGCAGAGAGAGAAAGAAAGAGCGCAGAGAGAAAAAAAAGAGTGCAGAGAGAGAGAGCGCAGAGAGAGAGAGAGCGCAGAGAGAGAATGAGCGCAGAGAGAGAGAAAGAGCGCAGCGAGAGAGAGAGAAAGAGCGCAGAGAGAGAAAGAAAGAGCGCAGAGAGAAAGAAAGAGCGCAGATAGAGAGAAAGTAAGAGCGCAGAGAGAGAAAGAAAGAGCGCAGAGAGAAAGAAAGAGCGCAGAGAGAGAGAGAATGAGCGCAGAGAGAGAGAAAGAGCGCAGAGAGAGAGAAAGAGCGCAGGAGAGAAAGAAAGAGCGCAGAGAGAGAGAAAGAAAGAGCGCAGAGAGAGAGAAAGAAAGAGCGCAGAGAGAGAGAAAGAGCGCAGAGAGAGAGAAAGATAGTGCGCAGAGAGAAAGAAAGAGCTCAGAGAGAGAGAAAGAAAGTGCACAGAGAGAGAGAAAGTAAGAGCGCAGAGAGAGAAAGAAAGAGCGCAGAGAGAGAAAGAAAGAGCGCAGAGAGAGAGAAAGAAAGTGCACAGAGAGAGAGAAAGTAAGAGCGCAGAGAGAGAAAGAAAGAGCGCAGAGAGAGAAAGAAAGAGCGCAGAGAGAGAGAGAAAGAAAGTGCGCAGAGAGAAAGAAAGAGCGCAGAGAGAGAGAGAAAGAGCGCAGAGAAAGAGAGAGAAAGAAAGAGCGCAG
This sequence comes from Ascaphus truei, assembly GCF_040206685.1. Taxonomy (NCBI): domain Eukaryota; kingdom Metazoa; phylum Chordata; class Amphibia; order Anura; family Ascaphidae; genus Ascaphus; species Ascaphus truei. The sequence goes on along the minus strand of NW_027454563.1, from coordinate 156,600 downwards.
AGAAAGAGAGAGAAAGAAAGAGCGCAGAGAGAGAGAAAGAAAGAGCGCAGAGAGAGAGAAAGAAAGAGCGCAGAGAGAGAGAAAGAAAGAGCGCAGAGAGAGAGAGAGAAAGAAAGAGCGCAGAGAGAGAAAGAAAGAGCGCAGAGAGAGAAAGAAAGAGCGCAGAGAGAGAAAGAAAGAGCGCAGAGAGAGAGAGAAAGAGCGCAGAGAAAGAGAAAGAGCGCAGAGAGAGAGAAAGAGAAAGAGCGCAGAGAGAGAGAAAGAAAGAGCGCAGAGAGAGAGAAAGAGCGCAGAGAGAGAGAGAAAGAGCGCAGAGAAAGAGAAAGAGCGCAGAGAGAGAGAAAGAAAGAGCGCAGAGAGAGAGAAAGAAAGAGCGCAGAGAGAGAGAAAGAAAGAGCGCAGAGAGAGAGAGAGAAAGAAAGAGCGCAGAGAGAGAAAGAAAGAGCGCAGAGAGAGAGAAAGAAAGAGCGCAGAGAGAGAGAAAGAAAGAGCGCAGAGAGAGAAAGAAAGCGCAGAGAGAGAAAGACAGAGCGCAGAGAGAGAGAGAAAGAGCGCAGAGAAAGAGAAAGAGCGCAGAGAGAGAGAAAGAAAGAGCGCAGAGAGAGAGAAAGAAAGAGCGCAGAGAGAGAGAGAAAGAAAGAGCGCAGAGAGAGAAAGAAAGAGCGCAGAGAGAGGGAGAGCGCAGAGAAAGAAAGAGCGCAGAGAGAGAAAGAAAGAAAGAGCGCAGAGAGAGAAAGAAAATGTGCAGAGAGAGAAAGAAAGAAAGAGCGCAGAGAGAGAAAGAAAATGTGCAGAGAGAGAAAGAAAGAGCGCAGAGAGAGAAAGAAAGAGCGCAGAGAGAGAAAGAAAGAGCGCAGAGAGAGAGAAAGAAAGAGCGCAGAGAGAGAGAAAGAAAGAGCGCAGAGAGAGAAAGAAAGAGCGCAGAGAGAGAGAAAGAGCGCAGAGAGAGAAAGAAAGAGCGCAGAGAGAGAGAGAATGAGCGCAGAGAGAGAGAAAGAGCGCAGCGAGAGAGAGAGAAAGAGCGCAGAGAGAGAGAAAGAAAGAGCGCAGAGAGAGAGAAAGAGCGCAGAGAGAGAGAAAGAAAGTGCGCAGAGAGAAAGAAAGAGCGCAGAGAGAGAGAGAGAAAGAAAGAGCGCAGAGAGAGAGTAAGAAAGAGCGCAGAGAGAGAAAGAAAGAAAGAGCGCAGAGAGAAAAAGAAAGAGCGCAGAGAGAGAAAGAAAGAGCGCAGAGAGAGAAAGAAAGAGCGCAGAGAGAGAAAGAAAGAAAGAGCGCAGAGAGAGAAAGAAAGAGCACAGAGAGAGAGAAAGAAAGAGCGCAGAGAGAGAGAAAGAAAGAGCGCAGAGAGAGAGAAAGAAAGAGCGCAGAGAGAGAAAGAAAGAGCGCAGAGAGAAAGAGAGAGAGAGCGCAGAGAAAGAAAGAGAGCAGAGAGAGAAAGAAAGAAAGAGCGCAGAGAAAGAAAGAAAGAGCGCAGAGAGAGAAAGAAAGAGCGCAGAGAAAGAAAGAGCGCAGAGAGAAAAAAAAGAGTGCAGAGAGAGAGAGCGCAGAGAGAGAGAGAGCGCAGAGAGAGAGAGAATGAGCGCAGAGAGAGAGAAAGAGCGCAGCGAGAGAGAGAGAAAGAGCGCAGAGAGAGAGAAAGAAAGAGCGCAGAGAGAAAGAAAGAGCGCAGATAGAGAGAAAGTAAGAGCGCAGAGAGAGAAAGAAAGAGCGCAGAGAGAGAAAGAAAGAGCGCAGAGAGAGAGAGAATGAGCGCAGAGAGAGAGAAAGAGCGCAGAGAGAGAGAAAGAGCGCAGGAGAGAAAGAAAGAGCGCAGAGAGAGAGAAAGAAAGAGCGCAGAGAGAGAGAAAGAAAGAGCGCAGAGAGAGAGAAAGAGCGCAGAGAGAGAGAAAGATAGTGCGCAGAGAGAAAGAAAGAGCTCAGAGAGAGAGAAAGAAAGTGCACAGAGAGAGAGAAAGTAAGAGCGCAGAGAGAGAAAGAAAGAGCGCAGAGAGAGAAAGAAAGAGCGCAGAGAGAGAGAAAGAAAGTGCACAGAGAGAGAGAAAGTAAGAGCGCAGAGAGAGAAAGAAAGAGCGCAGAGAGAGAAAGAAAGAGCGCAGAGAGAGAGAGAAAGAAAGTGCGCAGAGAGAAAGAAAGAGCGCAGAGAGAGAGAGAAAGAGCGCAGAGAAAGAGAGAGAAAGAAAGAGCGCAGAGAAAGAGAGAGAAAGAAAGAGCGCAGAGAGAGAGAAAGAAAGAGCGCAGAGAGAGAGAAAGAAAGAGCGCAGAGAGAGAGAGAGAAAGAAAGAGCGCAGAGAGAGAAAGAAAGAGCGCAGAGAGAGAAAGAAAGAGCGCAGAGAGAGAGAGAAAGAGCGCAGAGAAAGAGAAAGAGCGCAGAGAGAGAGAAAGAGCGCAGAGAGAGAGAAAGAAAGAGCGCAGAGAGAGAGAAAGAAAGAGCGCAGAGAGAGAGAAAGAAAGAGCGCAGAGAGAGAGAGAGCGCAGAGAGAGAGCGCAAGAGAGAAAGAAAGAGCGCAGAGAGAGAGAAAGAGCGCAGAGAGAGAGAGAAAGAGCGCAGAGAAAGAGAAAGAGCGCAGAGAGAGAGAAAGAAAGAGCGCAGAGAGAGAGAAAGAAAGAGTGCAGAGAGAGAGAGAGAAAGAAAGAGCGCAGAGAGAGAAAGAAAGAGCGCAGAGAGAGAGAAAGAAAGAGCGCAGAGAGAGAGAAAGAAAGCGCAGAGAGAGAAAGACAGAGCGTAGAGAGAGAGAGAAAGAGCGCAGAGATAGAGAAAGAAAGAGCGCAGAGAGAGAAAGAAAGAGCGCAGAGAGAGAGAAAGAAAGAGCGCAGAGAGAGAAAGAAAGAGCGCAGAGAGAGAGAAAGAAAGAGCGCAGAGAGAGAAAGAAAGAGCGCAGAGAGAGAGAAAGAAAGAGCGCAGAGAGAGAAAGAAAGAGCGCAGAGAGAGAATGAGCGCAGAGAGAGAGAAAGAGCGCAGCGAGAGAGAGAGAAAGAGCGCAGAGAGAGAGAAAGAAAGAGCGCAGAGAGAGAGAAAGAGCGCAGAGAGAGAGAAAGAAAGTGCGCAGAGAGAAAGAAAGAGCGCAGAGAGAGAGAGAGAAAGAAAGAGCGCAGAGAGAGAGAGTAAGAAAGAGCGCAGAGAAAGAAAGAAAGAGCGCAGAGAGAAAAAGAAAGAGCGCAGAGAGAGAAAGAAAGAGCGCAGAGAGAAAGAAAGAGCGCAGAGAGAGAAAGAAAGAAAGAGCGCAGAGAGAGAAAGAAAGAGCACAGAGAGAGAGAAAGAAAGAGCGCAGAGAGAGAGAAAGAAAGAGCGCAGAGAGAGAGAAAGAAAGAGCGCAGAGAGAGAAAGAAAGAGCACAGAGAGAGAGAGAGAGAGAGCGCAGAGAAAGAAAGAGAGCAGAGAGAGAAAGAAAGAAAGAGCGCAGAGAAAGAAAGAAAGAGCGCAGAGAGAGAAAGAAAGAGCGCAGAGAGAGAAAGAAAGAGCGCAGAGAGAAAAAAAAGAGTGCAGAGAGAGAGAGCGCAGAGAGAGAGAGAGCGCAGAGAGAATGAGCGCAGAGAGAGAGAAAGAGCGCAGCGAGAGAGAGAGAAAGAGCGCAGAGAGAGAAAGAAAGAGCGCAGAGAGAAAGAAAGAGCGCAGATAGAGAGAAAGTAAGAGCGCAGAGAGAGAAAGAAAGAGCGCAGAGAGAAAGAAAGAGCGCAGAGAGAGAGAGAATGAGCGCAGAGAGAGAGAAAGAGCGCAGAGAGAGAGAAAGAGCGCAGGAGAGAAAGAAAGAGCGCAGAGAGAGAGAAAGAAAGAGCGCAGAGAGAGAGAAAGAAAGAGCGCAGAGAGAGAGAAAGAGCGCAGAGAGAGAGAAAGATAGTGCGCAGAGAGAAAGAAAGAGCTCAGAGAGAGAGAAAGAAAGTGCACAGAGAGAGAGAAAGTAAGAGCGCAGAGAGAGAAAGAAAGAGCGCAGAGAGAGAAAGAAAGAGCGCAGAGAGAGAGAAAGAAAGTGCACAGAGAGAGAGAAAGTAAGAGCGCAGAGAGAGAAAGAAAGAGCGCAGAGAGAGAAAGAAAGAGCGCAGAGAGAGAGAGAAAGAAAGTGCGCAGAGAGAAAGAAAGAGCGCAGAGAGAGAGAGAAAGAGCGCAGAGAAAGAGAGAGAAAGAAAGAGCGCAGAGAAAGAGAGAGAAAGAAAGAGCGCAGAGAGAGAGAAAGAAAGAGCGCAGAGAGAGAGAAAGAAAGAGCGCAGAGAGAGAGAAAGAAAGAGCGCAGAGAGAGAGAGAGAAAGAAAGAGCGCAGAGAGAGAAAGAAAGAGCGCAGAGAGAGAAAGAAAGAGCGCAGAGAGAGAAAGAAAGAGCGCAGAGAGAGAGAGAAAGAGCGCAGAGAAAGAGAAAGAGCGCAGAGAGAGAGAAAGAGAAAGAGCGCAGAGAGAGAGAAAGAAAGAGCGCAGAGAGAGAGAAAGAAAGAGCGCAGAGAGAGAGAAAGAGCGCAGAGAGAGAAAGAAAGAGCGCAGAGAGAGAAAGAAAGAAAGAGCGCAGAGAGAGAAAGAAAGAGCGCAGAGAGAGAAAGAAAGAGCGCAGAGAGAGTAAGAAAGAGCGCAGAGAGAGAAAGAAAGAAAGAGCGCAGAGAGAGAAAGAAAGAGCACAGAGAGAGAGAAAGAAAGAGCGCAGAGAGAAAGAAAGAAAGAGCGCAGAGAGAGAGAAAGAAAGAGCGCAGAGAGAGAAAGAAAGAGCGCAGAGAGAGAGAGAGCGCAGAGAAAGAAAGAGAGCAGAGAGAGAAAGAAAGAAAGAGCGCAGAGAGAGAAAGAAAGAGCGCAGAGAGAGAAAGAAAGAGCGCAGAGAGAAAAAAAAGAGTGCAGAGAGAGAGAGCGCAGAGAGAGAGAGAGCGCAGAGAGAGAGAGAGAATGAGCGCAGAGAGAGAGAAAGAGCGCAGCGAGAGAGAGAGAAAGAGCGCAGAGAGAGAGAAAGAAAGAGCGCAGAGAGAAAGAAAGAGCGCAGATAGAGAGAAAGTAAGAGCGCAGATAGAGAGAAAGTAAGAGCGCAGAGAGAGAAAGAAAGAGCGCAGAGAGAGAGAGAATGAGCGCAGAGAGAGAGAAAGAGCGCAGAGAGAGAGAAAGAGCGCAGGAGAGAAAGAAAGAGCGCAGAGAGAGAGAAAGAAAGAGCGCAGAGAGAGAGAAAGAAAGAGCGCAGAGAGAGAGAAAGAGCGCAGAGAGAGAGAAAGATAGTGCGCAGAGAGAAAGAAAGAGCTCAGAGAGAGAGAAAGAAAGTGCACAGAGAGAGAGAAAGTAAGAGCGCAGAGAGAGAAAGAAAGAGCGCAGAGAGAGAAAGAAAGAGCGCAGAGAGAGAGAAAGAAAGTGCACAGAGAGAGAGAAAGTAAGAGCGCAGAGAGAGAAAGAAAGAGCGCAGAGAGAGAAAGAAAGAGCGCAGAGAGAGAGAGAAAGAAAGTGCGCAGAGAGAAAGAAAGAGCGCAGAGAGAGAGAGAAAGAGCGCAGAGAGAGAGAAAGAAAGAGCGCAGAGAGAGAGAAAGAAAGAGCGCAGAGAGAGAGAGAGAAAGAAAGAGCGCAGAGAGAGAAAGAAAGAGCGCAGAGAGAGAAAGAAAGCGCAGAGAGAGAAAGAAAGAGCGCAGAGAGAGAAAGAAAGAGCGCAGAGAGAGAAAGAAAGAGCGCAGAGAGAGAGAGAAAGAAAGTGCGCAGAGAGAAAGAAAGAGCGCAGAGAGAGAAAGAAAGAGCGCAGAGAGAGAGAAAGAAAGAGCGTAGAGAGAGAGAAAGAAAGAGCGCAGAGAGAGAGAGAGAAAGAAAGAGCGCAGAGAGAGAAAGAAAGAGCGCAGAGAGAGAAAGAAAGCGCAGAGAGAGAAAGAAAGAGCGCAGAGAGAGAAAGAAAGAGCGCAGAGAGAGAGAGAAAGAGCGCAGAGAAAGAGAAAGAGCGCAGAGAGAGAAAGAAAGAGCGCAGAGAGAGAGAAAGAAAGAGCGCAGAGAGAGAGAGAAAGAAAGAGCGCAGAGAGAGAAAGAAAGAGCGCAGAGAGAGAGAGAGCGCAAGAGAGAAAGAAAGAGCGCAGAGAGAGAGAAAGAACGCAGAGAGAGAGAGAAAGAGCGCAGAGAAAGAGCGCAGAGAGAGAGAAAGAAAGAGCGCAGAGAGAGAGAAAGAAAGAGCGCAGAGAGAAAGAAAGAGCGCAGAGAGAGAGAAAGAAAGAGCGCAGAGAGAGAAAGAAAGAGCGCAGAGAGAGAAAGAAAGAGAGCAGAGAGAGAAAGAAAGCGCAGAGAGAGAAAGAAAGAGCGCAGAGAGAGAGAGAAAGAGCGCAGAGAAAGAGAAAGAGCGCAGAGAGAGAGAAAGAAAGAGCGCAGAGAGAGAAAGAAAGAGCGCAGAGAGAGAGAGAAAGAAAGAGCGCAGAGAGAGAAAGAAAGAGCGCAGAGAGAGAGCGCAGAGAGAGAGCGCAAGAGAGAAAGAGAGAGCGCAAGAGAGAAAGAAAGAGCGCAGAGAGAGAGAAAGAGCGCAGAGAGAGAGAAAGAAAGTGCGCAGAGAGAAAGAAAGAGCGCAGAGAGAAAGAAAGAGCACAGAGAGAGAAAGAAAGAGCACAGAGAGAGAGAAAGAAAGAGCACAGAGAGAGAGAAAGAAAGAGCGTAGAGAGAGAGAAAGAAAGAGCGCAGAGAGAGAAAGAAAGAGCGCAGAGAGAGAGAGAGAGCGCAGAGAAAGAAAGAGCGCAGAGAGAGAAAGAAAGAAAGAGCGCAGAGAGAGAAAGAAAGAGCGCAGAGAGAGAAAGAAAGAGCTCAGAGAGAGAAAGAAAGAGCGCAGAGAGAGAAAGAAAGAGCGCAGAGAGAGAAAGAAAGAGCGCAGAGAGAGGGAGAGCGCAGAGAAAGAAAGAGCGCAGAGAGAGAAAGAAAGAAAGAGCGCAGAGAGAGAAAGAAAATGTGCAGAGAGAGAAAGAAAGAAAGAGCGCAGAGAGAGAAAGAAAATGTGCAGAGAGAGAAAGAAAGAGCGCAGAGAGAGAAAGAAAGAGCGCAGAGAGAGAAAGAAAGAAAGAGCGCAGAGAGAGAAAGAAAGAGCACAGAGAGAGAGAAAGAAAGAGCGCAGAGATAGAGAAAGAAAGAGCGCAGAGAGAGAAAGAAAGAGCGCAGAGAGAGAGAAAGAAAGAGCGCAGAGAGAGAAAGAAAGAGCGCAGAGAGAGAGAAAGAAAGAGCGCAGAGAGAGAAAGAAAGAGCGCAGAGAGAGAGAAAGAAAGAGCGCAGAGAGAGAAAGAAAGAGCGCAGAGAGAGAGAATGAGCGCAGAGAGAGAGAAAGAGCGCAGCGAGAGAGAGAGAAAGAGCGCAGAGAGAGAGAAAGAAAGAGCGCAGAGAGAGAGAAAGAGCGCAGAGAGAGAGAAAGAGCGCAGAGAGAGAGAAAGAAAGTGCGCAGAGAGAAAGAAAGAGCGCAGAGAGAGAGAGAGAAAGAAAGAGCGCAGAGAGAGAGAGTAAGAAAGAGCGCAGAGAAAGAAAGAAAGAGCGCAGAGAGAAAAAGAAAGAGCGCAGAGAGAGAAAGAAAGAGCGCAGAGAGAAAGAAAGAGCGCAGAGAGAGAAAGAAAGAAAGAGCGCAGAGAGAGAAAGAAAGAGCACAGAGAGAGAGAAAGAAAGAGCGCAGAGAGAGAGAAAGAAAGAGCGCAGAGAGAGAGAAAGAAAGAGCGCAGAGAGAGAAAGAAAGAGCACAGAGAGAGAGAGAGAGAGAGCGCAGAGAAAGAAAGAGAGCAGAGAGAGAAAGAAAGAAAGAGCGCAGAGAAAGAAAGAAAGAGCGCAGAGAGAGAAAGAAAGAGCGCAGAGAGAGAAAGAAAGAGCGCAGAGAGAAAAAAAAGAGTGCAGAGAGAGAGAGCGCAGAGAGAGAGAGAGCGCAGAGAGAGAATGAGCGCAGAGAGAGAGAAAGAGCGCAGCGAGAGAGAGAGAAAGAGCGCAGAGAGAGAAAGAAAGAGCGCAGAGAGAAAGAAAGAGCGCAGATAGAGAGAAAGTAAGAGCGCAGAGAGAGAAAGAAAGAGCGCAGAGAGAAAGAAAGAGCGCAGAGAGAGAGAGAATGAGCGCAGAGAGAGAGAAAGAGCGCAGAGAGAGAGAAAGAGCGCAGGAGAGAAAGAAAGAGCGCAGAGAGAGAGAAAGAAAGAGCGCAGAGAGAGAGAAAGAAAGAGCGCAGAGAGAGAGAAAGAGCGCAGAGAGAGAGAAAGATAGTGCGCAGAGAGAAAGAAAGAGCTCAGAGAGAGAGAAAGAAAGTGCACAGAGAGAGAGAAAGTAAGAGCGCAGAGAGAGAAAGAAAGAGCGCAGAGAGAGAAAGAAAGAGCGCAGAGAGAGAGAAAGAAAGTGCACAGAGAGAGAGAAAGTAAGAGCGCAGAGAGAGAAAGAAAGAGCGCAGAGAGAGAAAGAAAGAGCGCAGAGAGAGAGAGAAAGAAAGTGCGCAGAGAGAAAGAAAGAGCGCAGAGAGAGAGAGAAAGAGCGCAGAGAAAGAGAGAGAAAGAAAGAGCGCAGAGAAAGAGAGAGAAAGAAAGAGCGCAGAGAGAGAGAAAGAAAGAGCGCAGAGAGAGAGAAAGAAAGAGCGCAGAGAGAGAGAAAGAAAGAGCGCAGAGAGAGAGAGAGAAAGAAAGAGCGCAGAGAGAGAAAGAAAGAGCGCAGAGAGAGAAAGAAAGAGCGCAGAGAGAGAAAGAAAGAGCGCAGAGAGAGAGAGAAAGAGCGCAGAGAAAGAGAAAGAGCGCAGAGAGAGAGAAAGAGAAAGAGCGCAGAGAGAGAGAAAGAAAGAGCGCAGAGAGAGAGAAAGAAAGAGCGCAGAGAGAGAGAAAGAGCGCAGAGAGAGAGAGAAAGAGCGCAGAGAAAGAGAAAGAGCGCAGAGAGAGAGAAAGAAAGAGCGCAGAGAGAGAGAAAGAAAGAGCGCAGAGAGAGAGAGAGAAAGAAAGAGCGCAGAGAGAGAAAGAAAGAGCGCAGAGAGAGAGAAAGAAAGAGCGCAGAGAGAGAGAAAGAAAGAGCGCAGAGAGAGAAAGAAAGCGCAGAGAGAGAAAGACAGAGCGCAGAGAGAGAGAGAAAGAGCGCAGAGAAAGAGAAAGAGCGCAGAGAGAGAGAAAGAAAGAGCGCAGAGAGAGAGAAAGAAAGAGCGCAGAGAGAGAGAGAAAGAAAGAGCGCAGAGAGAGAGAGAAAGAAAGAGCGCAGAGAGAGAAAGAAAGAGCGCAGAGAGAGGGAGAGCGCAGAGAAAGAAAGAGCGCAGAGAGAGAAAGAAAGAAAGAGCGCAGAGAGAGAAAGAAAATGTGCAGAGAGAGAAAGAAAGAAAGAGCGCAGAGAGAGAAAGAAAATGTGCAGAGAGAGAAAGAAAGAGCGCAGAGAGAGAAAGAAAGAGCGCAGAGAGAGAAAGAAAGAAAGAGCGCAGAGAGAGAAAGAAAGAGCGCAGAGAGAGAGAAAGAAAGAGCGCAGAGAGAGAAAGAAAGAGCGCAGAGAGAGAGAAAGAGCGCAGAGAGAGAAAGAAAGAGCGCAGAGAGAGAGAGAATGAGCGCAGAGAGAGAGAAAGAAAGAGCGCAGAGAGAGAGAAAGAAAGAGCGCAGAGAGAGAGAAAGAAAGAGCGCAGAGAGAGAGAAAGAAAGAGCGCAGAGAGAGAAAGAAAGAGCGCAGAGAGAAAGAGAGAGAGAGCGCAGAGAAAGAAAGAGAGCAGAGAGAGAAAGAAAGAAAGAGCGCAGAGAAAGAAAGAAAGAGCGCAGAGAGAGAAAGAAAGAGCGCAGAGAAAGAAAGAGCGCAGAGAGAAAAAAAAGAGTGCAGAGAGAGAGAGCGCAGAGAGAGAGAGAGCGCAGAGAGAGAGAGAATGAGCGCAGAGAGAGAGAAAGAGCGCAGCGAGAGAGAGAGAAAGAGCGCAGAGAGAGAGAAAGAAAGAGCGCAGAGAGAAAGAAAGAGCGCAGATAGAGAGAAAGTAAGAGCGCAGAGAGAGAAAGAAAGAGCGCAGAGAGAGAAAGAAAGAGCGCAGAGAGAGAGAGAATGAGCGCAGAGAGAGAGAAAGAGCGCAGAGAGAGAGAAAGAGCGCAGGAGAGAAAGAAAGAGCGCAGAGAGAGAGAAAGAAAGAGCGCAGAGAGAGAGAAAGAAAGAGCGCAGAGAGAGAGAAAGAGCGCAGAGAGAGAGAAAGATAGTGCGCAGAGAGAAAGAAAGAGCTCAGAGAGAGAGAAAGAAAGTGCACAGAGAGAGAGAAAGTAAGAGCGCAGAGAGAGAAAGAAAGAGCGCAGAGAGAGAAAGAAAGAGCGCAGAGAGAGAGAAAGAAAGTGCACAGAGAGAGAGAAAGTAAGAGCGCAGAGAGAGAAAGAAAGAGCGCAGAGAGAGAAAGAAAGAGCGCAGAGAGAGAGAGAAAGAAAGTGCGCAGAGAGAAAGAAAGAGCGCAGAGAGAGAGAGAAAGAGCGCAGAGAAAGAGAGAGAAAGAAAGAGCGCAGAGAAAGAGAGAGAAAGAAAGAGCGCAGAGAGAGAGAAAGAAAGAGCGCAGAGAGAGAGAAAGAAAGAGCGCAGAGAGAGAGAGAGAAAGAAAGAGCGCAGAGAGAGAAAGAAAGAGCGCAGAGAGAGAAAGAAAGAGCGCAGAGAGAGAGAGAAAGAGCGCAGAGAAAGAGAAAGAGCGCAGAGAGAGAGAAAGAGCGCAGAGAGAGAGAAAGAAAGAGCGCAGAGAGAGAGAAAGAAAGAGCGCAGAGAGAGAGAAAGAAAGAGCGCAGAGAGAGAGAGAGCGCAGAGAGAGAGCGCAAGAGAGAAAGAAAGAGCGCAGAGAGAGAGAAAGAGCGCAGAGAGAGAGAGAAAGAGCGCAGAGAAAGAGAAAGAGCGCAGAGAGAGAGAAAGAAAGAGCGCAGAGAGAGAGAAAGAAAGAGTGCAGAGAGAGAGAGAGAAAGAAAGAGCGCAGAGAGAGAAAGAAAGAGCGCAGAGAGAGAGAAAGAAAGAGCGCAGAGAGAGAGAAAGAAAGCGCAGAGAGAGAAAGACAGAGCGTAGAGAGAGAGAGAAAGAGCGCAGAGAAAGAGAAAGAGCGCAGAGAGAGAGAAAGAAAGAGCGCAGAGAGAGAGAAAGAAAGAGCGCAGAGAGAGAGAGAAAGAAAGAGCGCAGAGAGAGAAAGAAAGAGCGCAGAGAGAGAGTGCAAGAGAGAAAGAAAGAGCGCAGAGAGAGAGAAAGAGCGCAGAGAGAGAGAAAGAATGTGCGCAGAGAGAAAGAAAGAGCGCAGAGAGAAAGAAAGAGCACAGAGAGAGAAAGAAAGAGCACAGAGAGAGAGAAAGAAAGAGCACAGAGAGAGAGAAAGAAAGAGCGTAGAGAGAGAGAAAGAAAGAGCGCAGAGAGAGAAAGAAAGAGCGCAGAGAGAGAGAAAGAGCGCAGAGAAAGAAAGAGCGCAGAGAGAGAAAGAAAGAAAGAAAGAGCGCAGAGAGAGAAAGAAAGAGCGCAGAGAGAGAAAGAAAGAGCGCAGAGAGAGAAAGAAAGAGCGCAGAGAGAGAAAGAAAGAGCGCAGAGAGAGGGAGAGCGCAGAGAAAGAAAGAGCGCAGAGAGAGAAAGAAAGAAAGAGCGCAGAGAGAAAGAAAATGTGCAGAGAGAGAAAGAAAGAGCGCAGAGAGAGAAAGAAAGAGCGCAGAGAGAGAAAGAAAGAGCGCAGAGAGAGAAAGAAAGAAAGAGCGCAGAGAGAGAAAGAAAGAGCACAGAGAGAGAGAGAAAGAAAGAGCGCAGAGAGTGAGAAAGAAAGAGCGCAGAGAGTGAGAAAGAAAGAGCGCAGAGAGAGAGAAAGAAAGAGCGCAGAGAGAGAAAGAAAGAGCGCAGAGAGAGAGAAAGAAAGAGCGCAGAGAGAGAAAGAAAGAGCGCAGAGAGAGAGAGAATGAGCGCAGAGAGAGAGAAAGAGCGCAGCGAGAGAGAGAGAAAGAGCGCAGGAGAGAAAGAAAGAGCGCAGAGAGAGAGAAAGAAAGAGCGCAGAGAGAGAGAAAGAAAGAGCGCAGAGAGAGAGAAAGAAAGAGCGCAGAGAGAGAGAAAGATAGTGCGCAGAGAGAAAGAAAGAGCTCAGAGAGAGAGAAAGAAAGTGCACAGAGAGAGAGAAAGTAAGAGCGCAGAGAGAGAAAGAAAGAGCGCAGAGAGAGAAAGAAAGAGCGCAGAGAGAGAGAAAGAAAGTGCACAGAGAGAGAGAAAGTAAGAGCGCAGAGAGAGAAAGAAAGAGCGCAGAGAGAGAAAGAAAGAGCGCAGAGAGAGAGAGAAAGAAAGTGCGCAGAGAGAAAGAAAGAGCGCAGAGAGAGAGAGAAAGAGCGCAGAGAAAGAGAGAGAAAGAAAGAGCGCAGAGAAAGAGAGAGAAAGAAAGAGCGCAGAGAGAGAGAAAGAAAGAGCGCAGAGAGAGAGAAAGAAAGAGCGCAGAGAGAGAGAAAGAAAGAGCGCAGAGAGAGAGAGAGAAAGAGCGCAGAGAGAGAGAGAAAGAGCGCAGAGAAAGAGAAAGAGCGCAGAGAGAGAGAAAGAAAGAGCGCAGAGAGAGAGAAAGAAAGAGCGCAGAGAGAGAGAGAGAAAGAAAGAGCGCAGAGAGAGAAAGAAAGAGCGCAGAGAGAGAGAAAGAAAGAGCGCAGAGAGAGAGAAAGAAAGAGCGCAGAGAGAGAAAGAAAGCGCAGAGAGAGAAAGACAGAGCGCAGAGAGAGAGAGAAAGAGCGCAGAGAAAGAGAAAGAGCGCAGAGAGAGAGAAAGAAAGAGCGCAGAGAGAGAGAAAGAAAGAGCGCAGAGAGAGAGAGAAAGAAAGAGCGCAGAGAGAGAGAGAAAGAAAGAGCGCAGAGAGAGAAAGAAAGAGCGCAGAGAGAGGGAGAGCGCAGAGAAAGAAAGAGCGCAGAGAGAGAAAGAAAGAAAGAGCGCAGAGAGAGAAAGAAAATGTGCAGAGAGAGAAAGAAAGAAAGAGCGCAGAGAGAGAAAGAAAATGTGCAGAGAGAGAAAGAAAGAGCGCAGAGAGAGAAAGAAAGAGCGCAGAGAGAGAAAGAAAGAAAGAGCGCAGAGAGAGAAAGAAAGAGCGCAGAGAGAGAGAAAGAAAGAGCGCAGAGAGAGAAAGAAAGAGCGCAGAGAGAGAGAAAGAGCGCAGAGAGAGAAAGAAAGAGCGCAGAGAGAGAGAGAATGAGCGCAGAGAGAGAGAAAGAGCGCAGCGAGAGAGAGAGAAAGAGCGCAGAGAGAGAGAAAGAAAGAGCGCAGAGAGAGAGAAAGAGCGCAGAGAGAGAGAAAGAAAGTGCGCAGAGAGAAAGAAAGAGCGCAGAGAGAGAGAGAGAAAGAAAGAGCGCAGAGAGAGAGTAAGAAAGAGCGCAGAGAGAGAAAGAAAGAAAGAGCGCAGAGAGAAAAAGAAAGAGCGCAGAGAGAGAAAGAAAGAGCGCAGAGAGAGAAAGAAAGAGCGCAGAGAGAGAAAGAAAGAAAGAGCGCAGAGAGAGAAAGAAAGAGCACAGAGAGAGAGAAAGAAAGAGCGCAGAGAGAGAGAAAGAAAGAGCGCAGAGAGAGAGAAAGAAAGAGCGCAGAGAGAGAAAGAAAGAGCGCAGAGAGAAAGAGAGAGAGAGCGCAGAGAAAGAAAGAGAGCAGAGAGAGAAAGAAAGAAAGAGCGCAGAGAAAGAAAGAAAGAGCGCAGAGAGAGAAAGAAAGAGCGCAGAGAAAGAAAGAGCGCAGAGAGAAAAAAAAGAGTGCAGAGAGAGAGAGCGCAGAGAGAGAGAGAGCGCAGAGAGAGAGAGAATGAGCGCAGAGAGAGAGAAAGAGCGCAGCGAGAGAGAGAGAAAGAGCGCAGAGAGAGAGAAAGAAAGAGCGCAGAGAGAAAGAAAGAGCGCAGATAGAGAGAAAGTAAGAGCGCAGAGAGAGAAAGAAAGAGCGCAGAGAGAGAAAGAAAGAGCGCAGAGAGAGAGAGAATGAGCGCAGAGAGAGAGAAAGAGCGCAGAGAGAGAGAAAGAGCGCAGGAGAGAAAGAAAGAGCGCAGAGAGAGAGAAAGAAAGAGCGCAGAGAGAGAGAAAGAAAGAGCGCAGAGAGAGAGAAAGAGCGCAGAGAGAGAGAAAGATAGTGCGCAGAGAGAAAGAAAGAGCTCAGAGAGAGAGAAAGAAAGTGCACAGAGAGAGAGAAAGTAAGAGCGCAGAGAGAGAAAGAAAGAGCGCAGAGAGAGAAAGAAAGAGCGCAGAGAGAGAGAAAGAAAGTGCACAGAGAGAGAGAAAGTAAGAGCGCAGAGAGAGAAAGAAAGAGCGCAGAGAGAGAAAGAAAGAGCGCAGAGAGAGAGAGAAAGAAAGTGCGCAGAGAGAAAGAAAGAGCGCAGAGAGAGAGAGAAAGAGCGCAGAGAAAGAGAGAGAAAGAAAGAGCGCAGAGAAAGAGAGAGAAAGAAAGAGCGCAGAGAGAGAGAAAGAAAGAGCGCAGAGAGAGAGAAAGAAAGAGCGCAGAGAGAGAGAGAGAAAGAAAGAGCGCAGAGAGAGAAAGAAAGAGCGCAGAGAGAGAAAGAAAGAGCGCAGAGAGAGAGAGAAAGAGCGCAGAGAAAGAGAAAGAGCGCAGAGAGAGAGAAAGAGCGCAGAGAGAGAGAAAGAAAGAGCGCAGAGAGAGAGAAAGAAAGAGCGCAGAGAGAGAGAAAGAAAGAGCGCAGAGAGAGAGAGAGCGCAGAGAGAGAGCGCAAGAGAGAAAGAAAGAGCGCAGAGAGAGAGAAAGAGCGCAGAGAGAGAGAGAAAGAGCGCAGAGAAAGAGAAAGAGCGCAGAGAGAGAGAAAGAAAGAGCGCAGAGAGAGAGAAAGAAAGAGTGCAGAGAGAGAGAGAGAAAGAAAGAGCGCAGAGAGAGAAAGAAAGAGCGCAGAGAGAGAGAAAGAAAGAGCGCAGAGAGAGAGAAAGAAAGCGCAGAGAGAGAAAGACAGAGCGTAGAGAGAGAGAGAAAGAGCGCAGAGAAAGAGAAAGAGCGCAGAGAGAGAGAAAGAAAGAGCGCAGAGAGAGAGAAAGAAAGAGCGCAGAGAGAGAGAGAAAGAAAGAGCGCAGAGAGAGAAAGAAAGAGCGCAGAGAGAGAGTGCAAGAGAGAAAGAAAGAGCGCAGAGAGAGAGAAAGAGCGCAGAGAGAGAGAAAGAATGTGCGCAGAGAGAAAGAAAGAGCGCAGAGAGAAAGAAAGAGCACAGAGAGAGAAAGAAAGAGCACAGAGAGAGAGAAAGAAAGAGCACAGAGAGAGAGAAAGAAAGAGCGTAGAGAGAGAGAAAGAAAGAGCGCAGAGAGAGAAAGAAAGAGCGCAGAGAGAGAGAAAGAGCGCAGAGAAAGAAAGAGCGCAGAGAGAGAAAGAAAGAAAGAGCGCAGAGAGAGAAAGAAAGAGCGCAGAGAGAGAAAGAAAGAGCGCAGAGAGAGAAAGAAAGAGCGCAGAGAGAGAAAGAAAGAGCGCAGAGAGAGGGAGAGCGCAGAGAAAGAAAGAGCGCAGAGAGAGAAAGAAAGAAAGAGCGCAGAGAGAAAGAAAATGTGCAGAGAGAGAAAGAAAGAGCGCAGAGAGAGAAAGAAAGAGCGCAGAGAGAGAAAGAAAGAGCGCAGAGAGAGAAAGAAAGAAAGAGCGCAGAGAGAGAAAGAAAGAGCACAGAGAGAGAGAAAGAAAGAGCGCAGAGAGTGAGAAAGAAAGAGCGCAGAGAGTGAGAAAGAAAGAGCGCAGAGAGAGAGAAAGAAAGAGCGCAGAGAGAGAAAGAAAGAGCGCAGAGAGAGAGAAAGAAAGAGCGCAGAGAGAGAAAGAAAGAGCGCAGAGAGAGAGAGAATGAGCGCAGAGAGAGAGAAAGAGCGCAGCGAGAGAGAGAGAAAGAGCGCAGAGAGAGAGAAAGAAAGAGCGCAGAGAGAGAGAGAAAGAGCGCAGAGAGAGAGAAAGAAAGTGCGCAGAGAGAAAGAAAGAGCGCAGAGAGAAAGAAAGAGCGCAGAGAGAGAGAGAGAAAGAGCGCAGAGAGAGAAAGAAAGAAAGAGCGCAGAGAGAGAAAGAAAGAAAGAGCGCAGAGAGAGAAAGAAAGAGCGCAGAGAGAGAAAGAAAGAGCGCAGAGAGAGAAAGAAAGAGCGCAGAGAGAGAAAGAAAGAAAGAGCGCAGAGAGAGAAAGAAAGAGCACAGAGAGAGAGAAAGAAAGAGCGCAGAGAGAGAGAAAGAAAGAGCGCAGAGAGAGAGAAAGAAAGAGCGCAGAGAGAGAAAGAAAGAGCGCAGAGAGAGAGAGAGAGCGCAGAGAAAGAAAGAGAGCAGAGAGAGAAAGAAAGAAATAGCGCAGAGAGAGAAAGAAAGAGCGCAGAGAGAGAAAGAAAGAGCGCAGAGAGAAAAAAAAGAGTGCAGAGAGAGAGAGCGCAGAGAGAGAGAGCGCAGAGAGAGAGAGCGCAGAGAGAAAGAAAGAGCGCAGAGAGATAGAAAGAAAGTGCGCAGAGAGAGAGAGAAAGAGCGCAGAGAGAGAAAGAAAGAGCGCAGAGAGAGAAAGAAAGAGCGCAGAGAGAGAAAGAAAGAGCGTAGAGAGAGAAAGAAAGAGCGCAGAGAGAGAGAGAATGAGCGCAGAGAGAGAGAAAGAGCGCAGCGAGAGAGAGAGAAAGAGCGCAGCGAGAGAGAGAGAAAGAGCGCAGAGAGAGAGAAAGAAAGAGTGCAGAGAGAAAGAAAGAGCGCAGAGAGAGAGAAAGAGCGCAGAGAGAGAGAAAGAAAGTGCGAAGAGAGAAAGAAAGAGCGCAGAGAGAGAGAGAGAAAGAAAGAGCGCAGAGAGAGAGAAAGAAAGAGCGCAGAGAGAGAAAGAAAGAAAGAGCGCAGAGAGAAAGAAAGAGCGCAGAGAGAGAAAGAAAGAGCGCAGAGAGAGAAAGAAAGAGCGCAGAGAGAGAAAGAAAGAAAGAGCGCAGAGAGAGAAAGAAAGAGCACAGAGAGAGAGAAAGAGCGCAGAGAGAGAGAAAGAAAGTGCGAAGAGAGAAAGAAAGAGCGCAGAGAGAGAGAGAGAAAGAAAGAGCGCAGAGAGAGAGAAAGAAAGAGCGCAGAGAGAGAAAGAAAGAAAGAGCGCAGAGAGAGAAAGAAAGAGCGCAGAGAGAGAAAGAAAGAGCGCAGAGAGAGAAAGAAAGAAAGAGCGCAGAGAGAGAAAGAAAGAGCACAGAGAGAGAGAAAGAAAGAGCGCAGAGAGAGAGAAAGAAAGAGCGCAGAGAGAGAAAGAAAGAGCGCAGAGAGAGAGAGAGAGAGAGCGCAGAGAAAGAAAGAGAGCAGAGAGAGAAAGAAAGAAAGAGCGCAGAGAAAGAAAGAAAGAGCGCAGAGAGAGAAAGAAAGAGCGCAGAGAGAGAAAGAAAGAGCGCAGAGAGAAAAAAAAGAGTGCAGAGAGAGAGAGCGCAGAGAGAGAGAGAGCGCAGAGAGAGAGAGAATGAGCGCAGAGAGAGAGAAAGAGCGCAGCGAGAGAGAGAGAAAGAGCGCAGAGAGAGAGAAAGAAAGAGCGCAGAGAGAAAGAAAGAGCGCAGATAGAGAGAAAGTAAGAGCGCAGAGAGAGAAAGAAAGAGCGCAGAGAGAGAAAGAAAGAGCGCAGAGAGAGAGAGAATGAGCGCAGAGAGAGAGAAAGAGCGCAGAGAGAGAGAAAGAGCGCAGGAGAGAAAGAAAGAGCGCAGAGAGAGAGAAAGAAAGAGCGCAGAGAGAGAGAAAGAAAGAGCGCAGAGAGAGAGAAAGAGCGCAGAGAGAGAGAAAGATAGTGCGCAGAGAGAAAGAAAGAGCTCAGAGAGAGAGAAAGAAAGTGCACAGAGAGAGAGAAAGTAAGAGCGCAGAGAGAGAAAGAAAGAGCGCAGAGAGAGAAAGAAAGAGCGCAGAGAGAGAGAAAGAAAGTGCACAGAGAGAGAGAAAGTAAGAGCGCAGAGAGAGAAAGAAAGAGCGCAGAGAGAGAAAGAAAGAGCGCAGAGAGAGAGAGAAAGAAAGTGCGCAGAGAGAAAGAAAGAGCGCAGAGAGAGAGAGAAAGAGCGCAGAGAAAGAGAGAGAAAGAAAGAGCGCAGAGAAAGAGAGAGAAAGAAAGAGCGCAGAGAGAGAGAAAGAAAGAGCGCAGAGAGAGAGAAAGAAAGAGCGCAGAGAGAGAGAGAGAAAGAAAGAGCGCAGAGAGAGAAAGAAAGAGCGCAGAGAGAGAAAGAAAGAGCGCAGAGAGAGAAAGAAAGAGCGCAGAGAGAGAGAGAAAGAGCGCAGAGAAAGAGAAAGAGCGCAGAGAGAGAGAAAGAGAAAGAGCGCAGAGAGAGAGAAAGAAAGAGCGCAGAGAGAGAGAAAGAAAGAGCGCAGAGAGAGAGAAAGAAAGAGCGCAGAGAGAGAGAGCGCAGAGAGAGAGCGCAAGAGAGAAAGAAAGAGCGCAGAGAGAGAGAAAGAGCGCAGAGAGAGAGAGAAAGAGCGCAGAGAAAGAGAAAGAGCGCAGAGAGAGAGAAAGAAAGAGCGCAGAGAGAGAGAAAGAAAGAGTGCAGAGAGAGAGAGAGAAAGAAAGAGCGCAGAGAGAGAAAGAAAGAGCGCAGAGAGAGAGAAAGAAAGAGCGCAGAGAGAGAGAAAGAAAGCGCAGAGAGAGAAAGACAGAGCGTAGAGAGAGAGAGAAAGAGCGCAGAGAAAGAGAAAGAGCGCAGAGAGAGAGAAAGAAAGAGCGCAGAGAGAGAGAAAGAAAGAGCGCAGAGAGAGAGAGAAAGAAAGAGCGCAGAGAGAGAAAGAAAGAGCGCAGAGAGAGAGCGCAAGAGAGAAAGAAAGAGCGCAGAGAGAGAGAAAGAGCGCAGAGAGAGAGAAAGAAAGTGCGCAGAGAGAAAGAAAGAGCGCAGAGAGAAAGAAAGAGCACAGAGAGAGAAAGAAAGAGCACAGAGAGAGAGAAAGAAAGAGCACAGAGAGAGAGAAAGAAAGAGCGTAGAGAGAGAGAAAGAAAGAGCGCAGAGAGAGAAAGAAAGAGCGCAGAGAGAGAGAAAGAGCGCAGAGAAAGAAAGAGCGCAGAGAGAGAAAGAAAGAAAGAAAGAGCGCAGAGAGAGAAAGAAAGAGCGCAGAGAGAGAAAGAAAGAGCGCAGAGAGAGAAAGAAAGAGCGCAGAGAGAGGGAGAGCGCAGAGAAAGAAAGAGCGCAGAGAGAGAAAGAAAGAAAGAGCGCAGAGAGAGAAAGAAAATGTGCAGAGAGAGAAAGAAAGAGCGCAGAGAGAGAAAGAAAGAGCGCAGAGAGAGAAAGAAAGAGCGCAGAGAGAGAAAGAAAGAAAGAGCGCAGAGAGAGAAAGAAAGAGCACAGAGAGAGAGAAAGAAAGAGCGCAGAGAGTGAGAAAGAAAGAGCGCAGAGAGTGAGAAAGAAAGAGCGCAGAGAGAGAGAAAGAAAGAGCGCAGAGAGAGAAAGAAAGAGCGCAGAGAGAGAGAAAGAAAGAGCGCAGAGAGAGAAAGAAAGAGCGTAGAGAGAGAAAGAAAGAGCGCAGAGAGAGAGAGAATGAGCGCAGAGAGAGAGAAAGAGCGCAGCGAGAGAGAGAGAAAGAGCGCAGCGAGAGAGAGAGAAAGAGCGCAGAGAGAGAGAAAGAAAGAGTGCAGAGAGAAAGAAAGAGCGCAGAGAGAGAGAAAGAGCGCAGAGAGAGAGAAAGAAAGTGCGAAGAGAGAAAGAAAGAGCGCAGAGAGAGAGAGAGAAAGAAAGAGCGCAGAGAGAGAGAAAGAAAGAGCGCAGAGAGAGAAAGAAAGAAAGAGCGCAGAGAGAGAAAGAAAGAGCGCAGAGAGAGAAAGAAAGAGCGCAGAGAGAGAAAGAAAGAGCGCAGAGAGAGAAAGAAAGAAAGAGCGCAGAGAGAGAAAGAAAGAGCACAGAGAGAGAGAAAGAAAGAGCGCAGAGAGAGAAAGAAAGAGCGCAGAGAGAGAGAAAGAAAGAGCGCAGAGAGAGAAAGAAAGAGCGCAGAGAGAGAAAGAAAGAGCGCAGAGAGAGAGAGAGAGAGCGCAGAGAAAGAAAGAGCGCAGAGAGAGAAAGAAAGAAAGAGCGCAGAGAGAGAAAGAAAGAGCGCAGAGAGAGAAAGAAAGAAAGAGCGCAGAGAGAGAAAGAAAGAGCACAGAGAGAGAGAAAGAAAGAGCGCAGAGAGAGAGAAAGAAAGAGCGCAGAGAGAGAGAAAGAAAGAGCGCAGAGAGAGAAAGAAAGAGCGCAGAGAGAGAGAGAGAGCGCAGAGAAAGAAAGAGAGCAGAGAGAGAAAGAAAGAAAGAGCGCAGAGAGAGAAAGAAAGAGCGCAGAGAGAGAAAGAAAGAGCGCAGAGAGAAAAAAAAGAGTGCAGAGAGAGAGAGCGCAGAGAGAGAGAGCGCAGAGAGAGAGAGCGCAGAGAGAAAGAAAGAGCGCAGAGAGATAGAAAGAAAGTGCGCAGAGAGAGAGAGAAAGAGCGCAGAGAGAGAAAGAAAGAGCGCAGAGAGAGAAAGAAAGAGCGCAGAGAGAGAAAGAAAGAGCGTAGAGAGAGAAAGAAAGAGCGCAGAGAGAGAGAGAATGAGCGCAGAGAGAGAGAAAGAGCGCAGCGAGAGAGAGAGAAAGAGCGCAGCGAGAGAGAGAGAAAGAGCGCAGAGAGAGAGAAAGAAAGAGTGCAGAGAGAAAGAAAGAGCGCAGAGAGAGAGAAAGAGCGCAGAGAGAGAGAAAGAAAGTGCGAAGAGAGAAAGAAAGAGCGCAGAGAGAGAGAGAGAAAGAAAGAGCGCAGAGAGAGAGAAAGAAAGAGCGCAGAGAGAGAAAGAAAGAAAGAGCGCAGAGAGAAAGAAAGAGCGCAGAGAGAGAAAGAAAGAGCGCAGAGAGAGAAAGAAAGAGCGCAGAGAGAGAAAGAAAGAAAGAGCGCAGAGAGAGAAAGAAAGAGCACAGAGAGAGAGAAAGAGCGCAGAGAGAGAGAAAGAAAGTGCGAAGAGAGAAAGAAAGAGCGCAGAGAGAGAGAGAGAAAGAAAGAGCGCAGAGAGAGAGAAAGAAAGAGCGCAGAGAGAGAAAGAAAGAAAGAGCGCAGAGAGAGAAAGAAAGAGCGCAGAGAGAGAAAGAAAGAGCGCAGAGAGAGAAAGAAAGAAAGAGCGCAGAGAGAGAAAGAAAGAGCACAGAGAGAGAGAAAGAAAGAGCGCAGAGAGAGAGAAAGAAAGAGCGCAGAGAGAGAAAGAAAGAGCGCAGAGAGAGAGAGAGAGAGAGCGCAGAGAAAGAAAGAGAGCAGAGAGAGAAAGAAAGAAAGAGCGCAGAGAAAGAAAGAAAGAGCGCAGAGAGAGAAAGAAAGAGCGCAGAGAGAGAAAGAAAGAGCGCAGAGAGAAAAAAAAGAGTGCAGAGAGAGAGAGCGCAGAGAGAGAGAGAGCGCAGAGAGAGAGAGAATGAGCGCAGAGAGAGAGAAAGAGCGCAGCGAGAGAGAGAGAAAGAGCGCAGAGAGAGAGAAAGAAAGAGCGCAGAGAGAAAGAAAGAGCGCAGATAGAGAGAAAGTAAGAGCGCAGAGAGAGAAAGAAAGAGCGCAGAGAGAGAAAGAAAGAGCGCAGAGAGAGAGAGAATGAGCGCAGAGAGAGAGAAAGAGCGCAGAGAGAGAGAAAGAGCGCAGGAGAGAAAGAAAGAGCGCAGAGAGAGAGAAAGAAAGAGCGCAGAGAGAGAGAAAGAAAGAGCGCAGAGAGAGAGAAAGAGCGCAGAGAGAGAGAAAGATAGTGCGCAGAGAGAAAGAAAGAGCTCAGAGAGAGAGAAAGAAAGTGCACAGAGAGAGAGAAAGTAAGAGCGCAGAGAGAGAAAGAAAGAGCGCAGAGAGAGAAAGAAAGAGCGCAGAGAGAGAGAAAGAAAGTGCACAGAGAGAGAGAAAGTAAGAGCGCAGAGAGAGAAAGAAAGAGCGCAGAGAGAGAAAGAAAGAGCGCAGAGAGAGAGAGAAAGAAAGTGTGCAGAGAGAAAGAAAGAGCGCAGAGAGAGAGAGAAAGAGCGCAGAGAAAGAGAGAGAAAGAAAGAGCGCAGAGAAAGAGAGAGAAAGAAAGAGCGCAGAGAGAGAGAAAGAAAGAGCGCAGAGAGAGAGAAAGAAAGAGCGCAGAGAGAGAGAGAGAAAGAAAGAGCGCAGAGAGAGAAAGAAAGAGCGCAGAGAGAGAAAGAAAGAGCGCAGAGAGAGAAAGAAAGAGCGCAGAGAGAGAGAGAAAGAGCGCAGAGAAAGAGAAAGAGCGCAGAGAGAGAGAAAGAGAAAGAGCGCAGAGAGAGAGAAAGAAAGAGCGCAGAGAGAGAGAAAGAAAGAGCGCAGAGAGAGAGAAAGAAAGAGCGCAGAGAGAGAGAGCGCAGAGAGAGAGCGCAAGAGAGAAAGAAAGAGCGCAGAGAGAGAGAAAGAGCGCAGAGAGAGAGAGAAAGAGCGCAGAGAAAGAGAAAGAGCGCAGAGAGAGAGAAAGAAAGAGCGCAGAGAGAGAGAAAGAAAGAGTGCAGAGAGAGAGAGAGAAAGAAAGAGCGCAGAGAGAGAAAGAAAGAGCGCAGAGAGAGAGAAAGAAAGAGCGCAGAGAGAGAGAAAGAAAGCGCAGAGAGAGAAAGACAGAGCGTAGAGAGAGAGAGAAAGAGCGCAGAGAAAGAGAAAGAGCGCAGAGAGAGAGAAAGAAAGAGCGCAGAGAGAGAGAAAGAAAGAGCGCAGAGAGAGAGAGAAAGAAAGAGCGCAGAGAGAGAAAGAAAGAGCGCAGAGAGAGAGCGCAAGAGAGAAAGAAAGAGCGCAGAGAGAGAGAAAGAGCGCAGAGAGAGAGAAAGAAAGTGCGCAGAGAGAAAGAAAGAGCGCAGAGAGAAAGAAAGAGCACAGAGAGAGAAAGAAAGAGCACAGAGAGAGAGAAAGAAAGAGCACAGAGAGAGAGAAAGAAAGAGCGTAGAGAGAGAGAAAGAAAGAGCGCAGAGAGAGAAAGAAAGAGCGCAGAGAGAGAGAAAGAGCGCAGAGAAAGAAAGAGCGCAGAGAGAGAAAGAAAGAAAGAAAGAGCGCAGAGAGAGAAAGAAAGAGCGCAGAGAGAGAAAGAAAGAGCGCAGAGAGAGAAAGAAAGAGCGCAGAGAGAGGGAGAGCGCAGAGAAAGAAAGAGCGCAGAGAGAGAAAGAAAGAAAGAGCGCAGAGAGAGAAAGAAAATGTGCAGAGAGAGAAAGAAAGAGCGCAGAGAGAGAAAGAAAGAGCGCAGAGAGAGAAAGAAAGAGCGCAGAGAGAGAAAGAAAGAAAGAGCGCAGAGAGAGAAAGAAAGAGCACAGAGAGAGAGAAAGAAAGAGCGCAGAGAGTGAGAAAGAAAGAGCGCAGAGAGTGAGAAAGAAAGAGCGCAGAGAGAGAGAAAGAAAGAGCGCAGAGAGAGAAAGAAAGAGCGCAGAGAGAGAGAAAGAAAGAGCGCAGAGAGAGAAAGAAAGAGCGTAGAGAGAGAAAGAAAGAGCGCAGAGAGAGAGAGAATGAGCGCAGAGAGAGAGAAAGAGCGCAGCGAGAGAGAGAGAAAGAGCGCAGCGAGAGAGAGAGAAAGAGCGCAGAGAGAGAGAAAGAAAGAGTGCAGAGAGAAAGAAAGAGCGCAGAGAGAGAGAAAGAGCGCAGAGAGAGAGAAAGAAAGTGCGAAGAGAGAAAGAAAGAGCGCAGAGAGAGAGAGAGAAAGAAAGAGCGCAGAGAGAGAGAAAGAAAGAGCGCAGAGAGAGAAAGAAAGAAAGAGCGCAGAGAGAGAAAGAAAGAGCGCAGAGAGAGAAAGAAAGAGCGCAGAGAGAGAAAGAAAGAGCGCAGAGAGAGAAAGAAAGAAAGAGCGCAGAGAGAGAAAGAAAGAGCACAGAGAGAGAGAAAGAAAGAGCGCAGAGAGAGAAAGAAAGAGCGCAGAGAGAGAGAAAGAAAGAGCGCAGAGAGAGAAAGAAAGAGCGCAGAGAGAGAAAGAAAGAGCGCAGAGAGAGAGAGAGAGAGCGCAGAGAAAGAAAGAGCGCAGAGAGAGAAAGAAAGAAAGAGCGCAGAGAGAGAAAGAAAGAAAGAGCGCAGAGAGAGAAAGAAAGAGCGCAGAGAGAGAAAGAAAGAGCGCAGAGAGAGAAAGAAAGAGCGCAGAGAGAGAGAGAGAATGAGCGCAGAGAGAGAGAAAGAGCGCAGCGAGAGAGAGAGCAAAAGCGCAGAGAGAGAAAGAAAGAGCGCAGAGAGAGAAAGAAAGAGCGCAGAGAGAGAAAGAAAGAGCGCAGAAAGAGAAAGAAAGAGCGCAGAGAGAGAGAAAGAAAGAGCGCAGAGAAAGAGAGAAAGAGCGCAGAGAAAGAGAAAGAGCGCAGAGAGAGAGAAAGAAAGAGCGCAGAGAGAGAGAAAGAAAGAGCGCAGAGAGAGAGAGAAAGAAAGAGCGCAGAGAGAGAAAGAAAGAGCGCAGAGAGAGAGAGAGCGCAGAGAGAGAGCGCAAGAGAGAAAGAAAGAGCGCAGAGAGAGAGAAAGAGCGCAGAGAGAGAGAAAGAAAGTGCGCAGAGAGAAAGAAAGAGCGCAGAGAGAAAGAAAGAGCGCAGAGAGAGAAAGAAAGAGCACAGAGAGAGAGAAAGAAAGAGCACAGAGAGAGAGAAAGAAAGAGCGCAGAGAGAGAGAAAGAAAGAGAGCAGAGAGAGAAAGAAAGAGCGCAGAGAGAGAGAGAGAGAGCGCAGAGAAAGAAAGAGCGCAGAGAGAGAAAGAAAGAGAGAGAAAGAAAGAGCGCAGAGAGAGAAAGAAAGAGGACAGAGAGAGAAAGAAAGAGCGCAGAGAGAGAAAGAAAGAGCGCAGAGAGAGAAAGAAAGAGCGCAGAGAGAGGGAGAGTGCAGAGAAAGAAAGAGCGCAGAGAGAGAAAGAAAGAGCGCAGAGAGAGAAAGAAAGAGCGCAGAGAGAGAAAGAAAGAGCGCAGAGAGAGAAAGAAAGAGCGCAGAGAGAGCACAGAGAGAGAGAAAGAAAGAGCGCAGAGAGAGAGAGAAAGAAAGAGCGCAGAGAGAGAGAGAAAGAAAGAGCGCAGAGAGAGAAAAAAAGAGTGCAGAGAGAGAGAGCGCGCAGAGAGAGAGAGCGCAGAGAGAGAGCGCAGAGAGAAAGAAAGAGCGCAGAGAGAAAGAAAGAGCGCAGAGAGAAAGAAAGTGCGCAGAGAGAGAGAAAGAAAGAGCGCAGAGAGAGAGAAAGAAAGAGCGCAGAGAAAGAAAAGAAAGAGCGCAGAGAGAGAGAAAAAAAGTGCGCAGAGAGAGAGAAAGAAAGAGCGCAGAGAGAGAGAAAGAGCGCAGAGAGAGAAAGAGAAAGAAAGAGCGCAGAGAGAGAAAGAGCGCAGAGAGAGAAAGAGCGCAGAGAGAAAGAAAAGCGCAGAGAGAAAGAAAGAGCGCAGAGAGAAAGAAAGAGCGCAGAGAGAGAGAAAGAAAGAGCGCAGAGAGAGAGAAAGAAAGAGCGCAGAGAGAGAAAGAAAGAGCGCAGAGAGAGAAAGAAAGAGCGCAGAGAGAGAAAGAAAGAGCGCAGAGAGAGAAAGAAAGAGCGCAGAGAGAGAAAGAAAGAGCGCAGAGAGAGAGAAAGAGCGCAGAGAGAGAGAAAGAAAGAGCGCAGAGAGAGAGAAAGAAAGTGCGCAGAGAGAGAGAAAGAAAGAGCGCAGAGAGAGAGAAAGAGCGCAGAGAGAGAAAGAGAAAGAAAGAGCGCAGAGAGAGAAAGAGCGCAGAGAGAAAGAGCGCAGAGAGAGAAAGAGCGCAGAGAGAAAGAAAAGCGCAGAGAGAAAGAAAGAGTGCAGAGAGAAAGAAAGAGCGCAGAGAGAGAGAAAGAAAGAGCGCAGAGAGAGAAAGAAAGAGCGCAGAGAGAGAAAGAAAGAGCGCAGAGAGAGAAAGAAAGAGCGCAGAGAGAGAGAGCACAGAGAGAGAGAAAGAAAGAGCGCAGAGAGAAAGAGAAAGAAAGAGCGCAGAGAGAGAGAGAAAGAAAGAGCGCAGAGAGAGAAAAAAAGAGTGCAGAGAGAGAGCGCAGAGAGAGAGAGCGCAGAGAGAGAGCGCAGAGAGAAAGAAAGAGCGCAGAGAGAAAGAAAGTGCGCAGAGAGAGAGAAAGAAAGAGCGCAGAGAGAGAGAAAGAAAGAGCGCAGAGAAAGAAAAGAGCGCAGAGAGAGAGAAAGAAAGTGCGCAGAGAGAGAGAAAGAAAGAGCGCAGAGAGAGAGAAAGAGCGCAGAGAGAGAAAGAGAAAGAAAGAGCGCAGAGAGAGAAAGAGCGCAGAGAGAGAAAGAGCGCAGAGAGAGAAAGAGCGCAGAGAGAAAGAAAAGCGCAGAGAGAAAGAAAGAGCGCAGAGAGAAAGAAAGAGCGCAGAGAGAAAGAAAGAGCGCAGAGAGAGAGAAAGAAAGAGCGCAGAGAGAGAGAAAGAAAGAGCGCAGAGAGAGAAAGAAAGAGCGCAGAGAGAGAAAGAAAGAGCGCAGAGAGAGAAAGAAAGAGCGCAGAGAGAGAAAGAAAGAGCGCAGAGAGAGAAAGAAAGAGCGCAGAGAGAGAAAGAAAGAGCGCAGAGAGAGAGAAAGAAAGAGCGCAGAGAGAGAGAAAGAAAGTGCGCAGAGAGAGAGAAAGAAAGAGCGCAGAGAGAGAGAAAGAGCGCAGAGAGAGAAAGAGAAAGAAAGAGCGCAGAGAGAGAAAGAGCGCAGAGAGAAAGAGCGCAGAGAGAGAAAGAGCGCAGAGAGAAAGAAAAGCGCAGAGAGAAAGAAAGAGTGCAGAGAGAAAGAAAGAGCGCAGAGAGAGAGAAAGAAAGAGCGCAGAGAGAGAAAGAAAGAGCGCAGAGAGAGAAAGAAAGAGCGCAGAGAGAGAAAGAAAGAGCGCAGAGAGAGAAAGAAAGAGCGCAGAGAGAGAAAGAAAGAGCGCAGAGAGAGAAAGAAAGAGCGCAGAGAGAGAAAGAAAGAGCGCAGAGAGAGAGAAAGAGCGCAGAGAGAGAGAAAGAAAGAGCGCAGAGAGAGAGAAAGAAAGAGCGCAGAGAGAGAGAAAGAAAGAGCGCAGAGAGAGAAAGAAAGAGCGCAGAGAGAAAGAAAGAAAGAGCGCAGAGAGAAAAAAAAGAGCGCAGAGAGAGAGAGAGCGCAGAGAGAGAGAGCGCAGAGAGAGAGAGCGCAGAGAGAGAGCGCAGAGAGAGAGAGCGCAGAGAGAGAGAGCGCAGAGAGAGAGAGCGCAGAGAGAGAGAGCGCAGAGAGAGAGCGCAGAGAGAGAGCGCAGAGAGAAAGAAAGATCTCAGAGAGAGAGAAAGAAAGTGCGCAGAGAGAGAGAAAGAAAGTGCGCAGAGAGAAAGAAAGAGCGCAGAGAGAGAGAAAGAAAGAGCGCAGAGAGAGAGAAAGAAAGAGCGCAGAGAGAGAGAAAGAAAGAGCGCAGAGAGAGAAAGAAAGAGCGCAGAGAGAGAGAGAGAGAGTGCAGAGAAAGAAAGAGCGCAGAGAGAGAAAGAAAGAAAGAGCGCAGAGAGAGAAAGAAAGAGCACAGAGAGAAAGAGCGCAGAGAGAGAGAGAGCGCAGAGAGAGAGAGAGCGCAGAGAGAGAGAAAGAAAGAGCGCAGAGAGAGAAAGAAAGAGTGCAGAGAGAGAGAGAGAGAGTGCAGAGAAAGAAAGAGCGCAGAGAGAGAAAGAAAGAAAGAGCGCAGAGAGAGAAAGAAAGAGAGAGAAAGAAAGAGCGCAGAGAGAGAAAGAAAGAGGACAGAGAAAGAAAGAGCGCAGAGAGAGAAAGAAAGAGCGCAGAGAGAGAAAGAAAGAGCGCAGAGAAAGAAAGAGCGCAGAGAGAGAAAGAAAGAGCGCAGAGAGAGAAAGAAAGAGCGCAGAGAGAGAAAGAAAGAGCGCAGAGAGAGAAAGAAAGAGCGCAGAGAGAGAGAGCACAGAGAGAGAGAAAGAAAGAGCGCAGAGAGAGAGAGAAAGAAAGAGCGCAGAGAGAGAGAGAAAGAAAGAGCGCAGAGAGAGAAAAAAAGAGTGCAGAGAGAGAGAGAGCGCAGAGAGAGAGAGCGCAGAGAGAGAGAGCGCAGAGAGAGAGCGCAGAGAGAGAGCGCAGAGAGAAAGAAAGAGCGCAGAGAGAAAGAAAGTGCGCAGAGAGAGAGAAAGAAAGAGCGCAGAGAGAGAGAAAGAAAGAGCGCAGAGAAAGAAAAGAAAGAGCGCAGAGAGAGAGAAAGAAAGTGCGCAGAGAGAGAGAAAGAAAGAGCGCAGAGAGAGAGAAAGAGCGCAGAGAGAGAAAGAGAAAGAAAGAGCGCAGAGAGAGAAAGAGCGCAGAGAGAGAAAGAGCGCAGAGAGAGAAAGAGCGCACAGAGAAAGAAAAGCGCAGAGAGAAAGAAAGTGCGCAGAGAGAGAGAAAGAAAGAGCGCAGAGAGAGAGAAAGAAAGAGCGCAGAGAAAGAAAAGAAAGAGCGCAGAGAGAGAGAAAGAAAGTGCGCAGAGAGAGAGAAAGAAAGAGCGCAGAGAGAGAGAAAGAGCGCAGAGAGAGAAAGAGAAAGAAAGAGCGCAGAGAGAGAAAGAGCGCAGAGAGAGAAAGAGCGCAGAGAGAGAAAGAGCGCAGAGAGAAAGAAAAGCGCAGAGAGAAAGAAAGAGCGCAGAGAGAAAGAAAGAGCGCAGAGAGAGAGAAAGAAAGAGCGCAGAGAGAGAGAAAGAAAGAGCGCAGAGAGAGAGAAAGAAAGAGCGCAGAGAGAGAAAGAAAGAGCGCAGAGAGAGAAAGAAAGAGCGCAGAGAGAGAAAGAAAGAGCGCAGAGAGAGAAAGAAAGAGCGCAGAGAGAGAGAAAGAGCGCAGAGAGAGAGAAAGAAAGAGCGCAGAGAGAGAGAAAGAAAGTGCGCAGAGAGAGAGAAAGAAAGAGCGCAGAGAGAGAGAAAGAGCGCAGAGAGAGAAAGAGAAAGAAAGAGCGCAGAGAGAGAAAGAGCGCAGAGAGAAAGAGCGCAGAGAGAGAAAGAGCGCAGAGAGAAAGAAAAGCGCAGAGAGAAAGAAAGAGTGCAGAGAGAGAGAGCACAGAGAGAGAGAAAGAAAGAGCGCAGAGAGAGAGAGAAAGAAAGAGCGCAGAGAGAGAGAGAAAGAAAGAGCGCAGAGAGAGAAAAAAAGAGTGCAGAGAGAGAGCGCAGAGAGAGAGAGCGCAGAGAGAGAGAGCGCAGAGAGAGAGCGCAGAGAGAAAGAAAGAGCGCAGAGAGAAAGAAAGTGCGCAGAGAGAGAGAAAGAAAGAGCGCAGAGAGAGAGAAAGAAAGAGCGCAGAGAAAGAAAAGAAAGAGCGCAGAGAGAGAGAAAGAAAGTGCGCAGAGAGAGAGAAAGAAAGAGCGCAGAGAGAGAGAAAGAGCGCAGAGAGAGAAAGAGAAAGAAAGAGCGCAGAGAGAGAAAGAGCGCAGAGAGAGAAAGAGCGCAGAGAGAGAAAGAGCGCAGAGAGAAAGAAAAGCGCAGAGAGAAAGAAAGAGCGCAGAGAGAAAGAAAGAGCGCAGAGAGAGAGAAAGAAAGAGCGCAGAGAGAGAGAAAGAAAGAGCGCAGAGAGAGAAAGAAAGAGCGCAGAGAGAGAAAGAAAGAGCGCAGAGAGAGAAAGAAAGAGCGCAGAGAGAGAAAGAAAGAGCGCAGAGAGAGAAAGAAAGAGCGCAGAGAGAGAGAAAGAGCGCAGAGAGAGAGAAAGAAAGTGCGCAGAGAGAGAGAAAGAAAGAGCGCAGAGAGAGAAAGAGCGCAGAGAGAGAAAGAGAAAGAAAGAGCGCAGAGAGAGAAAGAGCGCAGAGAGAGAAAGAGCGCAGAGAGAGAAAGAGCGCAGAGAGAAAGAAAAGCGCAGAGAGAAAGAAAGAGCGCAGAGAGAAAGAAAGAGCGCAGAGAGAGAGAAAGAAAGAGCGCAGAGAGAGAGAAAGAAAGAGCGCAGAGAGAGAGAAAGAAAGAGCGCAGAGAGAGAGAAAGAAAGAGCGCAGAGAGAGAAAGAAAGAGCGCAGAGAGAGAAAGAAAGAGCGCAGAGAGAGAAAGAAAGAGCGCAGAGAGAGAGAAAGAGCGCAGAGAGAGAGAAAGAAAGAGCGCAGAGAGAGAGAAAGAAAGTGCGCAGAGAGAGAGAAAGAAAGAGCGCAGAGAGAGAGAAAGAGCGCAGAGAGAGAAAGAGAAAGAAAGAGCGCAGAGAGAGAAAGAGCGCAGAGAGAAAGAGCGCAGAGAGAGAAAGAGCGCAGAGAGAAAGAAAAGCGCAGAGAGAAAGAAAGAGTGCAGAGAGAAAGAAAGAGCGCAGAGAGAGAGAAAGAAAGAGCGCAGAGAGAGAGAGAGAGCGCAGAGAGAGAGAGCGCAGAGAGAGAGAGCGCAGAGAAAGAAAGAGCGCAGAGATAGAAAGAAAGAAAGAGCGCAGAGAGAGAAAGAAAGAGCGCAGAGAGAGAAAGAAAGAGCGCAGAGAGAGAAAGAAAGAGTGCAGAGAGAGAAAGAAAGAGCGCAGAGAGAGAGAGAGAATGAGCGGAGAGAGAGAGAGAAAGAGCGCAGCGAGAGAGAAAGAGCACAGAGAGAGAGAAAGAAAGAGCGCAGAGAGAGAAAGAAAGAGCGCAGAGAGAGAAAGAAAGAAAGAGCGGAGAGAGAGAGCGCAGAGAGAGAGGAACAAAGAGCGCAGAGAGAGAGAGAAAGAGCTCAGAGAGAGAGAGAGCGCAGAAAGAGAGCGCAGAGAGAGAGAGCGCAGAGAGAAAGAAAGAGCGCAGAGAGAGAGAGAGAAAGAGCGCAGAGAGAGAAAGAAAGAGTGCAGAGAGAGAAAGAAAGAGCGCAGAGAGAGAGAGAGAAAGAAAGTGCGCAGAGAGAAAGAAAGAGCGCAGAGAGAGAGAAAGAAAGAGCGCAGAGAGAGAGAAAGAAAGAGCGCAGAGAGAGAGAAAGAAAGAGCGCAGAGAGAGAGAAAGAAAGAGCGCAGAGAGAGAGAAAGAAAGAGCGCAGAGAGAGAAAGTAAGAGCGCAGAGAGAGAGAAAGAAAGAGCGCAGAGAGAGAAAGTAAGAGCGCAGAGAGAGAAAGAAAGAGCGCAGAGAGAGAGAAAGTAAGAGCGCAGAGAGAGAAAGAAAGAGCGCAGAGAGAGAAAGAAAGAGCGCAGAGAGAGAAAGAAAGAGCGCAGAGAGAGAGAGCGCAGAGAGAGAGAGCGCAGAGAGAAAGAAAAAGCGCAGAGAGAGAGAAAGAGCGCAGAGAGAGAGAAAGAAAGAGCACAGAGAGAAAGAAAGAGCGCAGAGAGAGAGAGAAAGAAAGAGCGCAGAGAGAGAGAAAGAAAGAGCGCAGAGAGAGAAAGAAAGAGCACAGAGAGAGAAAGAAAGAGCGCAGAGAGAGAGAGAATGAGCGCAGAGAGAGAGAGAATGAGCGCAGAGAGAGAGAGAAAGAGCGCAGCGAGAGAGAGAAAGTGCGCAGAGAGAGAGAAAGAAAGTGCGCAGAGAGAGAAAGAAAGAGCGCAGAGAGAGAAAGAAAGAGCGCAGAGAGAGAAAGAAAGAGCGCAGAGAGAGAAAGTAAGAGCGCAGAGAGAGAAAGAAAGAGCGCAGAGAGAGAGAAAGTAAGAGCGCAGAGAGAGAAAGAAAGAGCGCAGAGAGAGAAAGAAAGAGCGCAGAGAGAGAAAGAAAGATCGCAGAGAGAGAGAGCGCAGAGAGAGAGAAAGAAAGAGCACAGAGAGAAAGAAAGAGCGCAGAGAGAGAGAGAGAGAAAGAAAGAGCGCAGAGAGAGAGAAAGAAAGAGCGCAGAGAGAGAAAGAAAGAGCGCAGAGAGAGAGAGAATGAGCGCAGAGAGAGAGAGAATGAGCGCAGAGAGAGAGAGAAAGAGCGCAGCGAGAGAGAGAAAGAGCACAGAGAGAGAGAAAGAAAGAGCGCAGAGAGAGAAAGAAAGAGCGCAGAGAGAGAAAGAAAGAAAGAGCGCAGAGAGAGAGAGAGAGCGCAGAGAGAGAGGAACAAAGAGCGCAGAGAGAGAGGAACAAAGAGCGCAGAGAGAGAGAAAAAGCGCAGAGAGAGAGAGAGAGAGCGCAGAGAGAGAGAGCGCAGAGAGAGAGAGCGCAGAGAGAAAGAAAGAGCGCAGAGAGATAGAAAGAAAGTGCGCAGAGAGAGAGAAAGAAAGTGCACAGAGAGAGAGAAAGAAAGAGCGCAGAGAGAGAAAGAAAGAGCGCAGAGAGAGAAAGAAAGAGCGCAGAGAGAGAGAGAAAGAAAGTGCGCAGAGAGAAAGAAAGAGCGCAGAGAGAGAAAGAAAGAGCGCAGAGAGAGAAAGAAAGTGCGCAGAGAGAGAGAAAGAAAGAGCGCAGAGAGAGAAAGAAAGAGCGCAGAGAGAGAGAGAATGAGCGCAGAGAGAGAGAGAAAGAGCGCAGAGAGAGAAAGAAAGAGCGCAGAGAGAGAAAGAAAGAGCGCAGAGAGAGAAAGAAAGAAAGAGCGGAGAGAGAGAGAGAGAGCGCAGAGAGAGAGAGAAAGAGCGCAGAGAGAGAGAGAAAGAGCGCAGAGAGAGAGAGAAAGAGCGCAGAGAGAGAGAAAGAGCGCAGAGAGAGAGAGAAAGAGCGCAGAGAGAGAGAGAGCGCAGAGAGAGAGAGCGCAGAGAAAGAAAGAGCGCAGAGATAGAAAGAAAGAAAGAGCGCAGAGAGAGAAAGAAAGAGCGCAGAGAGAGAAAGAAAGAGCGCAGAGAGAGAAAGAAAGAGCGCAGAGAGAGAGAAAGAGCGCAGAGAGAGAGAAAGAAAGAGCGCAGAGAGAGAGAAAGAAAGTGCGCAGAGAGAGAGAAAGAAAGAGCGCAGAGAGAGAGAAAGAGCGCAGAGAGAGAAAGAGCGCAGAGAGAGAAAGAGCGCAGAGAGAAAGAGCGCAGAGAGAGAAAGAGCGCAGAGAGAAAGAAAAGCGCAGAGAGAAAGAAAGAGTGCAGAGAGAAAGAAAGAGCGCAGAGAGAGAGAAAGAAAGAGCGCAGAGAGAGAAAGAAAGAGCGCAGAGAGAGAAAGAAAGAGCGCAGAGAGAGAAAGAAAGAGCGCAGAGAGAGAAAGAAAGAGCGCAGAGAGAGAGAAAGAGCGCAGAGAGAGAGAAAGAAAGAGCGCAGAGAGAGAGAAAGAAAGAGCGCAGAGAGAGAGAAAGAAAGAGCGCAGAGAGAGAGAAAGAAAGAAAGAGCGCAGAGAGAAAAAAAAGAGCGCAGAGAGAGAGAGAGCGCAGAGAGAGAGAGCGCAGAGAGAGAGCGCAGAGAGAGAGAGCGCAGAGAGAGAGAGCGCAGAGAGAGAGAGCGCAGAGAGAGAGCGCAGAGAGAAAGAAAGATCTCAGAGAGAGAGAAAGAAAGTGCGCAGAGAGAGAGAAAGAAAGTGCGCAGAGAGAAAGAAAGAGCGCAGAGAGAGAGAAAGAAAGAGCGCAGAGAGAGAGAAAGAAAGAGCGCAGAGAGAGAAAGAAAGAGCGCAGAGAGAGAGAGAGAGAGTGCAGAGAAAGAAAGAGCGCAGAGAGAGAAAGAAAGAGCGCAGAGAGAGAAAGAAAGAGCACAGAGAGAGAGAAAGAGCGCAGAGAGAGAGAGAGCGCAGAGAGAGAGAGAGCGCAGAGAGAGAGAGAGCGCAGAGAGAGAGAGAGAGCGCAGAGAGAGAGAAAGAAAGAGCGCAGAGAGAGAAAGAAAGAGTGCAGAGAGAGAGAGAGAGAGTGCAGAGAAAGAAAGAGCGCAGAGAGAGAAAGAAAGAAAGAGCGCAGAGAGAGAAAGAAAGAGAGAGAAAGAAAGAGCGCAGAGAGAGAAAGAAAGAGGACAGAGAGAGAAAGAAAGAGCGCAGAGAGAGAAAGAAAGAGCGCAGAGAGAAAGAAAGAGCGCAGAGAGAGGGAGAGTGCAGAGAAAGAAAGAGCGCAGAGAGAGAAAGAAAGAGCGCAGAGAGAGAAAGAAAGAGCGCAGAGAGAGAAAGAAAGAGCGCAGAGAGAGAAAGAAAGAGCGCAGAGAGAGAAAGAAAGAGCGCAGAGAGAGAGAGCACAGAGAGAGAGAAAGAAAGAGCGCAGAGAGAGAGAGAAAGAAAGAGCGCAGAGAGAGAGAGAAAGAAAGAGCGCAGAGAGAGAAAAAAAGAGTGCAGAGAGAGAGCGCAGAGAGAGAGAGCGCAGAGAGAGAGAGCGCAGAGAGAGAGAGCGCAGAGAGAGAGAGCGCAGAGAGAGAGCGCAGAGAGAAAGAAAGAGCGCAGAGAGAAAGAAAGTGCGCAGAGAGAGAGAAAGAAAGAGCGCAGAGAGAGAGAAAGAAAGAGCGCAGAGAAAGAAAAGAAAGAGCGCAGAGAGAGAGAAAGAAAGAGCGCAGAGAGAGAGAAAGAAAGAGCGCAGAGAGAGAAAGAGCGCAGAGAGAGAAAGAGCGCAGAGAGAGAAAGAGCGCAGAGAGAGAAAGAGCGCAGAGAGAAAGAAAAGCGCAGAGAGAAAGAAAGAGCGCAGAGAGAAAGAAAGAGCGCAGAGAGAGAGAAAGAAAGAGCGCAGAGAGAGAGAAAGAAAGAGCGCAGAGAGAGAGAAAGAAAGAGCGCAGAGAGAGAGAAAGAAAGAGCGCAGAGAGAGAAAGAAAGAGCGCAGAGAGAGAAAGAAAGAGCGCAGAGAGAGAAAAAAAGAGCGCAGAGAGAGAGCGCAGAGAGAGAGAGCGCAGAGAGAGAGAGCGCAGAGAGAGAGAGCGCAGAGAGAGAGAGCGCAGAGAGAGAGCGCAGAGAGAAAGAAAAGCGCAGAGAGAAAGAAAGAGCGCAGAGAGAAAGAAAGAGCGCAGAGAGAGAGAAAGAAAGAGCGCAGAGAGAGAGAAAGAAAGAGCGCAGAGAGAGAGAAAGAAAGAGCGCAGAGAGAGAGAAAGAAAGAGCGCAGAGAGAGAAAGAAAGAGCGCAGAGAGAGAAAGAAAGAGCGCAGAGAGAGAAAGAAAGAGCGCAGAGAGAGAAAGAAAGAGCGCAGAGAGAGAGAAAGAGCGCAGAGAGAGAGAAAGAAAGAGCGCAGAGAGAGAGAAAGAGCGCAGAGAAAGAGAAAGAAAGAGCGCAGAGAGAGAAAGAGCGCAGAGAGAAAGAGCGCAGAGAGAGAAAGAGCGCAGAGAGAAAGAAAAGCGCAGAGAGAAAGAAAGAGTGCAGAGAGAAAGAAAGAGCGCAGAGAGAGAGAAAGAAAGAGCGCAGAGAGAGAGAGAGAGCGCAGAGAGAGAGAGCGCAGAGAGAGAGAGCGCAGAGAAAGAAAGAGCGCAGAGATAGAAAGAAAGAAAGAGCGCAGAGAGAGAAAGAAAGAGCGCAGAGAGAGAAAGAAAGAGCGCAGAGAGAGAAAGAAAGAGTGCAGAGAGAGAAAGAAAGAGCGCAGAGAGAGAGAGAGAGAATGAGCGGAGAGAGAGAGAGAAAGAGCGCAGCGAGAGAGAAAGAGCACAGAGAGAGAGAAAGAAAGAGCGCAGAGAGAGAAAGAAAGAGCGCAGAGAGAGAAAGAAAGAGCGGAGAGAGAGAGAGAGAGCGCAGAGAGAGAGGAACAAAGAGCGCAGAGAGAGAGAGAAAGAGCTCAGAGAGAGAGAGAGCGCAGAAAGAGAGAGCGCAGAGAGAGAGAGCGCAGAGAGAAAGAAAGAGCGCAGAGAGAGAGAGAGAAAGAGCGCAGAGAGAGAAAGAAAGAGCGCAGAGAGAGAAAGAAAGAGCGCAGAGAGAGAGAGAGAAAGAAAGTGCGCAGAGAGAAAGAAAGAGCGCAGAGAGAGAAAGAAAGAGCGCAGAGAGAGAAAGAAAGAGCGCAGAGAGAGAGAAAGAAAGAGCGCAGAGAGAGAGAAAGTAAGAGCGCAGAGAGAGAAAGAAAGAGCGCAGAGAGAGAAAGAAAGAGCGCAGAGAGAGAGAAAGAAAGAGCGCAGAGAGAGAAAGTAAGAGCGCAGAGAGAGAAAGAAAGAGCGCAGAGAGAGAGAAAGTAAGAGCGCAGAGAGAGAAAGAAAGAGCGCAGAGAGAGAAAGAAAGAGCGCAGAGAGAGAAAGAAAGAGCGCAGAGAGAGAGAGCGCAGAGAGAGAGAGCGCAGAGAGAAAGAAAGAGCGCAGAGAGAGAGAAAGAGCGCAGAGAGAGAGAAAGAAAGAGCACAGAGAGAAAGAAAGAGCGCAGAGAGAGAGAGAAAGAAAGAGCGCAGAGAGAGAGAAAGAAAGAGCGCAGAGAGAGAAAGAAAGAGCACAGAGAGAGAGAAAGAAAGAGCGTAGAGAGAGAGAGAATGAGCGCAGAGAGAGAGAGAATGAGCGCAGAGAGAGAGAGAAAGAGCGCAGCGAGAGAGAGAAAGTGCGCAGAGAGAGAGAAAGAAAGTGCGCAGAGAGAGAGAAAGAAAGAGCGCAGAGAGAGAAAGAAAGAGCGCAGAGAGAGAAAGAAAGAGCGCAGAGAGAGAAAGTAAGAGCGCAGAGAGAGAAAGAAAGAGCGCAGAGAGAGAGAAAGTAAGAGCGCAGAGAGAGAAAGAAAGAGCGCAGAGAGAGAAAGAAAGAGCGCAGAGAGAGAAAGAAAGAGCGCAGAGAGAGAGAGCGCAGAGAGAAAGAAAGAGCGCAGAGAGAGAGAAAGAGCGCAGAGAGAGAGAAAGAAAGAGCACAGAGAGAAAGAAAGAGCGCAGAGAGAGAGAGAGAAAGAAAGAGCGCAGAGAGAGAAAGAAAGAGCGCAGAGAGAGAAAGAAAGAGCGCAGAGAGAGAGAGAATGAGCGCAGAGAGAGAGAGAATGAGCGCAGAGAGAGAGAGAAAGAGCGCAGCGAGAGAGAGAAAGAGCACAGAGAGAGAGAAAGAAAGAGCGCAGAGAGAGAAAGAAAGAGCGCAGAGAGAGAAAGAAAGAAAGAGCGCAGAGAGAGAGAGAGCGCAGAGAGAGAGGAACAAAGAGCACAGAGAGAGAGGAACAAAGAGCGCAGAGAGAGAGAAAAAGCGCAGAGAGAGAGAGAGAGCGCAGAGAGAGAGAGCGCAGAGAGAGAGAGCGCAGAGAGAAAGAAAGAGCGCAGAGAGATAGAAAGAAAGTGCGCAGAGAGAGAGAAAGAAAGTGCACAGAGAGAGAGAAAGAAAGAGCGCAGAGAGAGAAAGAAAGAGCGCAGAGAGAGAAAGAAAGAGCGCAGAGAGAGAGAGAAAGAAAGTGCGCAGAGAGAAAGAAAGAGCGCAGAGAGAGAAAGAAAGAGCGCAGAGAGAGAAAGTGCGCAGAGAGAGAGAAAGAAAGAGCGCAGAGAGAGAAAGAAAGAGCGCAGAGAGAGAGAATGAGCGCAGAGAGAGAGAGAAAGAGCGCAGAGAGAGAAAGAAAGAGCGCAGAGAGAGAAAGAAAGAGCGCAGAGAGAGAAAAAAAGAGCGCAGAGAGAGAAAGAAAGAAAGAGCGGAGAGAGAGAGAGAGCGCAGAGAGAGAGGAACAAAGAGCGCAGAGAGAGAGAGAAAGAGCGCAGAGAGAGAGAGAAAGAGCGCAGAGAGAGAGAGAGCGCAGAGAGAGAGAGCGCAGAGAAAGAAAGAGCGCAGAGATAGAAAGAAAGAAAGAGCGCAGAGAGAGAAAGAAAGAGCGCAGAGAGAGAAAGAAAGAGCGCAAAGAGAGAAAGAAAGAGCGCAGAGAGAGAAAGAAAGAGCGCAGAGAGAGAGAGAATGAGCGCAGAGAGAGAAAGAAAGAGCGCAGAGAGAGAAAGAAAGAGCGCAGAGAGAGAGAGCGCAGAGAGAAAGAAAGAGCGCAGAGAGAGAGAAAGAGCGCAGAGAGAGAGAAAGAAAGAGCACAGAGAGAAAGAAAGAGCGCAGAGAGAGAGAGAGAAAGAAAGAGCGCAGAGAGAGAAAGAAAGAGCGCAGAGAGAGAAAGAAAGAGCGCAGAGAGAGAGAGAATGAGCGCAGAGAGAGAGAGAATGAGCGCAGAGAGAGAGAGAAAGAGCGCAGCGAGAGAGAGAAAGAGCACAGAGAGAGAGAAAGAAAGAGCGCAGAGAGAGAAAGAAAGAGCGCAGAGAGAGAAAGAAAGAAAGAGCGCAGAGAGAGAGAGAGCGCAGAGAGAGAGGAACAAAGAGCGCAGAGAGAGAGGAACAAAGAGCGCAGAGAGAGAGAAAAAGCGCAGAGAGAGAGAGAGAGAGCGCAGAGAGAGAGAGCGCAGAGAGAGAGAGCGCAGAGAGAAAGAAAGAGCGCAGAGAGATAGAAAGAAAGTGCGCAGAGAGAGAGAAAGAAAGTGCACAGAGAGAGAGAAAGAAAGAGCGCAGAGAGAGAAAGAAAGAGCGCAGAGAGAGAAAGAAAGAGCGCAGAGAGAGAGAGAAAGAAAGTGCGCAGAGAGAAAGAAAGAGCGCAGAGAGAGAAAGAAAGAGCGCAGAGAGAGAAAGTGCGCAGAGAGAGAGAAAGAAAGAGCGCAGAGAGAGAAAGAAAGAGCGCAGAGAGAGAGAATGAGCGCAGAGAGAGAGAGAAAGAGCGCAGAGAGAGAAAGAAAGAGCGCAGAGAGAGAAAGAAAGAGCGCAGAGAGAGAAAAAAAGAGCGCAGAGAGAGAAAGAAAGAAAGAGCGGAGAGAGAGAGAGAGCGCAGAGAGAGAGGAACAAAGAGCGCAGAGAGAGAGAGAAAGAGCGCAGAGAGAGAGAGAAAGAGCGCAGAGAGAGAGAGAGAGCGCAGAGAGAGAGAGCGCAGAGAAAGAAAGAGCGCAGAGATAGAAAGAAAGAAAGAGCGCAGAGAGAGAAAGAAAGAGCGCAGAGAGAGAAAGAAAGAGCGCAAAGAGAGAAAGAAAGAGCGCAGAGAGAGAAAGAAAGAGCGCAGAGAGAGAGAGAATGAGCGCAGAGAGAGAGAGAAAGAGCGCAGAGAGAGAGAGAGAGCGCAGAGAGAGAGAGCGCAGAGAGAGAGAGCGCAGAGAAAGAAAGAGCGCAGAGATAGAAAGAAAGAAAGAGCGCAGAGAGAGAAAGAAAGAGCGCAGAGAGAGAGAGAAAGAAAGAGCGGAGAGAGAGAGAGAGAGCGCAGAGAGAGAGGAACAAAGAGCGCAGAGAGAGAGAGAAAGAGCGCAGAGAGAGAGAGAGCGCAGAGAGAGAGAGTGCAGAGAGAGCGCAGAGAAAGAAAGAGCGCAGAGAGATAGAAAGAAAGTGCGCAGAGAGAGAGAAAGAAAGTGCGCAGAGAGAGAGAAAGAAAGAGCGCAGAGAGAGAAAGAAAGAGCGCAGAGAGAGAAAGAAAGAGCGCAGAGAGAGAGAGAAAGAAAAAGCGCAGAGAGAGAAAGAAAGAGCGCAGAGAGAGAAAGAAAGAGCGCAGAGAGAGAGAAAGAAAGAGCGCAGAGAGAGAGAAAGAAAGAGCGCAGAGAGAGAGAAAGAAAGAGCGCAGAGAGAGAGAAAGTAAGAGCGCAGAGAGAGAAAGAAAGAGCGCAGAGAGAGAAAGAAAGAGCGCAGAGAGAGAGAAAGAAAGAGCGCAGAGAGAGAAAGTAAGAGTGCAGAGAGAGAAAGAAAGAGCGCAGAGAGAGAGAAAGTAAGACCGCAGAGAGAGAAAGAAAGACCGCAGAGAGAGAAAGAAAGAGCGCAGAGAGAGAAAGAAAGAGCGCAGAGAGAGAGAGAATGAGCGCAGAGAGAGAGAATGAGCGCAGAGAGAGAGAGAAAGAGCGCAGCGAGAGAGAGAAAGAGCACAGAGAGAGAGAAAGAAAGAGCGCAGAGAGAGAAAGAAAGAGCGCAGAGAGAGAAAGAAAGAAAGAGCGCAGAGAGAGAGAGAGAGCGCAGAGAGAGAGGAACAAAGAGCGCAGAGAGAGAGAAAGAGCGCAGAGAGAGAGAGAGAGCGCAGAGAGAGAGAGCGCAGAGAGAGAGAGCGCAGAGAGAAAGAAAGAGCGCAGAGAGATAGAAAGAAAGTGCGCAGAGAGAGAGAAAGAAAGTGCGCAGAGAGAGAGAAAGAAAGAGCGCAGAGAGAGAAAGAAAGAGCGCAGAGAGAGAAAGAAAGAGCGCAGAGAGAGAGAGAAAGAAAGTGCGCAGAGAGAAAGAAAGAGCGCAGAGAGAGAAAGAAAGAGCGCAGAGAGAGAAAGAAAGAGCGCAGAGAGAGAAAGAAAGAGCGCAGAGAGAGAGAAAGAAAGAGCGCAGAGAGAGAGAGAAAGAAAAAGCGCAGAGAGAAAGAAAGAGCGCAGAGAGAGAAAGAAAGAGCGCAGAGAGAGAGAAAGAAAGAGCGCAGAGAGAGAGAAAGAAAGAGCGCAGAGAGAGAGAAAGTAAGAGCGCAGAGAGAGAAAGAAAGAGCGCAGAGAGAGAAAGAAAGAGCGCAGAGAGAGAGAAAGAAAGAGCGCAGAGAGAGAGAAAGAAAGAGCGCAGAGAGAGAGAAAGTAAGAGCGCAGAGAGAGAAAGAAAGAGCGCAGAGAGAGAAAGAAAGAGCGCAGAGAGAGAGAAAGAAAGAGCGCAGAGAGAGAAAGTAAGAGTGCAGAGAGAGAAAGAAAGAGCGCAGAGAGAGAGAAAGTAAGACCGCAGAGAGAGAAAGAAAGACCGCAGAGAGAGAAAGAAAGAGCGCAGAGAGAGAAAGAAAGAGCGCAGAGAGAGAGAGAATGAGCGCAGAGAGAGAGAATGAGCGCAGAGAGAGAGAGAAAGAGCGCAGCGAGAGAGAGAAAGAGCACAGAGAGAGAGAAAGAAAGAGCGCAGAGAGAGAAAGAAAGAGCGCAGAGAGAGAAAGAAAGAAAGAGCGCAGAGAGAGAGAGAGCGCAGAGAGAGAGGAACAAAGAGCGCAGAGAGAGAGAAAGAGTGCAGAGAGAGAGAGAGAGCGCAGAGAGAGAGAGCGCAGAGAGAGAGAGCGCAGAGAGAAAGAAAGAGCGCAGAGAGATAGAAAGAAAGTGCGCAGAGAGAGAGAAAGAAAGTGCGCAGAGAGAGAGAAAGAAAGAGCGCAGAGAGAGAAAGAAAGAGCGCAGAGAGAGAAAGAAAGAGCGCAGAGAGAGAGAGAAAGAAAGTGCGCAGAGAGAAAGAAAGAGCGCAGAGAGAGAAAGAAAGAGCGCAGAGAGAGAAAGAAAGAGCGCAGAGAGAGAAAGAAAGAGCGCAGAGAGAGAGAAAGAAAGAGCGCAGAGAGAGAGAGAGAAAGAAAGAGCGCAGAGAGAGAAAGAAAGAGCGCAGAGAGAGAGAGCGCAGAGAGAGAGAGCGCAGAGAGAAAGAAAGAGCGCAGAGAGAGAAAGAGCGCAGAGAGAGAGAAAGAAAGTGCGCAGAGAGAAAGAAAGAGCGCAGAGAAAGAAAGAGCGCAGAGAGAGAGAAAGAAAGAGCGCAGAGAGAGAAAGAAAGAGCGCAGAGAGAGAAAGAAAGAGCGCAGAGAGAGAGAGCGCAGAGAGAGAGAGCGCAGAGAGAAAGAAAGAGCGCAGAGAGAGAAAGAACCAAAATAAAGAAAAACCTGGCGCCAAATAGTCAGTGGAATGTCCTGTACTCCTCAAGGGATCCGCACACTTGCTCGACAGACCATGCAAAGAAAAGAACACAAACAAACAAAAATCATAGCGCAACACTGTAGGGTAAGCAGTACTGCACTAATACACACAAACAGTTAAGAATCCTAGCGATTATTAAAATAATTATTTATTAAAAAGAACTATGCCAAGACCGACAATGGCAAATACAAGGAACCGCAGGTCATCCGGAGCACAAAAATTGGAGCCCTACTTACATACAGCAAGGTTTAAGCTCGCATGGTAGGAACAAGTCCTAGGTAGAGATGATCTCCCTGGCAGGTGATGCCACTGCTCCACTGCGGCTCAGACACCAGTCAGTCCTTACGATGGTAACCGGAACAGCTCCGGCCGTGGGGGCTGGTGTGCGGGGTCCACAGCTCTGCACCGCGTGTAGACACACGCCTCACTTCCTCCTACGGAGCAACAGGAAGTCTCTGCGCGCCCGCGCGCGATAGTGCCCGTTGCCTTAAAGGAACAGCTGGCAGGCTGAAGGGAAAGTTGGGCTCCAAGGCCAAATGTCCTTAAACGTCCAAAGTCAGTCAAATAGTGGCTGTGCCACTAGCCCTACGCGTTTCGTAGATGTCACTCTACTTCCTCAGGGGCATATCTGTAACTTAATTCGTTTGCCATCTAATTCTATTGTTCTTATTTTAAAGTCAATACCTATAGTGGATATAAACGTGGAGTTGAAGGCATCCTCCGAGAACCGGAATAACACGCACGTCTTCCCGACCCCCGAGTCCCCGATCAAAAGCAGTTTGAACAAGTAGTCGTAAGTCTTCCGAAGTGAGGCGTGTGTCTACACGCGGTGCAGAGCTGTGGACCCCGCACACCAGCCCCCACGGCCGGAGCTGTTCCGGTTACCATCGTAAGGACTGACTGGTGTCTGAGCCGCAGTGGAGCAGTGGCATCACCTGCCAGGGAGATCATCTCTACCTAGGACTTGTTCCTACCATGCGAGCTTAAACCTTGCTGTATGTAAGTAGGGCTCCAATTTTTGTGCTCCGGATGACCTGCGGTTCCTTGTATTTGCCATTGTCGGTCTTGGCATAGTTCTTTTTAATAAATAATTATTTTAATAATCGCTAGGATTCTTAACTGTTTGTGTGTATTAGTGCAGTACTGCTTACCCTACAGTGTTGCGCTATGATTTTTGTTTGTTTGTGTTCTTTTCTTTGCATGGTCTGTCGAGCAAGTGTGCGGATCCCTTGAGGAGTACAGGACATTCCACTGACTATTTGGCGCCAGGTTTTTCTTTATTTTGGTTTATTCTGTTAGTACTGGCAGTATCACCGGGCAGCCATCCTTTATTATAAGTTTTTTAATATCACACTGTGTATTACACTTTAGCGCTAGTTCACATTTTTTTTTTTTTTTTTTTTCTTCAGCAGAGAGAGAAAGAGCGCAGAGAGAGAGAAAGAAAGTGCGCAGAGAGAAAGAGAAAGAGAAAGAAAAAGCGCAGAGAGAGAAAGAAAGAGCGCAGAGAGAGAAAGAAAGAGCGCAGAGAGAGAGAAAGAAAGAGCGCAGAGAGAGAAAGAAAGAGCGCAGAGAGAGAGAAAGTAAGAGCGCAGAGAGAGAAAGAAAGAGCGCAGAGAGAGAAAGAAAGAGCGCAGAGAGAGAGAAAGAAAGAGCGCAGAGAGAGAGAGAAAGAAAGTGCGCAGAGAGAAAGAAAGAGCGCAGAGAGAGAAAGAAAGAGCGCAGAGAGAGAAAGAAAGAGCGCAGAGAGAGAAAGAAAGAGCGCAGAGAGAGAGAAAGAAAGAGCGCAGAAAGAGAGAGAGAAAGAAAGAGCGCAGAGAGAGAAAGAAAGAGCGCAGAGAGAGAGAGCGCAGAGAGAGCGCAGAGAGAAAGAAAGAGCGCAGAGAGAGAAAGAGCGCAGAGAGAGAAAGAAAGTGCGCAGAGAGAAAGAAAGAGCGCAGAGAAAGAAAGAGCGCAGAGAGAGAGAAAGAAAGAGCGCAGAGAGAGAAAGAAAGAGCGCAGAGAGAGAAAGAAAGAGCGCAGAGAGAGAGCGCAGAGAGAGAGAGCGCAGAGAGAGAGAGCGCAGAGAGAAAGAAAGAGCGCAGAGAGAGAAAGAGCGCAGAGAGAGAGAAAGAAAGTGCGCAGAGAAAGAAAGAGCGCAGAGAGAGAAAAAGAAAGAGCGCAGAGAGAGAGAAAGAAATAGCGCAGAGAGAGAGAGAGCGCAGAGAAAGAAAGAGTGCAGAGATAGAAAGAAAGAAAGAGCGCAGAGAGAGAAAGAAAGAGCGCAGAGAGAGAAAGAAAGAGCGCAGAGAGAGAAAGAAAGAGCGCAGAGAGAGAAAGAAAGAGCGCAGAGAGAGAGAGAATGAGCGCAGAGAGAGAGAATGAGCGCAGAGAGAGAGAGAATGAGCACAGAGAGAGAGAGAAAGAGCGCAGCGAGAGAGAGAGAAAGAGCACAGAGAGAGAGAAAGAAAGAGCGCAGAGAGAGAAAGAAAGAGCGCAGAGAGAGAAAGAAAGAAAGAGCGGAGAGAGAGACAGAGAGCGCAGAGAGAGAGGAACAAAGAGCGCAGAGAGAGAGAGAAAGAGCGCAGAGAGAGAGAGCGCAGAGAGAGAGAGCGCAGAGAGAAAGAGCGCAGAGAGATAGAAAGAAAGTGCGCAGAGAGAGAGAAAGAAAGTGCGCAGAGAGAGAGAAAGAAAGAGCGCAGAGAGAGAAAGAAAGAGCGCAGAGAGAGAAAGAAAGAGCGCAGAGAGAGAGAGAAAGAAAGAGCGCAGAGAGAGAGAGAAAGAAAGAGCGCAGAGAGAGAGAGAATGAGCGCAGAGAGAGAGAGAAAGAGCGCAGAGAGAGAAAGAAAGAGCGCAGAGAGAGAAAGAAAGAGCGCAGAGAGAGAAAGAAAGAGCGCAGAGAGAGAAAGAAAGAAAGAGCGGAGAGAGAGAGAGCGCAGGGAGAGAGGAACAAAGAGCGCAGAGAGAGAGAGAAAGAGCACAGAGAGAGAGAGAGCGCAGAGAGAGAGAGCGCAGAGAGAGAGAGCGCAGAGAAAGAAAGAGCGCAGAGAATAGAAAGAAAGAAAGAGCGCAGAGAGAAAGAAAGAGCGCAGAGAGAAAGAAAGAGCGCAGAGAGAGAAAGAAAGAGCGCAGAGAGAGAGAAAGAAAGAGCGCAGAGAGAAAAAAAGAGCGCAGAGCGAGAGAAAGAAAGAGCGCAGAGAGAGAGAAAGAAAGAGCGCAGAGAGAGAAAGAAAGAGCGCAGAGAGAGAAAGAAAGAGCGCAGAGAGAGAGAGAGAGAGCGCAGAGATAGAAAGAAAGAAAGAGCGCAGAGAGAGAAAGAAAGAGCGC
This sequence comes from Ascaphus truei, assembly GCF_040206685.1. Lineage (NCBI taxonomy): Eukaryota > Metazoa > Chordata > Amphibia > Anura > Ascaphidae > Ascaphus > Ascaphus truei. Next base: position 112,544 of record NW_027454563.1, on the reverse strand, counting down.
AGAGAGAGAAAGAAAGAGCGCAGAGAGAGAAAGAAAGAGCGCAGAGAGAGAAAGAAAGAGCGCAGAGAGAGAGAGCGCAGAGAGAGAGAGCGCAGAGAGAGAGAGCGCAGAGAGAAAGAGCGCAGAGAGAGAGAGCACAGAGAGAAAGAAAGAGCTCAGAGAGAGAGAAAGAAAGTGCGCAGAGAGAGAGAAAGAAAGTGCGCAGAGAGAAAGAAAGTGCGCAGAGAGAGAGAAAGAAAGAGCGCAGAGAGAGAGAAAGAAAGAGCGCAGAGAGAGAATGAGCGCAGAGAGAGAGAGAATGAGCGCAGAGAGAGAGAGAAAGAGCACACAGAGAGAGAAAGAAAGAGCGCAGATAGAGAAAGAAAGAGCACAGAGAGAGAGAGAGCGCAGAGAGAGAGGAACAAAGAGCGCAGAGAGAGAGAGAAAGAGCGCAGAGAGAGAGAGCGCAGAGAGAGAGAGCGCAGAGAGAGAGAGCGCAGAGAGAAAGAAAGAGCGCAGAGAGATAGAAAGAAAGTGCGCAGAGAGAGAGAAAGAAAGTGCGCAGAGAGAGAGAAAGAAAGAGCGCAGAGAGAGAAAGAAAGAGCGCAGAGAGAGAAAGAAAGAGCGCAGAGAGAGAGAGAAAGAAAGTGCGCAGAGAGAAAGAAAGAGCGCAGAGCGAAAGAAAGAGCGCAGAGAGAGAAAGAAAGAGCGCAGAGAGAGAAAGAAAGAGCGCAGAGAGAGAGAAAGAAAGAGCGCAGAGAGAGAGAAAGTAAGAGCGCAGAGAGAGAAAGAAAGAGCGCAGAGAGAGAAAGAAAGAGCGCAGAGAGAGAGAAAGAAAGAGCGCAGAGAGAGAGAGAGAAAGAAAGAGCGCAGAGAGAGAAAGAAAGAGCGCAGAGAGAGAGAGAGCGCAGAGAGAGAGAGCGCAGAGAGAAAGAAAGAGCGCAGAGAGAGAGAAAGAGCGCAGAGAGAGAGAAAGAAAGTGCGCAGAGAGAAAGAAAGAGCGCAGAGAGAAAGAAAGAGCGCAGAGAGAGAAAGAAACAGCGCAGAGAGAGAGAAAGAAAGAGCGCAGAGAGAGAAAGAAAGAGCGCAGAGCGAGAGAAAGAAAGAGCGCAGAGAGAGAGAAAGAAAGAGCGCAGAGAGAGAGAGAGAGAGAGCGCAGAGAGAGAGAGAGAGAGAGCGCAGAGAAAGAAAGAGCGCAGAGATAGAAAGAAAGAAAGAGCGCAGAGAGAGAAAGAAAGAGCGCAGAGAGAGAAAGAAAGAGCGCAGAGAGAGAAAGAAAGAGCGCAGAGAGAGAAAGATAGAGCGCAGAGAGAGAAAGAAAGAGCGCAGAGAGAGAGAGAGAGCGCAGAGAGAGAGAGCGCATAGAGAGCGCAGAGAGAGAGAGCACAGAGAGAAAGAAAGAGCTCAGAGAGAGAGAAAGAGCGCAGAGAGAGAGAGCGCAGAGAGAGAGAGAGCGCAGAGAGAGAGAAAGAAAGAGCGCAGAGAGAAAGAAAGAGCGCAGAGAGAGAGATAGAGCGCAGAGGGAGAGAGCGCAGAGAGAAAGAAAGAGCGCAGAGAGAGAGAGAGCACAGAGAGAGAGAAAGAAAGAGAGCAGAGAGAAAGAAAGAGCGCAGAGAGAGAGAAAGAAAGAGCGCAGAGAGAGAAAGAAAGAGCGCAGAGAGAGAAAGAAAGAGCACAGAGAGAAAGAAAGAGCGCAGAGAGAGAGAAAGAAAGAGCGCAGAGAGAGAGAAAGAAAGAGCGCAGAGAGAGAGAAAGAAAGAGCGCAGAGAGAGAAAGAAAGAGCGCAGAGAGAGAGAGAATGAGCGCAGAGAGAGAGAATGAGCTCAGAGAGAGAGAGAATGAGCGCAGAGAGAGAGAGAAAGAACGCAGTGAGAGAAAGAGAAAGAGCACAGAGAGAGAGAAAGAAAGAGCGCAGAGAGAGAAAGAAAGAGCGCAGAGAGAGAGAAAGAAAGAGCGCAGAGAGAGAGAGAGAGAGCGCAGAGAGAGAGGAACAAAGAGCGCAGAGAGAGAGAGAAAGAGCGCAGAGAGAGAGAGAAAGAGAGCGCAGAGAGAAAGAGAGCACAGACAGAGAGAGAGCGCAGAGAGAGAGAGAGCGCAGAGAGAGAGAAAGAAAGAGCGCAGAGAGAGAAAGAAAGAGCTCAGAGAGAGAAAGAAAGAGCGCAGAGAGAGAGAAAGAAAGAGCGCAGAGAAGGAAAGAAAGAGCGCAGAGAGAGAGAGTGCAGAGAAAGAAAGAGCGCAGAGAGAGAAAGAAAGAAAGAGCGCAGAGAGAGAAAGAAAGAGCGCAGAGAGAGAGAAAGAGCGCAGAGAGAGAGAGCGCAGAGAGAGAAAGAAAGAAAGAGCGCAGAGAGAGAAAGAAAGAGCGCAGAGAGAGAGAAAGAGCGCAGAGAGAGAGAGAGAGCGCAGAGAGAGAGAGAGAGCGCAGAGAGAGAAAGAAAGAGTGCAGAGAGAGAGAAAGAAAGAGCGCAGAGAGAGAAAGAAAGAGCGCAGAGAGAGAGAGCGCAGAGAGAGAGAGCGCAGAGAGAGAGAGAGCGCAGAGAGAGAGAGAGCAAGAAAGAGCGCAGAGAGAGAGAAAGAGCGCAGAGAAAGAAAGAGCGCAGAGATAGAGAGGAAGAAAGAGTGCAGAGAAAGAAAGAAAGAGTGCAGAGAGAGAAAGAAAGAAAGAGCGCAGAGAGAGAAAGAAAAAGCGCAGAGAGAGAGAGAGAGCACAGAGAGAGAAAGAAAGAGCACAGAGAGAGAGAAAGAAAGAGCGCAGAGAGAGAGAAAGAAAGAGCGCAGAGAGAAAGAAAGAGCGCAGAGAGAAAGAAAGAGCGCAGAGAGAGAGAAAGAGCACAGAGAGAGAAAGAAAGAGCACAGAGAGAGAGAAAGAAAGAGCGCAGAGAGAGAGAAAGAAAGAGCGCAGAGAGAAAGAAAGAGCGCAGAGAGAAAGAAAGAGCGCAGAGAGAGAGAGAATGAGCACAGAGAGAGAGAGAATGAGCGCAGAGAGAGAGAGAAAGAACGCAGCGAGAGAAAGAGAAAGAGCACAGAGAGAGAGAAAGAAAGAGCGCAGAGAGAGAAAGAAAGAGCGCAGAGAGAGAAAGAAAGAAAGAGCGCAGAGAGAGAGAGAGCGCAGAGAGAGAGGAACAAAGAGCGCAGAGAGAGAGAGAAAGAGCGCAGAGAGAAAGAGAGCACAGACAGAGAGAGAGCGCAGAGAGAGAAAGAAAGAAAGAGCGCAGAGAGAGAGAGAGAGCACAGAGAAAGAGGAACAAAGAGCGCAAAGAGAGAGAGAAAGAGCGCAGAGAGAGAGAGAGCGCAGAGAGAGCGAAAGAAAGAGAGCAGAGAGAGAGAAAGAGCGCTAGAGAAAGAAAAAGCGCAGAGAGAGAGAGGAAGAAAGAGCGCAGAGAGAGAAAGAAAGAAAGAGCGCAGAGAGAGAAAGAAAGAGCGCAGAGAGAGAGAAAGAGCGCAGAGAGAGAGCGCAGAGAGAGAGAAAGAAAGAGCGCAGAGAGAGAGAAAGAAAGAGCGCAGAGAGAGAAAGAAAGAGCGCAGAGAGAGAGAGCGCAGAGAGAGAGTGCGCAGAGAGAGAGCGCAGAGAGAGAGAGAGAGCGCAGAGAGAGAGAGAGCGCAGAGAGAGAGAGCGCAGAGAGAGAGAGCAAGAAAGAGCGCAGAGAGAGAGAAAGAGCGCAGAGAAAGAAAGAGCGCAGAGATAGAGAGGAAGAAAGAGTGCAGAGAGAGAAAGAAAGAAAGAGTGCAGAGAGAGAGAGAGAAAGAAAAAGCGCAGAGATAGAGAGAGTGCAGAGATAGAGAGAGTGCAGAGAGAGAGCGCGCAGAGAGAAAGAAAGAGCGCAGAGAGAGAGAAAGAGCGCAGAGAGAGAAAGAAAGAGCACAGAGAGAGAAAGAGCACAGAGAGAAAGAAAGAGCGCAGAGAGAGAAAGAAAGAGCGCAGAGAGAGAGAAAGAAAGAGCGCAGAGAGAGAAAGAAAGAGCGCAGAGAGAGAGAATGAGCGCAGAGAGAGAGAGAATGAGCGCAGAGAGAGAGAGAAAGAACGCAGCGAGAGAAAGAGAAAGAGCACAGAGAGAGAGAAAGAAAGAGCGCAGAGAGAGAAAGAAAGAAAGAGCGCAGAGAGAGAGAGAGAGAGCGCAGAGAGAGAGGAACAAAGAGCGCAGAGAGAGAGAGAAAGAGCGCAGAGAGAAAGAGAGCACAGACAGAGAGCGCAGAGAGAGAGCGCAGAGAGAGAGAAAGAAAGAGCGCAGAGAGAGAAAGAAAGAGCTCAGAGAGAGAAAGAGCGCAGAGAGAGAGAAAGAAAGAGCGCAGAGAGAGAAAGAAAGAGCGCTGAGAGAGAGAGTGCAGAGAAAGAAAGAGCGCAGAGAGAGAAAGAAAGAGCGCAGAGAGAGAAAGAAAGAGCGCAGAGAGAGAGAGAAAGAGCGCAGAGAGAGAGCGCAGAGAGAGAGAGCGCAGAGAGAGAAAGAAAGAAAGAGCGCAGAGAGAGAAAGAAAGAAAGAGCGCAGAGAGAGAAAGAAAGAGCGCAGAGAGAGAGAAAGAGCGCAGAGAGAGAGAAAGAGCGCAGAGAGAGAGCGCAGAGAGAGAGTGCGCAGAGAGAGAGAGCGCAGAGAGAGAGCGCAGAGAGAGAGAGAGCGCAGAGAGAGAGAGAGCAAGAAAGAGCGCAGAGAGAGAAAGAGCGCAGAGAGAGAGAGCGCAGAGATAGAGAGAGTGCAGAGAGAAAGAAAGAGCGCAGAGAGAGAGAAAGAGCGCAGAGAGAGAAAGAAAGAGCACAGAGAGAAAGAAAGAGCGCAGAGAGAGAGAAAGAAAGAGCGCAGAGAGAGAGAAAGAAAGAGCGCAGAGAGAGAAAGAAAGAGCGCAGAGAGAGAGAGAATGAGCGCAGAGAGAGAGAGAAAGAACGCAGCGAGAGAAAGAGAAAGAGCACAGAGAGAGAGAAAGAAAGAGCGCAGAGAGAGAAAGAAAGAGCGCAGAGAGAGAAAGAAAGAGCACAGAGAGAAAGAAAGAGCGCAGAGAGAGAGAAAGAAAGAGCGCAGAGAGAGAGAAAGAAAGAGCGCAGAGAGAGAGAGCGCAGAGAGAGAGGAACAAAGAGCGCAGAGAGAGAGAGAAAGAGCGCAGAGAGAAAGAGAGCACAGACAGAGAGAGAGCGCAGAGAGAGAAAGAAAGAAAGAGCGCAGAGAGAGAGAGAGAGAGCACAGAGAAAGAGGAACAAAGAGCGCAAAGAGAGAGAGAAAGAGCGCAGAGAGAGAGAGAGCGCAGAGAGAGCGAAAGAAAGAGCGCAGAGAGAGAGAAAGAGCGCTAGAGAAAGAAAAAGCGCAGAGAGAGAGAGGAAGAAAGAGCGCAGAGAGAGAAAGAAAGAAAGAGCGCAGAGAGAGAAAGAAAGAGCGCAGAGAGAGAGAAAGAGCGCAGAGAGAGAGAGAGCGCAGAGAGAGAGAAAGAAAGAGCGCAGAGAGAGAGAAAGAAAGAGCGCAGAGAGAGAAAGAAAGAGCGCAGAGAGAGAGAGCGCAGAGAGAGAGTGCGCAGAGAGAGAGAGCGCAGAGAGAGAGAGAGCGCAGAGAGAGAGAGCGCAGAGAGAGAGAGAGCAAGAAAGAGCGCAGAGAGAGAGAAAGAGCGCAGAGAAAGAAAGAGCGCAGAGAGAGAAAGAAAGAAAGAGCGCAGAGAGAGAAAGAAAAAGCGCAGAGAGAGAGAGAGCGCAGAGATAGAGAGAGTGCAGAGAGAGAGAGCGCAGAGAGAAAGAAAGAGCGCAGAGAGAGAGAAAGAGCGCAGAGAGAGAAAGAAAGAGCACAGAGAGAAAGAAAGAGCGCAGAGAGAGAGAAAGAAAGAGCGCAGAGAGAGAGAAAGAAAGAGCGCAGAGAGAGAAAGAAAGAGCGCAGAGAGAGAGAGAATGAGCGCAGAGAGAGAGAGAATGAGCGCAGAGAGAGAGAGAATGAGCGCAGAGAGAGAGAGAAAGAACGCAGCGAGAGAAAGAGAAAGAGCACAGAGAGAGAGAAAGAAAGAGCGCAGAGAGAGAAAGAAAGAGCGCAGAGAGAGAAAGAAAGAAAGAGCGCAGAGAGAGAGAGAGCGCAGAGAGAGAGGAACAAAGAGCGCAGAGAGAGAGAGAAAGAGCGCAGAGAGAGAGAGAAAGAGAGCGCAGAGAGAAAGAGAGCACAGACAGAGAGAGAGCGCAGAGAGAGAGAGAGCGCAGAGAGAGAGAAAGAAAGAGCGCAGAGAGAGAAAGAAAGAGCGCAGAGAGAGAAAGAAAGAGCGCAGAGAGAGAGAGTGCAGAGAAAGAAAGAGCGCAGAGAGAGAAAGAAAGAAAGAGCGCAGAGAGAGAAAGAAAGAGCGCAGAGAGAGAGAGAGCGCAGAGAGAGAAAGAAAGAAAGAGCGCAGAGAGAGAAAGAAAGAGCGCAGAGAGAGAGAAAGAAAGAGCGCAGAGAGAGAAAGAAAGAGCGCAGAGAGAGAAAGAAAGAGCGCAGAGAGAGAGTGCGCAGAGAGAGAGAGCGCAGAGAGAGAGAGCGCAGAGAGAGCGCAGAGAGAGAGAGCGCAGAGAGAGAGAGAGAGAGCGCAGAGAGAGAGAGAGCAAGAAAGAGCGCAGAGAGAGAGAAAGAGCGCAGAGAAAGAAAGAGCGCAGAGATAGAGAGGAAGAAAGAGTGCAGAGAGAGAGAGAGAGCGCAGAGAGAGAGAAAGAAAAAGTGCAGAGAGAGAGAAAGAAAGAGCGCAGAGAGAGAAAGAAAGAGCGCAGAGAGAGAGTGCGCAGAGAGAGAGAGCGCAGAGAGAGAGAGAGCGCAGAGAGAGAGAGCGCAGAGAGAGAGAGAGCAAGAAAGAGCGCAGAGAGAGAGAAAGAGCGCAGAGAAAGAAAGAGCGCAGAGAGAGAAAGAAAGAAAGAGCGCAGAGAGAGAAAGAAAAAGCGCAGAGAGAGAGAGAGCGCAGAGATAGAGAGAGTGCAGAGAGAGAGAGCGCAGAGAGAAAGAAAGAGCGCAGAGAGAGAGAAAGAGCGCAGAGAGAGAAAGAAAGAGCACAGAGAGAAAGAAAGAGCGCAGAGAGAGAGAAAGAAAGAGCGCAGAGAGAGAGAAAGAAAGAGCGCAGAGAGAGAAAGAAAGAGCGCAGAGAGAGAGAGAATGAGCGCAGAGAGAGAGAGAATGAGCGCAGAGAGAGAGAGAATGAGCGCAGAGAGAGAGAGAAAGAACGCAGCGAGAGAAAGAGAAAGAGCACAGAGAGAGAGAAAGAAAGAGCGCAGAGAGAGAAAGAAAGAGCGCAGAGAGAGAAAGAAAGAAAGAGCGCAGAGAGAGAGAGAGCGCAGAGAGAGAGGAACAAAGAGCGCAGAGAGAGAGAGAAAGAGCGCAGAGAGAGAGAGAAAGAGAGCGCAGAGAGAAAGAGAGCACAGACAGAGAGAGAGCGCAGAGAGAGAGAGAGCGCAGAGAGAGAGAAAGAAAGAGCGCAGAGAGAGAAAGAAAGAGCGCAGAGAGAGAAAGAAAGAGCGCAGAGAGAGAGAGTGCAGAGAAAGAAAGAGCGCAGAGAGAGAAAGAAAGAAAGAGCGCAGAGAGAGAAAGAAAGAGCGCAGAGAGAGAGAGCGCAGAGAGAGAAAGAAAGAAAGAGCGCAGAGAGAGAAAGAAAGAGCGCAGAGAGAGAGAAAGAAAGAGCGCAGAGAGAGAAAGAAAGAGCGCAGAGAGAGAAAGAAAGAGCGCAGAGAGAGAGTGCGCAGAGAGAGAGAGCGCAGAGAGAGAGAGCGCAGAGAGAGCGCAGAGAGAGAGAGCGCAGAGAGAGAGAGAGAGAGCGCAGAGAGAGAGAGAGCAAGAAAGAGCGCAGAGAGAGAGAAAGAGCGCAGAGAAAGAAAGAGCGCAGAGATAGAGAGGAAGAAAGAGTGCAGAGAGAGAGAGAGAGCGCAGAGAGAGAGAAAGAAAAAGTGCAGAGAGAGAGAAAGAAAGAGCGCAGAGAGAGAAAGAAAGAGCGCAGAGAGAGAAAGAAAGAGCGCAGAGAGAGAAAGAAAGAGCGCAGAGAGAGAGAGCGCAGAGAGAGAGTGCGCAGAGAGAGAGAGCGCAGAGAGAGAGAGCGCAGAGAGAGAGAGCGCAGAGAGAGAGAGAGCGCAGAGAGAGAGAGCAAGAAAGAGCGCAGAGAGAGAGAAAGAGCGCAGAGAAAGAACGAGCGCAGAGATAGAGAGGAAGAAAGAGTGCAGAGAGAGAAAGAAAGAAAGAGTGCAGAGAGAGAAAGAAAGAAAGAGCGCAGAGAGAGAAAGAAAAAGCGCAGAGAGAGAGAGAGCGCAGAGATAGAGAGAGTGCAGAGAGAAAGAAAGAGCGCAGAGAGAGAGAAAGAGCGCAGAGAGAGAGAAAGAAAGAGCGCAGAGAGAGAAAGAAAGAGCGCAGAGAGAGAAAGAAAGAGCGCAGAGAGAGAGTGCGCAGAGAGAGAGAGCGCAGAGAGAGAGAGCGCAGAGAGAGCGCAGAGAGAGAGCGCAGAGAGAGAGAGAGAGAGCGCAGAGAGAGAGAGAGAGCAAGAAAGAGCGCAGAGAGAGAGAAAGAGCGCAGAGAAAGAAAGAGCGCAGAGATAGAGAGGAAGAAAGAGTGCAGAGAGAGAGAGAGAGCGCAGAGAGAGAGAAAGAAAGAGTGCAGAGAGAGAGAAAGAAAGAGCGCAGAGAGAGAAAGAAAGAGCGCAGAGAGAGAAAGAAAGAGCGCAGAGAGAGAGAGCGCAGAGAGAGAGTGCGCAGAGAGAGAGAGCGCAGAGAGAGAGAGCGCAGAGAGAGAGAGCGCAGAGAGAGAGAGAGCGCAGAGAGAGAGAGCAAGAAAGAGCGCAGAGAGAGAGAAAGAGCGCAGAGAAAGAACGAGCGCAGAGATAGAGAGGAAGAAAGAGTGCAGAGAGAGAAAGAAAGAAAGAGTGCAGAGAGAGAAAGAAAGAAAGAGCGCAGAGAGAGAAAGAAAAAGCGCAGAGAGAGAGAGAGCGCAGAGATAGAGAGAGTGCAGAGAGAAAGAAAGAGCGCAGAGAGAGAGAAAGAGCGCAGAGAGAGAAAGAAAGAGCACAGAGAGAAAGAAAGAGCGCAGAGAGAGAGAAAGAAAGAGCGCAGAGAGAGAGAAAGAAAGAGCGCAGAGAGAGAAAGAAAGAGCGCAGAGAGAGAGAGAATGAGCGCAGAGAGAGAGAGAATGAGCGCAGAGAGAGAGAGAATGAGCGCAGAGAGAGAGAGAAAGAACGCAGCGAGAGAAAGAGAAAGAGCACAGAGAGAGAGAAAGAAAGAGCGCAGAGAGAGAAAGAAAGAGCGCAGAGAGAGAAAGAAAGAAAGAGCGCAGAGAGAGAGAGAGAGAGCGCAGAGAGAGAGGAACAAAGAGCGCAGAGAGAGAGAGAAAGAGCGCAGAGAGAGAGAAAGAGAGTGCAGAGAGAAAGAGAGCACAGACAGAGAGAGAGCGCAGAGAGAGAGAGAGCGCAGAGAGAGAGAAAGAAAGAGCGCAGAGAGAGAAAGAAAGAGCTCAGAGAGAGAAAGAAAGAGCGCAGAGAGAGAAAGAAAGAGCGCAGAGAGAGAAAGAAAGAGCGCAGAGAGAGAGAGTGCAGAGAAAGAAAGAGCGCAGAGAGAGAAAGAAAGAGCGCAGAGAGAGAGAGCGCAGAGAGAGAAAGAAAGAAAGAGCGCAGAGAGAGAAAGAAAGAGCGCAGAGAGAGAGAAAGAAAGAGCGCAGAGAGAGAGTGCGCAGAGAGAGAGTGCGCAGAGAGAGAGAGCGCAGAGAGAGAGAGCGCAGAGAGAGAGAGCGCAGAGAGAGAGAGCGCAGAGAGAGAGAGCGCAGAGAGAGAGAGAGCGCAGAGAGAGAGAGAGCGCAGAGAGAGAGAGAGCAAGAAAGAGCGCAGAGAGAGAGAAAGAGCGCAGAGAAAGAAAGAGCGCAGAGATAGAGAGGAAGAAAGAGTGCAGAGAGAGAGAGAGAGCGCAGAGAGAGAGAAAGAAAGAGTGCAGAGAGAGAGAAAGAAAGAGCGCAGAGAGAGAAAGAAAGAGCGCAGAGAGAGAGAGCGCAGAGAGAGAGTGCGCAGAGAGAGAGAGCGCAGAGAGAGAGAGCGCAGAGAGAGAGAGCGCAGAGAGAGAGAGCGCAGAGAGAGAGAGAGCGCAGAGAGAGAGAGCAAGAAAGAGCGCAGAGAGAGAGAAAGAGCGCAGAGAAAGAAAGAGCGCAGAGATAGAGAGGAAGAAAGAGTGCAGAGAGAGAAAGAAAGAAAGAGTGCAGAGAGAGAAAGAAAAAGCGCAGAGAGAGAGAGAGCGCAGAGATAGAGAGTGCAGAGAGAAAGAAAGAGCGCAGAGAGAGAGAAAGAGCGCAGAGAGAGAAAGAAAGAGCACAGAGAGAAAGAAAGAGCGCAGAGAGAGAGAAAGAAAGAGCGCAGAGAGAGAGAAAGAAAGAGCGCAGAGAGAGAAAGAAAGAGCGCAGAGAGAGAGAGAATGAGCGCAGAGAGAGAGAGAATGAGCGCAGAGAGAGAGAGAAAGAACGCAGCGAGAGAAAGAGAAAGAGCACAGAGAGAGAGAAAGAAAGAGCGCAGAGAGAGAAAGAAAGAGCGCAGAGAGAGAAAGAAAGAGCACAGAGAGAAAGAAAGAGCGCAGAGAGAGAGAAAGAAAGAGCGCAGAGAGAGAGAAAGAAAGAGCGCAGAGAGAGAAAGAAAGAGCGCAGAGAGAGAAAGAAAGAGCGCAGAGAGAGAGAGAATGAGCGCAGAGAGAGAGAATGAGCGCAGAGAGAGAGAGAAAGAACGCAGCGAGAGAAAGAGAAAGAGCACAGAGAGAGAGAAAGAAAGAGCACAGAGAGAGAGAAAGAAAGAGCGCAGAGAGAAAGAAAGAGCGCAGAGAGAGAAAGAAAGAAAGAGCGCAGAGAGAGAGAGAGAGCGCGCAGAGAGAGAGGAACAAAGAGCGCAGAGAGAGAGAGAAAGAGCGCAGAGAGAAAGAGAGCACAGACAGAGAGAGAGCGCAGAGAGAGAAAGAAAGAAAGAGCGCAGAGAGAGAGAGAGAGCACAGAGAAAGAGGAACAAAGAGCGCAAAGAGAGAGAGAAAGAGCGCAGAGAGAGAGAGAGAGCGCAGAGAGAGCGAAAGAAAGAGCGCAGAGAGAGAGAAAGAGCGCTAGAGAAAGAAAAAGCGCAGAGAGAGAGAGGAAGAAAGAGCGCAGAGAGAGAAAGAAAGAAAGAGCGCAGAGAGAGAAAGAAAGAAAGAGCGCAGAGAGAGAAAGAAAGAGCGCAGAGAGAGAGAAAGAGCGCAGAGAGAGAGAGAGCGCAGAGAGAGAGAAAGAAAGAGCGCAGAGAGAGAGAAAGAAAGAGCGCAGAGAGAGAAAGAAAGAGCGCAGAGAGAGAGAGCACAGAGAGAGAGTGCGCAGAGAGAGAGAGCGCAGAGAGAGAGAGAGCGCAGAGAGAGAGAGCGCAGAGAGAGAGAGCAAGAAAGAGCGCAGAGAGAGAGAAAGAGCGCAGAGAGAGAGAAAGAGCGCAGAGAAAGAAAGAGCGCAGAGATAGAGAGGAAGAAAGAGTGCAGAGAGAGAAAGAAAGAAAGAGCGCAGAGAGAGAAAGAAAAAGTGCAGAGAGAGAGAGAGCGCAGAGATAGAGAGAGTGCAGAGAGAGAGAGCGCAGAGAGAGAGAGCGCAGAGAGAAAGAAAGAGCGCAGAGAGAGAAAGAGCGCAGAGAGAGAAAGAAAGAGCACAGAGAGAAAGAAAGAGCGCAGAGAGAGAGAAAGAAAGAGCGCAGAGAGAGAGAAAGAAAGAGCGCAGAGAGAGAAAGAAAGAGCGCAGAGAGAGAAAGAAAGAGCGCAGAGAGAGAGAGAATGAGCGCAGAGAGAGAGAGAATGAGCGCAGAGAGAGAGAGAAAGAACGCAGCGAGAGAAAGAGAAAGAGCACAGAGAGAGAGAAAGAAAGAGCGCAGAGAGAGAAAGAAAGAGCGCAGAGAGAGAAAGAAAGAAAGAGCGCAGAGAGAGAGAGAGAGAGCGCAGAGAGAGAGGAACAAAGAGCGCAGAGAGAGAGAGAAAGAGCGCAGAGAGAGAGAAAGAGAGCGCAGAGAGAAAGAGAGCACAGACAGAGAGAGAGCGCAGAGAGAGAGAGAGCGCAGAGAGAGAGAAAGAAAGAGCGCAGAGAGAGAAAGAAAGAGCTCAGAGAGAGAAAGAAAGAGCGCAGAGAGAGAGAAAGAAAGAGCGCAGAGAGAGAAAGAAAGAGCGCAAAGAGAGAGAAAGAGCGCAGAGAGAGAGAGCGCAGAGAGAGAAAGAAAGAAAGAGCGCAGAGAGAGAAAGAAAGAGCGCAGAGAGAGAGAAAGAAAGAGTGCAGAGAGAGAAAGAAAGAGCGCAGAGAGAGAGCGCAGAGAGAGAGTGCGCAGAGAGAGAGAGCACAGAGAGAGAGAGCGCAGAGAGAGAGAGCGCAGAGAGAGAGAGCGCAGAGAGAGAGAGCGCAGAGAGAGAGAGCGCAGAGAGAGAGAGAGCAAGAAAGAGCGCAGAGAGAGAAAGAAAGAGCGCAGAGAGAGAGAAAGAGCGCAGAGAGAGAGAGCGCAGAGAGAGAGAGAAAGAGCGCAGAGAGAGAGAGAAAGAGAGCGCAGAGAGAAAGAGAGCGCAGACAGAGAGAGAGCGCAGAGAGAGAAAGAGCGCAGAGAGAGAGAAAGAAAGAGCGCAGAGAGAGAAAGAAAGAGCTCAGAGAGAGAAAGAAAGAGCGCAGAGAGAGAGAGAAAGAAAGAGCGCAGAGAGAGAAAGAAAGAGCGCAGAGAGAGAGAGAGCGCAGAGAAAGAAAGAGCGCAGAGAGAGAAAGAAAGAAAGAGCGCAGAGAGAGAAAGAAAGAGCACAGAGAGAAAGAAAGAGCGCAGAGAGAGAGAAAGAAAGAGCGCAGAGAGAGAAAGAAAGAGCGCAGAGAGAGAGATAGAGCGCAGAGGGAGAGAGTGCAGAGAGAAAGAAAGAGCGCAGAGAGAGAGAGAGAGCGCAGAGAGAGAGAAAGAAAGAGCGCAGAGAGAAAGAAAGTGCGCAGAGAGAGAAAGAAAGAGCGCAGAGAGAGAAAGAAAGAGCGCAGAGAGAGAAAGAAAGAGCGCAGAGAGAGAAAGAAAGAGCGCAGAGAGAGAGAGAAAGAAAGTGCGCAGAGAGAAAGAAAGAGCGCAGAGAGAGAAAGAAAGAGCGCAGAGAGAGAAAGAAAGAGCGCAGAGAGAGAGAAAGAAAGAGTGCAGAGAGAGAGAGAGAGCGCAGAGAAAGAAAGAGCGCAGAGAGAGAAAGAAAGAAAGAGCGCAGAGAGAGAAAGAAAGAGCGCAGAGAGAAAGAGCGCAGAGAGAGAGAGAGCGCAGAGAGAGTGAGAGCGCAGAGAGAGAGAAAGAAAGAGCGCAGAGAGAGAAAGAAAGAGAGAGAGATAGAGCGCAGAGGGAGAGAGCGCAGAGAGAAAGAAAGAGCGCAGAGAGAGAGAGAGAGAGAGAGAGAGAGCGCAGAGAGAGAGAAAGAAAGAGCGCAGAGAGAAAGAAAGAGCGCAGAGAGAGAGAAAGAGCGCAGAGAGAGAGAGAGCGCAGAGAGAGAGAAAGAAAGAGCACAGAGAGAGAGAAAGAAAGAGCGCAGAGAGAGAAAGAAAGAGCGCAGAGAGAGAAAAAAAAGAAAGAGCGCAGAGAGAGAAAGAAAGAGCGCAGAGAGAAAGAAAGAGCGCAGAGAGAGAGAAAGAGCGCAGAGAGAGAGAGAGCGCAGAGAGAGAGAAAGAAAGAGCACAGAGAGAGAGAAAGAAAGAGCGCAGAGAGAGAGAGCGCAGAGAGAGAGAGCGCAGAGAGAGAGTGCGCAGAGAGAGAGTGCGCAGAGAGAGAGTGCGCAGAGAGAGAGAGCGCAGAGAGAGAGAGCGCAGAGAGAGAGAGCGCAGAGAGAGAGAGAGCAAGAAAGAGCGCAGAGAGAGAGAAAGAGCGCAGAGGAAGAAAGAGTGCAGAGAGAGAAAGAAAGAAAGAGCGCAGAGAGAGAAAGAAAAAGCGCAGAGAGAGAGAGAGCGCAGAGATAGAGAGAGTGCAGAGAGAGAGAGCGCAGAGAGAAAGAAAGAGCGCAGAGAGAGAGAAAGAGCGCAGAGAGAGAAAGAAAGAGCGCAGAGAGAGAGAAAGAAAGAGCGCAGAGAGAGAGAAAGAAAGAGCGCAGAGAGAGAAAGAAAGAGCGCAGAGAGAGAGAGAAAGAGCGCAGAGAGAGAGAGAATGAGCGCAGAGAGAGAGAGAATGAGCGCAGAGAGAGAGAGAAAGAGCGCAGCGAGAGAAAGAGAAAGAGCACAGAGAGAGAGAAAGAAAGAGCGCAGAGAGAGAAAGAAAGAGCGCAGAGAGAGAAAGAAAGAAAGAGCGCAGAGAGAGAGAGCGCAGAGAGAGGAACAAAGAGCGCAGAGAGAGAGAGAAAGAGCGCAGAGAGAGAGAGAAAGAGCGCAGAGAGAGAGATAGAGCGCAGAGGGAGAGAGCGCAGAGAGAAAGAAAGAGCGCAGAGAGAGAGAGAGAGAGAAAGAGCGCAGAGAGAGAGAAAGAAAGAGCGCAGAGAGAAAGAAAGAGCGCAGAGAGAAAGAAAGAGCGCAGAGAGAGAAAGAAAGAGCGCAGAGAGAGAAAGAAAGAGCGCAGAGAGAGTGAGAGCGCAGAGAGAGAGAGAGCGCAGAGAGAAAGAAAGAGCGCAGAGAGAGAGAGAGCGCAGAGAGAGAGAAAGAAAGAGTGCAGAGAGAGAAAGAAAGAGCGCAGAGAAAAAGAGAGCGCAGACAGAGAGAGAGCGCAGAGAGAGAGAGAGCGCAGAGAGAGGAACAAAGAGCGCAGAGAGAGAGAGAAAGAGCGCAGAGAGAAAGAGAGCACAGAGAGAGAGCGCAGAGAGAGAAAGAAAGAAAGAGCGCAGAGAGAGAGAGAGCACAGAGAAAGAGGAACAAAGAGCGCAAAGAGAGAGAGAGAAAGAGCGCAGAGAGAGAGAGAAAGAGCGCAGAAAGAGAGAGAGCGCAGAAAGAGAGAGAGCGCAGAGAGAGCGAAAGAAAGAGCGCAGAGAGAGAGAGGGAGCGCTAGAGAAAGAAAAAGCACAGAGAGAGAGGAAGAAAGAGCGCAGAGAGAGAAAAAAAGAAAGAGCGCAGAGAGAGAAAGAAAGAGCGCAGAGAGAGAGAAAGAGCGCAGAGAGAGAGAGCGCAGAGAGAGAGAGCGCAGAGAGAGAGAGCGCAGAGAGAGAGAGCGCAGAGAGAGAGAGCGCAGAGAGAGAGAGAGCAAGAAAGAGCGCAGAGAGAGAGAAAGAGCGCAGAGAAAGAAAGAGCGCAGAGATAGAGAGGAAGAAAGAGTGCAGAGAGAGAAAGAAAGAAAGAGCGCAGAGAGAGAAAGAAAAAGCGCAGAGAGAGAAAGAGCGCAGAGATAGAGAGAGTGCAGAGAGAGAGAGCGCAGAGAGAAAGAAAGAGCGCAGAGAGAGAGAAAGAGCGCAGAGAGAGAAAGAAAGAGCACAGAGAGAAAGAAAGAGCGCAGAGAGAGAGAAAGAAAGAGCGCAGAGAGAGAGAAAGAAAGCGCGCAGAGAGAGAGAAAGAAAGAGCGCAGAGAGAGAGAGAATGAGCGCAGAGAGAGAGAGAATGAGCGCAGAGAGAGAGAAAGAAAGAGCGCAGAGAGAGAAAGAAAGAGCGCAGAGAGAGAAAGAAAGAGCGCAGAGAGAGAGAGCGCAGAGAGAGGAACAAAGAGCGCAGAGAGAGAGAGAAAGAGCGCAGAGAGAGAGAAAGAGAGCGCAGAGAGAAAGAAAGAGCGCAGAGAGAGAGAAAGAGCGCAGAGAGAGAAAGAAAGAGCGCAGAGAGAGAGAGCGCAGAGAGAGAGGAACAAAGAGCGCAGAGAGAAAGAGAGCGCAGACAGAGAGAGAGTGCAGAGAGAGAAAGAAAGAAAGAGCGCAGAGAGAGAGAGAGAGAGCACAGAGAGAGAGGAACAAAGAGCGCAGAGAGAGAGAGAAAGAGCGCAGAGAGAGAGAGAAAGAGCGCAGACAGAGAGAGAGCGCAGAGAGAGAGAGAGAGCAGAGAGAGAGAAAGAAAGAGCGCAGAGAGAGAGAAAGAAAGAGCGCAGAGAGAGAAAAAGCGCAGAGAAAGAAAGAGCGCAGAGAGAGAGAGAAAGAAAGAGCGCAGAGAGAGAGAAAGAAAGAGCGCAGAGAGAGAGAGAAAGAAAGAGTGCAAAGAGAGAGAAAGAGCGCAGAGAGAGAGAAAGAACGCAGAGAGAGAGAGAGAGCACAGAGAGAGAGAGAGAAAGAGCGCAGAGAGAGAGAAAGAGCGCAGAGAGAGAAAGAAAGAGTGCAGAGAGAGAAAGAAAGAGTGCAGAGAGAAAGAAAGAAAGAGCGCAGAGAGAAAGAAAGAAAGAGCGCAGAGAGAGTGAGAGCGCAGAGAGAGAGAGAGCGCAGAGAGAGAGAGAGCGCAGAGAGAAAGAAAGAGCGCAGAGAGAGAGAGAGCGCAGAGAGAGAGAAAGAAAGAGTGCAGAGAGAGAAAGAAAGAGCGCAGAGAAAAAGAGAGCGCAGACAGAGAGAGAGCGCAGAGAGAGAGAGAGCGCAGAGAGAGAGGAACAAAGAGCGCAGAGAGAGAGAGAAAGAGCGCAGAGAGAAAGAGAGCACAGAGAGAGAGCGCAGAGAGAGAAAGAAAGAAAGAGCGCAGAGAGAGAGAGCACAGAGAAAGAGGAACAAAGAGCGCAAAGAGAGAGAGAGAAAGAGCGCAGAGAGAGAGAGAAAGAGCGCAGAAAGAGAGAGAGCGCAGAGAGAGAGAGAGCGCAGAGAGAGCGAAAGAAAGAGCGCAGAGAGAGAGAAAGAGCGCTAGAGAAAGAAAAAGCACAGAGAGAGAGGAAGAAAGAGCGCAGAGAGAGAAAAAAAGAAAGAGCGCAGAGAGAGAAAGAAAGAGCGCAGAGAGAGAGAAAGAGCGCAGAGAGAGAGAGCGCAGAGAGAGAGAGCGCAGAGAGAGAGAGCGCAGAGAGAGAGAGCGCAGAGAGAGAGAGAGCAAGAAAGAGCGCAGAGAGAGAGAAAGAGCGCAGAGAAAGAAAGAGCGCAGAGATAGAGAGGAAGAAAGAGTGCAGAGAGAGAAAGAAAGAAAGAGCGCAGAGAGAGAAAGAAAAAGCGCAGAGAGAGAGAGAGCGCAGAGATAGAGAGAGTGCAGAGAGAGAGAGCGCAGAGAGAAAGAAAGAGCGCAGAGAGAGAGAAAGAGCGCAGAGAGAGAAAGAAAGAGCACAGAGAGAAAGAAAGAGCGCAGAGAGAGAGAAAGAAAGAGCGCAGAGAGAGAGAAAGAAAGAGCGCAGAGAGAGAAAGAAAGAGCGCAGAGAGAGAGAGAATGAGCGCAGAGAGAGAGAGAATGAGCGCAGAGAGAGAGAAAGAAAGAGCGCAGAGAGAGAAAGAAAGAGCGCAGAGAGAGAAAGAAAGAGCGCAGAGAGAGAGAGCGCAGAGAGAGGAACAAAGAGCGCAGAGAGAGAGAGAAAGAGCGCAGAGAGAGAGAAAGAGAGCGCAGAGAGAAAGAAAGAGCGCAGAGAGAGAGAAAGAGCGCAGAGAGAGAAAGAAAGAGCGCAGAGAGAGAGAGCGCAGAGAGAGAGGAACAAAGAGCGCAGAGAGAAAGAGAGCGCAGACAGAGAGAGAGTGCAGAGAGAGAAAGAAAGAAAGAGCGCAGAGAGAGAGAGAGAGAGCACAGAGAGAGAGGAACAAAGAGCGCAGAGAGAGAGAGAAAGAGCGCAGAGAGAGAGAGAAAGAGCGCAGACAGAGAGAGAGCGCAGAGAGAGAGAGAGAGCACAGAGAGAGAGAAAGAAAGAGCGCAGAGAGAGAGAAAGAAAGAGCGCAGAGAGAGAAAAAGCGCAGAGAAAGAAAGAGCGCAGAGAGAGAGAGAAAGAAAGAGCGCAGAGAGAGAGAGAAAGAAAGAGCGCAGAGAGAGAGAGAAAGAGCTCAGAGAGAGAAAGAAAGAGCGCAGAGAGAGAGAAAGAAAGAGCGCAGAGAGAGAAAGAAAGAGCGCAAAGAGAGAGAGTGCAGAGAAAGAAAGAGCGCAGAGAGAGAAAGAAAGAAAGAGCGCAGAGAGAGAAAGAAAGAGCGCAGAGAGAGAGAAAGAGCGCAGAGAGAGAGAGCGCAGAGAGAGAAAGAAAGAAAGAGCGCAGAGAGAGAAAGAAAGAGCGCAGAGAGAGAGAAAGAAAGAGTGCAGAGAGAGAAAGAAAGAGCGCAGAGAGAGAGAGCGCAGAGAGAGAGTGCGCAGAGAGAGAGAGCGCAGAGAGAGAGAGCGCAGAGAGAGAGAGCGCAGAGAGAGAGAGCGCAGAGAGAGAGAGTGCAGAGAGAGAGAGAGCGCAGAGAGAGAGCAAGAAAGAGCGCAGAGAGAGAGAAAGAGCGCAGAGAAAGAAAGAGCGCAGAGATAGAGAGGAAGAAAGAGTGCAGAGAGAGAGAGAGCGCAGAGAGAGAGAAAGAAAGAGTGCAGAGAGAGAGAAAGAAAGAGCGCAGAGAGAGAAAGAAAGAGCGCAGAGAGAGAGAGCGCAGAGAGAGAGTGCGCAGAGAGAGAGAGCGCAGAGAGAGAGAGCGCAGAGAGAGAGAGCGCAGAGAGAGAGAGCGCAGAGAGAGAGAGAGCAAGAAAGAGCGCAGAGAGAGAGAGAAAGAGCGCAGAGAAAGAACGAGCGCAGAGATAGAGAGGAAGAAAGAGTGCAGAGAGAGAGAAAGAAAGAAAGAGCGCAGAGAGAGAAAGAAAAAGCGCAGAGAGAGAGAGAGCGCAGAGATAGAGAGAGCGCAGAGATAGAGAGAGTGCAGAGAGAAAGAAAGAGCGCAGAGAGAGAGAAAGAGCGCAGAGAGAGAAAGAAAGAGCACAGAGAGAAAGAAAGAGCGCAGAGAGAAAGAAAGAGCGCAGAGAGAGAGAAAGAAAGAGCGCAGAGAGAGAAAGAAAGAGCGCAGAGAGAGAAAGAAAGAGCGCAGAGAGAGAGAGAATGAGCGCAGAGAGAGAGAATGAGCGCAGAGAGAGAGAGAAAGAACGCAGCGAGAGAAAGAGAAAGAGCACAGAGAGAGAGAAAGAAAGAGCGCAGAGAGAGAAAGAAAGAGCGCAGAGAGAGAAAGAAAGAAAGAGCGCAGAGAGAGAGAGAGAGAGAGCGCAGAGAGAGAGGAACAAAGAGCGCAGAGAGAGAGAGAAAGAGCGCAGAGAGAGAGAGAGAGAAAGAGAGCGCAGAGAGAAAGAGAGCACAGACAGAGAGAGAGCGCAGAGAGAGAGAGAGCGCAGAGAGAGAGAAAGAAAGAGCGCAGAGAGAGAAAGAAAGAGCTCAGAGAGAGAAAGAAAGAGCGCAGAGAGAGAGAAAGAAAGAGCGCAGAGAGAGAAAGAAAGAGCGCAGAGAGAGAGAGTGCAGAGAAAGAAAGAGCGCAGAGAGAGAAAGAAAGAAAGAGCGCAGAGAGAGAAAGAAAGAGCGCAGAGAGAGAGAAAGAGCGCAGAGAGAGAGAGCGCAGAGAGAGAGAGAAAGAGCGCAGAGAGAGAGAGAAAGAGAGCGCAGAGAGAAAGAGAGCGCAGAGAGAGAGAGAGCGCAGAGAGAGAAAGAGCGCAGAGAGAGAGAAAGAAAGAGCGCAGAGAGAGAAAGAAAGAGCTCAGAGAGAGAAAGAAAGAGCGCAGAGAGAGAGAGAAAGAAAGAGCGCAGAGAGAGAAAGAAAGAGCGCAGAGAGAGAGAGCGCAGAGAAAGAAAGAGCGCAGAGAGAGAAAGAAAGAAAGAGCGCAGAGAGAGAAAGAAAGAGCACAGAGAGAAAGAAAGAGCGCAGAGAGAGAGAAAGAAAGAGCGCAGAGAGAGAAAGAAAGAGCGCAGAGAGAGAGATAGAGCGCAGAGGGAGAGAGTGCAGAGAGAAAGAAAGAGCGCAGAGAGAGAGAGAGAGCGCAGAGAGAGAGAGAAAGAAAGAGCGCAGAGAGAAAGAAAGTGCGCAGAGAGAGAAAGAAAGAGCGCAGAGAGAGAAAGAAAGAGCGCAGAGAGAGAAAGAAAGAGCGCAGAGAGAGAAAGAAAGAGCGCAGAGAGAGAGAGAAAGAAAGTGCGCAGAGAGAAAGAAAGAGCGCAGAGAGAGAAAGAAAGAGCGCAGAGAGAGAAAGAAAGAGCGCAGAGAGAGAAAGAAAGAGCGCAGAGAGAGAGAGAGAGAGAGCGCAGAGAAAGAAAGAGCGCAGAGAGAGAAAGAAAGAAAGAGCGCAGAGAGAGAAAGAAAGAGCGCAGAGAGAAAGAGCGCAGAGAGAGAGAGAGCGCAGAGAGAGAGGAACAAAGAGCGCAGAGAGAGAGAGAAAGAGCGCAGAGAGTAAGAGAGCACAGACAGAGAGAGAGCGCAGAGAGAGAAAGAAAGAGCGCAGAGAGAGAGAGAGCACAGAGAAAGAGGAACAAAGAGCGCAAAGAGAGAGAGAGAAAGAGCGCAGAGAGAGAGAGAAAGAGCGCAGAGAGAGAGAGAAAGAGCGCAGACAGAGAGAGAGCGCAGAGAGAGAGAGAGCGCAGAGAGAGCGAAAGAAAGAGCGCAGAGAGAGAGAAAGAGCGCTAGAGAAAGAAAAAGCACAGAGAGAGAGTGCGCAGAGAGAGAGTGCGCAGAGAGAGAGTGCGCAGAGAGAGAGTGCGCAGAGAGAGAGAGCGCAGAGAGAGAGAGCGCAGAGAGAGAGAGCGCAGAGAGAGAGAGAGCAAGAAAGAGCGCAGAGAGAGAGAAAGAGCGCAGAGGAAGAAAGAGTGCAGAGAGAGAAAGAAAGAAAGAGCGCAGAGAGAGAAAGAAAAAGCGCAGAGAGAGAGAGAGCGCAGAGATAGAGAGAGTGCAGAGAGAGAGAGCGCAGAGAGAAAGAAAGAGCGCAGAGAGAGAGAAAGAGCGCAGAGAGAGAAAGAAAGAGTGCAGAGAGAGAGAAAGAAAGAGCGCAGAGAGAGAGAAAGAAAGAGCGCAGAGAGAGAAAGAAAGAGCGCAGAGAGAGAGAGAAAGAGCGCAGAGAGAGAGAGAATGAGCGCAGAGAGAGAGAGAATGAGCGCAGAGAGAGAGAGAAAGAGCGCAGCGAGAGAAAGAGAAAGAGCACAGAGAGAGAGAAAGAAAGAGCGCAGAGAGAGAAAGAAAGAGCGCAGAGAGAGAAAGAAAGAAAGAGCGCAGAGAGAGAGAGCGCAGAGAGAGGAACAAAGAGCGCAGAGAGAGAGAGAAAGAGCGCAGAGAGAGAGAGAAAGAGCGCAGAGAGAGAGATAGAGCGCAGAGGGAGAGAGCGCAGAGAGAAAGAAAGAGCGCAGAGAGAGAGAGAGAGAGAAAGAGCGCAGAGAGAGAGAAAGAAAGAGCGCAGAGAGAAAGAAAGAGCGCAGAGAGAAAGAAAGAGCGCAGAGAGAGAAAGAAAGAGCGCAGAGAGAGAAAGAAAGAGCGCAGAGAGAGTGAGAGCGCAGAGAGAGAGAGAGCGCAGAGAGAAAGAAAGAGCGCAGAGAGAGAGAGAGCGCAGAGAGAGAGAAAGAAAGAGTGCAGAGAGAGAAAGAAAGAGCGCAGAGAAAAAGAGAGCGCAGACAGAGAGAGAGCGCAGAGAGAGAGAGAGCGCAGAGAGAGGAACAAAGAGCGCAGAGAGAGAGAGAAAGAGCGCAGAGAGAAAGAGAGCACAGAGAGAGAGCGCAGAGAGAGAAAGAAAGAAAGAGCGCAGAGAGAGAGAGAGCACAGAGAAAGAGGAACAAAGAGCGCAAAGAGAGAGAGAGAAAGAGCGCAGAGAGAGAGAGAAAGAGCGCAGAAAGAGAGAGAGCGCAGAAAGAGAGAGAGCGCAGAGAGAGCGAAAGAAAGAGCGCAGAGAGAGAGAGGGAGCGCTAGAGAAAGAAAAAGCACAGAGAGAGAGGAAGAAAGAGCGCAGAGAGAGAAAAAAAGAAAGAGCGCAGAGAGAGAAAGAAAGAGCGCAGAGAGAGAGAAAGAGCGCAGAGAGAGAGAGCGCAGAGAGAGAGAGCGCAGAGAGAGAGAGCGCAGAGAGAGAGAGCGCAGAGAGAGAGAGCGCAGAGAGAGAGAGAGCAAGAAAGAGCGCAGAGAGAGAGAAAGAGCGCAGAGAAAGAAAGAGCGCAGAGATAGAGAGGAAGAAAGAGTGCAGAGAGAGAAAGAAAGAAAGAGCGCAGAGAGAGAAAGAAAAAGCGCAGAGAGAGAAAGAGCGCAGAGATAGAGAGAGTGCAGAGAGAGAGAGCGCAGAGAGAAAGAAAGAGCGCAGAGAGAGAGAAAGAGCGCAGAGAGAGAAAGAAAGAGCACAGAGAGAAAGAAAGAGCGCAGAGAGAGAGAAAGAAAGAGCGCAGAGAGAGAGAAAGAAAGCGCGCAGAGAGAGAGAAAGAAAGAGCGCAGAGAGAGAGAGAATGAGCGCAGAGAGAGAGAGAATGAGCGCAGAGAGAGAGAAAGAAAGAGCGCAGAGAGAGAAAGAAAGAGCGCAGAGAGAGAAAGAAAGAGCGCAGAGAGAGAGAGCGCAGAGAGAGGAACAAAGAGCGCAGAGAGAGAGAGAAAGAGCGCAGAGAGAGAGAAAGAGAGCGCAGAGAGAAAGAAAGAGCGCAGAGAGAGAGAAAGAGCGCAGAGAGAGAAAGAAAGAGCGCAGAGAGAGAGAGCGCAGAGAGAGAGGAACAAAGAGCGCAGAGAGAAAGAGAGCGCAGACAGAGAGAGAGTGCAGAGAGAGAAAGAAAGAAAGAGCGCAGAGAGAGAGAGAGAGAGCACAGAGAGAGAGGAACAAAGAGCGCAGAGAGAGAGAGAAAGAGCGCAGAGAGAGAGAGAAAGAGCGCAGACAGAGAGAGAGCGCAGAGAGAGAGAGAGAGCAGAGAGAGAGAAAGAAAGAGCGCAGAGAGAGAGAAAGAAAGAGCGCAGAGAGAGAAAAAGCGCAGAGAAAGAAAGAGCGCAGAGAGAGAGAGAGAAAGAAAGAGCGCAGAGAGAGAGAAAGAAAGAGCGCAGAGAGAGAGAGAGCGCAGAGAGAGAGAAAGAAAGAGTGCAAAGAGAGAGAAAGAGCGCAGAGAGAGAGAAAGAACGCAGAGAGAGAGAGAGAGCACAGAGAGAGAGAGAGAAAGAGCGCAGAGAGAGAGAAAGAGCGCAGAGAGAGAAAGAAAGAGTGCAGAGAGAGAAAGAAAGAGTGCAGAGAGAAAGAAAGAAAGAGCGCAGAGAGAAAGAAAGAAAGAGCGCAGAGAGAGTGAGAGCGCAGAGAGAGAGAGAGCGCAGAGAGAGAGAGAGCGCAGAGAGAAAGAAAGAGCGCAGAGAGAGAGAGAGCGCAGAGAGAGAGAAAGAAAGAGTGCAGAGAGAGAAAGAAAGAGCGCAGAGAAAAAGAGAGCGCAGACAGAGAGAGAGCGCAGAGAGAGAGAGAGCGCAGAGAGAGAGGAACAAAGAGCGCAGAGAGAGAGAGAAAGAGCGCAGAGAGAAAGAGAGCACAGAGAGAGAGCGCAGAGAGAGAAAGAAAGAAAGAGCGCAGAGAGAGAGAGCACAGAGAAAGAGGAACAAAGAGCGCAAAGAGAGAGAGAGAAAGAGCGCAGAGAGAGAGAGAAAGAGCGCAGAAAGAGAGAGAGCGCAGAGAGAGAGAGAGCGCAGAGAGAGCGAAAGAAAGAGCGCAGAGAGAGAGAAAGAGCGCTAGAGAAAGAAAAAGCACAGAGAGAGAGGAAGAAAGAGCGCAGAGAGAGAAAAAAAGAAAGAGCGCAGAGAGAGAAAGAAAGAGCGCAGAGAGAGAGAAAGAGCGCAGAGAGAGAGAGCGCAGAGAGAGAGAGCGCAGAGAGAGAGAGCGCAGAGAGAGAGAGAGCAAGAAAGAGCGCAGAGAGAGAGAAAGAGCGCAGAGAAAGAAAGAGCGCAGAGATAGAGAGGAAGAAAGAGTGCAGAGAGAGAAAGAAAGAAAGAGCGCAGAGAGAGAAAGAAAAAGCGCAGAGAGAGAGAGAGCGCAGAGATAGAGAGAGTGCAGAGAGAGAGAGCGCAGAGAGAAAGAAAGAGCGCAGAGAGAGAGAAAGAGCGCAGAGAGAGAAAGAAAGAGCACAGAGAGAAAGAAAGAGCGCAGAGAGAGAGAAAGAAAGAGCGCAGAGAGAGAGAAAGAAAGAGCGCAGAGAGAGAAAGAAAGAGCGCAGAGAGAGAGAGAATGAGCGCAGAGAGAGAGAGAATGAGCGCAGAGAGAGAGAAAGAAAGAGCGCAGAGAGAGAAAGAAAGAGCGCAGAGAGAGAAAGAAAGAGCGCAGAGAGAGAGAGCGCAGAGAGAGGAACAAAGAGCGCAGAGAGAGAGAGAAAGAGCGCAGAGAGAGAGAAAGAGAGCGCAGAGAGAAAGAAAGAGCGCAGAGAGAGAGAAAGAGCGCAGAGAGAGAAAGAAAGAGCGCAGAGAGAGAGAGCGCAGAGAGAGAGGAACAAAGAGCGCAGAGAGAAAGAGAGCGCAGACAGAGAGAGAGTGCAGAGAGAGAAAGAAAGAAAGAGCGCAGAGAGAGA
This sequence comes from Ascaphus truei, assembly GCF_040206685.1. NCBI lineage: Eukaryota > Metazoa > Chordata > Amphibia > Anura > Ascaphidae > Ascaphus > Ascaphus truei. The sequence continues at coordinate 88,403 of NW_027454563.1, read as the reverse complement.
GAGAGAGAGCACAGAGAGAGAGGAACAAAGAGCGCAGAGAGAGAGAGAAAGAGCGCAGAGAGAGAGAGAAAGAGCGCAGACAGAGAGAGAGCGCAGAGAGAGAGAGAGAGCACAGAGAGAGAGAAAGAAAGAGCGCAGAGAGAGAGAAAGAAAGAGCGCAGAGAGAGAAAAAGCGCAGAGAAAGAAAGAGCGCAGAGAGAGAGAGAAAGAAAGAGCGCAGAGAGAGAGAGAAAGAAAGAGCGCAGAGAGAGAGAGAAAGAGCTCAGAGAGAGAAAGAAAGAGCGCAGAGAGAGAGAAAGAAAGAGCGCAGAGAGAGAAAGAAAGAGCGCAAAGAGAGAGAGTGCAGAGAAAGAAAGAGCGCAGAGAGAGAAAGAAAGAAAGAGCGCAGAGAGAGAAAGAAAGAGCGCAGAGAGAGAGAAAGAGCGCAGAGAGAGAGAGCGCAGAGAGAGAAAGAAAGAAAGAGCGCAGAGAGAGAAAGAAAGAGCGCAGAGAGAGAGAAAGAAAGAGTGCAGAGAGAGAAAGAAAGAGCGCAGAGAGAGAGAGCGCAGAGAGAGAGTGCGCAGAGAGAGAGAGCGCAGAGAGAGAGAGCGCAGAGAGAGAGAGCGCAGAGAGAGAGAGCGCAGAGAGAGAGAGTGCAGAGAGAGAGAGAGCGCAGAGAGAGAGCAAGAAAGAGCGCAGAGAGAGAGAAAGAGCGCAGAGAAAGAAAGAGCGCAGAGATAGAGAGGAAGAAAGAGTGCAGAGAGAGAGAGAGCGCAGAGAGAGAGAAAGAAAGAGTGCAGAGAGAGAGAAAGAAAGAGCGCAGAGAGAGAAAGAAAGAGCGCAGAGAGAGAGAGCGCAGAGAGAGAGTGCGCAGAGAGAGAGAGCGCAGAGAGAGAGAGCGCAGAGAGAGAGAGCGCAGAGAGAGAGAGCGCAGAGAGAGAGAGAGCAAGAAAGAGCGCAGAGAGAGAGAGAAAGAGCGCAGAGAAAGAACGAGCGCAGAGATAGAGAGGAAGAAAGAGTGCAGAGAGAGAGAAAGAAAGAAAGAGCGCAGAGAGAGAAAGAAAAAGCGCAGAGAGAGAGAGAGCGCAGAGATAGAGAGAGCGCAGAGATAGAGAGAGTGCAGAGAGAAAGAAAGAGCGCAGAGAGAGAGAAAGAGCGCAGAGAGAGAAAGAAAGAGCACAGAGAGAAAGAAAGAGCGCAGAGAGAAAGAAAGAGCGCAGAGAGAGAGAAAGAAAGAGCGCAGAGAGAGAAAGAAAGAGCGCAGAGAGAGAAAGAAAGAGCGCAGAGAGAGAGAGAATGAGCGCAGAGAGAGAGAATGAGCGCAGAGAGAGAGAGAAAGAACGCAGCGAGAGAAAGAGAAAGAGCACAGAGAGAGAGAAAGAAAGAGCGCAGAGAGAGAAAGAAAGAGCGCAGAGAGAGAAAGAAAGAAAGAGCGCAGAGAGAGAGAGAGAGAGAGCGCAGAGAGAGAGGAACAAAGAGCGCAGAGAGAGAGAGAAAGAGCGCAGAGAGAGAGAGAGAGAAAGAGAGCGCAGAGAGAAAGAGAGCACAGACAGAGAGAGAGCGCAGAGAGAGAGAGAGCGCAGAGAGAGAGAAAGAAAGAGCGCAGAGAGAGAAAGAAAGAGCTCAGAGAGAGAAAGAAAGAGCGCAGAGAGAGAGAAAGAAAGAGCGCAGAGAGAGAAAGAAAGAGCGCAGAGAGAGAGAGTGCAGAGAAAGAAAGAGCGCAGAGAGAGAAAGAAAGAAAGAGCGCAGAGAGAGAAAGAAAGAGCGCAGAGAGAGAGAAAGAGCGCAGAGAGAGAGAGCGCAGAGAGAGAGAGAAAGAGCGCAGAGAGAGAGAGAAAGAGAGCGCAGAGAGAAAGAGAGCGCAGACAGAGAGAGAGCGCAGAGAGAGAAAGAGCGCAGAGAGAGAGAAAGAAAGAGCGCAGAGAGAGAAAGAAAGAGCTCAGAGAGAGAAAGAAAGAGCGCAGAGAGAGAGAGAAAGAAAGAGCGCAGAGAGAGAAAGAAAGAGCGCAGAGAGAGAGAGCGCAGAGAAAGAAAGAGCGCAGAGAGAGAAAGAAAGAAAGAGCGCAGAGAGAGAAAGAAAGAGCACAGAGAGAAAGAAAGAGCGCAGAGAGAGAGAAAGAAAGAGCGCAGAGAGAGAAAGAAAGAGCGCAGAGAGAGAGATAGAGCGCAGAGGGAGAGAGTGCAGAGAGAAAGAAAGAGCGCAGAGAGAGAGAGAGAGCGCAGAGAGAGAGAGAAAGAAAGAGCGCAGAGAGAAAGAAAGTGCGCAGAGAGAGAAAGAAAGAGCGCAGAGAGAGAAAGAAAGAGCGCAGAGAGAGAAAGAAAGAGCGCAGAGAGAGAAAGAAAGAGCGCAGAGAGAGAGAGAAAGAAAGTGCGCAGAGAGAAAGAAAGAGCGCAGAGAGAGAAAGAAAGAGCGCAGAGAGAGAAAGAAAGAGCGCAGAGAGAGAAAGAAAGAGCGCAGAGAGAGAGAGAGAGAGAGCGCAGAGAAAGAAAGAGCGCAGAGAGAGAAAGAAAGAAAGAGCGCAGAGAGAGAAAGAAAGAGCGCAGAGAGAAAGAGCGCAGAGAGAGAGAGAGCGCAGAGAGAGAGGAACAAAGAGCGCAGAGAGAGAGAGAAAGAGCGCAGAGAGTAAGAGAGCACAGACAGAGAGAGAGCGCAGAGAGAGAAAGAAAGAGCGCAGAGAGAGAGAGAGCACAGAGAAAGAGGAACAAAGAGCGCAAAGAGAGAGAGAAAAAGAGCGCAGAGAGAGAGAGAAAGAGCGCAGAGAGAGAGAGAAAGAGCGCAGACAGAGAGAGAGCGCAGAGAGAGAGAGAGCGCAGAGAGAGCGAAAGAAAGAGCGCAGAGAGAGAGAAAGAGCGCTAGAGAAAGAAAAAGCACAGAGAGAGAGAGGAAGAAAGAGCGCAGAGAGAGAAAAAAAAGAAAGAGCGCAGAGAGAGAAAGAAAGAGCGCAGAGAGAAAGAAAGAGCGCAGAGAGAGAGAAAGAGCGCAGAGAGAGAGAGAGCGCAGAGAGAGAGAAAGAAAGAGCACAGAGAGAGAGAAAGAAAGAGCGCAGAGAGAGAAAGAAAGAGCGCAGAGAGAGAGAGCGCAGAGAGAGAGTGCGCAGAGAGAGTGCGCAGAGAGAGAGTGCGCAGAGAGAGAGAGCGCAGAGAGAGAGAGCGCAGAGAGAGAGAGCGCAGAGAGAGAGAGCGCAGAGAGAGAGAGAGCAAGAAAGAGCGCAGAGAGAGAGAAAGAGCGCAGAGAAAGAAAGAGCGCAGAGATAGAGAGGAAGAAAGAGTGCAGAGAGAGAAAGAAAGAAAGAGCGCAGAGAGAGAAAGAAAAAGCGCAGAGAGAGAGAGAGCGCAGAGATAGAGAGAGTGCAGAGAGAGAGAGCGCAGAGAGAAAGAAAGAGCGCAGAGAGAGAGAAAGAGCGCAGAGAGAGAAAGAAAGAGCGCAGAGAGAGAGAAAGAAAGAGCGCAGAGAGAGAGAAAGAAAGAGCGCAGAGAGAGAAAGAAAGAGCGCAGAGAGAGAGAGAAAGAGCGCAGAGAGAGAGAGAATGAGCGCAGAGAGAGAGAGAATGAGCGCAGAGAGAGAGAGAAAGAGCGCAGCGAGAGAAAGAGAAAGAGCACAGAGAGAGAGAAAGAAAGAGCGCAGAGAGAGAAAGAAAGAGCGCAGAGAGAGAAAGAAAGAAAGAGCGCAGAGAGAGAGAGCGCAGAGAGAGGAACAAAGAGCGCAGAGAGAGAGAGAAAGAGCGCAGAGAGAGAGAGAAAGAGCGCAGAGAGAGAGATAGAGCGCAGAGGGAGAGAGCGCAGAGAGAAAGAAAGAGCGCAGAGAGAGAGAGAGAGAGAGCGCAGAGAGAGAGAAAGCGCAGAGAAAGAAAGAGCGCAGAGAGAGAGAAAGAAAGAGCGCAGAGAGAGAGAAAGAAAGAGCGCAGAGAGAGAAAGAAAGAGCGCAGAGAGAGAGAGAATGAGCGCAGAGAGAGAGAGAATGAGCGCAGAGAGAGAGAAAGAAAGAGCGCAGAGAGAGAAAGAAAGAGCGCAGAGAGAGAAAGAAAGAGCGCAGAGAGAGAGAGCGCAGAGAGAGGAACAAAGAGCGCAGAGAGAGAGAGAAAGAGCGCAGAGAGAGAGAAAGAGAGCGCAGAGAGAAAGAAAGAGCGCAGAGAGAGAGAAAGAGCGCAGAGAGAGAAAGAAAGAGCGCAGAGAGAGAGAGCGCAGAGAGAGAGGAACAAAGAGCGCAGAGAGAAAGAGAGCGCAGACAGAGAGAGAGTGCAGAGAGAGAAAGAAAGAAAGAGCGCAGAGAGAGAGAGAGAGAGCACAGAGAGAGAGGAACAAAGAGCGCAGAGAGAGAGAGAAAGAGCGCAGAGAGAGAGAGAAAGAGCGCAGACAGAGAGAGAGCGCAGAGAGAGAGAGAGAGCACAGAGAGAGAGAAAGAAAGAGCGCAGAGAGAGAGAAAGAAAGAGCGCAGAGAGAGAAAAAGCGCAGAGAAAGAAAGAGCGCAGAGAGAGAGAGAAAGAAAGAGCGCAGAGAGAGAGAGAAAGAAAGAGCGCAGAGAGAGAGAGAAAGAGCTCAGAGAGAGAAAGAAAGAGCGCAGAGAGAGAGAAAGAAAGAGCGCAGAGAGAGAAAGAAAGAGCGCAAAGAGAGAGAGTGCAGAGAAAGAAAGAGCGCAGAGAGAGAAAGAAAGAAAGAGCGCAGAGAGAGAAAGAAAGAGCGCAGAGAGAGAGAAAGAGCGCAGAGAGAGAGAGCGCAGAGAGAGAAAGAAAGAAAGAGCGCAGAGAGAGAAAGAAAGAGCGCAGAGAGAGAGAAAGAAAGAGTGCAGAGAGAGAAAGAAAGAGCGCAGAGAGAGAGAGCGCAGAGAGAGAGTGCGCAGAGAGAGAGAGCGCAGAGAGAGAGAGCGCAGAGAGAGAGAGCGCAGAGAGAGAGAGCGCAGAGAGAGAGAGTGCAGAGAGAGAGAGAGCGCAGAGAGAGAGCAAGAAAGAGCGCAGAGAGAGAGAAAGAGCGCAGAGAAAGAAAGAGCGCAGAGATAGAGAGGAAGAAAGAGTGCAGAGAGAGAGAGAGCGCAGAGAGAGAGAAAGAAAGAGTGCAGAGAGAGAGAAAGAAAGAGCGCAGAGAGAGAAAGAAAGAGCGCAGAGAGAGAGAGCGCAGAGAGAGAGTGCGCAGAGAGAGAGAGCGCAGAGAGAGAGAGCGCAGAGAGAGAGAGCGCAGAGAGAGAGAGCGCAGAGAGAGAGAGAGCAAGAAAGAGCGCAGAGAGAGAGAGAAAGAGCGCAGAGAAAGAACGAGCGCAGAGATAGAGAGGAAGAAAGAGTGCAGAGAGAGAGAAAGAAAGAAAGAGCGCAGAGAGAGAAAGAAAAAGCGCAGAGAGAGAGAGAGCGCAGAGATAGAGAGAGCGCAGAGATAGAGAGAGTGCAGAGAGAAAGAAAGAGCGCAGAGAGAGAGAAAGAGCGCAGAGAGAGAAAGAAAGAGCACAGAGAGAAAGAAAGAGCGCAGAGAGAAAGAAAGAGCGCAGAGAGAGAGAAAGAAAGAGCGCAGAGAGAGAAAGAAAGAGCGCAGAGAGAGAAAGAAAGAGCGCAGAGAGAGAGAGAATGAGCGCAGAGAGAGAGAATGAGCGCAGAGAGAGAGAGAAAGAACGCAGCGAGAGAAAGAGAAAGAGCACAGAGAGAGAGAAAGAAAGAGCGCAGAGAGAGAAAGAAAGAGCGCAGAGAGAGAAAGAAAGAAAGAGCGCAGAGAGAGAGAGAGAGAGAGCGCAGAGAGAGAGGAACAAAGAGCGCAGAGAGAGAGAGAAAGAGCGCAGAGAGAGAGAGAGAGAAAGAGAGCGCAGAGAGAAAGAGAGCACAGACAGAGAGAGAGCGCAGAGAGAGAGAGAGCGCAGAGAGAGAGAAAGAAAGAGCTCAGAGAGAGAGAGAAAGAGCGCAGAGAGAGAGAGAGAGAAAGAGAGAGAGAGAGAAAGAGAGCACAGACAGAGAGAGAGCGCAGAGAGAGAGAGTGCGCAGAGAGAGAGAGCGCAGAGAGAGAGAGCGCAGAGAGAGAGAGCGCAGAGAGAGAGAGCGCAGAGAGAGAGAGAGCAAGAAAGAGCGCAGAGAGAGAGAGAAAGAGCGCAGAGAAAGAACGAGCGCAGAGATAGAGAGGAAGAAAGAGTGCAGAGAGAGAGAAAGAAAGAAAGAGCGCAGAGAGAGAAAGAAAAAGCGCAGAGAGAGAGAGAGCGCAGAGATAGAGAGAGCGCAGAGATAGAGAGAGTGCAGAGAGAAAGAAAGAGCGCAGAGAGAGAGAAAGAGCGCAGAGAGAGAAAGAAAGAGCACAGAGAGAAAGAAAGAGCGCAGAGAGAAAGAAAGAGCGCAGAGAGAGAGAAAGAAAGAGCGCAGAGAGAGAAAGAAAGAGCGCAGAGAGAGAAAGAAAGAGCGCAGAGAGAGAGAGAATGAGCGCAGAGAGAGAGAATGAGCGCAGAGAGAGAGAGAAAGAACGCAGCGAGAGAAAGAGAAAGAGCACAGAGAGAGAGAAAGAAAGAGCGCAGAGAGAGAAAGAAAGAGCGCAGAGAGAGAAAGAAAGAAAGAGCGCAGAGAGAGAGAGAGAGAGAGCGCAGAGAGAGAGGAACAAAGAGCGCAGAGAGAGAGAGAAAGAGCGCAGAGAGAGAGAGAGAGAGAAAGAGAGCGCAGAGAGAAAGAGAGCACAGACAGAGAGAGAGCGCAGAGAGAGAGAGAGCGCAGAGAGAGAGAAAGAAAGAGCGCAGAGAGAGAAAGAAAGAGCTCAGAGAGAGAAAGAAAGAGCGCAGAGAGAGAGAAAGAAAGAGCGCAGAGAGAGAAAGAAAGAGCGCAGAGAGAGAGAGTGCAGAGAAAGAAAGAGCGCAGAGAGAGAAAGAAAGAAAGAGCGCAGAGAGAGAAAGAAAGAGCGCAGAGAGAGAGAAAGAGCGCAGAGAGAGAGAGCGCAGAGAGAGAGAGAAAGAGCGCAGAGAGAGAGAGAAAGAGAGCGCAGAGAGAAAGAGAGCGCAGACAGAGAGAGAGCGCAGAGAGAGAAAGAGCGCAGAGAGAGAGAAAGAAAGAGCGCAGAGAGAGAAAGAAAGAGCTCAGAGAGAGAAAGAAAGAGCGCAGAGAGAGAGAGAAAGAAAGAGCGCAGAGAGAGAAAGAAAGAGCGCAGAGAGAGAGAGCGCAGAGAAAGAAAGAGCGCAGAGAGAGAAAGAAAGAAAGAGCGCAGAGAGAGAAAGAAAGAGCACAGAGAGAAAGAAAGAGCGCAGAGAGAGAGAAAGAAAGAGCGCAGAGAGAGAAAGAAAGAGCGCAGAGAGAGAGATAGAGCGCAGAGGGAGAGAGTGCAGAGAGAAAGAAAGAGCGCAGAGAGAGAGAGAGAGAGCGCAGAGAGAGAGAGAAAGAAAGAGCGCAGAGAGAAAGAAAGTGCGCAGAGAGAGAAAGAAAGAGCGCAGAGAGAGAAAGAAAGAGCGCAGAGAGAGAAAGAAAGAGCGCAGAGAGAGAAAGAAAGAGCGCAGAGAGAGAGAGAAAGAAAGTGCGCAGAGAGAAAGAAAGAGCGCAGAGAGAGAAAGAAAGAGCGCAGAGAGAGAAAGAAAGAGCGCAGAGAGAGAAAGAAAGAGCGCAGAGAGAGAGAGAGAGAGAGCGCAGAGAAAGAAAGAGCGCAGAGAGAGAAAGAAAGAAAGAGCGCAGAGAGAGAAAGAAAGAGCGCAGAGAGAAAGAGCGCAGAGAGAGAGAGAGCGCAGAGAGAGTGAGAGCGCAGAGAGAGAGAAAGAAAGAGCGCAGAGAGAGAAAGAAAGAGAGAGAGATAGAGCGCAGAGGGAGAGAGCGCAGAGAGAAAGAAAGAGCGCAGAGAGAGAGAGAGAGAGAGAGAGAGAGAGCGCAGAGAGAGAGAAAGAAAGAGCGCAGAGAGAAAGAAAGAGCGCAGAGAGAAAGAAAGAGCGCAGAGAGAGAAAGAAAGAGCGCAGAGAGAGTGAGAGCGCAGAGAGAGAGAGAGCGGAGAGAGAGAGAGAGAGAGAGCGCAGAGAGAAAGAAAGAGCGCAGAGAGAGAGAGAGCGCAGAGAGAGAGAAAGAAAGAGTGCAGAGAGAGAAAGAAAGAGCGCAGAGAAAAAGAGAGCGCAGACAGAGAGAGAGCGCAGAGAGAGAGAGAGCGCAGAGAGAGAGGAACAAAGAGCGCAGAGAGAGAGAGAAAGAGCGCAGAGAGTAAGAGAGCACAGACAGAGAGAGAGCGCAGAGAGAGAAAGAAAGAAAGAGCGCAGAGAGAGAGAGAGCACAGAGAAAGAGGAACAAAGAGCGCAAAGAGAGAGAGAGAAAGAGCGCAGAGAGAGAGAGAAAGAGCGCAGACAGAGAGAGAGCGCAGAGAGAGAGAGAGCGCAGAGAGAGCGAAAGAAAGAGCGCAGAGAGAGAGAAAGAGCGCTAGAGAAAGAAAAAGCACAGAGAGAGAGAGGAAGAAAGAGCGCAGAGAGAGAAAAAAAAGAAAGAGCGCAGAGAGAGAAAGAAAGAGCGCAGAGAGAAAGAAAGAGCGCAGAGAGAGAGAAAGAGCGCAGAGAGAGAGAGAGCGCAGAGAGAGAGAAAGAAAGAGCACAGAGAGAGAGAAAGAAAGAGCGCAGAGAGAGAAAGAAAGAGCGCAGAGAGAGAGAGCGCAGAGAGAGAGTGCGCAGAGAGAGTGCGCAGAGAGAGAGTGCGCAGAGAGAGAGAGCGCAGAGAGAGAGAGCGCAGAGAGAGAGAGCGCAGAGAGAGAGAGAGCAAGAAAGAGCGCAGAGAGAGAGAAAGAGCGCAGAGAAAGAAAGAGCGCAGAGATAGAGAGGAAGAAAGAGTGCAGAGAGAGAAAGAAAGAAAGAGCGCAGAGAGAGAAAGAAAAAGCGCAGAGAGAGAGAGAGCGCAGAGATAGAGAGAGTGCAGAGAGAGAGAGCGCAGAGAGAAAGAAAGAGCGCAGAGAGAGAGAAAGAGCGCAGAGAGAGAAAGAAAGAGCGCAGAGAGAGAGAAAGAAAGAGCGCAGAGAGAGAGAAAGAAAGAGCGCAGAGAGAGAAAGAAAGAGCGCAGAGAGAGAGAGAAAGAGCGCAGAGAGAGAGAGAATGAGCGCAGAGAGAGAGAGAATGAGCGCAGAGAGAGAGAGAAAGAGCGCAGCGAGAGAAAGAGAAAGAGCACAGAGAGAGAGAAAGAAAGAGCGCAGAGAGAGAAAGAAAGAGCGCAGAGAGAGAAAGAAAGAAAGAGCGCAGAGAGAGAGAGCGCAGAGAGAGGAACAAAGAGCGCAGAGAGAGAGAGAAAGAGCGCAGAGAGAGAGAGAAAGAGCGCAGAGAGAGAGATAGAGCGCAGAGGGAGAGAGCGCAGAGAGAAAGAAAGAGCGCAGAGAGAGAGAGAGAGAGAGCGCAGAGAGAGAGAAAGAAAGAGCGCAGAGAGAAAGAAAGAGCGCAGAGAGAAAGAAAGAGCGCAGAGAGAGAAAGAAAGAGCGCAGAGAGAGAAAGAAAGAGCGCAGAGAGAGTGAGAGCGCAGAGAGAGAGAGAGCGCAGAGAGAGAGAGAGCGCAGAGAGAAAGAAAGAGCGCAGAGAGAGAGAGAGCGCAGAGAGAGAGAAAGAAAGAGTGCAGAGAGAGAAAGAAAGAGCGCAGAGAAAAAGAGAGCGCAGACAGAGAGAGAGCGCAGAGAGAGAGAGAGCGCAGAGAGAGGAACAAAGAGCGCAGAGAGAGAGAGAAAGAGCGCAGAGAGAAAGAGAGCACAGAGAGAGAGCGCAGAGAGAGAAAGAAAGAAAGAGCGCAGAGAGAGAGAGAGCACAGAGAAAGAGGAACAAAGAGCGCAAAGAGAGAGAGAGAAAGAGCGCAGAGAGAGAGAGAAAGAGCGCAGAAAGAGAGAGAGCGCAGAGAGAGAGAGAGCGCAGAGAGAGCGAAAGAAAGAGCGCAGAGAGAGAGAAAGAGCGCTAGAGAAAGAAAAAGCACAGAGAGAGAGGAAGAAAGAGCGCAGAGAGAGAAAAAAAGAAAGAGCGCAGAGAGAGAAAGAAAGAGCGCAGAAAGAGAAAGAAAGAGCGCAGAGAGAGAAAGAAAGAGCGCAGAGAGAAAGAAAGAGCGCAGAGAGAGAGAAAGAGCGCAGAGAGAGAGAGCGCAGAGAGAGAGAGCGCAGAGAGAGAGAGCGCAGAGAGAGAGAGCGCAGAGAGAGAGAGAGCAAGAAAGAGCGCAGAGAGAGAAAGAGCGCAGAGAAAGAAAGAGCGCAGAGATAGAGAGGAAGAAAGAGTGCAGAGAGAGAAAGAAAGAAAGAGCGCAGAGAGAGAAAGAAAAAGCGCAGAGAGAGAGAGAGCGCAGAGATAGAGAGAGTGCAGAGAGAGAGAGCGCAGAGAGAAAGAAAGAGCGCAGAGAGAGAGAAAGAGCGCAGAGAGAGAAAGAAAGAGCACAGAGAGAAAGAAAGAGCGCAGAGAGAGAGAAAGAAAGAGCGCAGAGAGAGAGAAAGAAAGAGCGCAGAGAGAGAAAGAAAGAGCGCAGAGAGAGAGAGAATGAGCGCAGAGAGAGAGAGAATGAGCGCAGAGAGAGAGAAAGAAAGAGCGCAGAGAGAGATAGAAAGAGCGCAGAGAGAGAAAGAAAGAGCGCAGAGAGAGAGAGCGCAGAGAGAGGAACAAAGAGCGCAGAGAGAGAGAGAAAGAGCGCAGAGAGAGAGAAAGAGAGCGCAGAGAGAAAGAAAGAGCGCAGAGAGAGAGAAAGAGCGCAGAGAGAGAAAGAAAGAGCGCAGAGAGAGAGCGCAGAGAAAGAGGAACAAAGAGCGCAGAGAGAAAGAGAGCGCAGACAGAGAGAGAGTGCAGAGAGAGAAAGAAAGAAAGAGCACAGAGAGAGAGAGAGAGAGCACAGAGAGAGAGGAACAAAGAGCGCAGAGAGAGAGAGAAAGAGCGCAGAGAGAGAGAGAAAGAGCGCAGACAGAGAGAGAGCGCAGAGAGAGAGAGAGCACAGAGAGAGAGAAAGAAAGAGCGCAGAGAGAGAGAAAGAAAGAGCGCAGAGAGAGAAAAAGCGCAGAGAAAGAAAGAGCGCAGAGAGAGAGAGAAAGAAAGAGCGCAGAGAGAGAGAAAGAAAGAGCGCAGAGAGAGAGAGAAAGAAAGAGTGCAAAGAGAGAGAAAGAGCGCAGAGAGAGAGAAAGAACGCAGAGAGAGAGAGAGCACAGAGAGAGAGAGAGAAAGAGCGCAGAGAGAGAGAAAGAGCGCAGAGAGAGAAAGAAAGAGTGCAGAGAGAGAAAGAAAGAGTGCAGAGAGAAAGAAAGAAAGAGCGCAGAGAGAAAGAAAGAAAGAGCGCAGAGAGAGTGAGAGCGCAGAGAGAGAGAGAGCGCAGAGAGAAAGAAAGAGCGCAGAGAGAGAGAGAGCGCAGAGAGAGAGAAAGAAAGAGTGCAGAGAGAGAAAGAAAGAGCGCAGAGAAAAAGAGAGCGCAGACAGAGAGAGAGCGCAGAGAGAGAGAGAGCGCAGAGAGAGAGGAACAAAGAGCGCAGAGAGAGAGAGAAAGAGCGCAGAGAGAAAGAGAGCACAGAGAGAGAGCGCAGAGAGAGAAAGAAAGAAAGAGCGCAGAGAGAGAGAGCACAGAGAAAGAGGAACAAAGAGCGCAAAGAGAGAGAGAGAAAGAGCCCAGAGAGAGAGAGAAAGAGCGCAGAAAGAGAGAGAGCGCAGAGAGAGAGAGAGCGCAGAGAGAGCGAAAGAAAGAGCGCAGAGAGAGAGAAAGAGCGCTAGAGAAAGAAAAAGCACAGAGAGAGAGGAAGAAAGAGCGCAGAGAGAGAAAAAAAGAAAGAGCGCAGAGAGAGAAAGAAAGAGCGCAGAGAGAGAGAAAGAGCGCAGAGAGAGAGAGCGCAGAGAGAGAGAGCGCAGAGAGAGAGAGCGCAGAGAGAGAGAGAGCAAGAAAGAGCGCAGAGAGAGAGAAAGAGCGCAGAGAAAGAAAGAGCGCAGAGATAGAGAGGAAGAAAGAGTGCAGAGAGAGAAAGAAAGAAAGAGCGCAGAGAGAGAAAGAAAAAGCGCAGAGAGAGAGAGAGCGCAGAGATAGAGAGAGTGCAGAGAGAGAGAGCGCAGAGAGAAAGAAAGAGCGCAGAGAGAGAGAAAGAGCGCAGAGAGAGAAAGAAAGAGCACAGAGAGAAAGAAAGAGCGCAGAGAGAGAGAAAGAAAGAGCGCAGAGAGAGAGAAAGAAAGAGCGCAGAGAGAGAAAGAAAGAGCGCAGAGAGAGAGAGAATGAGCGCAGAGAGAGAGAGAATGAGCGCAGAGAGAGAGAAAGAAAGAGCGCAGAGAGAGAAAGAAAGAGCGCAGAGAGAGAAAGAAAGAGCGCAGAGAGAGAGAGCGCAGAGAGAGGAACAAAGAGCGCAGAGAGAGAGAGAAAGAGCGCAGAGAGAGAGAAAGAGAGCGCAGAGAGAAAGAAAGAGCGCAGAGAGAGAGAAAGAGCGCAGAGAGAGAAAGAAAGAGCGCAGAGAGAGAGAGCGCAGAGAGAGAGGAACAAAGAGCGCAGAGAGAAAGAGAGCGCAGACAGAGAGAGAGTGCAGAGAGAGAAAGAAAGAAAGAGCGCAGAGAGAGAGCACAGAGAGAGAGGAACAAAGAGCGCAGAGAGAGAGAGAAAGAGCGCAGAGAGAGAGAGAAAGAGCGCAGACAGAGAGAGAGCGCAGAGAGAGAGAGAGAGAGCACAGAGAGAGAGAAAGAAAGAGCGCAGAGAGAGAGAAAGAAAGAGCGCAGAGAGAGAAAAAGCGCAGAGAAAGAAAGAGCGCAGAGAGAGAGAGAAAGAAAGAGCGCAGAGAGAGAGAGAAAGAAAGAGCGCAGAGAGAGAGAGAAAGAAAGAGTGCAAAGAGAGAGAAAGAGCGCAGAGAGAGAGAAAGAACGCAGAGAGAGAGAGAGAGCACAGAGAGAGAGAGAGAAAGAGCGCAGAGAGAGAGAAAGAGCGCAGAGAGAGAAAGAAAGAGTGCAGAGAGAGAAAGAAAGAGTGCAGAGAGAAAGAAAGAAAGAGCGCAGAGAGAAAGAAAGAAAGAGCGCAGAGAGAAAGAAAGAAAGAGCGCAGAGAGAAATAAAGAAAGAGCGCAGAGAGAGAGAGAGAAAGAGCGCAGAGAGAAAGAAAGAAAGAGCGCAGAGAGAGAAAGAGAAAGAAAGAACGCAGAGAGAAAGTGAAAGAGCGCAGGGAGAGAGAAAGAGCGCAGAGAGAGAAAGAGAGCAGAGAGAGAAAGAGCGCAGAGAGAAAGAAAGAGCGCAGAGAGAGAGAGAGAAAGAAAGAGCGCAGAGAGAAAGAAAGAGCGCAGAGAAAGAAAGAGCGCAGAGAGAGAAAGAAAGAGCGCAGTGAGAGAAAGAGAAAGAAAGAGGGCAGAGAGAGAAAGAGAAAGAAAGAGGGCAGAGAGAAAGAGAAAGAGCGCAGGGAGAGAGAGAGCGCAGAGAGAGAAATAAAGAGCGCAGAGAGAGAAAGAAAGAGCGCAGAGAGAAAGAAAGAGCGCAGAGAAAGAAAGAGCGCAGAGAGAGAGAAAGAAAGAGTGCAGAGAGAGAAAAAGCGCAGAGAAAGAAAGAGCGCAGAGAGAGAGAGAAAGAAAGAGCGCAGAGAGAGAAAGAAAGAGCGCAGAGAGAGAGAAAGAGCGCAGAGAGAGAGAGAAAGAGTGCAGAGAGAGAGAGAGAGAGCGCAGAGAGAGAAAGAAACAGCGCAGAGAGAGAGAAAGAGCGCAGAGAGAGAGAGAGAAAGAAAGAGCGCAGAGAGAGAGAGAGAGAGAGCGCAGAGAGAGAGAGAGCGCAGAGAGAGAGAAAGAGCGCAGAGAGAGAAAGAAAGAGCGCAGAGAGAAAGAAAGAGCGCAGAGAGAGAGAAAGAAAGAGCGCAGAGAGAGACAGAGAGCGCAGAGAGAGAGAGAGAAAGCGCAGAGAGAGAAAGAAAGAGCGCAGAGAGAGAAATAAAGAGCGCAGAGAGAGAAAGAAAGAGCGCAGAGAGAAAGAAAGAGCGCAGAGAGAAAGAAAGAGCGCAGAGAGAGAGAAAGAAAGAGTGCAGAGAGAGAAAAAGCGCAGAGAAAGAAAGAGCGCAGAGAGAGAAAGAAAGAGCGCAGAGAGAGAGAAAGAGCGCAGAGAGAGAGAAAGAGTGCAGAGAGAGAGAGAGCGCAGAGAGAGAAAGAAAGAGCGCAGAGAGAGAGAAAGAAAGAGCGCAGAGAGAGAGAGAAAGAAAGAGCGCAGAGAGAGAGAGAGAGAGCGCAGAGAGAGAGAGAAAGAGCGCAGAGAGAGAGAGAAAGAGCGCAGAGAGAGAGAAAGAGCGCAGAGAGAGAAAGAAAGAGCGCAGAGAGAGAAAGAAAGAGCGCAGAGAGAGAAAGAAAGAGCGCAGAGAGAGAAAGAAAGAGCGCAGAGAGAGAAAGAAAGAGCGCAGAGAGAAAGAAAGAGCGCAGAGAAAGAAAGAGCGCAGAGAGAGAGAAAGAAAGAGTGCAGAGAGAGAAAAAGCGCAGAGAAAGAAAGATCGCAGAGAGAGAAAGAAAGAGCGCAGAGAGAGAGAAAGAGCGCAGAGAGAGAGAGAAAGAGTGCAGAGAGAGAGAGAGAGCGCAGAGAGAGAAAGAAAGAGCGCAGAGAGAGAGAGAAAGAAAGAGCGCAGAGAGAGAGAGAAAGAAAGAGCGCAGAGAGAGAGAGAGCGCAGAGAGAGAGCGCAGAGAGAGAGAGAAAGAGCGCAGAGAGAGAGAAAGAGCGCAGAGAGAGAAAGAAAGAGCGCAGAGAGAGAAAGAAAGAGCGCAGAGAGAGAGAAAGAAAGAGCGCAGAGAGAGAGAGAGAGAGAGCGCAGAGAGAGAGAGAGAGAGCGCAGAGAGAGAGAGAAAGTGCAGAGAGAGAGAGAGAGAGTGCAGAGAGAGAAAGAAAGAGCGCAGAGAGAGAAAGAAAGAGCGCAGAGAAAGAAAGAGCGCAGAGAGAGAGAGACAGAAAGAAAGAGCGCAGAGAGAGAGAGCGCAGAGAGAAAGAAAGAGCACAGAGAGAGAGAAAGAAAGAGCACAGAGAGAGAGAGAGAGAGAGAGAGAAAGAAAGAGCGCAGAGAGAGAGAGAAAAAGAGCGCAGAGAGAGAAAGAAAGAGCGCAGAGAGAGAAAGAAAGAGCGCAGAGAGAAAGAAAGAGCGCAGAGAGAGAGAAAGAAAGAGCGCAGAGAGAGAGAAAGAAAGAGCGCAGAGAGAGAGAGAAAGAAAGAGCGCAGAGAGAGAGAGAGAGAGCGCAGAGAGAGAGAGAAAGAGCGCAGAGAGAGAGAGAAAGAGCGCAGAGAGAGAGAAAGAGCGCAGAGAGAGAGAAAGAAAGAGCGCAGAGAGAGAAAGAAAGAGCGCAGAGAGAGAAAGAAAGAGCGCAGAGAGAGAAATAAAGAGCGCAGAGAGAGAAAGAAAGAGCGCAGAGAGAAAGAAAGAGCGCAGAGAAAGAAAGAGCGCAGAGAGAGAGAAAGAAAGAGTGCAGAGAGAGAAAAAGCGCAGAGAAAGAAAGATCGCAGAGAGAGAAAGAAAGAGCGCAGAGAGAGAGAAAGAGCGCAGAGAGAGAGAGAAAGAGTGCAGAGAGAGAGAGAGCGCAGAGAGAGAAAGAAAGAGCGCAGAGAGAGAGAGAAAGAAAGAGCGCAGAGAGAGAGAGAAAGAAAGAGCGCAGAGAGAGCGAGAGAGAGAGCGCAGAGAGAGAGAGAGCGCAGAGAGAGAGAGAAAGAGCGCAGAGAGAGAGAAAGAGCGCAGAGAGAGAAAGAAAGAGCGCAGAGAGAGAAAGAAAGAGCGCAGAGAGAGAGAAAGAAAGAGCGCAGAGAGAGAGAGAGAGAGAGAGCGCAGAGAGAGAGAGAGAGAGCGCAGAGAGAGAGAGAAAGCGCAGAGAGAGAGAGAGAGAGTGCAGAGAGAGAAAGAAAGAGCGCAGAGAGAGAAAGAAAGAGCGCAGAGAAAGAAAGAGCGCAGAGAGAGAGAGAAAAAGCGCAGAGAGACAGAAAGAAAGAGCGCAGAGAGAGAGAGCGCAGAGAGAAAGAAAGAGCACAGAGAGAGAGAAAGAAAGAGCACAGAGAGAGAGAGAGAGAGAAAGAAAGAGCGCAGAGAGAGAGAGAAAAAGAGCGCAGAGAGAGAAAGAAAGAGCGCAGAGAGAAAGAAAGAGCGCAGAGAAAAAGAAAGAGCACAGAGAGAGAGAGAGAAAGAGCGCAGAGAGAGAGAGAAAGTGTGCAGAGAGAGAGAAAGAACGCAGAGAGAGAGAGAAAGAGCGCAGAGAGAAAGAAAGAGCGCAGAGAGAAAGACAGTGTCAGGGTTCTGCTCGCCACAAACCAGGGTCGGACCGCGAGGCTGAGGTGGGGTTGTAAAAGCACCGACCTGAGACCGCGCAGGCTGATCCGGATTGCGCAGTTCGTAGTCATATGTCGCAGGATCAGGATTGGAGAAGACAGCGTAGTCGTTGTACAAGCCAGGGTCAGAACAGGAGACGTCAGGATAAACATTGTCCATGCAAGAGTTCGGCAATAAGGAGATAGGAGAAACCCGCTTCAGCTTAGGAGCGCGGGGTTGGCCTTTGCGCGAGCGACGACCATGGCCCATGGTGCTGGTCACAGGAGATGGTAGGCAGACCAGAATAGCACACCGTCTTGCTGCACGGGTGCACCAGTGCTACAACGCAAAAGTCCTGAGCGGGCAAGGGAATCCACTGTTTCAGCGCAGGAACCAGGACACGGCCTCTCTATATTAGGGAAAGAGTAGGCCCCAGGAACCAGGAAGCTGTAGATACAGGGAAACCTCCGCTTCAGTGCAGGAATCCAGGAGACTGCAGAACGCAGGGACGAACCTCTACTTTAGTGCAGGAATCCAGGAGGCTGAAGGACGCAGGAACGAAACCTCTGCTTCAGCACAGGGGAACAGAAGCTGAAGGACGCAGGGAATACCTCCGTATCAGCATAAGGGAACAAGCGGCTTGAAGGGAGCTGAAGGATGCAGGACGTAACCTAGAATCAGCATTGGAGAACAAGCGGCTTGAAGGAAGCTGAAGGACGCAGGGCGGAACCTGGTATCAGCAAAGGAGAACAAGCGAGAGCTTGTGGCAAAACAGTTGACATCCAGTTAGGACTATGCTCGGCCAGGAGCATTATGGGCAAGCAATACTTAAAGGCCAGCGGGCCAATCCCCAGCGGGGGTGTGAAGGTCCTGCCCCTAATGAGTGAATGCAAGTATAGTTTGCAATGAAAGGCTGCACAGCTGCAGTAGATACCAGAGGGAGTGTGTATTGCTTTGAGTGAATCCAGGCTGCAGCAAACCTCAGGAAAGCTGTTCCAGAACTGCACCGGTCTGCAAGGTAAGGTAACCAGTAAACCGTGGAGCGGATTCCTTACAGACAGAAAGAGCGCAGAGAGAGAAAGAAAGAGCGCACAGAGAGAGAGCGCACAGAGAAAGAGAGAGCGCAATGAGAAAGAAAGTGCGCAATGAGAAAGAAAGAGCTCAGAGAGAGAAAGAAAGAAAGAGCGCAGAGAAAGAAAGAAAGAGCGCAGAGAGAAAGAAAGAGCGCAGAGAGAGAAAGAAAGAGCGCAGAGAGAGAGAATGAGCGCAGAGAGAGAGAAAGAGCGCAGCGAGAGAGAGAGAAAGAGCGCAGAGAGAGAGAAAGAAAGAGCGCAGAGAGAGAGAGAAAGAAAGAGCGCAGAGAGAGAAAGAAAAAGCGCTGAGAGAGAGAGAAAGAGCGCAGAGAGAGAGAAAGAGCGCAGAGAGAGAGAAAGAGCGCAGAGAGAAAGAGAGCACAGACAGAGAGAGAGCGCAGAGAGAGAGAGAGAGCGCAGAGAGAGAGAGAGAGCGCAGAGAGAGAGAGAGCGCAGAGAGAAAGAAAGAGCGCAGAGAGAAAGAAAGAGCGCAGAGAGAAAGAAAGAGCGCAGAGAGAAAGAAAGAGCGCAGAGAGAAAGAAAGAGCGCAGAGAGAGAGAGAAAGAGTGCAGAGAGAGAAATAAAGAGCGCAGAGAGAGAAAGAAAGAGCGCAGAGAAAGAAAGAGCGCAGAGAGAGAGAAAGAAAGAGCGCAGAGAGAGAAAGAAAGAGTGCAGAGAGAGAAAGAAAGAGCGCAGAGAGAAAGAAAGAGCACAGAGAGAGAGAAAGAAAGAGCGCAGAGAGAAAGAAAGAGCGCAGAGAGAAAGAAAGAGCGCAGAGAGAGAGAGAAAGAGCGCAGAGAGAGAAATAAAGAGTGCAGAGAGAGAAAGAAAGAGCGCAGAGAGAAAGAAAGAGCACAGAGAGAGAGAAAGAAAGAGCGCAGAGAGAAAGAAAGAGCGCAGAGAGAAAGAAAGAGCGCAGAGAGAGAGAGAAAGAGCGCAGAGAGAGAAATAAAGAGCGCACAGAGAGAAAGAAAGAGCGCAGAGAAAGAAAGAGCGCAGAGAGAGAGAAAGAAAGAGCGCAGAGAGAGAAAGAAAGAGTGCAGAGAGAGAAAGAAAGAGCGCAAAGAGAGAAAAAAAAGAGCGCAGAGAGAAAGAAAGAAAGAGCGCAGAGAGAAAGAAAGAAAGAGCGCAGAGAGAGAGAGAGAGAGAGCGCAGAGAGAGAAAGAGAAAGAAAGAGCGCAGAGGGAGAAAGAGAAAGAAAGAGTGCAGAGAGAGAAAGAGCGCATAGAGAGAAAGAGCGCAGAGAGAGAAAGAGCGCAGAGAGAGAAAGAGCGCAGAGAGAAAGAAAGAGCGCAGAGACAGAGAAAGAGCGCAGAGACAGAGAAAGAGCGCAGAGACAGAGAAAGAGCGCAGAGACAGAGAAAGAGCGCAGAGAGAGAGAAAGAAAGAGCGCAGAGATAGAGAAAGAAAAAACGCAGAGAGAGACAAAGAGCGCAGAGAGAGAGAAAGAAAGAGCGCAGAGAGAGAAAGAAAGAGCGCAGAGAGAGAAAGAAAGAGCGCAGAGAGTGAGAGAGAAAGAGCGCAGAGAGAGAGAGAGAGAAAGAGCGCAAAGAGAGAGAGATAGAAAGAGCGCAGAGAGAAAGAAAGAGCGCAGAGAGAGAGAGAAAGAGCGCAGAGAGAGAAATAAAGAGCGCAGAGAGAGAAAGAAAGAGCGCAGAGAAAGAAAGATAGAGCGCAGAGAAAGAAAGAGCGCAGAGAGAGAGAAAGAAAGAGCGCAGAGAGAGAAAGAAAGAGCGCATAGAGAAAAAGAAGGAGCGCAGAGAGAGAAAAAAAGAGCGCAGAGAGAAAGAAAGAAAGAGCGCAGAGAGAAAGAAAGAAAGAGCGCAGAGAGAAAGAAAGAAAGAGCGCAGAGAGAGAGAGAGCGCAGAGAGAGAAAGAGAAAGAAAGAGCGCAGAGAGAGAAAGAGAAAGAAAGAGTGCAGAGAGAGAGAGAGAGAAAAAGAGCGCAGAGAGAGAGAGAAAGAGCGCAGAGAGAGAGAAAGAGCGCAGAGATAGAGAAAGAAAAAGCGCAGAGAGAGACAAAGAGCGCAGAGAGAGAGAAAGAAAGAGCGCAGAGAGAGAAAGAAAGAGCGCAGAGAGAGAAAGAAAGAGCGCAGAGAGAGAAAGAAAGAGCGCAGAGAGAGAAAGAAAGAGCGCAGAGAGAGAAAGAAAGAGCGCAGAGAGTGAGAGAGAAAGAGCACAGAGAGAAAGAAAGAGCGCAGAGAGAGAGAAAGTAAGAGTGCAGAGAGAAAGAAAGAGCGCAGAGAGAAAGAAAGAAAGAGCGCAGAGAGAGAAAAAGCGCAGAGAAAGAAAGAGTGCAGAGAGAGGAAGAAAGAGCACAGAGAGAAAGAAAGAGCGCAGAGAGAGAGAAAGTAAGAGTGCAGAGAGAAAGAAAGAGCGCAGAGAGAAAGAAAGAAAGAGCGCAGAGTGAAAGAAAAAGCGCAGAGAAAGAAAGAGCGCAGAGAGAGGAAGAAAGAGCGCAGAGAGAGAAAGAAAGAGTGCAGAGAGAGAAAGAAAGAGCGCAGAGAGAGAGAAAGAGCGCAGAGAGAGAGAAAGAGCGCAGAGAGAGAGAAAGAAAGAGAGCAGAGAGAGAAAGAAAAAGTGCAGAGAGAGAGAAAGAAAGAGCGCAAAGAGAGAGAAAGAGCGCAGAGAGAGAGAAAGAGCGCTGAGAGAGAGAAAGAAAGAGCACAGAGAGAGAGAAAGAGCGCAGAGAGAAACCCTGATACACACACACACACACACACACACACACACACACACTGATACACACACCCACACACCCACTGATACACACACCCACTGATACACACACCCACTGATACACACACCCACTGATACACACACACACACACACTGATACACACCCACTGATACACACACACACACACCCACTGATACACACACACACACACACTGATACACACCCACTGATACACACACACACCCCCCCCCCCCACTGATACACACACACACACACCCCCCCACTGATACACACACACACACACCCACTGATACACACACACACACACACACACACACACTGATACACACACACACACACTGATAGATACAAACACACACACACACTGATACACACACACACACACACCCACTGATACACACACACACACACACACACACACACACTGATACACACACACACACACTGATACACACACACACACACACAGATACACACACACACACACACACACACACACACACACACACACTGATACACACACACACACACACACAGATACACACACACACACACACACACACACAGATACACACACACACACACACACACACACAGATACACACACACACACACATACACACACACACACACACACACACACCCACCCCGCCAGCCCCTGCACCGCCCGCACAACGCGCAGCCACCACTGCCCGCCCCCGAGCCTATCTCCCATACCAAGTGGACGGGGGGGAAGTGAGCGCCGGGGGGCAAAGGCAGGCGCGCGCGCCGGGGGGCAAAGGCAGGCGCGCGCCGGGGGGCAAAGGCAGGCGCGCGCCGGGGGGGCAAAGGCAGGCGCGCGCGCTGGGGGGCAAGGGCAGGCGCGCGCGCCGGGGGGCAAGGGCAGGCGCACCACCGCTACCACCTCCTATTGCGCACCCCCCCTGGCTGGGACCCGGGACAGAAGGGGGACACTCACCGCACACAGGGAAGCCGGGAGCGGGAAGGCAGTCACGTGTGCACTTCACAAAGCGGAAGCCCCGCCCCCGGCTTCCTCTGACATGCCTGCGACCAATCCCCTGCGGGCCGGCCGGCATTCTAAGTCCCGCCCCCGGCATTCTCCATCACTCAGTCCCCCCGGCAGCATTCACATATAGAAAATACTTACCGGCCGCCGCCGCACCGCCGCAATACCGGGACCAGGGACAAAAACCGGGACAAAAACCGGTACAGACTTAAACCGGGACAGGCCACAAAAAAACGGGACTGTACCGGTAAAACCGGTACGAATGGTCACCCTACCCGTAAGAGATGTCTTCCTCTTTATTGGACTGGAAGGGCCACTCTTCAGTGGGGTAGGGTTCATTACAGGAACGCTGCATCTTGTCCTCCATTTTTAGGCTATCAGGTGTCATTTTCTTCCTGACCTCAGGAGGCGCTATTGCAGCTGTTGCCACTGTATTTGCTAGAACCCCCAATTGTGATAGTCCTACAGATGGGTATATTTTGCTTGTAGAGGTCATGGCTCTCACAGGCATCTCTGTAGATTTTTCTTTCTTGGGTAATTTTTTTTTTTTTCAATATCAGCAGTACTGTGCATGCATTTTCTCTTATCAGGTATACAAGATTGTGCAGTTGCTAGGTAAAAAAAAGTCTATTTGCTATACACCATTTATTTGCTAGGTGAAATCCCTCCGCTTCAGCAACAGAATTTGGTTTTCTGCCTGAGTTCAGTAATTTTCAGTCTCATCTTTGGGTATTATGGCATTCACACTTCACACTTTGGGTGTCTGTTTTGCTCCCAAGATAATAGGCATACTTTTTTACTTGCAGAAAAAAAACATTCTTTGCAGTGGACTCAACACTCAGCAATTGGCTTTGAAAAAACTTTTTCTTTATAGGGCAATTTTACACTCAGCATTTGTTTGCTAAAAATACCCTTGCTTCAGCACAGTCTTTGTATCAATTTTCACACTTTTCTGCATATACTCCATTCACAGCTGGTAGCCCTATGCGGTGTGGCAACCTTTATTTGCAAAATCAGTACCACTCGTGGGTCACCATCTGTTTTCACTGCTTCAGCGAAACTTTTGAAAACAAGATAAACCTATCCCTTTTTAAGGGCTGACTCACTTCTTGAACCCTGACTATGGCTAGAAGGCAAAATCCCTATTTCAATGACCGTATTACACTTTGTGATAGGTAATTAAAGGTTTACCTGCTTCAGCAGTCTCTTGGGATTGGGGAAAAGAGTCCATCTGTGGTTTTGTAAGTTTCAGTGCAGTGTAAATTTCAGTGGTGTGTGTCCCTTTAAATCTGATCTCTGCTGCATGAGGGTTTTTTTTTTCTCCAAGTTGTTTAGACTGTTTGTAGGCAAAAAAACATAACAAAAAATTTCACATAAAAACTCCGGTCCTTTTTAACTACAAAGACACCTCTTATCCCACTTCTGACACCATATGTGGACGGACGTTCACAGAGGTACACAATTAGGAGGCTTTATAACGTGAAATTATAATAGGCTTTATTGTGCCTGTTCCTTTTCATCAGGAAAATTATCCAAACACAGGGGGGGGGGGGAACAAAGCTTCCTTTCACTTGGGAGTAATTCTAGTGAAAACACTATGCAACCAATTCACATCTCCCTAGTCAAGCATTTCTCCCCAGCCCCAAACATAGCATGAAAATAAGCAGATACAGTATAAGCAGTCTCTTAATAATGAAAGTCTTATCTGTTTATCAGCTGTAGAGTAAGCTTCTCTGCTCTCCTGGAACCGCACTGAGCGTGCACAGAAAATCAGCATCCAGGTTTAGAAGTCTTATTTGGGCCTTGTGTCTTGAAAGCAGCTCTGCTAACTTTGGCAGAGCTCAAAACAAGTGTGTCTCCAAGTTCATCTCAGGTGTCAGCTAAAGAGTTCTCACTTGCTGTTTGAACAGACGGGCTTTTGTAAGCCATCTCAATCAGGCAGGTGGTGTTTAGTAATTAACTACCAGAAGTTAACCACCACACTGCTAGATTAAAGGCACATTACTGAACAGGGATAAGTCCCCTGTTACAGGGCCCCAGAACAGAGCCTTGCGGGACACCACAGGTGATATTCAGGGGGTTGGAGTTAGAGCCTGAGATGGACACATGTTGGGATCTTCCTGATAGGTAGGACTGAAACCAGTTTAAAGCATGCTTCCCTATTCCAGAGCTCTGGAGTTTGTTAAGCAGGATAGCATGATCAACAGTGTCAAAAGCCTTTGCAAAATCTAGGAATACTGCACCAGTGAGTTGTCCCCGTTCCATTCCTCACTGGATTTCATTGCAAACTTTTAGCAGGGTAGTTACGGTGGAGTGTTTGGGACGAAACCCAGATTGGAATTGGCTAGGGAAATTTGTCTTGGTATAGAAATCGCTTAATTGGGAGTGGACACATTTTTCCATGACTTTGGATAGAATTGGGAGAAGTGAGATTGGCCTGTAGTTTGAGACAGTGTTTTTCTCCCCACTTTTGAAGATTGGGACACCTCTGGCAGTTTTCCAGGTCTTAGGGATATGGCCTGCAGACAGGATAGAGTTGACTATGGACGCAATTGGTTTGGCAATGGCTGGGGCACCAAGTCGTAGGAACCTAGATTGTAGTAAGTCAGGTCCACATTGGCTGCTTAGTTTTAGTTTGAGGAGCGCTTGTATAATCTCCTCTTCAGATACTGGGCCAAATTGAAAATTGTGGGCAGTGTTGGGAGGGGGTGGGACTATAGGGGTACTCCCAGGATGAGATTCAGGTTTGTGGTTTGGGCTGCGTTTTGCTAATAAGTTAGTGGCGCACCCCACAAAGTAATCATTGAATGCATTTGCAATGTCAGTGGGGTTTGTCAGAATAATATCCCCCTTAGTGATATTACTTGGTTGTTGATGGTTAGGAGGCTGGAATATATTGTTGATAACCTTCCAGAAGTTAGCTGGGTTTGATGTATTTTGGTGGAGATTGTCAGAGTAATATTGTGCTTTTGCATGTCGTGTTTGCCTTGTGCACATGTTCCGCATGCATCTGTAGTGATTGAGATCCTTGGTAGTGCCATTTACTTTGTAGCTTTTCCACAAGGTATCCCTGAGCTGGTAGAGTGCAATAAGGTCAGTTGTAACCCATGGAAGGTGGGCCCCCTGTACCCTTATTTTGTGTAGTGGAGCATGGGTATCGCAGAGTTTTAAGAACTCGGATTGGAAATAGTTGAATGCAGAATCAGGGTCAGGAATTAAATCGATTCTGCCATGGGCAGTTGGTAAGGTCATCCAGAAACTGTTGTGGGTTAAAGTTTTTAAATGTTCTAGTGAGGAGAACTTTAGGGCTTGAATGGGGCGTTTTAATTTTCCTTACACAGTACACTATTGCATGGTCACTGAAAATGTCAGGAAGTATGCCAGAGGATTGGATTCTGCTGGGGTTTGAGGAGAGAATCCAGTCTAGCAAGGAATGGTTATGCGATTTCAGGTTTGTCCGTGTGGGTTGGGAAATTAGTTGCGCTATGTTAAGTGACTTGAGTTGTATCTGGATTTTGTGGTTTTTAGGGTCAAGCCAATTGAAGTTGAAATCTCCAAGAACTAGCAGCTCACTCTTCTCATTCAGAGAGGAAATGGAGCCAAGAAATTGGGTGATATCAGTCAGGGATTGTAGAGGGGCGTTATATGCTTCACCTGTATATTTTGGGGTTTCTGGGGGTATTTATATGTGTTCTTAGTTCACTCTGTTAATCATCACCTTGACAAAGGTCCCGTTTGCGGACCGAAACGTTGGAATGATGTCTTGTTGAACAAATACATTATTTTTTGATAACCATCTGGAGTGCTGCCTCTGATATTCGTCCACGAGCGGTATGGTTTTGCCTATCTTTCTGTACAGGATTTGCACCCACTTTATTAGTCATTCAGACGGAGTGCCTAGGGTTCTTTATTATCCTATATATATATATATTGTGGCAGGACGGCCTCGCGGTGGGGTCAGTAAGACGCTTGACACGATGGGAAACTTTAAACACTAGTGGTTTATTAGCCACAACCAAAATAAGTACGGGTGCACTGTCCCTTTAAGAAACTACTTTCTTGCAAATTAAAGCCTGTTCCCTTTAGGGAAACTAACTCACTTCTTGAGCCCTTACTAACAGGACAGCCAGCTAATCTGGTCATGCCCAAAACATGCTACACAAACGATAACCAATAAGCATAATAAGAATAAAGTCTTATCTGTTTCAGTTCCAAACAGCAAACAGGAACACAGTTCCGGGGAGCAGGCTGTGTCCAGCCTCGCAGCAATGTTTATCTTTATCCTGGGTTGGGGTCCCAGCAGCAAAGCTCCTCGCAGGACTGGGGACCAGGGCAGCAGCAGCTGCTACGGCTTCCAAGCCGGGAGAGTTCTCTCCACCTTCCTGTGGAAAAACAAGCTCACCTTGTGTGAGCAACTTCCTGCTTTTTAAAGCACTTGTTTCACTGATAGTTCAGCCCCTATTTAATTAGGCTGCAGGTGTGCTTCTTTCTGTCTGAGGAGATTAACACTCTGTGAACTGGCTGCAGCATCTCTCCATTCACTGTCACAGCCTACTGAGTCAGTGACTCTGTCACATATCCCTCTCCCCAGTGAAACATTGTCCTGTGGAGCGGCCCGTGCACCATTCCCGTGCACCAGCATTTTTGGCGAAAATGTCTGACGTCGGCCCTTCCCTCCCCCTTTTTTTTTTCTTGCCTTCCAATTTAGGCATTTTCTTTTTTGGGTAATTACCAGGCCATCTGGGCCTGAACACTCATCCTTCTCTACCTCTTTCTCTTGTGCCATCCTGAGTCTAGGGTTGAAGCTCCGCCTTTGTTGTGTCCCCTTTTGCAAATGTCCAAGCCTCCTGCTGTCTATCAGCTATCTCTGCCTTCTTCCTCTTGGGCTCACAGTCTCCCTTACCCTGTAGAAGAGCCAAGACCTCAGTTACAGTAGCTCATAGTATTCACTAACCAGTGCTTGTCCTGCTTCTCCCTCTGTTTTTTGACCTTCCTCAAAGGATTTTTGTACTTCTTCGTCTGAATCAGAAGTCTTCCTGTCCCTTTTCTTAGAAGAACCCACACAGATTAAAGCTTCCCATGATACAGAGCTGTCAACCTTTTTTTTATCTTCCGGGCTCTTTTCCAGCTTTTGTTCCTCACCATTTTCTTTAGCTTCCTCTTGATTTTCAACAGAACCAGCACTACCAGTAGAGGACATGGTAGCACTCTTTGCTTTTTCAACCTCATCTTCTTTGTCACTTTCAGAAGGCAGCTTTGCACGCTTTTTAGGGGTGACCATTTTTTTAAAAGAGGCCCATGGTGTAATGCCTTCCTTCTTTCTTTCTCCATCAGAAGTGGCCCCTTCACCTTCTGTTTCAACAGTCTGTGCTGTGTCTCCCATTACATTTTCTGTAGGAGAGGTCTCTATAGACTCATCAGGAGAAGAGGGCGAACTGTCTCCTCCATCTACCTCTGCAGGATCACGAGACTCCAATGAGACAGGTACTTGTTCTGTCACATACTCTGCCTTTGTCTCTTCTTCCTTCTTTCCTTTATGCTTCTTGCCTGAAAGCTTCTTTAAACCAGATCCAGTGAAAAGCTTCCTTAGAGGGCTACCTTGAAGCTTAGCCTTCTCTTGTGAAGACAGTAACTCCGCTTCAGTGGTGATGGCTTCTGGACCTTTCTCCATCAGCGTATTTTTAGTGTTGTTTTTCACCTCATTTATCTTTATAACTTCAATTTGGGTGGGGGTCTTATCAACCCTAAGTGCACCCCATGATGCCGCTCTATTACCGTCGGCAGACTCGTAGGCTTGGGCCTTTCTTTCTTGTCCCTTTAATTTACTCCGTTGGGAGTGTTGCTGGTTAACCTGTGATGTCTTTCTCATCTTATTTTCCAACTGAGCGGTGTCCAACATAGCCACATGCTCAGTCTTTAGGGCCTTGAGTATCTCGTCCAGGTCACGCTTTTGTTTCTCCGCCAACTTGCGGCCAGCACGCTCAGACTCCAGGTCCTTCCTCAGGTCTTGAAGCTGTCCTTCTGCATATCTTTTTTCACTCAGTGCCGCTGCCAGTTCATCCTCTTTGGCGTTAAGTCGCGACTCCACATCTCTTAGCAGGTTCAGCGCAAGGCTTAAATCTGTTTCTTTTCCTCTATTTCTGACCTGCAATTGCCTGTGCTCCTCCCAGACCTTGTCCAGCTCCAGCTGCAGTCGGTCCCTCTCATTAGCCGTGTCGTCCAGCAGCCTGTGGGTATCAGCCATCTTGATTTCATAGCGCAATGTCAGGCAAGCCACCTGACGGACGGTCACCTCCTCCCTCTCGGCGAGTTGTATTTTGCGCTCAGCAATCTGCATCTGCAGCTCTTCAATTTGATCCTGCAAATCCCCTCTCAGGGCCTTCACCTCTTCCCGGTGCTTGCTCTGGGCTTGCGTCAGCGCCGCCTTCATCTTTTGGAGCTCTGTAGTTTTTGTCGCCAGTATCGCCGCTGCTTCTGTTTTCCAGGCTTCTTTCTCCTTGGCATACTGCACCGACACACTTTATTCGAGCAAATACCCAGTATGTACCTGGCAGATACCTGGAATGCGCCGCTCCTCACCTCTGACAAGCCCCGTTGCGTTTGCCTTCCCAGCCTGGGTTCATGCCTGGCTGACGGGCGGCTGATCTGTTAAATGATAATGATTAGGATTTAATAGGCTGCAATGCTTCGCGTGTCTACCAGATGGCATAAATTCATGAATTGTAATGCAGTATATATATATATATATATATATATATATATATATATATATATATATATATATATATATATATATATATATATATATATATATATATATATATATATATATATATATATATATATATATATATAATGTGCAGTATTGCAGCCAGCGGGAATAAAATGCTTCAATCCCTGCCTGGAAAATAACCCAATGCACTCGGGCAGAAAACAGTCACAAACCTCAATACACCCGGGTATACCCGAATTCGTGGGACTAGCCGAGCTCGAATAAAGTGTGTCGCCAGTGTACTGACTCATGGAGATGGAGTTGCCTCTCTGCTTCTCCAGCTCTTGCTCCAGTCTCTGGACCTTTTCGCGCTCCCTCTCACACAGAATCACCTGGCTTTCAAGCTCCGCCCCCAGCGATGCTCTTGTGGCATACAGCGTGGCCCTCAGCTCCTCATGCTGTTCTGTGGGGACATACTGGGTACTCAGCCGTTCCTGTAGCACTTGCTGCTTCTCCTTGGCCGCTTGCAGACTTGCATGTATCTCTTGCAGCTGGCTCTGCCATAGGTGCGCTGCTTGTGTGTGCTGCTCCAGGGAGACACGTTGCATCCTCTCTGCATTCTGCAGTGCTTCCTGCACCTCTAATTTTTCTTGCGCCAATTGCGCCTTCACTTTCTGCGCTTGGTGAAGCTTCTCAGTCCCATCACTGACCTGACCGGTCAGGTTTAAAACCTCTTCTTTCAGGTTTATATTCTCCATTTTCACAGTCTCTATATCCCTTAGGACCGTCTCATTGGCTTTCTTCAAAGTACCCAGCTCTGTTTTGAGCGCGCTAGCTTCTTGGTGAGAAACTTCTAAGTCTTTGATGAAGTTTTGCACATCTCTCTGGGACATCTGATAGCACAGTCTCCAGTCAGGACTTGTTCTCTCTGATTCCATGTTAGCAATTGCGGTGTTGGCTTTATTCAAGCTTGTCGTCAGCTCCTCCAACTCACTCCGCAAGAGCTGCTCTGTTTTCTTTAAAGCCGCATACTCTTGTATAGCTGGGAGTATACATCTCTGTACCTCTGCATTAGCTTCTCGCTCCCTATTCAATTGTTTCTGCAAGACATCATAATCACGCTGGGCAGTTTGGAGTGCAGAAATTAAGGCCTCTTTTCCCTGGATCAAGGATTCAGCTTCCCTTTGCTCCTCCTTTTCCTTTGCCACCGTTCCTGTGACAATTCTGCCCATCACTCCGGTCTGCAGCACATCTCGGTGGCTTGCTGGCGCCTGTTGTCCTAATATCGCAGGCTCAAGTGGTTCAGTCACTTCCTCTGTGACTTGACAAATATTTTTATTTTTCTTCTTTCTCTTTGTTTTATTAGTTCCAGAGACATCAGTGGTACTGGGCACACACACACTGGACACTTTTGCAGCTTTCATATGCGGGTACGTCTCTCTTCTCGGGGCCACATATGCGTCGTCATCATAATCATCATATGGCCTGAAGGGACACTGTTTTGTATGATTAAGTACATTGCAAAACTGACACTTGACAGCAGCCATTTTAAAACCCCGTTTTTTTTTTGTTTTTTTCACACTCGACGAGGCAGACTTTGCACAACACACATAAGTTGTACTTGCTTTACAATACTTGAACCTTCTGGGTTCTTCTTAGGGCAACTTCTTTGCAAAAATCCATTTTCACTTTCTTTTTACCAGACAGGGCAAACTTTACCTCACAGCACTTGCAAGCTGCAAATTCCACGCTTCAGCAAAAAATCATTTTTTTTTTCTGCTTGAGTTCAGTGTCTCAACACATCTTCATCTACTGACCCCCAGAGGCGTAGCATCCCACTTCTGACACCACCTGTGGCAGGACGGCCTCGCGGCGGGGTCAGTAAGACGCTTGACATGATGGGAAACTTTAAACACTAGTGGTTTATTAGCCACAACCAAAATAAGTACGGGTGCACTGTCCCTTTAAGAAACTACTTTCTTGCAAATTAAAGCCTGTTCCCTTTAGGGAAACTAACTCACTTCTTGAGCCCTTACTAACAGGACAGCCAGCTAATCTGGTCATGCCCAAAACATGCTACACAAACGATAACCAATAAGCATAATAAGAATAAAGTCTTATCTGTTTCAGCTCCAAACAGCAAACAGGAACACGGTTCCGGGGAGCAGGCTGTGTCTAGCCGCGCAGCAATGTTTATCTTTATCCTGGGTTGGGGTCCCAGCTGGTCCCAGCAGCAAAGCTTCTCGCAGGACTGGGGACCAGGGCAGCAGCAGCTGCTACGGCTTCCAAGCCGGGAGAGTTCTCTCCACCTTCCTGTGGAAAAACAAGCTCACCTTGTGTGAGCAACTTCCTGCTTTTTAAAGCACTTGTTTCACTGATAGTTCAGCCCCTGTTTAATTAGGCTGCAGGTGTGCTTCTTTCTGTCTGAGGAGATTAACACTCTGTGAACTGGCTGCAGCATCTCTCCATTCACTGTCACAGCCTACTGAGTCAGTGACTCTGTCACAATATATATAATTAGCGTGTGTATGTATATATATATATATATATATATATGCAAATATAACTGTATGCTCATCTGCATGTCTTAGGCAGGTCTGCAACCCCGCCTTTCCCCATCATCACCCAGCATACAGCACTTCCACTGCAGCAAGGGATTCTGGGAAATGACATGCAAATGAGCACACAGTGTCACTTTTTGCCTCAATAACCATTTTTAACATGGTTCCCTATAGGCTTAAGCTTGCTGCATGGTCACAGCTTTGAGCACAGCCAGGGTTAAGGTGCATACCCAGAAAACCACCCACAGACAGCTGTTTCGACCTTGATGGGTCTCATCAGTGTGGGGTTGGCTTTACTGGGAATGCAAGAGAGGCCCATCAAGGTCGAAAAAGCTGTCTGTGGGTGGTTTTCTGGGTATGCACCTTAACCCTGGCTGTGCTCAAAGCTGTGACCATGCAGCAAGCTTAAGCCTATAGGGAACCATGTTAAAAATGGTTATTGAGGCAAAAAGTGACACTGTGTGCTCATTTGCATGTCATTTCCCAGAATCCCTTGCTGCAGTGGAAGTGCTGTATGCTGGGTGATGATGGGGAAAGGCGGGGTTGCAGACCTGCCTAAGACATGCAGATGAGCATACAGTTATATTTGCTTTCCTGTGGAGGGTTTTTGTCACTTTTTTTACTCACCATAACTTAACTCAGTATTATGGTTTTATGTGTGTGTGTGTGTGTGTGTGTGTGTGTGTGTGTGTGTGTGTGTGTGTGTGTGTGTGTGTGTGTGTGTGTGTGTGTGTGTGTGTGTGTGTGTGTGTGTGTGTGTGTGTATATATATATATATGTGTATGTATATATGTATATTAGTGTGTGTGTGTGTGTGTGTGTGTGTGTGTGTGTGTGTATCTATATGTATGTATGTATGTGTGTGTTATATCTACTATATATTTGTGAAAGCACTGTATGTTTGTCTGCATGGCCTGTGTCCCTAGGGGAAATCTCATTGGTCACTTGGGCCGCCTGCCCCCGCACTTCTCATTGGCCTGAGGCGGAGTGACGGGCCAAAACACACACACACACACACACACACACACACACACAGACACACACACACACACAGCGCTCATCGTGACCCCGCGCACCTCTTCCTCTCCCCAGTTCTCCCGGTTTCCCGCACTTTTTACTCCCCCCTCTCCCCCCCGGCGCCGCTACAGTCACGGCTCTCAGCACCCATAGGCCACTCCCTCACCCGGCGCTCTCCCTCCCCCCCTCCCCCCCCCCCACACACACACAGAGCACGCGGCTCTCCCCTCACCCGGCGCTCTCCCTCACCCCCCCCCCACACAGAGCACGCGGGTCTCCCCTCACCAGGCGCTCTCCCTCACCCACCCCCCACACACAGAGCACGCGGCTCTCCCCTCACCCGGCGCTTTCCCTCACCCCCCCCCCACACACACAGAGCACGCGGCTCTCCCCTCACCCGGCGCTCTCCCTCACCCCCCCCCCCCACACACACAGAGCACGCGGCTCTCCCCTCACTCGGCGCTCTCCCTCACCCCCCCACCCCCCACACACAGAGCACGCGGCTCTCCCCTCACCCGGCGCTCTCCCCCCCCCACACACAGAGCACGCGGCTCTCCCCTCACCCGGCGCTCTCCCTCACCCCCCCCCCCCCCACACACAGAGCACGCAGCTCTCCCCTCACCCGGCGCTCTCCCTCACCCCCCCCCCCACACACATAGCACGCGGCTCTCCCCTCACCCGGCGCTCTCCCTCACCCCCCCCCCACACACAGAGCACATGACTCTCCCCCCCCCACACACAGAGCACGCGGCTCTCCCCTCACCCGGTGCTCTCCCTCACCCCCCCCCCCACACAGAGCACGTGGCTCTCCCCTTACCCGGCGCTCTCCCTCACCCCTCCCCCCCACACACAGAGCACGCGGCTCTCCCCTCACCCGGCGCTCTCCCCCCCCCACACACAGAGCATGCGGCTCTCCCCTCACCCGGCGCTCTCCCTCACCCCCCCCCACACACAGAGCACATGACTCTCCCCCCCCCCACACACAGAGCACGCGGCTCTCCCCTCACCCGGTGCTCTCCCTCACCCCCCCCCCCACACAGAGCACGTGGCTCTCCCCTCACACGGCGCTCTCCCCCCCCACACACACAGAGCACCGCGGCTCTCTCCTCACCCGGCGCTCTCCCTCACCCCCCCCCCCCACACCACACAGAGCACGCGGCTCTCCCCTCACCCCGGCGCTCTCCCTCACCCCCCCCCCCACACACATAGCACGCGGCTCTCCCCTCACCCGCGCTCTCCCTCACCCCCCCCCACACACAGAGCACATGACTCTCCCCCCCCCACACACAGAGCACGCGGCTCTCCCTCACCCGGTGCTCTCCCTCACCCCCCCCCCACACAGAGCACGTGGCTCTCCCCCTACCCGGCGCTCTCCCTCACCCTCCCCCCCACACACAGAGCACGCGGCTCTCCCCTCTCCCCTCATCCGGCGCTCTCCCCCCCCCACACACAGAGCATGCGGCTCTCCCCTCACCCGGCGCTCTCCCCTCAACCCCCCCACACACACAGAGCACGCGGCTCTACCCTCACCCGGCGCTCTCCCTCACCCCCCCCCCCCACACAGAGCACGTGGCTCTCCCTTCACCAGGCACTCTCCCCCCCCCCCCACACACAGAGCACGCGGCTCTCCCCTCACACGGCGCTCTCCCTCACCCCCCCACACACACAGAGCACGCGGCTCTCCCCTCACCCGGCGCTCTCCCTCACCCCCCCACCCCCCACACACAGAGCACGCGGCTCTCCCCTCACCCGGCGCTCTCCCCCCCCCCACCACAGAGCACGCGGCTCTCCCCTCACCCGGCGCTCTCCCTCACCCCCCCCCCCACACACAGAGCACGCGGCTCTCCCCTCACCCGGCGCTCCCCCCCCCCCCCAACACACACAGAGCATGCGGCTCTCCCCTCACAAAGCGCTCTCCCCCCCCACACACACAGAGCACGCGGCTCTCTCCTCACCCGGCGCTCTCCCTCACCCCCCCCCCCCCACACACACACAGAGCACGCGGCTCTCCCCTCACCCGGCGCTCTCCCTCACCCCCCCCCACACACATAGCACGCGGCTCTCCCCTCACCCGGCGCTCTCCCTCACCCCCCCCCACACACAGAGCACATGACTCTCCCCCCCCCCACACACAGAGCACGCGGCTCTCCCCTCACCCTGTGCTCTCCCTCACCCCCCCCCCCACAGAGCACGTGGCTCTCCCCTCACCCGGCGCTCTCCCTCACCCCTCCCCCCCACACACAGAGCACGCGGCTCTCCCCTCACCCCGGCGCTCTCCCCCCCCCCACACACGAGCATGCGGCTCTCCCCTCACCCGGCGCTCTCCCTCACCCCCCCCCCACACAGAGCACGTGGCTCTCCCTTCACCAGGCACTCTCCCCCCCCCCCACACACAGAGCACGCGGCTCTCCCCCTCACACGGCGCTCTCCCCTCACCCCCCCACACACACAGAGCACGCGGCTCTCCCCTCACCCGGCGCTCTCCCTCACCCCCCCCACACACACAGAGCACGCGGCTCTACCCTCACCCGGCGCTCTCCCTCACCCCCCCCCACACAGAGCACGTGGCTCTCCCCTCACCAGGCACTCTCCCCCCCCCCCCCACACACACACAGACACGCGGCTCTCCCCTCACCCGGCGCTCTCCCTCACCCCCCCCCCACACACAAACACAGAGCACGCGGCTCTCCCCTCACCCGGCGCTCTCCCTCACCCCCCCCCCCCCCCACACACAGAGCACGCGGCTCTCCCCTTACCCGGCGCTCTCCTCACCCCCCCACCCCCCACACACAGAGCACGCGCTCTCCCCTCACCCAGCGCTCTCCCCCCCCCCACACACAGAGCACGCGGCTCTCCCCTCACCCGGCGCTTTCCCTCACCACCCCCCCCCACACACACAGAGCACGCGGCTCTCCCCTCACCCGGCGCTCTCCCTCACCCCTCCCCCCCACACACAGAGCACGCGGCTCTCCCCTCACCCGGCGCTCTCCCCCCCCCACACACAGAGCATGCGGCTCTCCCCTCACCCGGCGCTCTCCCTCACCCCCCCACACACACAGAGCACGCGGCTCTACCCTCACCCGGCGCTCTCCCTCACCCCCCCCCCCACACAGAGCACGTGGCTCTCCCTTCACCAGGCACTCTCCCCCCCCCCCCACACACAGAGCACGCGGCTCTCCCCTCACACGGCGCTCTCCCTCACCCCCCCACACACACAGAGCACGCGGCTCTCCCCTCACCCGGCGCTCTCCCTCACCCCCCCACACACACAGAGCACGCGGCTCTACCCTCACCCGGCGCTCTCCCTCACCCCCCCCCACACAGAGCACGTGGCTCTCCCCTCACCAGGCACTCTCCCCCCCCCCCCCCACACACACACAGACACGCGGCTCTCCCCTCACCCGGCGCTCTCCCTCACCCCCCCCCCACACACAACACAGAGCACGCGGCTCTCCCCTCACCCGGCGCTCTCCCTCACCCCCCCCCCCCCACACACAGAGCACGCGGCTCTCCCTTACCCGGCGCTCTCCCTCACCCCCCCACCCCCCACACACAGAGCACGCGGCTCTCCCCTCACCCAGCGCTCTCCCCCCCCACACACAGAGCACGCGGCCTCTCCCCTCACCCGGCGCTTTCCCTCACCCCCCCCCCACACACACAGAGCACGCGGCTCTCCCCTCACCCGGCGCTTTCCCTCACCCCCCCCCCCACACACACAGAGCACGCGGCTCTCCCCTCACCCGGCGCTCTCCCTCACCCCCCCCACACACACACACACACACACAGAGCACGCGGCTCTCCCCTCACACGGCGCTCTCCCTCACCCCCCCCCCCCACACACACAGAGCACGCGGCTCTCCCCTCACCCGGCGCTCTCCCTCACCCCCCCCCACAGAGAGCACGTGGCTCTCCCCTCACCAGGCACTCTCCCCCCCCCCCCACACACACACAGACACGCGGCTCTCCCCTCACCCGGCGCTCTCCCTCACCCCCCCCCCACACACAAACACAGAGCACGCGCTCTCCCCTCACCCGGCGCTCTCCTCACCCCCCCACCCCCACACACAGAGCACGCGGCACTCCCCTCACCCAGCGCTCTCCCCCCCCCACACACAGAGCACGCGGCTCTCCCCTCACCCGCGCTTTCCCTCACCCCCCCCCACACACACAGAGCACGCGGCTCTCCCCTCACCCGGCGCTCTCCCTCACCCCCCCACACACACCACACACAGAGCACGCGGCTCTCCCCTCACCCGGCGCTCTCCCTCACCCCCACACACCACACACACAGAGCACGCGGCTCTCCCCCTCACCCGGCGCTCTCCCTCACCCCCCCCCCCCCACACACACAGAGCACGCGGCTCTCCCCTCACCCGGCGCTCTCCCTCACCCCCCCACCCCCCACACACAGAGCACGCGGCTCTCCCCTCACCTGACGCTCTCCCCCCCCCCACACACAGAGCACGCGGCTCTCCCCTCACCCGGCGCTCTCCCTCACCCCCCCCCCCACACACAGAGCACGCGGCTCTCCCCTCACCCGGCGCTCTCCCCCCCCCCAACACACACAGAGCATGCGGCTCTCCCTCACACGGCGCTCTCCCCCCCCCCACACACACAGAGCACGCAAGGCTCTCTCCTCACCCGGCGCTCTCCCTCACCCCCCCCCCCCACACACACACAGAGCATGCGGCTCTCCCCTCACCCGGCGCTCTCCCTCACCCCCCCCCCCCCACACAGAGCACGCGGCTCTCCCCTCACCCGGCGCTCTCCCTCACCCCCCCCCCCCACACACAGAGCACATGACTCTCCCCCCCCCCACACACAGAGCACGCGGCTCTCCCCTCACCCGGTGCTCTCCCTCACCCCCCCCCCCCCACACAGAGCACGTGGCTCTCCCCTCACCCGCGCTCTCCCTCACCCCTCCCCCCCACACACAGAGCACGCGGCTCTCCCCTCACCCGGCGCTCCCCCCCCCCCCACACACAGAGCATGCGGCTCTCCCCCTCACCCGGCGCTCTCACTCACCCCCCCACACACACAGAGCACGCGGCTCTACCCTCACCCGGCGCTCTCCCTCACCCCCCCCCCACACAGAGCACGTGGCTCTCCCTTCACCAGGCACTCTCCCCCCAACCACACACAGAGCACGCGGCTCTCCCCTCACACGGCGCTCTCCCTCACCCCCCCACACACACAGAGCACGCGGCTCTCCCCTCACCCGGCGCTCTCCCTCACCCCCCCCACACACACAGAGCACGCGGCTCTACCTCACCCGGCGCTCTCCCTCACCCCCCCCACACAGAGCACGTGGCTCCTCCCCTCACCAGGCACTCTCCCCCCCCCCCCCCCCCCACACACACACACAGACACGCGGCTCTCCCCTCACCCGGCGCTCTCCCTCACCCCCCCCCCCCCACACACAAACACAGAGCACGCGGCTTTCCCCTCACCCGGCGCTCTCCCTCACCCCCCCCACCACACACACAGAGCACGCGGCTCTCCCTCACCCGGCGCTCTCCCTCACCCCCCCCCCACACACAGAGCACGCGGCTCTCCCCTCACCCAGTGCTCTCCTCCCCCCCCCCCACACACAGAGCACGCGGCTCTCCCCTCACCCGGCGATCTCCCTCACCCCCCCCCCCCACACACAGAGCACGCGGCTCTCCCCTCACCCGGCGCTCTCCCTCACCCCCCCCCCCCCCACAGAGCACGCGGCTCTCCCTCACCCGGCGCTCTCCCCCCCCCCCAGACACAGAGCACGCGGCTCTCCCCTCACCCGGCGCTCTCCCCCCCCCCACACAAAGAGCACGCGGCTCTCCCCTCACACAGGCCCGCTACCCGTCCCCGTGGGCGCACCTCCGGCTGTCTTCCGCCTCTCCTCCGGCTCTCTCCACCTCTCCCCGCGGGAGGCGCAGCACCTCCTCACCGGAGCGTCTCAGCCTCGCCGCGGAGGAGCGGGAGGTGGAGGAGGAGGTGAGTACACGCAGGGGAATGGGTTATTTAACGCGTCCCTGACTCCCCCTGCCCTTTGCCCCCCCCCTGCCCTCCCTCCCCCTTCCCTTTGCCCCCTGCCCTCCCTCCCAATGCCCTTTGCCCCCTGCCCTCCCTCCAATGACCTTTGCCCACTGCCCTCCCTCCCAATGCCCTTTGCCCCTGCCCATGCCCTCTGCCCTCCCTCCCAATGCCCTTTGCCCCCTGCCCTCCCTCCCAATGCCCTTTGCCCCCTGCCCTCCCTCCCCCTGCCCCCCCCACCCACCCCTGCCCTTTGTCCGCCCCCCCCCGCCCCTCCCTGCCCTTTGTCCGCCCCCCCCCGCCCCTCCCTGCCCTTTGTCCGCCCCCCCCGCCCCTCCCTGCCCTTTGTCCCCCCCCGCCATTCCCTGCCCTTTGTCCCCCCCCGCCCCTCCCTGCCCTTTGTCCCCCCCCGCCCCTCCCTGCCCTTTGTCCCCCCCCCGCCCCTCCCTGCCCTTTGTCCCCCCCCGCCCCTCCCTGCCCTTTGTCCCCCCCTGCCCCTTGCCCCCCCGCCCCTCCCTGCCCTTTGACCCCCCAGCCCCTCCCTGCCCTTTGCCCCCCCCGCCCTTTGCCCTCCCCATCCTTCCACGCCCCTCCCCACCCTCCGCCCTTCCACGCCCCTCCCCACCCTCCCCTTCCCTTTGCCCCCTGCCCCCCCCCCCCCGCCCCCCCGCCCTTCCACTCCATACCCCCTGCCCTTCCACGCCCGGGCAACGCTGGGTATACAAGCTAGTATATTACTGTCCCGGTAGCCTGCCTGTCCCGGAAATGTCCCGGGTTTTGGCCTTTGTCCCGGTACTTAGATGTGATGTGGAGCGGGCGGCGGTGCGCTAGTCTGCGGCGGCGGAGCTGCGCGAGGAGGGTGCGGGACTCAGCTGGTGAGTTTTTTCACTTGTAGAATAGAATGCGGGGGGGTTGGGCTTTAGACATCCTTCAACCAATCCCCTGCGTGCCGGCCGGAATTCTACAAAGCCCCGCCCCGGCATACTCCTTCATAGTAGAATGCTAAAATGCACGGGATTGGGTGAGAATGCCGAGAGCCGGGGGGCAGAGTATGAGCAGAGCACACCACACTACACTACCAGGGAGTAACGGTGCAGGAGATTGGTGGCCATTTGAGGAGGATAGGAGCAGCTCAGCAAGACGGCAGGGGATTGGACAGATGCCGGGTGGGAGGGGCCGCAGTGATCCATGGGATGGCAGTGATATCACTGACCTGTGACAGTGACTGCCACGAGGAGCACAGGAGAAGGTGTGTCAGACAGTCTGGAGCTGCTCAGAGGCAAAGCTGCCGCTGCACGTGTGACACAGTCTGTACAATAAGTACTGTAAGTGTAAGTAGCAACATATATATTTATAATAATGCACAACCATATTTCTGCTTTCCCCTGCTATTTATTTAGCACATTTTTATATTATATAAACAAGCCCCAAGGTCAGGAATGACAATGAGGAATGTCCAATTAATGTCTTCATTTTTTATTTAATTTTAATTAATGTCAATAAATTATTTATATAATTTTCTGGGTGTGTGTCTCTGTCTGGGTGTGTCTCTGTCTGGGTGTGTGTGTGTGTGTGTGTGTGTCTCTCTCTCTCCCCCTCCCTGTCATCCTCTCCATACCTGTCACCTCTCCCTCTCTCTCCACCTCCCTGTCACTTCTCCCTCCCTCCCTCCCTGTCACCTCCCTCCCTGTCACCTCTCCCTCCCTCCCTGTCACCTCTCTCCCTGTCGCCTCCCTCTCTCTCTCTCTCCCTCCCTGTCACCTCTCCCTCCCTCCCTGTCACCTCCCTCCCTGTCATCTCCCTCCCTGTCACCTCTCTCCCTCCCTCCCTGTCACCTCTCGCACCCCCTCCCTCCGTAAGCTCCCTCCCTCCCTACCTGCCTCCCCCCTTTCACCTCCCTCCCTGTCACCTCTATCTCTCCCTCCCTCCCAGTCACCTCTACAGTATCTCTCCCTCCCAGTCACCTCTATCTCTCCCTCCCTCCCAGTCACCTCTCTCCCTCCCTCCCAGTCACCTCTCTCCCTCCCTCCCAGTCACCTCTCTCCCTCCCTCCCTGTCACCTCTATCTCTCCCTCCCTCCCTGTCACCTCTATCTCTCCCTCCCTCCCAGTCACTTCTATCTCTCCCTCCCTGTCGCCTCTCTCCCTCTCTCCCTCCCCCCCTGTCACCTCTCTCCCTCCCTCCCTGTCACCTCCCCCCTCCCTGTCACCTCCCTACCTGCCTCCCTCCCTTTCACCTCCCTCCCTCCCAGTCACCTCTATCTCTTCCTCCCTCCCAGTCACCTCTCTCCCTACCTCTCTCCCTCCCTCCCAGTCACCTCTCTCCCTACCTCTCTCCCTCCCTCCCAGTCACCTCTCTCCCTCCCAGTCACCTCTCTCCCTCCCAGTCACCTCCCTTCCTCCCAGTCACCTCCCTCCCTCCCAGTCACCTCCCTCCCTCCCAGTCACCTCTCTCCCTCCCAGTCACCTCTCTCCCTCCCAGTCACCTCTCTCCCTCCCAGTCACCTCTCTCCCTCCCAGTCACCTCCCTCCCTCCCAGTCACCTCTATCTCTCCTCCCTCCCAGTCACCTCTATCTCTCCTTCCCAGTCACCTCTCTCCCTCCCAGTCACCTCTCTCCCTCCCTCCCAGTCACCTCTCTCCCTCCCTCCCTCCATCCCAGTCACCTCTCTCCCTCCCTCCCAGTCACCTGTCCCTCCCTCCCTCCCTCCCTCTCAGTCACCTCTCCCTCCCAGTCACCTCTCTCCCTCCCTCCCTCCCAGTCAGTTTATTAAATATTTGAAAAATTGTGCTAATTATTCTGCTCCATACAAAATGTTCCTAATATTTCACTATACTGAGATAGATCCCTTAATTTCCCAGCGTTCTCGTGTGGTAACGGGGGAAGGGAGCAGCGCTGATTGAGACGACCCTAGGGAGCGATTCATGGTATGTTTATCAATTTAAACTTTTACATCCTCATAACCTTTTATAAAACACAGAACAAATGCAAAGAAAGCTGCAGAATGGCCGGTGTGGGGATCAAACCCACGGCCGCGGCATTATTATCCCCACAACTGCGCTATCCAGCAAGCAAGCAACTGTATGTAGGGAAGGGGGAGAGAGGCACAGTGAGGGGAGGAGGGGATAGAGGCACAGTGAGGGGAGGAGGGGATAGAGGCACAGTAAGGGGAGGGGGGAGAGAGGCACAGTGAGGGGAGGGGGGGAGAGTGGCACAGTGAGGGGGGGATAGAGGCACAGTGAGGGGGGGAGAGAGGCACAGTGAGGGGCGGGGGTGAGAGGCACAGTGAGGGGAGGGGGGAGAGAGGCACAGTGAGGGGGGCAGAGGGGCACAGTGAGGGGAGGGGGAGAGCCACGGGGAAGGGGAGAGGCACAGCGAGAGGGGAGCGAGTCACAGTGAGGGGAGAGGGGAGAGAGGCACAGTGAGGGGGAGAGAGGCACAGTGAAAGGAGGGGAGAGTGAGGAAAGGGGGGAGAGGCACAGTGAGGGGAGGGGGAGAGAGGCACAGTGAGGGAAGGGAGTAGTGAGGCACAATGAGGGGAGGGGGGGAGAGAGGCACATTGTGGGAAGGAAGAGAGAGAGGCACAGTGAGGGAAGGATGAGAGGCACAGTGAGGGGAGGGAGGAGAGAGGCACAGTGAGGGGGGGAGAAGCACAGTGAAAGGAGGGAAGAGTGAGGAAAGGGGGGAGAGGCACAGTGAGGGGAGGGGGAGAGAGGCACAGTGAGGGATGGAGGAGAGAGGCTCAGTGAGGGAAGGGAGGAGAGAGGCACAGTGAGGGGAGGGGGGGAGAGAGGCACATTGAGGAAAGGAGGAGAGAGGCACAGTGAGGGAAGGAGGAGAGGCACAGTGAGGGGAGGGAGGAGAGAGGCACAGTGAGGGGGGAAGCACAGTGAGGGGACAGGGAGAGGCACAGTGAGGGGACAGGGAGAGGCACAGTGAGGGGAGGGGGGTGAGAGGCACAGTGAGGGGAGGGAGGAGAGAGGCACAGTGAGGGGAGGGAGGAGAGAGGCACAGTGAGGGAAGGGAGGAGAGAGGCACAGTGAGGGGGGGATAGAGGCACAGTGAGGGGGGGATAGAGGCACAGTGAGGGGAGGGGGGAGAGAGGCGCAGCGAGGGGAGGGGGGAGAGGCACAGTGAGGGGACTGGGGGAAGTGGGTATAGAGGCAGTGAGGGGAGGGGGAGAGAGGTGCTGTGGGAGGAGGGGGTGAGAGGCGCAGTGGGGGAGGGGAAGTGGTGCGCAGTGAGGGGAGGAGGAAAAAGAGGCACAGTGAGGGGAGGGAGGAGAGGGACATGGGAGAGGCACAGCGAGGGGACGGGGGAGAGGCACAGTGAGGGCAGGGGGGAGAGGCACAGTGAGGGGAGCGGTAGAGGCACAGTGATGGGGAGAGTTAGGCACAGTGATGGGGAGAGAGAGGCACAGTGATGTGGAGAGAGAGGCACAGTGATGGGGAGAGAGAGGCACAGTGATGGGGAGAGAGGCACAGTGAGGGGGAGAGAGAGGCACAGTAAGGGAGAGAAAAAAATTAAGGCTGTGCCTATAGTGCCGTCGATGGCGACACGACGGGTGACGACGCCGTCGCCACCGGCAAAAGTTATGTTTCGCCGGGCGGCGGCAGTGCGGGATTCCGGCAATTTGATTTGTTCAAGTGACATGACGGCCCTTGAAAAATCTAATTTTGCCGGCTACCAGTTTCCGAACCGGCGACGTCGCTTTGTCGCCGTAGCGCGCACTATAAGCGCACGCGGCGGCGGCAATGCTTCTGTTTTCGGGCGACGTCGCCAGTACTATATGCGCGGCCTAAGAATGTAGATTAAATATTTGAAAAATTGTGCTAATTATTCTGCTCTATACAAAATGTTCCTAATATTTCACTATACTGAGATAGATCCCTTAATTTCCCAGCGTTCTCGTGTGGTAACGGGGGAAGGGAGCAGCGCTGATTGAGACGACCCTAGGGAGCGATTCATGGTATGTTTATCAATTTAAACTTTTACATCCTCATAACCTTTTATAAAACACAGAACAAATGCAAAGAAAGCTGCAGAATGGCCGGTGTGGGATCAAACCCACGGCCGCGGCATTATTATCCCCACAACTGCGCTATCCAGCAAGCAAGCAACTGTATGTAGGGAAGGGGGAGAGAGGCACAGTGAGGGGAGGAGGGGATAGAGGCACAGTGAGGGGAGGGGGGGAGAGAGGCACAGTGAGGGGGGGGAGAGAGGCACAGTGAGGGGGGGAGAGAGGCACAGTGAGGGGAGGGCCGGAGAGAGGCACAGTGAGGGGAGAGGGGAGAGAGGCACAGTGAGGAGAAGGGAGAGAAGCACAGTGAGGGGGGAGAGGCACAGTGAGGGGAGAGAAGCACAGTGAGGGGAGGGGGGAGAGGCACAGTGAGGGGAGGGGGGAGAGGCACAGTGAGGGGAGGGGGAGAGGCACAGTGAGGGGAAGGGAGAGAGGCACAGTGAGGGGAAGGGGAGGGGGAGAGGCACAGTGAGGTGAGAGAGGCACAGTGAGGGGAGGGGGGAGAGAGGCACAGTGAGGGGAGGGGGGAGAGAGGCACAGTGAGGGGAGTGGAGGAGAGAGGCACAGTGAGGGGAGTGGAGGAGAGAGGCA
The DNA here is from genome assembly GCF_040206685.1 of Ascaphus truei. NCBI lineage: Eukaryota > Metazoa > Chordata > Amphibia > Anura > Ascaphidae > Ascaphus > Ascaphus truei. Next base: position 45,630 of record NW_027454563.1, on the reverse strand, counting down.
CAGTGAGGGGAGGGGAGAGAGGCACAGTGAGGGGAGTGGGGGAGAGAGGCACAGTGAGGGGAGGGGAGAGAGGCACAGTGAGGGGAGTGGGGGAGAGAGGCACAGTGAGGGGAGGGGGAGAGAGGCACAGTGAGGGGGGGGAGAGAGGCAAAGTGAGGGGAGAGGGGCACAGTGAGGGGAGGGGAGAGAGGCACAGTGAGGGGAGTGGGGGAGAGAGGCACAGTGAGGGGAGTGGGGGAGAGAGGCACAGTGAGGGGAGTGGGGGAGAGAGGCACAGTGAGGGGCAGGAGGGGAGAGAGGCACAGTGAGGGGAGGGGGGAGAGAGGCACAGTGAGGGGAGGGGGGAGAGGCACAGTGAGGGGAGTGGGGGAGAGAGGCACAGTGAGGGGAGTGGGGGAGAGAGGCACAGTGAGGGGAGGGGGGAGCGATGCACAGTGAGGGGAGGGGGGGACAGAGGTACAGTGATGGGAGGAGGGGAGAGGCACAGTGAGGGGAGGGGGTGAGAGAGGCACAGTGAGGGGGGGGAGAGAGGCACAGTGAGGGGAGGGGCGGAGAGAGGCACAGTGAGGGAGGTGGGAGAGGCACAGTGAGGAGAAGGGAGAGAAGCACAGTGAGGGGAGGGGGGAGAGGCACAGTGAGGGGAAGGGGAGAGAGGCACAGTGAGGGTAGGGGAGGGGAGAGAGGCACAGTGAGGGGAGGGAGAGAGGCACAGTGAGGGGAGGGGGAGAGTGAGGAAAGGGGGGAGAGGCACAGTGAGGGAATGGGGAGAGAGAGGCACAGTGAGGGGAGGGTGGAGGAATGCACAATGAGGAGGGGGAGAGAGGCACAGTGAGGGGAGGGGAGGGGAAAGAGGCACAGTGAGGGGAGGGGAGAGGCACGGGGAGGGGAGAGGCACAGGGAGAGGGGAGCGAGGCATATTGAGGGGAGCGAGGCACAGTGAGGGGAGAGAGGCACAGTGAGGGGGAGAGAGACACAGTGAAAGGAGGGAAGAGTGAGGAAAGGGGGGAGAGGCACAGTGAGGGGAGGGCGGAGAGGCACAGTGAGGGATGGAGGAGAGAGAGGCTCAGTGAGGGAAGGAGGAGAGAGGCACAGTGAGGGGAGGGGGGGAGAGAGGCACATTGAGGGAAGGAGGAGAGAGGCACAGTGAGGGAAGGGAGGAGAGAGGCACAGTGAGGGGACAGGGAGAGGCACAGTGAGGGGAGGGGGTGAGAGGCACAGTGAGGGGAGGGAGGAGAGAGGCACAGTGAGGGGAGGGAGGAGAGAGGCACAGTGAAGGGGGGGGATAGAGGCACAGTGAGGGGAGGGGGGAGAGAGGCGCAGCAAGGGGAGGGGGGAGAGGCACAGTGAGGGGAGTGGGGGAAGGGGGTATAGAGGCAGTGAGGGGAGGGGGAGAGAGGCGCAGTGGGGGGAGGGGGAAGAGGTGCGCAGTGAGGGGAGGGGGAAAAAGAGGCACAGTGAGGTGAGGGAGGAGAGGGGACATGGGAGAGGCACAGCGAGGGGACGGGGGAGAGGCACAGTGAGGGGAGGGGGGAGAGGCACAGTGAGGGGAGCGGGAGAGGCACAGTGATGGGAAGAGAGAGACACAGTGATGGGGAGAGAGAGGCACAGTGATGGGGAGAGAGAGGCACAGTGATGGGGAGAGAGAGGCACAGTGATGGGGAGAGAGAGGCACAGTGATGGGGAGAGAGGCACAGTGAGGGGGAGAGAGAGGCACAGTAAGGGAGAGAAAAAAATTAAGGCTGTGCCTATAGTGCCGTCGATGGCGACACGATGGGTGACGACGCCGTCGCCACCGGCAAAAGTTATGTTTCGCCGGGCGGCGGCAGTGCGGGATTCGGCAATTTCATTTGTTCAAGTGACGTGACGACCCTTAAAAAATCTAATTTTGCCGGCTACCAGTTTCCGCAACGGCGACGTCGCTTTGTCGCCGTAGCGCGCAATATAAGCGCACGCGGCGGCAATGCTTCTGTTTTCGGCCGACGTCGCCAGTACTATATGCGCGGCCTAAGAATGTAGATTAAATATTTGAAAAATTGTGCTAATTATTCTGCTCCATACAAAATGTTCCTAATATTTCACTATACTGAGATAGATCCCTTAATTTCCCAGCGTTCTCGTGTGGTAACGGGGGAAGGGAGCAGCGCTGATTGAGACGACTCTAGGGAGCGATTCATGGTATGTTTATCAATTTAAACTTTTACATCCTCATAACCTTTTATAAAACACAGAACAAATGCAAAGAAAGCTGCAGAATGGCCGGTGTGGGGATCAAACCCACGGCTGCGGCATTATTATCCCCACAACTGCGCTATCCAGCAAGCAAGCAACTGTATGTAGGGAAGGGGGAGAGAGGCACAGTGAGGGGAGGAGGGATAGAGGCACAGTGAGGGGAGGAGGGGAGAGAGGCACAGTGAGGGGGGGGGAGAGAGGCACAGTGAGGGGGGGAGAGAGGCACAGTGAGGGGAGGGCCGGAGAGAGGCACAGTGAGGGGAGAGGGGAGAGAGGCACAGTGAGGAGAAGGGAGAGAAGCACAGTGAGGGGGGAGAGGCACAGTGAGGGGAGAGAAGCACAGTGAGGGGAGGGGGGTGAGGCACAGTGAGGGGAGGGGGGAGAGGCACAGTGAGGGGAGGGGGAGAGGCACAGTGAGGGGAAGGGAGAGAGGCACAGTGAGGGGAAGGGGAGGGGGAGAGGCACAGTGAGGTGAGAGAGGCACAGTGAGGGGAGGGGGGAGAGAGGCACAGTGAGGGGAGGGGGGAGAGAGGCACAGTGAGGGGAGTGGAGGAGAGAGGCACAGTGAGGGGAGGGGAGAGAGGCACAGTGAGGGGAGTGGGGGAGAGAGGCACAGTGAGGGGAGGGGAGAGAGGCAAAGTGAGGGGAGAGGGCACAGTGAGGGGAGTGGGGGAGAGAGGCACAGTGAGGGGAGTGGGGGAGAGAGGCACAGTGAGGGGAGTGGGGGAGAGAGGCACAGTGAGGGGAGTGGGGGAGAGAGGCACAGTGAGGGGAGTGGGGGAGAGAGGCACAGTGAGGGGCAGGAGGGGAGAGAGGCACAGTGAGGGGAGGGGAGAGAGGCACAGTGAGGGGAGGGGGAGAGAGGCACAGTGAGGGGAGGGGGAGAGAGGCACAGTGAGGGGAGGGGGGAGAGAGGCACAGTGAGGGGAGTGGGGGAGAGAGGCACAGTGAGGGGAGTGGGGGAGAGAGGCACAGTGAGGGAGGGGGGAGCGATGCACAGTGAGGGGAGGGGGGGACAGAGGCACAGTGAGGGGAGGAGGGGAGAGAGGCACAGTGAGGGGAGGGGGTGAGAGAGGCACAGTGAGGGGGGGGAGAGAGGCACAGTGAGGGGAGGGGCGGAGAGAGGCACAGTGAGGGAGGTGAGAGAGGCACAGTGAGGAGAAGGGAGAGAAGCACAGTGAGGGGAGGGGGGAGAGGCACAGTGAGGGGAATGGGAGAGAGGCACAGTGAGGGTAGGGGAGGGGAGAGAGGCACAGTGAGGGGAGGGAGAGAGGCACAGTGAGGGGAGGGGGAGAGTGAGGAAAGGGGGGGGAGGCACAGTGAGGGAATGGGGAGAGAGAGGCACAGTGAGGGGAGGGGAGGGGAAAGAGGCACAGTGAGGGGAGGGGGAGAGGCACGGGGAGTGGAGAGGCACAGGGAGAGGGGAGCGAGGCATATTGAGGGGAGCGAGGCACAGTGAGGGGGGGAGAGAGACACAGTGAAAGGAGGGAAGAGTGAGGAAAGGGGGAGAGGCACAGTGAGGGGAGGGCGGAGAGGCACAGTGAGGGATGGAGGAGAGAGAGGCTCAGTGAGGGAAGGGAGGAGAGAGGCACAGTGAGGGGAGGGGGGGAGAGAGGCACATTGAGGGAAGGAGGAGAGAGGCACAGTGAGGGAAGGAGGAGAGGCACAGTGAGGGGAGGGAGGAGAGAGGCACAGTGAGGGGACAGGGAGAGGCACAGTGAGGGGAGGGGGTGAGAGACACAGTGAGGGGAGGGAGGAGAGAGGCACAGTGAGGGGAGGGAGGAGAGAGGCACAGTGAAGGGGGGGGATAGAGGCACAGTGAGGGGAGGGGGGAGAGAGGCGCAGCAAGGGGAGGGGGGAGAGGCACAGTGAGGGGAGTGGGGGAAGGGGGTATAGAGGCAGTGAGGGGAGGGGGAGAGAGGCGCAGTGGGGGGAGGGGGAAGAGGTGCGCAGTGAGGGGAGGGGGAAAAGAGGCACAGTGAGGTGAGGGAGGAGAGGGACATGGGAGAGGCACAGCGAGGGGACGGGGGAGAGGCACAGTGAGGGGAGCGGGAGAGGCACAGTGATGGGAAGAGAGAGACACAGTGATGGGGAGAGAGAGGCACAGTGATGGGGAGAGAGAGGCACAGTGATGGGGAGAGAGAGGCACAGTGATGGGGAGAGAGAGGCACAGTGATGGGGGAGAGAGGCACAGTGAGGGGGAGAGAGAGGCACAGTAAGGGAGAGAAAAAAATTAAGGCTGTGCCTATAGTGCCGTCGATGGCGACACGATGGGTGACGACGCCGTCGCCACCGGCAAAAGTTATGTTTCGCCGGGCGGCGGCAGTGCGGGATTCCGGCAATTTCATTTGTTCAAGTGACGTGACGACCCTTGAAAAATCTAATTTTGCCGGCTACCAGTTTCCGCAACGGCGACGTCGCTTTGTCGCCGTAGCGCGCAATATAAGCGCACGCGGCGGCAATGCTTCTGTTTTCGGCCGACGTCGCCAGTTACTATATGCGCGGCCTAAGAATGTAGATTAAATATTTGAAAAATTGTGCTAATTATTCTGCTCCATACAAAATGTTCCTAATATTTCACTATACTGAGATAGATCCCTTAATTTCCCAGCGTTCTCGTGTGGTAACGGGGGAAGGGAGCAGCGCTGATTGAGACGACCTAGGGAGCGATTCATGGTATGTTTATCAATTTAAACTTTTACATCCTCATAACCTTTTATAAAACACAGAACAAATGCAAAGAAAGCTGCAGAATGGCCGGTGTGGGGATCAAACCCACGGCCGCGGCATTATTATCCCCACAACTGCGCTATCCAGCAAGCAAGCAACTGTATGTAGGGAAGGGGGGAGAGAGGCACAGTGAGGGGAGGAGGGGATAGAGGCACAGTGAGGGGAGGAGGGGATAGAGGCACAGTGAGGGGGGGGAGAGAGGCACAGTGAGGGGGGGAGAGAGGCACAGTGAGGGGGGGGAGAGAGAGGCACAGTGAGGGGAGGGGGAGAGAGGCACAGTGAGGGGAGGGCCGCAGAGAGGCACAGTGAGGGGAGGGGAGAGAGGCACAGTGAGGAGAAGGGAGAGAAACACAGTGAGGGGAGGGGGGAGAGGCACAGTGAGGGGAGAGAGGCACAGTGAGGGGAGGGGGGAGAGGCACAATGAGGGGAGGGGGGAGAGGCACAATGAGGGGAGGGGGGAGAGGCACAGTGAGGGGAAGGGAGAGAGGCACAGTGAGGGGAAGGGGAGAGAGGCACAGTGAGGTGAGGGGAGGGGGAGAGCACAGTGAGGGGAGAGGGGCACAGTGAGGGGAGGGGGGAGAGAGGCACAGTGAGGGGGGGGAGAGGCACAGTGAGGGGAGAGGGGAGAGAGACACAGTGAGGGGAGGGGGAGAGAGGCACAGTGAGGGGAGGGGGGAGAGAGGCACAGTGAGGGGAGGGGGGAGAGAGGCACAGTGAGGGGAGGGGGGAGAGGCACAGTGAGGGGAGTGGGGGAGAGAGGCACAGTGAGGGGAGGGGAGAGAGGCACAGTGAGGGGAGTGGGGGAGAGAGGCACAGTGAGGGGAGAGAGGCACAGTGAGGGGAAGGGGGAGGAGGCACAGTGAGGGGGGGGGAGAGGCACAGTGAGGGGAGGGGGGAGAGAGGCAAAGTGAGGGGAGAGGGGCACAGTGAGGGGAGGGGAGAGAGGCACAGTGAGGGGAAGGAGGGGAGAGAGGCACAGTGAGGGGAAGGAGGGGAGAGAGGCACAGTGAGGGGAAGGAGGGGAGAGAGGCACAGTGAGGGGAAGGAGGGGAGAGAGGCACAGTGAGTGGAGGGGGGAGAGAGGCACAGTGAGGGGAGGGGGGAGAGAGGCACAGTGAGGGGAGGGGGGAGAGAGGCACAGTGAGGGGAGTGGGGGAGAGAGGCACAGTGAGGGGAGGGGGAGCGAGGCACAGTGAGGGGAGGGGGGTACAGAGGCACAGTGAGGGGAGGAGGGGAGAGAGGTACAGTGGGGGAGGGGGGGGGAGAGAGGCACAGTGAGGGGAGGGGAGGGGGAGAGGCACAGTGAGGGGAGAGAGGCACAGTGAGGGGGGGGAGAGGCACAGTGAGGGGAGAGGGGAGAGAGACACTGAGGGGAGGGGGAGAGAGGCACAGTGAGGGGAGGGGGGAGAGAGGCACAGTGAGGGGAGGGGGGAGAGAGGCACAGCGAGGGGAGGGGGGAGAGAGGCACAGTGAGGGGAGTGGGGGAGAGAGGCACAGTGAGGGGAGAGGGGAGAGAGGCACAGTGAGGGGAGGAGGGAGGAGGCACAGTGAGGGGGGGGGAGAGAGGCACAGTGAGGGGAGGGGGAGAGAGGCAAAGTGAGGGGAGGGGGGAGAGAGGCAAAGTGAGGGGAGAGGGGCACAGTGAGGGGAGGGGAGAGAGGCACAGTGAGGGGAGGGGAGAGAGGCACAGTGAGGGGAGTGGGGGAGAGAGGCACAGTGAGGGGAGTGGGGGAGAGAGGCACAGTGAGGGGAAGGAGGGGAGAGAGGCACAGTGAGGGGAGGGGGGAGAGAGGCACAGTGAGGGGAGGGGGGAGAGAGGCACAGTGAGGGGAGGGGGGAGAGAGACACAGTGAGGGGAGGGGGGAGAGAGGCACAGTGAGAGGAGGGGGGAGAGAGGCACAGTGAGGGGAGTGGGGGAGAGGCACAGTGAGGGGAGGGGGGAGTGAGGCACAGTGAAGGGAGGGGGGTACAGAGGCACAGTGAGGGAGGAGGGGAGAGAGGCACAGTGACGGGAGGGGGGAGCGAGGCACAGTGAGGGGAGGGGGGTACAGAGGCACCGTGAGGGGAGGAGGGGAGAGAGGCACAGTGAGCAGAGGGGGGAAAGAGAGGCACAGTGAGGGGGGGAGAGGCACAGTGAGGGGGGGAGAGGCACAGTGAGGGAGGGGGAGAGGCACAGTGAGGAGAAGGGAGAGAAGCACAGTGAGGGGAGGGGGGAGAGGCACAGTGAGGGGAGGGGGGAGAGGCACAGTGAGGGGAGAGAGGCACAGTGAGGGGAGGGGGGAGAGGCACAGTGAGGGGAGGAGGGAGAGGCACAGTGAGGGGAAGGGGACAGAGGCACAGTGAGGGGAGGGGAGAGAGGCACAGTGAGGGGAGGGGAGAGAGGCAAAGTGAGGGGAGGGGGAGAGGCACAGTGAGGGGAGGGGGAGAGTGAGGAAAGGGGGGAGAGGCACAGTGAGGGAATGGGGAGAGAGGCACAGTGAGGGGAGGGGGGAGGAATGCACAATGAGGAGGGGGAGAGAGGCACAGTGAGGGGAGGGGAGGGGAAAGAGGCACAGTGAGGGGAGGGGGAGAGGCACGGGGAGGGGAGGGGAGAGGCACAGGGAGAGGGAAGCGAGGCATATTGAGGGGAGCGAGGCACAGTGAGGGTAGAGGGGAGAGAGGCACAGTGAGGGGGAGAGAGGCACAGAGAAAGGAGGGAAGAGTGAGGAAAGGGTGGAGAGGCACAGTGAGGGGAGGGGGAGAGAGGCACAGTGGGGGATGGAGGAGAGAGAGGCTCAGTGAGGGAAGGGAGGAGAGAGGCACATTGAGGGAAGGAGGAGAGAGAGGCACAGTGAGGGAAGGAGGAGAGGCACAGTGAGGGGAGGTAGGAGAGAGGCACAGTGAGGGGGGAGAGCACAGTGAGGGGACAGGGAGAGGCACAGTGAGGGGAGGGGGGTGAGAGGCACAGTGAGGGGAGGGAGGAGAGAGGCACAGTGAGGGAAGGGAGGAGAGAGGCACAGTGAGGGGGGGATAGAGGCACAGTGAGGGGGGATAGAGGCACAGTGAGGGAAGGGGGAGAGAGGCACATTGAGGGAAGGAGGAGAGAGGCACAGTGAGGGAAGGAGGAGAGGCACAGTGAGGGGAGGGAGGAGAGAGGCACAGTGAGGGGGGGGAGAAGCTCAGTGAAAGGAGGGAAGAGTGAGGGAAGGGAGGAGAGAGGCACAGTGAGGGGAGGGGGGGAGAGAGGCACATTGAGGGAAGGAGGAGAGAGAGGCACAGTGAGGGAAGGAGGAGAGGCACAGTGAGGGGAGGGAGGAGAGAGGCACAGTGAGGGGGGGAGAAGCACAGTGAGGGGACAGGGAGAGGCACAGTGAGGGGACAGGGAGAGGCACAGTGAGGGGAGGGGGTGAGAGGCACAGTGAGGGGAGGGGGGAGAGAGGCACAGTGAGGGGGGGGATAGAGGCACAGTGAGGGGAGGGGGGAGAGAGGCGCAGCGAGGGGAGGGGGGAGAGGCACAGTGAGGGGACTGGGGGAAGGGGGTATAGAGGCAGTGAGAGGAGGGGGAGGGAGGCGCAGTGGGAGGAGGGGGAGAGAGGCGCAGTGGGGGGAGGGGAAGAGGTGCGCAGTGAGGGGAGGGGGAAAAAGAGGCACAGTGAGGGGAGGGGGAGAGAGGTACAGTGAGGGGAGTGGGGGAGAGAGGCACAGTGAGGGGAGGGGGGAGCGAGGCACAGTGAGGGGAGGGGGGGACAGAGGCACAGTGAGGGGAGGAGGGGAGAGAGGCACAGTGAGGGGAGGGGGGAGAGGCACTGTGAGGGGAGAGAGGCACAGTGAGGGAAGGGGAGAGAGGCACAGTGAGGGGAGGGGGGAGGAGGCACAGTGAGGGGGGAGTGAGGCACAGTGAGGGGAGGGGGGAGAGAGGCACAGTGAGGGGGGGAGAGAGGCAAAGTGAGGGGAGCGGGGCACAGTGAGGGGAGGGGAGAGAGGCACAGTGAGGGGAGAGGGGAGAGGCACAGTGAGGGGAGGGGGGAGGAGGCACAGTGAGGGGGGGAGAGGCACAGTGAGGGGAGGGGGGAGAGAGGCACAGTGAGGGGGGGGAGAGAGGCAGAGTGAGGGGGGGGAGAGAGGCACAGTGAGGGGAGTTTGGGAGAGGCACAGTGTGGGGAAGGAGGGGAGAGAGGCACAGTGAGGGGAGGTGGGAGAGGCACAGTGAGGGGAGGTGGGAGAGGCACAGTGAGGGAAGGGGGGAGAGAGGCACAGTGAGGGGAGGGGGGAGAGAGGCACAGTGAGGGGAGTGGGGGAGAGAGGCACAGTGAGGGGAGGGGGGAGCGAGGCACAGTGAGGGGACGGGGGGACAGAGGCACAGGAGGGGATGGGGACAGAGGCACAGTGAGGGGAGGAGGGGAGAGGGGCACAGTGAAGGGAGGGGGGAGAGAGGCACAGTGAGAGGAGGGGCGGAGAGAGGCACAGTGAGGAGAAGGGAGAGAAGCACAGTGAGGGGAGGGGGGAGAGAGGCACAGTGAGGGGAGGGCCGGAGAGAGGCACAGTGAGGGGAGAGGGGAGAGAGGCACAGTGAGGAGAAGGGAGAGAAGCACAGTGAGGGGAGGGGGAGAGGCACAGTGAGGGGAGGGGAGAGAGACACAGTGAGGGGAGGGGGGAGAGGCACAGTGAGGGAATGGGGAGAGAGAGGCACAGTGAGGGGAGGGTGGAGGAATGCACAATGAGGAGGGGGAGAGAGGCACAGTGAGGGGAGGGGAGGGGAAAGAGGCACAGTGAGGGGAGGGGGAGAGGCACGGGGAGGGGAGAGGCACAGGGAGAGGGGAGCGAGGCATATTGAAGGGAGCGAGGCACAGTGAGGGGAGAGAGGCACAGTGAGGGGGAGAGAGACACAGTGAAAGGAGGGAAGAGTGAGGAAAGGGGGGAGAGGCACAGTGAGGGGAGGGCGGAGAGGCACAGTGAGGGATGGAGGAGAGAGAGGCTCAGTGAGGGAAGGGAGGAGAGAGGCACAGTGAGGGGAGGGGGGGAGAGAGGCACATTGAGGGAAGGAGGAGAGAGGCACAGTGAGGGAAGGAGGAGAGGCACAGTGAGGGGAGGGAGGAGAGAGGCACAGTGAGGGGACAGGGAGAGGCACAGTGAGGGGAGGGGGTGAGAGGCACAGTGAGGGGAGGGAGGAGAGAGGCACAGTGAGGGGAGGGAGGAGAGAGGCACAGTGAAGGGGGGGGATAGAGGCACAGTGAGGGGAGGGGGGAGAGAGGCGCAGCAAGGGGAGGGGGGAGAGGCACAGTGAGGGGAGTGGGGGAAGGGGGTATAGAGGCAGTGAGGGGAGGGGGAGAGAGGCGCAGTGGGGGGAGGGGGAAGAGGTGCGCAGTGAGGGGAGGGGGAAAAAGAGGCACAGTGAGGTGAGGGAGGAGAGGGACATGGGAGAGGCACAGCGAGGGGACGGGGGAGAGGCACAGTGAGGGGAGGGGGGAGAGGCACAGTGAGGGGAGCGGGAGAGGCACAGTGATTTGAAGAGAGAGACACAGTGATGGGGAGAGAGAGGCACAGTGATGGGGAGAGAGAGGCACAGTGATGGGGAGAGAGAGGCACAGTGATGGGGAGAGAGGCACAGTGAGGGGGAGAGAGAGGCACAGTAAGGGAGAGAAAAAAATTAAGGCTGTGCCTATAGTGCCGTCGATGGCGACACGATGGGTGACGACGCCGTCGCCACCGGCAAAAGTTATGTTTCGCCGGGCGGCGGCAGTGCGGGATTCCGGCAATTTCATTTGTTCAAGTGACGTGACGACCCTTAAAAAATCTAATTTTGCCGGCTACCAGTTTCCGCAACGGCGACGTCGCTTTGTCGCCGTAGCGCGCAATATAAGCGCACGCGGCGGCAATGCTTCTGTTTTCGGCCGACGTCGCCAGTACTATATGCGCGGCCTAAGAATGTAGATTAAATATTTGAAAAATTGTGCTAATTATTCTGCTCCATACAAAATGTTCCTAATATTTCACTATACTGAGATAGATCCCTTAATTTCCCAGCGTTCTCGTGTGGTAACGGGGGAAGGGAGCAGCGCTGATTGAGACGACCCTAGGGAGCGATTCATGGTATGTTTATCAATTTAAACTTTTACATCCTCATAACCTTTTATAAAACACAGAACAAATGCAAAGAAAGCTGCAGAATGGCCGGTGTGGGGATCAAACCCACGGCTGCGGCATTATTATCCCCACAACTGCGCTATCCAGCAAGCAAGCAACTGTATGTAGGGAAGGGGGAGAGAGGCACAGTGAGGGGAGGAGGGGATAGAGGCACAGTGAGGGGAGGAGGGGATAGAGGCACAGTGAGGGAAGGGGGGAGAGAGGCACAGTGAGGGGGGGGAGAGAGGCACAGTGAGGGGGGGGGAGAGAGGCACAGTGAGGGGAGGGGGAGAGAGGCACAGTGAGGGGAGGGCCGCAGAGAGGCACAGTGAGGGGAGGGGAGAGAGGCACAGTGAGGAGAAGGGAGAGAAGCACAGTGAGGGGAGGGGAGAGAGGCACAGTGAGGGGAGGGGGGAGAGGCACAATGAGGGGAGGGGGGAGAGGCACAATGAGGGGAGGGGGGAGAGGCACAGTGAGGGGAAGGGAGAGAGGCACAGTGAGGGGAAGGGGAGAGAGGCACAGTGAGGTGAGGGGAGGGGGAGAGGCACAGTGAGGGGAGAGGGGCACAGTGAGGGGGGGAGAGGCACATTGAGGGGAGAGGGGAGAGAGACACAGTGAAAGGAGGGGGAGAGAGGCACAGTGAGGGGAGGGGGGAGAGAGGCACAGTGAGGGGAGGGGGGAGAGAGGCACAGTGAGGGGAGGGGGGAGAGAGGCACAGTGAGGGGAGTGGGGGAGAGAGGCACAGTGAGGGGAGGGGAGAGAGGCACAGTAAGGGGAGTGGGGGAGAGAGGCACAGTGAGGGGAGAGGGGAGAGAGGCACAGTGAGGGGAGGGGGGAGGAGGCACAGTGAGGGGGGGGGAGAGAGGCACAGTGAGGGGAGGGGGGAGAGAGGCAAAGTGAGGGGAGAGGGGCACAGTGAGGGGAGGGGAGAGAGGCACAGTGAGGGGAGGGGGGAGAGAGGCACAGTGAGGGGAGGGGGGAGAGAGGCACAGTGAGGGGAGGGGGGAGAGAGGCACAGTGAGGGGAGGGGGGAGAGGCACAGTGAGGGGAGTGGGGGAGAGGCACAGTGAGGGGAGGGGGAGCGAGGCACAGTGAGGGGAGGGGGGTACAGAGGCACAGTGAGGGGAGGAGGGGAGAGAGGTACAGTGAGGGGAGGGGGGGGAGAGAGGCACAGTGAGGGGGGGAGAGGCACATTGAGGGGAGAGGGGAGAGAGACACAGTGAAAGGAGGGGGAGAGAGGCACAGTGAGGGGAGGGGGGAGAGAGGCACAGTGAGGGGAGGGGGGAGAGAGGCACAGTGAGGGGAGGGGGGAGAGAGGCACAGTGAGGGGAGTGGGGGAGAGAGGCACAGTGAGGGGAGGGGAGAGAGGCACAGTAAGGGGAGTGGGGGAGAGAGGCACAGTGAGGGGAGAGGGGAGAGAGGCACAGTGAGGGGAGGGGGGAGGAGGCACAGTGAGGGGGGGGGGAGAGAGGCACAGTGAGGGGAGGGGGGAGAGAGGCAAAGTGAGGGGAGAGGGGCACAGTGAGGGGAGGGGAGAGAGGCACAGTGAGGGGAGTGGGGGAGAGAGGCACAGTGAGGGGAAGGAGGGGAGAGAGGCACAGTGAGGGGAGGGGGGAGAGAGGCACAGTGAGGGGAGGGGGGAGAGAGGCACAGTGAGGGGAGGGGGGAGAGAGGCACAGTGAGGGGAGGGGGGAGAGAGGCACAATGAGGGGAGGGGGGAGAGGCACAGTGAGGGGAGTGGGGGAGAGGCACAGTGAGGGGAGGGGGAGCGAGGCACAGTGAGGGGAGGGGGGTACAGAGGCACAGTGAGGGGAGGAGGGGAGAGAGGTACAGTGAGGGGAGGGGGGGGAGAGAGGCACAGTGAGGGGAGGGGAGGGGGAGAGGCACAGTGAGGGGGGGGAGAGGCACAGTGAGGGGGGGGGAGAGGCACAGTGAGGGGAGAGGGGAGAGAGACACAGTGAGGGGAGGGGGGAGAGAGGCACAGTGAGGGGAGGGGGGAGAGAGGCACAGTGAGGGGAGGGGGGAGAGAGGCACAGTGAGGGGAGGGGGGAGAGAGGCACAGTGAGGGGAGTGGGGGAGAGAGGCACAGTGAGGGGAGAGGGGAGAGAGGCACAGTGAGGGGAGGAGGGAGGAGGCACAGTGAGGGGGGGGAGAGAGGCACAGTGAGGGGAGGGGGGAGAGAGGCAAAGTGAGGGGAGAGGGGCACAGTGAGGGGAGGGGAGAGAGGCACAGTGAGGGGAGGGGAGAGAGGCACAGTGAGGGGAGTGGGGGAGAGAGGCACAGTGAGGGGAGTGGGGGAGAGAGGCACAGTGAGGGGAAGGAGGGGAGAGAGGCACAGTGAGGGGAGGGGGGAGAGAGGCACAGTGAGGGGAGGGGGGAGAGAGGCACAGTGAGGGGAGGGGGGAGAGAGGCACAGTGAGGGGAGTGGGGGAGAGAGGCACAGTGAGGGGAGGGGGGAGCGAGGCACAGTGAGGGGAGGGGGGTACAGAGGCACAGTGAGGGGAGGAGGGGAGAGAGGCATAGTGACGGGAGGGGGGGAGCGAGGCACAGTGAGGGGAGGGGGGGAGAGAGGCACAGTGAGGGGAGGGGGAGAGAGGCACAGTGAGGGGGGGGAGAGAGGCAACGTGAGGGGAGAGGGGCACAGTGAGAGGAGGGGAGAGAGGCACAGTGAGGGGAGTGGGGGAGAGAGGCACAGTGAGGGGAGTGGGGGAGAGAGGCACAGTGAGGGGCAGGAGGGGAGAGAGGCACAGTGAGGGGAGGGGGGAGAGAGGCACAGTGAGGGGAGGGGGGAGAGGCACAGTGAGGGGAGTGGGGGAGAGAGGCACAGTGAGGGGAGTGGGGGAGAGAGGCACAGTGAGGGGAGGGGGGAGCGATGCACAGTGAGGGGAGGGGGGGACAGAGGTACAGTGATGGGAGGAGGGGAGAGAGGCACAGTGAGGGGAGGGGGTGAGAGAGGCACAGTGAGGGGGGGGAGAGAGGCACAGTGAGGGGAGGGGCGGAGAGAGGCACAGTGAGGGAGGTGGGAGAGGCACAGTGAGGAGAAGGGAGAGAAGCACAGTGAGGGGAGGGGGGAGAGGCACAGTGAGGGGAAGGGGAGAGAGGCACAGTGAGGGTAGGGGAGGGGAGAGAGGCACAGTGAGGGGAGGGAGAGAGGCACAGTGAGGGGAGGGGGAGAGTGAGGAAAGGGGGGAGAGGCACAGTGAGGGAATGGGGAGAGAGAGGCACAGTGAGGGGAGGGTGGAGGAATGCACAATGAGGAGGGGGAGAGAGGCACAGTGAGGGGAGGGGAGGGGAAAGAGGCACAGTGAGGGGAGGGGGAGAGGCACGGGGAGGGGAGAGGCACAGGGAGAGGGGAGCGAGGCATATTGAGGGGAGCGAGGCACAGTGAGGGGAGAGAGGCACAGTGAGGGGGAGAGAGACACAGTGAAAGGAGGGAAGAGTGAGGAAAGGGGGGAGAGGCACAGTGAGGGGAGGGCGGAGAGGCACAGTGAGGGATGGAGGAGAGAGAGGCTCAGTGAGGGAAGGGAGGAGAGAGGCACAGTGAGGGGAGGGGGGGAGAGAGGCACATTGAGGGAAGGAGGAGAGAGGCACAGTGAGGGAAGGGAGGAGAGAGGCACAGTGAGGGGACAGGGAGAGGCACAGTGAGGGGAGGGGGTGAGAGGCACAGTGAGGGGAGGGAGGAGAGAGGCACAGTGAGGGGAGGGAGGAGAGAGGCACAGTGAAGGGGGGGGATAGAGGCACAGTGAGGGGAGGGGGGAGAGAGGCGCAGCAAGGGGAGGGGGGAGAGGCACAGTGAGGGGAGTGGGGGAAGGGGGTATAGAGGCAGTGAGGGGAGGGGGAGAGAGGCGCAGTGGGGGGAGGGGGAAGAGGTGCGCAGTGAGGGGAGGGGGAAAAAGAGGCACAGTGAGGTGAGGGAGGAGAGGGACATGGGAGAGGCACAGCGAGGGGACGGGGGAGAGGCACAGTGAGGGGAGGGGGGAGAGGCACAGTGAGGGGAGCGGGAGAGGCACAGTGATGGGAAGAGAGAGACACAGTGATGGGGAGAGAGAGGCACAGTGATGGGGAGAGAGAGGCACAGTGATGGGGAGAGAGAGGCACAGTGATGGGGAGAGAGAGGCACAGTGATGGGGAGAGAGAGGCACAGTGATGGGGAGAGAGGCACAGTGAGGGGGAGAGAGAGGCACAGTAAGGGAGAGAAAAAAATTAAGGCTGTGCCTATAGTGCCGTCGATGGCGACACGATGGGTGACGACGCCGTCGCCACCGGCAAAAGTTATGTTTCGCCGGGCGGCGGCAGTGCGGGATTCCGGCAATTTCATTTGTTCAAGTGACGTGACGACCCTTAAAAAATCTAATTTTGCCGGCTACCAGTTTCCGCAACGGCGACGTCGCTTTGTCGCCGTAGCGCGCAATATAAGCGCACGCGGCGGCAATGCTTCTGTTTTCGGCCGACGTCGCCAGTACTATATGCGCGGCCTAAGAATGTAGATTAAATATTTGAAAAATTGTGCTAATTATTCTGCTCCATACAAAATGTTCCTAATATTTCACTATACTGAGATAGATCCCTTAATTTCCCAGCGTTCTCGTGTGGTAACGGGGGAAGGGAGCAGCGCTGATTGAGACGACCCTAGGGAGCGATTCATGGTATGTTTATCAATTTAAACTTTTACATCCTCATAACCTTTTATAAAACACAGAACAAATGCAAAGAAAGCTGCAGAATGGCCGGTGTGGGGATCAAACCCACGGCTGCGGCATTATTATCCCCACAACTGCGCTATCCAGCAAGCAAGCAACTGTATGTAGGGAAGGGGGAGAGAGGCACAGTGAGGGGAGGAGGGGATAGAGGCACAGTGAGGGGAGGAGGGGAGAGAGGCACAGTGAGGGGGGGGAGAGAGGCACAGTGAGGGGGGGAGAGAGGCACAGTGAGGGGAGGGCCGGAGAGAGGCACAGTGAGGGGAGAGGGGAGAGAGGCACAGTGAGGAGAAGGGAGAGAAGCACAGTGAGGGGGGAGAGGCACAGTGAGGGGAGAGAAGCACAGTGAGGGGAGGGGGGTGAGGCACAGTGAGGGGAGGGGGGAGAGGCACAGTGAGGGGAGGGGGAGAGGCACAGTGAGGGGAAGGGAGAGAGGCACAGTGAGGGGAAGGGGAGGGGGAGAGGCACAGTGAGGTGAGAGAGGCACAGTGAGGGGAGGGGGGAGAGAGGCACAGTGAGGGGAGGGGGGAGAGAGGCACAGTGAGGGGAGTGGAGGAGAGAGGCACAGTGAGGGGAGGGGAGAGAGGCACAGTGAGGGGAGTGGGGGAGAGAGGCACAGTGAGGGGAGGGGAGAGAGGCAAAGTGAGGGGAGAGGGGCACAGTGAGGGGAGTGGGGGAGAGAGGCACAGTGAGGGGAGTGGGGGAGAGAGGCACAGTGAGGGGAGTGGGGGAGAGAGGCACAGTGAGGGGAGTGGGGGAGAGAGGCACAGTGAGGGGAGTGGGGGAGAGAGGCACAGTGAGGGGCAGGAGGGGAGAGAGGCACAGTGAGGGGAGGGGGAGAGAGGCACAGTGAGGGGAGGGGGAGAGAGGCACAGTGAGGGGAGGGGGAGAGAGGCACAGTGAGGGGAGGGGGGAGAGAGGCACAGTGAGGGGAGTGGGGGAGAGAGGCACAGTGAGGGGGAGTGGGGGAGAGAGGCACAGTGAGGGGAGGGGGGAGCGATGCACAGTGAGGGGAGGGGGGGACAGAGGCACAGTGAGGGGAGGAGGGGAGAGAGGCACAGTGAGGGGAGGGGGTGAGAGAGGCACAGTGAGGGGGGGGGAGAGAGGCACAGTGAGGGGAGGGGCGGAGAGAGGCACAGTGAGGGAGGTGAGAGAGGCACAGTGAGGAGAAGGGAGAGAAGCACAGTGAGGGGAGGGGGGAGAGGCACAGTGAGGGGAATGGGAGAGAGGCACAGTGAGGGTAGGGGAGGGGAGAGAGGCACAGTGAGGGGAGGGAGAGAGGCACAGTGAGGGGAGGGGGAGAGTGAGGAAAGGGGGGGGAGGCACAGTGAGGGAATGGGGAGAGAGAGGCACAGTGAGGGGAGGGTGGAGGAATGCACAATGAGGAGGGGGAGAGAGGCACAGTGAGGGGAGGGGAGGGGAAAGAGGCACAGTGAGGGGAGGGGGAGAGGCACGGGGAGGGGAGAGGCACAGGGAGAGGGGAGCGAGGCATATTGAGGGGAGCGAGGCACAGTGAGGGGGGGAGAGAGACACAGTGAAAGGAGGGAAGAGTGAGGAAAGGGGGGAGAGGCACAGTGAGGGGAGGGCGGAGAGGCACAGTGAGGGATGGAGGAGAGAGAGGCTCAGTGAGGGAAGGGAGGAGAGAGGCACAGTGAGGGGAGGGGGGGAGAGAGGCACATTGAGGGAAGGAGGAGAGAGGCACAGTGAGGGAAGGGAGGAGAGAGGCACAGTGAGGGGACAGGGAGAGGCACAGTGAGGGGAGGGGGTGAGAGGCACAGTGAGGGGAGGGAGGAGAGAGGCACAGTGAGGGGAGGGAGGAGAGAGGCACAGTGAAGGGGGGGGATAGAGGCACAGTGAGGGGAGGGGGGAGAGAGGCGCAGCAAGGGGAGGGGGGAGAGGCACAGTGAGGGGGAGTGGGGGAAGGGGGTATAGAGGCAGTGAGGGGAGGGGGAGAGAGGCGCAGTGGGGGGAGGGGGAAGAGGTGCGCAGTGAGGGGAGGGGGAAAAAGAGGCACAGTGAGGTGAGGGAGGAGAGGGACATGGGAGAGGCACAGCGAGGGGACGGGGGAGAGGCACAGTGAGGGGAGGGGGGAGAGGCACAGTGAGGGGAGCGGGAGAGGCACAGTGATGGGAAGAGAGAGACACAGTGATGGGGAGAGAGAGGCACAGTGATGGGGAGAGAGAGGCACAGTGATGGGGAGAGAGAGGCACAGTGATGGGGAGAGAGAGGCACAGTGATGGGGAGAGAGAGGCACAGTGATGGGGAGAGAGGCACAGTGAGGGGGAGAGAGAGGCACAGTAAGGGAGAGAAAAAAATTAAGGCTGTGCCTATAGTGCCGTCGATGGCGACACGATGGGTGACGACGCCGTCGCCACCGGCAAAAGTTATGTTTCGCCGGGCGGCGGCAGTGCGGGATTCCGGCAATTTCATTTGTTCAAGTGACGTGACGACCCTTAAAAAATCTAATTTTGCCGGCTACCAGTTTCCGCAACGGCGACGTCGCTTTGTCGCCGTAGCGCGCAATATAAGCGCACGCGGCGGCAATGCTTCTGTTTTCGGCCGACGTCGCCAGTACTATATGCGCGGCCTAAGAATGTAGATTAAATATTTGAAAAATTGTGCTAATTATTCTGCTCCATACAAAATGTTCCTAATATTTCACTATACTGAGATAGATCCCTTAATTTCCCAGCGTTCTCGTGTGGTAACGGGGGAAGGGAGCAGCGCTGATTGAGACGACCCTAGGGAGCGATTCATGGTATGTTTATCAATTTAAACTTTTACATCCTCATAACCTTTTATAAAACACAGAACAAATGCAAAGAAAGCTGCAGAATGGCCGGTGTGGGGATCAAACCCACGGCTGCGGCATTATTATCCCCACAACTGCGCTATCCAGCAAGCAAGCAACTGTATGTAGGGAAGGGGGAGAGAGGCACAGTGAGGGGAGGAGGGGATAGAGGCACAGTGAGGGGAGGAGGGGAGAGAGGCACAGTGAGGGGGGGGAGAGAGGCACAGTGAGGGGGGGAGAGAGGCACAGTGAGGGGAGGGCCGGAGAGAGGCACAGTGAGGGGAGAGGGGAGAGAGGCACAGTGAGGAGAAGGGAGAGAAGCACAGTGAGGGGGGAGAGGCACAGTGAGGGGAGAGAAGCACAGTGAGGGAGGGGGGTGAGGCACAGTGAGGGGAGGGGGGAGAGGCACAGTGAGGGGAGGGGGAGAGGCACAGTGAGGGGAAGGGAGAGAGGCACAGTGAGGGGAAGGGGAGGGGGAGAGGCACAGTGAGGTGAGAGAGGCACAGTGAGGGGAGGGGGGAGAGAGGCACAGTGAGGGGAGGGGGGAGAGAGGCACAGTGAGGGGAGTGGAGGAGAGAGGCACAGTGAGGGGAGGGGAGAGAGGCACAGTGAGGGGAGTGGGGGAGAGAGGCACAGTGAGGGGAGGGGAGAGAGGCAAAGTGAGGGGAGAGGGGCACAGTGAGGGGAGTGGGGGAGAGAGGCACAGTGAGGGGAGTGGGGGAGAGAGGCACAGTGAGGGGAGTGGGGGAGAGAGGCACAGTGAGGGGAGTGGGGGAGAGAGGCACAGTGAGGGGAGTGGGGGAGAGAGGCACAGTGAGGGGCAGGAGGGGAGAGAGGCACAGTGAGGGGAGGGGGAGAGAGGCACAGTGAGGGGAGGGGGAGAGAGGCACAGTGAGGGGAGGGGGAGAGAGGCACAGTGAGGGGAGGGGGGAGAGAGGCACAGTGAGGGGAGTGGGGGAGAGAGAGCACAGTGAGGGGAGTGGGGGAGAGAGGCACAGTGAGGGGAGGGGGGAGCGATGCACAGTGAGGGGAGGGGGGGACAGAGGCACAGTGAGGGGAGGAGGGGAGAGAGGCACAGTGAGGGGAGGGGGTGAGAGAGGCACAGTGAGGGGGGGGAGAGAGGCACAGTGAGGGGAGGGGCGGAGAGAGGCACAGTGAGGGAGGTGAGAGAGGCACAGTGAGGAGAAGGGAGAGAAGCACAGTGAGGGGAGGGGGGAGAGGCACAGTGAGGGGAATGGGAGAGAGGCACAGTGAGGGTAGGGGAGGGGAGAGAGGCACAGTGAGGGGAGGGAGAGAGGCACAGTGAGGGGAGGGGGAGAGTGAGGAAAGGGGGGGGAGGCACAGTGAGGGAATGGGGAGAGAGAGGCACAGTGAGGGGAGGGTGGAGGAATGCACAATGAGGAGGGGGAGAGAGGCACAGTGAGGGGAGGGGAGGGGAAAGAGGCACAGTGAGGGGAGGGGGAGAGGCACGGGGAGGGGAGAGGCACAGGGAGAGGGGAGCGAGGCATATTGAGGGGAGCGAGGCACAGTGAGGGGGGGAGAGAGACACAGTGAAAGGAGGGAAGAGTGAGGAAAGGGGGGAGAGGCACAGTGAGGGGAGGGCGGAGAGGCACAGTGAGGGATGGAGGAGAGAGAGGCTCAGTGAGGGAAGGGAGGAGAGAGGCACAGTGAGGGGAGGGGGGAGAGAGGGAGGCACATTGAGGGAAGGAGGAGAGAGGCACAGTGAGGGAAGGAGGAGAGGCACAGTGAGGGGAGGGAGGAGAGAGGCACAGTGAGGGGACAGGGAGAGGCACAGTGAGGGGAGGGGGTGAGAGACACAGTGAGGGGAGGGAGGAGAGAGGCACAGTGAGGGGAGGGAGGAGAGAGGCACAGTGAAGGGGGGGGATAGAGGCACAGTGAGGGGAGGGGGGAGAGAGGCGCAGCAAGGGGAGGGGGGAGAGGCACAGTGAGGGGAGTGGGGAAGGGGGTATAGAGGCAGTGAGGGGAGGGGGAGAGAGGCGCAGTGGGGGGAGGGGGAAGAGGTGCGCAGTGAGGGGAGGGGGAAAAAGAGGCACAGTGAGGTGAGGGAGGAGAGGGACATGGGAGAGGCACAGCGAGGGGACGGGGGAGAGGCACAGTGAGGGGAGCGGGAGAGGCACAGTGATGGGAAGAGAGAGACACAGTGATGGGGAGAGAGAGGCACAGTGATGGGGAGAGAGAGGCACAGTGATGGGGAGAGAGAGGCACAGTGATGGGGAGAGAGAGGCACAGTGATGGGGAGAGAGGCACAGTGAGGGGGAGAGAGAGGCACAGTAAGGGAGAGAAAAAAATTAAGGCTGTGCCTATAGTGCCGTCGATGGCGACACGATGGGTGACGACGCCGTCGCCACCGGCAAAAGTTATGTTTCGCCGGGCGGCGGCAGTGCGGGATTCCGGCAATTTCATTTGTTCAAGTGACGTGACGACCCTTGAAAAATCTAATTTTGCCGGCTACCAGTTTCCGCAACGGCGACGTCGCTTTGTCGCCGTAGCGCGCAATATAAGCGCACGCGGCGGCAATGCTTCTGTTTTCGGCCGACGTCGCCAGTACTATATGCGCGGCCTAAGAATGTAGATTAAATATTTGAAAAATTGTGCTAATTATTCTGCTCCATACAAAATGTTCCTAATATTTCACTATACTGAGATAGATCCCTTAATTTCCCAGCGTTCTCGTGTGGTAACGGGGGAAGGGAGCAGCGCTGATTGAGACGACCCTAGGGAGCGATTCATGGTATGTTTATCAATTTAAACTTTTACATCCTCATAACCTTTTATAAAACACAGAACAAATGCAAAGAAAGCTGCAGAATGGCCGGTGTGGGGATCAAACCCACGGCCGCGGCATTATTATCCCCACAACTGCGCTATCCAGCAAGCAAGCAACTGTATGTAGGGAAGGGGGAGAGAGGCACAGTGAGGGGAGGAGGGGATAGAGGCACAGTGAGGGGAGGAGGGGATAGAGGCACAGTGAGGGGGGGGAGAGAGGCACAGTGAGGGGGGGAGAGAGGCACAGTGAGGGGGGGGGAGAGAGGCACAGTGAGGGGAGGGGGAGAGAGGCACAGTGAGGGGAGGGCCGCAGAGAGGCACAGTGAGGGGAGGGGAGAGAGGCACAGTGAGGAGAAGGGAGAGAAACACAGTGAGGGGAGGGGGGAGAGGCACAGTGAGGGGAGAGAGGCACAGTGAGGGGAGGGGGGAGAGGCACAATGAGGGGAGGGGGGAGAGGCACAATGAGGGGAGGGGAGGGGGAGAGGCACAGTGAGGGGAGAGGGGCACAGTGAGGGGAGGGGGGAGAGAGGCACAGTGAGGGGGGGGAGAGGCACAGTGAGGGGAGAGGGGAGAGAGACACAGTGAGGGGAGGGGGAGAGAGGCACAGTGAGGGGAGGGGGGAGAGAGGCACAGTGAGGGGAGGGGGGAGAGAGGCACAGTGAGGGGAGGGGGGAGAGAGGCACAGTGAGGGGAGTGGGGGAGAGAGGCACAGTGAGGGGAGGGGAGAGAGGCACAGTGAGGGGAGTGGGGGAGAGAGGCACAGTGAGGGGAGAGAGGCACAGTGAGGGGAAGTGGGGAGAGAGGCAAAGTGAGGGGAGAGGGGCACAGTGAGGGGGAGGGGGAGAGAGGCACAGTGAGGGGAAGGAGGGGAGAGAGGCACAGTGAGGGGAAGGAGGGGAGAGAGGCACAGTGAGGGAAGGAGGGGAGAGAGGCACAGTGAGTGGAGGGGGGAGAGAGGCACAGTGAGGGGAGGGGGGGAGAGAGGCACAGTGAGGGGAGGGGGGAGAGAGGCACAGTGAGGGGAGTGGGGGAGAGAGGCACAGTGAGGGGAGGGGGAGCGAGGCACAGTGAGGGGAGGGGGGGTACAGAGGCACAGTGAGGGGAGGAGGGGAGAGAGGTACAGTGGGGGAGGGGGGGGAGAGAGGCACAGTGAGGGGAGGGGAGGGGGAGAGGCACAGTGAGGGGAGAGAGGCACAGTGAGGGGGGGGGAGAGGCACAGTGAGGGGAGAGGGGAGAGAGACACTGAGGGGAGGGGGAGAGAGGCACAGTGAGGGGAGGGGGGAGAGAGGCACAGTGAGGGGAGGGGGGGAGAGAGGCACAGCGAGGGGAGGGGGGAGAGAGGCACAGTGAGGGGAGTGGGGGAGAGAGGCACAGTGAGGGGAGAGGGGAGAGAGGCACAGTGAGGGGAGGAGGGAGGAGGCACAGTGAGGGGGGGGGGAGAGAGGCACAGTGAGGGGAGGGGGGAGAGAGGCAAAGTGAGGGGAGGGGGGAGAGAGGCAAAGTGAGGGGAGAGGGGCACAGTGAGGGGAGGGGAGAGAGGCACAGTGAGGGGAGGGGAGAGAGGCACAGTGAGGGGAGTGGGGGAGAGAGGCACAGTGAGGGGAGTGGGGGGAGAGAGGCACAGTGAGGGGAAGGAGGGGAGAGAGGCACAGTGAGGGGAGGGGGGGAGAGAGGCACAGTGAGGGGAGGGGGGGAGAGAGGCACAGTGAGGGGAGGGGGGGAGAGAGACACAGTGAGGGGAGGGGGGAGAGAGGCACAGTGAGAGGAGGGGGGAGAGAGGCACAGTGAGGGGAGTGGGGGAGAGGCACAGTGAGGGGAGGGGGGAGTGAGGCACAGTGAAGGGAGGGGGGTACAGAGGCACAGTGAGGGGAGGAGGGGAGAGAGGCACAGTGACGGGAGGGGGGGAGCGAGGCACAGTGAGGGGAGGGGGGGTACAGAGGCACCGTGAGGGGAGGAGGGGAGAGAGGCACAGTGAGCAGAGGGGGGAAAGAGAGGCACAGTGAGGGGGGGAGAGGCACAGTGAGGGGGGGAGAGGCACAGTGAGGGAGGGGGGAGAGGCACAGTGAGGAGAAGGGAGAGAAGCACAGTGAGGGGAGGGGGGAGAGGCACAGTGAGGGGAGGGGGGGAGAGGCACAGTGAGGGGAGAGAGGCACAGTGAGGGGAGGAGGGAGAGGCACAGTGAGGGGAAGGGGACAGAGGCACAGTGAGGGGAGGGGAGAGAGGCACAGTGAGGGGAGGGGAGAGAGGCAAAGTGAGGGGAGGGGGGAGAGGCACAGTGAGGGGAGGGGGAGAGTGAGGAAAGGGGGGAGAGGCACAGTGAGGGAATGGGGAGAGAGAGGCACAGTGAGGGGAGGGGGGAGGAATGCACAATGAGGAGGGGGGAGAGAGGCACAGTGAGGGGAGGGGAGGGGAAAGAGGCACAGTGAGGGGAGGGGGAGAGGCACGGGGAGGGGAGGGGAGAGGCACAGGGAGAGGGAAGCGAGGCATATTGAGGGGGAGCGAGGCACAGTGAGGGTAGAGGGGGAGAGAGGCACAGTGAGGGGGAGAGAGGCACAGAGAAAGGAGGGAAGAGTGAGGAAAGGGTGGAGAGGCACAGTGAGGGGAGGGGGAGAGAGGCACAGTGGGGGATGGAGGAGAGAGAGGCTCAGTGAGGGAAGGGAGGAGAGAGGCACATTGAGGGAAGGAGGAGAGAGAGGCACAGTGAGGGAAGGAGGAGAGGCACAGTGAGGGGAGGTAGGAGAGAGGCACAGTGAGGGGGGAGAGCACAGTGAGGGGACAGGGAGAGGCACAGTGAGGGGAGGGGGGTGAGAGGCACAGTGAGGGGAGGGAGGAGAGAGGCACAGTGAGGGAAGGGAGGAGAGAGGCACAGTGAGGGGGGGATAGAGGCACAGTGAGGGGGGGATAGAGGCACAGTGAGGGGGGATAGAGGCACAGTGAGGGAAGGGGGAGAGAGGCACATTGAGGGAAGGAGGAGAGAGGCACAGTGAGGGAAGGAGGAGAGGCACAGTGAGGGGAGGGAGGAGAGAGGCACAGTGAGGGGGGGGGAGAAGCTCAGTGAAAGGAGGGAAGAGTGAGGGAAGGGAGGAGAGAGGCACAGTGAGGGGAGGGGGGGAGAGAGGCACATTGAGGGAAGGAGGAGAGAGAGGCCACAGTGAGGGAAGGAGGAGAGGCACAGTGAGGGGAGGGAGGAGAGAGGCACAGTGAGGGGGGGAGAAGCACAGTGAGGGGACAGGGAGAGGCACAGTGAGGGGACAGGGAGAGGCACAGTGAGGGGAGGGGGTGAGAGGCACAGTGAGGGGAGGGGGGAGAGAGGCACAGTGAGGGGGGGGATAGAGGCACAGTGAGGGGAGGGGGGAGAGAGGCGCAGCGAGGGGAGGGGGGAGAGGCACAGTGAGGGGACTGGGGGAAGGGGGTATAGAGGCAGTGAGAGGAGGGGGAGGGAGGCGCAGTGGGAGGAGGGGGAGAGAGGCGCAGTGGGGGGAGGGGAAGAGGTGCGCAGTGAGGGGAGGGGGGAAAAAGAGGCACAGTGAGGGGAGGGGGAGAGAGGTACAGTGAGGGGAGTGGGGGAGAGAGGCACAGTGAGGGGAGGGGGGAGCGAGGCACAGTGAGGGGAGGGGGGGACAGAGGCACAGTGAGGGGAGGAGGGGAGAGAGGCACAGTGAGGGGAGGGGGGAGAGGCACTGTGAGGGGAGAGAGGCACAGTGAGGGAAGGGGAGAGAGGCACAGTGAGGGGAGGGGGGAGGAGGCACAGTGAGGGGGGAGTGAGGCACAGTGAGGGGAGGGGGGAGAGAGGCACAGTGAGGGGGGGAGAGAGGCAAAGTGAGGGGAGCGGGGCACAGTGAGGGGAGGGGGAGAGAGGCACAGTGAGGGGAGAGGGGAGAGGCACAGTGAGGGGGAGGGGGGAGGAGGCACAGTGAGGGGGGGAGAGGCACAGTGAGGGGAGGGGGGAGAGAGGCACAGTGAGGGGGGGGGAGAGAGGCAGAGTGAGGGGGGGGGAGAGAGGCACAGTGAGGGGAGTTTGGGAGAGGCACAGTGTGGGGAAGGAGGGGAGAGAGGCACAGTGAGGGGAGGTGGGAGAGGCACAGTGAGGGAAGGGGGGAGAGAGGCACAGTGAGGGGAGGGGGGGAGAGAGGCACAGTGAGGGGAGTGGGGGAGAGAGGCACAGTGAGGGGAGGGGGGAGCGAGGCACAGTGAGGGGACGGGGGGACAGAGGCACAGGAGGGGATGGGGACAGAGGCACAGTGAGGGGAGGAGGGGAGAGGGGCACAGTGAAGGGAGGGGGGAGAGAGGCACAGTGAGAGGAGGGGCGGAGAGAGGCACAGTGAGGAGAAGGGAGAGAAGCACAGTGAGGGGAGGGGGGAGAGAGGCACAGTGAGGGGAGGGCCGGAGAGAGGCACAGTGAGGGGAGAGGGGAGAGAGGCACAGTGAGGAGAAGGGAGAGAAGCACAGTGAGGGGAGGGGGAGAGGCACAGTGAGGGGAGGGGAGAGAGACACAGTGAGGGGAGGGGGGAGAGGCACAGTGAGGGAATGGGGAGAGAGAGGCACAGTGAGGGGAGGGTGGAGGAATGCACAATGAGGAGGGGGAGAGAGGCACAGTGAGGGGAGGGGAGGGGAAAGAGGCACAGTGAGGGGAGGGGGAGAGGCACGGGGAGGGGAGAGGCACAGGGAGAGGGGAGCGAGGCATATTGAAGGGAGCGAGGCACAGTGAGGGGAGAGAGGCACAGTGAGGGGGAGAGAGACACAGTGAAAGGAGGGAAGAGTGAGGAAAGGGGGGAGAGGCACAGTGAGGGGAGGGCGGAGAGGCACAGTGAGGGATGGAGGAGAGAGAGGCTCAGTGAGGGAAGGGAGGAGAGAGGCACAGTGAGGGGAGGGGGGGAGAGAGGCACATTGAGGGAAGGAGGAGAGAGGCACAGTGAGGGAAGGAGGAGAGGCACAGTGAGGGGAGGGAGGAGAGAGGCACAGTGAGGGGACAGGGAGAGGCACAGTGAGGGGAGGGGGTGAGAGGCACAGTGAGGGGAGGGAGGAGAGAGGCACAGTGAGGGGAGGGAGGAGAGAGGCACAGTGAAGGGGGGGGATAGAGGCACAGTGAGGGGAGGGGGGGAGAGAGGCGCAGCAAGGGGAGGGGGGAGAGGCACAGTGAGGGGAGTGGGGGAAGGGGGTATAGAGGCAGTGAGGGGAGGGGGAGAGAGGCGCAGTGGGGGGAGGGGGAAGAGGTGCGCAGTGAGGGGAGGGGGAAAAAGAGGCACAGTGAGGTGAGGGAGGAGAGGGACATGGGAGAGGCACAGCGAGGGGACGGGGGAGAGGCACAGTGAGGGGAGGGGGGAGAGGCACAGTGAGGGGAGCGGGAGAGGCACAGTGATGGGAAGAGAGAGACACAGTGATGGGGAGAGAGAGGCACAGTGATGGGGAGAGAGAGGCACAGTGATGGGAGAGAGAGGCACAGTGATGGGGAGAGAGGCACAGTGAGGGGGAGAGAGAGGCACAGTAAGGGAGAGAAAAAAATTAAGGCTGTGCCTATAGTGCCGTCGATGGCGACACGATGGGTGACGACGCCGTCGCCACCGGCAAAAGTTATGTTTCGCCGGGCGGCGGCAGTGCGGGATTCCGGCAATTTCATTTGTTCAAGTGACGTGACGACCCTTAAAAAATCTAATTTTGCCGGCTACCAGTTTCCGCAACGGCGACGTCGCTTTGTCGCCGTAGCGCGCAATATAAGCGCACGCGGCGGCAATGCTTCTGTTTTCGGCCGACGTCGCCAGTACTATATGCGCGGCCTAAGAATGTAGATTAAATATTTGAAAAATTGTGCTAATTATTCTGCTCCATACAAAATGTTCCTAATATTTCACTATACTGAGATAGATCCCTTAATTTCCCAGCGTTCTCGTGTGGTAACGGGGGAAGGGAGCAGCGCTGATTGAGACGACCCTAGGGAGCGATTCATGGTATGTTTATCAATTTAAACTTTTACATCCTCATAACCTTTTATAAAACACAGAACAAATGCAAAGAAAGCTGCAGAATGGCCGGTGTGGGGATCAAACCCACGGCTGCGGCATTATTATCCCCACAACTGCGCTATCCAGCAAGCAAGCAACTGTATGTAGGGAAGGGGGAGAGAGGCACAGTGAGGGGAGGAGGGGATAGAGGCACAGTGAGGGGAGGAGGGGATAGAGGCACAGTGAGGGAAGGGGGGAGAGAGGCACAGTGAGGGGGGGGAGAGAGGCACAGTGAGGGGGGGGGAGAGAGGCACAGTGAGGGGAGGGGGAGAGAGGCACAGTGAGGGGAGGGCCGCAGAGAGGCACAGTGAGGGGAGGGGAGAGAGGCACAGTGAGGAGAAGGGAGAGAAGCACAGTGAGGGGAGGGGAGAGAGGCACAGTGAGGGGAGGGGGGAGAGGCACAATGAGGGGAGGGGGGAGAGGCACAATGAGGGGGGGAGGCGCGGGAGAGGCACAGTGAGGGGAAGGGAGAGAGGCACAGTGAGGGGAAGGGGAGAGAGGCACAGTGAGGTGAGGGGAGGGGGAGAGGCACAGTGAGGGGAGAGGGGCACAGTGAGGGGGGGAGAGGCACATTGAGGGGAGAGGGGAGAGAGACACAGTGAAAGGAGGGGGAGAGAGGCACAGTGAGGGGAGGGGGGAGAGAGGCACAGTGAGGGGAGGGGGGAGAGAGGCACAGTGAGGGGAGGGGGGAGAGAGGCACAGTGAGGGGAGTGGGGGAGAGAGGCACAGTGAGGGGAGGGGAGAGAGGCACAGTAAGGGGAGTGGGGGAGAGAGGCACAGTGAGGGGAGAGGGGAGAGAGGCACAGTGAGGGGAGGGGGGAGGAGGCACAGTGAGGGGGGGGGGAGAGAGGCACAGTGAGGGGAGGGGGGAGAGAGGCAAAGTGAGGGGAGAGGGGCACAGTGAGGGGAGGGGAGAGAGGCACAGTGAGGGGAGGGGGGAGAGAGGCACAGTGAGGGGAGGGGGGAGAGAGGCACAGTGAGGGGAGGGGGGGAGAGAGGCACAGTGAGGGGAGGGGGGAGAGAGGCACAGTGAGGGGAGGGGGGAGAGGCACAGTGAGGGGAGTGGGGGAGAGGCACAGTGAGGGGAGGGGGAGCGAGGCACAGTGAGGGGAGGGGGGTACAGAGGCACAGTGAGGGGAGGAGGGGAGAGAGGTACAGTGAGGGGAGGGGGGGGAGAGAGGCACAGTGAGGGGGGGAGAGGCACATTGAGGGGAGAGGGGAGAGAGACACAGTGAAAGGAGGGGGAGAGAGGCACAGTGAGGGGAGGGGGGAGAGAGGCACAGTGAGGGGAGGGGGGAGAGAGGCACAGTGAGGGGAGGGGGGGAGAGAGGCACAGTGAGGGGAGTGGGGGAGAGAGGCACAGTGAGGGGAGGGGAGAGAGGCACAGTAAGGGGAGTGGGGGAGAGAGGCACAGTGAGGGGAGAGGGGAGAGAGGCACAGTGAGGGGAGGGGGGAGGAGGCACAGTGAGGGGGGGGGGAGAGAGGCACAGTGAGGGGAGGGGGGGAGAGAGGCAAAGTGAGGGGAGAGGGGCACAGTGAGGGGAGGGGAGAGAGGCACAGTGAGGGGAGTGGGGGAGAGAGGCACAGTGAGGGGAAGGAGGGGAGAGAGGCACAGTGAGGGGAGGGGGGAGAGAGGCACAGTGAGGGGAGGGGGGGAGAGAGGGAGGGGGGAGAGAGGCACAGTGAGGGGAGGGGGGAGAGAGGCACAGTGAGGGGAGGGGGGAGAGAGGCACAGTGAGGGGAGGGGGGAGAGGCACAGTGAGGGGAGTGGGGGAGAGGCACAGTGAGGGGAGGGGGAGCGAGGCACAGTGAGGGGAGGGGGGTACAGAGGCACAGTGAGGGGAGGAGGGGAGAGAGGTACAGTGAGGGGAGGGGGGGGAGAGAGGCACAGTGAGGGGAGGGGAGGGGGAGAGGCACAGTGAGGGGGGGGAGAGGCACAGTGAGGGGGGGGGAGAGGCACAGTGAGGGAGAGGGGAGAGAGACACAGTGAGGGGAGGGGGGAGAGAGGCACAGTGAGGGGAGGGGGGAGAGAGGCACAGTGAGGGGAGGGGGGAGAGAGGCACAGTGAGGGGAGGGGGGAGAGAGGCACAGTGAGGGGAGTGGGGGAGAGAGGCACAGTGAGGGGAGAGGGGAGAGAGGCACAGTGAGGGGAGGAGGGAGGAGGCACAGTGAGGGGGGGGAGAGAGGCACAGTGAGGGGAGGGGGGAGAGAGGCAAAGTGAGGGGAGAGGGGCACAGTGAGGGGAGGGGAGAGAGGCACAGTGAGGGGAGGGGAGAGAGGCACAGTGAGGGGAGTGGGGGAGAGAGGCACAGTGAGGGGAGTGGGGGAGAGAGGCACAGTGAGGGGAAGGAGGGGAGAGAGGCACAGTGAGGGGAGGGGGGAGAGAGGCACAGTGAGGGGAGGGGGGAGAGAGGCACAGTGAGGGGAGGGGGGAGAGAGGCACAGTGAGGGGAGTGGGGGAGAGAGGCACAGTGAGGGGAGGGGGGAGCGAGGCACAGTGAGGGGAGGGGGGTACAGAGGCACAGTGAGGGGAGGAGGGGAGAGAGGCATAGTGACGGGAGGGGGGAGCGAGGCACAGTGAGGGGAGGGGGGTACATAGGCACAGTGAGGGGAGGAGGGGAGAGAGGCACAGTGAGCAGAGGGGGGAAAGAGAGGCACAGTGAGGGGGGGAGAGGCACAGTGAGGAGAAGGGAGAGAAGCACAGTGAGGGGAGGGGGGAGAGGCACAGTGATGGGAGAGAGGCACAGTGAGGGGAGGGTGGAGAGGCACAGTGAGGGGAGGAGGGAGAGGCACAGTGAGGGGAAGGGGAGAGAGGCACAGTGAGGGGAGGGGAGAGAGGCACAGTGAGGGGAGGGGAGAGAGGCAAAGTGAGGGGAGGGGGGAGAGGCACAGTGAGGGGAGGGAGAGAGGCACAGTGAGGGGAGGGGGAGAGTGAGGAAAGGGGGGAGAGGCACAGTGAGGGAATGGGGAGAGAGAGGCACAGTGAGGGGAGGGGGGAGGAATGCACAATGAGGAGGGGGAGAGAGGCACAGTGAGGGGAGGGGAGGGGAAAGAGGCACAGTGAGGGGAGGGGGAGAGGCACGGGGAGGGGAGGGGTAGAGGCACGGGGAGGGGAGAGGCACAGGGAGAGGGAAGCGAGGCATATTGAGGGGAGCGAGGCACAGTGAGGGGAGAGGGGAGAGAGACACAGTGAGGGGGAGAGAGGCACAGAGAAAGGAGGGAAGAGTTAGGAAAGGGTGGAGAGGCACAGTGAGGGGAGGGGAGAGAGGCACAGTGGGGGATGGAGGAGAGAGAGGCTCAGTGAGGGAAGGGAGGAGAGAGGCACATTGAGGGAAGGAGGAGAGAGAGGCACAGTGAGGGAAGGAGGAGAGGCACAGTGAGGGGAGGTAGGAGAGAGGCACAGTGAGGGGGGAGAGCACAGTGAGGGGACAGGGAGAGGCACAGTGAGGGGAGGGGGTGAGAGGCACAGTGAGGGGAGGGAGGAGAGAGGCACAGTGAGGGAAGGGAGGAGAGAGGCACAGTGAGGGGGGATAGAGGCACAGTGAGGGGGGATAGAGGCACAGTGAGGGAAGGGGGGAGAGAGGCACATTGAGGGAAGGAGGAGAGAGAGGCACAGTGAGGGAAGGAGGAGAGGCACAGTGAGGGGAGGGAGGAGAGAGGCACAGTGAGGGGGGGAGAAGCACAGTGAAAGGAGGGAAGAGTGAGGGAAGGGAGGAGAGAGGCACAGTGAGCGGAGGGGGGGAGAGAGGCACATTGAGGGAAGGAGGAGAGAGAGGCACAGTGAGGGAAGGAGGAGAGGCACAGTGAGGGGAGGGAGGAGAGAGGCACAGTGAGGGGGGGAGAAGCACAGTGAGGGGACAGGGAGAGGCACAGTGAGGGGACAGGGAGAGGCACAGTGAGGGGAGGGGGTGAGAGGCACAGTGAGGGGAGGGGGGAGAGAGGCACAGTGAGGGGGGGGATAGAGGCACAGTGAGGGGAGGGGAGGGGAAAGAGGCACAGTGAGGGGAGGGGGAGAGGCACGGGGAGGGGAGGGGAGAGGCACAGGGAGAGGGAAGCGAGGCATATTGAGGGGAGCGAGGCACAGTGAGGGTAGAGGGGAGAGAGGCACAGTGAGGGGGAGAGAGGCACAGAGAAAGGAGGGAAGAGTGAGGAAAGGGTGGAGAGGCACAGTGAGGGGAGGGGGAGAGAGGCACAGTGGGGGATGGAGGAGAGAGAGGCTCAGTGAGGGAAGGGAGGAGAGAGGCACATTGAGGGAAGGAGGAGAGAGAGGCACAGTGAGGGAAGGAGGAGAGGCACAGTGAGGGGAGGTAGGAGAGAGGCACAGTGAGGGGGGAGAGCACAGTGAGGGGACAGGGAGAGGCACAGTGAGGGGAGGGGGGTGAGAGGCACAGTGAGGGGAGGGAGGAGAGAGGCACAGTGAGGGAAGGGAGGAGAGAGGCACAGTGAGGGGGGGATAGAGGCACAGTGAGGGGGGGATAGAGGCACAGTGAGGGGGGATAGAGGCACAGTGAGGGAAGGGGGAGAGAGGCACATTGAGGGAAGGAGGAGAGAGGCACAGTGAGGGAAGGAGGAGAGGCACAGTGAGGGGAGGGAGGAGAGAGGCACAGTGAGGGGGGGGAGAAGCTCAGTGAAAGGAGGGAAGAGTGAGGGAAGGGAGGAGAGAGGCACAGTGAGGGGAGGGGGGGAGAGAGGCACATTGAGGGAAGGAGGAGAGAGAGGCACAGTGAGGGAAGGAGGAGAGGCACAGTGAGGGGAGGGAGGAGAGAGGCACAGTGAGGGGGGGAGAAGCACAGTGAGGGGACAGGGAGAGGCACAGTGAGGGGACAGGGAGAGGCACAGTGAGGGGAGGGGGTGAGAGGCACAGTGAGGGGAGGGGGGAGAGAGGCACAGTGAGGGGGGGGATAGAGGCACAGTGAGGGGAGGGGGGAGAGAGGCGCAGCGAGGGGAGGGGGGAGAGGCACAGTGAGGGGACTGGGGGAAGGGGGTATAGAGGCAGTGAGAGGAGGGGGAGGAGGCGCAGTGGGAGGAGGGGGAGAGAGGCGCAGTGGGGGGAGGGGAAGAGGTGCGCAGTGAGGGGAGGGGGAGAAAGAGGCACAGTGAGGGGAGGGGGAGAGAGGTACAGTGAGGGGAGTGGGGGAGAGAGGCACAGTGAGGGGAGGGGGGAGCGAGGCACAGTGAGGGGAGGGGGGGACAGAGGCACAGTGAGGGGAGGAGGGGAGAGAGGCACAGTGAGGGGACGGGGGGAGAGAGGCACAGTGAGGGGGGGAGAGAGGCACAGTGAGGGGAGGGGCGGAGAGAGGCACAGTGAGGGAGGTTGGAGAGGCACAGTGAGGAGAAGGGAGAGAAGCACAGTGAGGGGAGGGGGGAGAGGCACTGTGAGGGGAGAGAGGCACAGTGAGGGAAGGGGAGAGAGGCACAGTGAGGGGAGGGGGGAGGAGGCACAGTGAGGGGGGAGTGAGGCACAGTGAGGGGAGGGGGGAGAGAGGCACAGTGAGGGGGGAGAGAGGCAAAGTGAGGGGAGCGGGGCACAGTGAGGGGAGGGGAGAGAGGCACAGTGAGGGGACAGGGAGAGGCACAGTGAGGGGAGGGGGTGAGAGGCACAGTGAGGGGAGGGGGGAGAGAGGCACAGTGAGGGGGGGGATAGAGGCACAGTGAGGGGAGGGGGGAGAGAGGCGCAGCGAGGGGATGGGGGAGAGGCACAGTGAGGGGACTGGGGGAAGGGGGTATAGAGGCAGTGAGAGGAGGGGGAGGGAGGCGCAGTGGGAGGAGGGGGAGAGAGGCGCAGTGGGGGGAGGGGAAGAGGTGCGCAGTGAGGGGAGGGGGAGAAAGAGGCACAGTGAGGGGAGGGGGAGAGAGGTACAGTGAGGGGAGTGGGGGAGAGAGGCACAGTGAGGGGAGGGGGGAGCGAGGCACAGTGAGGGGAGGGGGGGACAGAGGCACAGTGAGGGGAGGAGGGGAGAGAGGCACAGTGAGGGGACGGGGGGAGAGAGGCACAGTGAGGGGGGGAGAGAGGCACAGTGAGGGGAGGGGCGGAGAGAGGCACAGTGAGGGAGGTTGGAGAGGCACAGTGAGGAGAAGGGAGAGAAGCACAGTGAGGGGAGGGGGGAGAGGCACTGTGAGGGGAGAGAGGCACAGTGAGGGAAGGGGAGAGAGGCACAGTGAGGGGAGGGGGGAGGAGGCACAGTGAGGGGGGAGTGAGGCACAGTGAGGGGAGGGGGGAGAGAGGCACAGTGAGGGGGGGAGAGAGGCAAAGTGAGGGGAGCGGGGCACAGTGAGGGGAGGGGAGAGAGGCACAGTGAGGGGAGAGGGTAGAGGCACAGTGAGGGGAGGGGGGAGGAGGCACAGTGAGGGGGGGAGAGGCACAGTGAGGGGAGGGGGGAGAGAGGCACAGTGAGGGGGGGGAGAGAGGCAGAGTGAGGGGGGGGAGAGAGGCACAGTGAGGGGAGTTTGGGAGAGGCACAGTGTGGGGAAGGAGGGGAGAGAGGCACAGTGAGGGGAGGTGGGAGAGGCACAGTGAGGGAAGGGGGGAGAGAGGCACAGTGAGGGGAGGGGGGAGAGAGGCACAGTGAGGGGAGTGGGGGAGAGAGGCACAGTGAGGGGAGGGGGGAGCGAGGCACAGTGAGGGGACGGGGGGACAGAGGCACAGGAGGGGATGGGGACAGAGGCACAGTGAGGGGAGGAGGGGAGAGAGGCACAGTGAAGGGAGGGGGGGAGAGAGGCACAGTGAGAGGAGGGGCGGAGAGAGGCACAGTGAGGAGAAGGGAGAGAAGCACAGTGAGGGGAGGGGGGAGAGAGGCACAGTGAGGGGAGGGCCGGAGAGAGGCACAGTGAGGGGAGAGGGGAGAGAGGCACAGTGAGGAGAAGGGAGAGAAGCACAGTGAGGGGAGGGGGAGAGGCACAGTGAGGGGAGGGGAGAGAGACACAGTGAGGGGAGGGGGGAGAGGCACAGTGAGGGAATGGGGAGAGAGAGGCACAGTGAGGGGAGGGTGGAGGAATGCACAATGAGGAGGGGGAGAGAGGCACAGTGAGGGGAGGGGAGGGGAAAGAGGCACAGTGAGGGGAGGGGGAGAGGCACGGGGAGGGGAGAGGCACAGGGAGAGGGGAGCGAGGCATATTGAAGGGA
Source organism: Ascaphus truei (assembly GCF_040206685.1). Classification (NCBI taxonomy): domain Eukaryota; kingdom Metazoa; phylum Chordata; class Amphibia; order Anura; family Ascaphidae; genus Ascaphus; species Ascaphus truei. The sequence goes on along the minus strand of NW_027454563.1, from coordinate 11,172 downwards.
GCGAGGCACAGTGAGGGGAGAGAGGCACAGTGAGGGGGAGAGAGACACAGTGAAAGGAGGGAAGAGTGAGGAAAGGGGGGAGAGGCACAGTGAGGGGAGGGCAGAGAGGCACAGTGAGGGATGGAGGAGAGAGAGGCTCAGTGAGGGAAGGGAGGAGAGAGGCACAGTGAGGGGAGGGGGGGAGAGAGGCACATTGAGGGAAGGAGGAGAGAGGCACAGTGAGGGAAGGAGGAGAGGCACAGTGAGGGGAGGGAGGAGAGAGGCACAGTGAGGGGACAGGGAGAGGCACAGTGAGGGGAGGGAGGAGAGAGGCACAGTGAGGGGAGGGAGGAGAGAGGCACAGTGAAGGGGGGGGATAGAGGCACAGTGAGGGGAGGGGGGAGAGAGGCGCAGCAAGGGGAGGGGGGAGAGGCACAGTGAGGGGAGTGGGGGAAGGGGGTATAGAGGCAGTGAGGGGAGGGGGAGAGAGGCGCAGTGGGGGGAGGGGGAAGAGGTGCGCAGTGAGGGGAGGGGGAAAAAGAGGCACAGTGAGGTGAGGGAGGAGAGGGACATGGGAGAGGCACAGCGAGGGGACGGGGGAGAGGCACAGTGAGGGGAGGGGGGAGAGGCACAGTGAGGGGAGCGGGAGAGGCACAGTGATGGGGAGAGAGAGGCACAGTGATGGGGAGAGAGAGGCACAGTGATGGGGAGAGAGAGGCACAGTGATGGGGAGAGAGGCACAGTGAGGGGGAGAGAGAGGCTCAGTAAGGGAGAGAAAAAAATTAAGGCTGTGCCTATAGTGCCGTCGATGGCGACACGATGGGTGACGACGCCGTCGCCACCGGCAAAAGTTATGTTTCGCCGGGCGGCGGCAGTGCGGGATTCCGGCAATTTCATTTGTTCAAGTGACGTGACGACCCTTAAAAAATCTAATTTTGCCGGCTACCAGTTTCCGCAACGGCGACGTCGCTTTGTCGCCGTAGCGCGCAATATAAGCGCACGCGGCGGCAATGCTTCTGTTTTCGGCCGACGTCGCCAGTACTATATGCGCGGCCTAAGAATGTAGATTAAATATTTGAAAAATTGTGCTAATTATTCTGCTCCATACAAAATGTTCCTAATATTTCACTATACTGAGATAGATCCCTTAATTTCCCAGCGTTCTCGTGTGGTAACGGGGGAAGGGAGCAGCGCTGATTGAGACGACCCTAGGGAGCGATTCATGGTATGTTTATCAATTTAAACTTTTACATCCTCATAACCTTTTATAAAACACAGAACAAATGCAAAGAAAGCTGCAGAATGGCCGGTGTGGGGATCAAACCCACGGCCGCGGCATTATTATCCCCACAACTGCGCTATCCAGCAAGCAAGCAACTGTATGTAGGGAAGGGGGAGAGAGGCACAGTGAGGGGAGGAGGGGATAGAGGCACAGTGAGGGGAGGAGGGGATAGAGGCACAGTGAGGGAAGGGGGGAGAGAGGCACAGTGAGGGGGGGGAGAGAGGCACAGTGAGGGGGGGGGAGAGAGGCACAGTGAGGGGAGGGGGAGAGAGGCACAGTGAGGGGAGGGCCGCAGAGAGGCACAGTGAGGGGAGGGGAGAGAGGCACAGTGAGGAGAAGGGAGAGAAGCACAGTGAGGGGAGGGGAGAGAGGCACAGTGAGGGGAGGGGGGAGAGGCACAATGAGGGGAGGGGGGAGAGGCACAATGAGGGGAGGGGGGAGAGGCACAATGAGGGGAGGGGGGAGAGGCACAGTGAGGGGAAGGGAGAGAGGCACAGTGAGGGGAAGGGGAGAGAGGCACAGTGAGGTGAGGGGAGGGGGAGAGGCACAGTGAGGGGAGAGGGGCACAGTGAGGGGGGGAGAGGCACATTGAGGGGAGAGGGGAGAGAGACACAGTGAAAGGAGGGGGAGAGAGGCACAGTGAGGGGAGGGGGGAGAGAGGCACAGTGAGGGGAGGGGGGAGAGAGGCACAGTGAGGGGAGTGGGGGAGAGAGGCACAGTGAGGGGAGGGGAGAGAGGCACAGTAAGGGGAGTGGGGGAGAGAGGCACAGTGAGGGGAGAGGGGAGAGAGGCACAGTGAGGGGAGGGGGGAGGAGGCACAGTGAGGGGGGGGGAGAGAGGCACAGTGAGGGGAGGGGGGAGAGAGGCAAAGTGAGGGGAGAGGGGCACAGTGAGGGGAGGGGAGAGAGGCACAGTGAGGGGAGTGGGGGAGAGAGGCACAGTGAGGGGAAGGAGGGGAGAGAGGCACAGTGAGGGGAGGGGGGAGAGAGGCACAGTGAGGGGAGGGGGGAGAGAGGCACAGTGAGGGGAGGGGGGAGAGAGGCACAGTGAGGGGAGGGGGGAGAGAGGCACAGTGAGGGGAGGGGGGAGAGGCACAGTGAGGGGAGTGGGGGAGAGGCACAGTGAGGGGAGGGGGAGCGAGGCACAGTGAGGGGAGGGGGGTACAGAGGCACAGTGAGGGGAGGAGGGGAGAGAGGTACAGTGAGGGGAGGGGGGGGGAGAGAGGCACAGTGAGGGGGGGAGAGGCACATTGAGGGGAGAGGGGAGAGAGACACAGTGAAAGGAGGGGGAGAGAGGCACAGTGAGGGGATGGGGGAGAGAGGCACAGTGAGGGGAGGGGGGAGAGAGGCACAGTGAGGGGAGGGGGGAGAGAGGCACAGTGAGGGGAGTGGGGGAGAGAGGCACAGTGAGGGGAGGGGAGAGAGGCACAGTAAGGGGAGTGGGGGAGAGAGGCACAGTGAGGGGAGAGGGGAGAGAGGCACAGTGAGGGGAGGGGGGAGGAGGCACAGTGAGGGGGGGGGAGAGAGGCACAGTGAGGGGAGGGGGGAGAGAGGCAAAGTGAGGGGAGAGGGGCACAGTGAGGGGAGGGGAGAGAGGCACAGTGAGGGGAGTGGGGGAGAGAGGCACAGTGAGGGGAAGGAGGGGAGAGAGGCACAGTGAGGGGAGGGGGGAGAGAGGCACAGTGAGGGGAGGGGGGAGAGAGGCACAGTGAGGGGAGGGGGGAGAGAGGCACAGTGAGGGGAGGGGGGAGAGAGGCACAGTGAGGGGAGGGGGGAGAGGCACAGTGAGGGGAGTGGGGGAGAGGCACAGTGAGGGGAGGGGGAGCGAGGCACAGTGAGGGGAGGGGGGTACAGAGGCACAGTGAGGGGAGGAGGGGAGAGAGGTACAGTGAGGGGAGGGGGGGGAGAGAGGCACAGTGAGGGGAGTGGGGGAGAGAGGCACAGTGAGGGGAGGGGGGAGCGAGGCACAGTGAGGGGAGGGTGGGACAGAGGCACAGTGAGGGGAGGAGGGGAGAGAGGCACAGTGAGGGGACGGGGGGAGAGAGGCACAGTGAGGGGAGGGGCGGAGAGAGGCACAGTGAGGGAGGTTGGAGAGGCACAGTGAGGAGAAGGGAGAGAAGCACAGTGAGGGGAGGGGGGAGAGGCACTGTGAGGGGAGAGAGGCACAGTGAGGGAAGGGGAGAGAGGCACAGTGAGGGGAGGGGGGAGGAGGCACAGTGAGGGGGGAGTGAGGCACAGTGAGGGGAGGGGGGAGAGAGGCACAGTGAGGGGGGGAGAGAGGCAAAGTGAGGGGAGCGGGGCACAGTGAGGGGAGGGGAGAGAGGCACAGTGAGGGGAGAGGGGAGAGGCACAGTGAGGGGAGGGGGGAGGAGGCACAGTGAGGGGGGGAGAGGCACAGTGAGGGGAGGGGGGAGAGAGGCACAGTGAGGGGGGGGAGAGAGGCAGAGTGAGGGGGGGGAGAGAGGCACAGTGAGGGGAGTTTGGAGAGGCACAGTGTGGGGAAGGAGGGGAGAGAGGCACAGTGAGGGGAGGTGGGAGAGGCACAGTGAGGGAAGGGGGGAGAGAGGCACAGTGAGGGGAGGGGGGAGAGAGGCACAGTGAGGGGAGTGGGGGAGAGAGGCACAGTGAGGGGAGGGGGGAGCGAGGCACAGTGAGGGGACGGGGGGACAGAGGCACAGGAGGGGATGGGGACAGAGGCACAGTGAGGGGAGGAGGGGAGAGAGGCACAGTGAAGGGAGGGGGGGAGAGAGGCACAGTGAGAGGAGGGGCGGAGAGAGGCACAGTGAGGAGAAGGGAGAGAAGCACAGTGAGGGGAGGGGGGAGAGAGGCACAGTGAGGGGAGGGCCGGAGAGAGGCACAGTGAGGGGAGAGGGGAGAGTGGCACAGTGAGGAGAAGGGAGAGAAGCACAGTGAGGGGAGGGGGAGAGGCACAGTGAGGGGAGGGGAGAGAGACACAGTGAGGGGAGGGGGGAGAGGCACAGTGAGGGAATGGGGAGAGAGAGGCACAGTGAGGGGAGGGTGGAGGAATGCACAATGAGGAGGGGGAGAGAGGCACAGTGAGGGGAGGGGAGGGGAAAGAGGCACAGTGAGGGGAGGGGGAGAGGCACGGGGAGGGGAGAGGCACAGGGAGAGGGGAGCGAGGCATATTGAAGGGAAGCGAGGCACAGTGAGGGGAGAGAGGCACAGTGAGGGGGAGAGAGACACAGTGAAAGGAGGGAAGAGTGAGGAAAGGGGGGAGAGGCACAGTGAGGGGAGGGCGGAGAGGCACAGTGAGGGATGGAGGAGAGAGAGGCTCAGTGAGGGAAGGGAGGAGAGAGGCACAGTGAGGGGAGGGGGGGAGAGAGGCACATTGAGGGAAGGAGGAGAGAGGCACAGTGAGGGAAGGAGGAGAGGCACAGTGAGGGGAGGGAGGAGAGAGGCACAGTGAGGGGACAGGGAGAGGCACAGTGAGGGGAGGGAGGAGAGAGGCACAGTGAGGGGAGGGAGGAGAGAGGCACAGTGAAGGGGGGGGATAGAGGCACAGTGAGGGGAGGGGGGGAGAGAGGCGCAGCAAGGGGAGGGGGGAGAGGCACAGTGAGGGGAGTGGGGGAAGGGGGTATAGAGGCAGTGAGGGGAGGGGGAGAGAGGCGCAGTGGGGGGAGGGGGAAGAGGTGCGCAGTGAGGGGAGGGGGAAAAAGAGGCACAGTGAGGTGAGGGAGGAGAGGGACATGGGAGAGGCACAGCGAGGGGACGGGGGAGAGGCACAGTGAGGGGAGGGGGGAGAGGCACAGTGAGGGGAGCGGGAGAGGCACAGTGATGGGAAGAGAGAGACACAGTGATGGGGAGAGAGAGGCACAGTGATGGGGAGAGAGAGGCACAGTGATGGGGAGAGAGAGGCACAGTGATGGGGAGAGAGGCACAGTGAGGGGGAGAGAGAGGCACAGTAAGGGAGAGAAAAAAAATTAAGGCTGTGCCTATAGTGCCGTCGATGGCGACACGATGGGTGACGACGCCGTCGCCACCGGCAAAAGTTATGTTTCGCTGGGCGGCGGCAGTGCGGGATTCCGGCAATTTCATTTGTTCAAGTGACGTGACGACCCTTAAAAAATCTAATTTTGCCGGCTACCAGTTTCCGCAACGGCGACGTCGCTTTGTCGCCGTAGCGCGCAATATAAGCGCACGCGGCGGCAATGCTTCTGTTTTCGGCCGACGTCGCCAGTACTATATGCGCGGCCTAAGAATGTAGATTAAATATTTGAAAAATTGTGCTAATTATTCTGCTCCATACAAAATGTTCCTAATATTTCACTATACTGAGATAGATCCCTTAATTTCCCAGCGTTCTCGTGTGGTAACGGGGGAAGGGAGCAGCGCTGATTGAGACGACCCTAGGGAGCGATTCATGGTATGTTTATCAATTTAAACTTTTACATCCTCATAACCTTTTATAAAACACAGAACAAATGCAAAGAAAGCTGCAGAATGGCCGGTGTGGGGATCAAACCCACGGCCGCGGCATTATTATCCCCACAACTGCGCTATCCAGCAAGCAAGCAACTGTATGTAGGGAAGGGGGAGAGAGGCACAGTGAGGGGAGGAGGGGATAGAGGCACAGTGAGGGGAGGAGGGGATAGAGGCACAGTGAGGGAAGGGGGGAGAGAGGCACAGTGAGGGGGGGGAGAGAGGCACAGTGAGGGGGGGGGAGAGAGGCACAGTGAGGGGAGGGGGAGAGAGGCACAGTGAGGGGAGGGCCGCAGAGAGGCACAGTGAGGGGAGGGGAGAGAGGCACAGTGAGGAGAAGGGAGAGAAGCACAGTGAGGGGAGGGGAGAGAGGCACAGTGAGGGGAGGGGGGAGAGGCACAATGAGGGGAGGGGGGAGAGGCACAATGAGGGGAGGGGGGAGAGGCACAGTGAGGGGAAGGGAGAGAGGCACAGTGAGGGGAAGGGGAGAGAGGCACAGTGAGGTGAGGGGAGGGGGAGAGGCACAGTGAGGGGAGAGGGGCACAGTGAGGGGGGGAGAGGCACATTGAGGGGAGAGGGGAGAGAGACACAGTGAAAGGAGGGGGAGAGAGGCACAGTGAGGGGAGGGGGGAGAGAGGCACAGTGAGGGGAGGGGGGAGAGAGGCACAGTGAGGGGAGGGGGGAGAGAGGCACAGTGAGGGGAGTGGGGGAGAGAGGCACAGTGAGGGGAGGGGAGAGAGGCACAGTAAGGGGAGTGGGGGAGAGAGGCACAGTGAGGGGAGAGGGGAGAGAGGCACAGTGAGGGGAGGGGGGAGGAGGCACAGTGAGGGGGGGGGGAGAGAGGCACAGTGAGGGGAGGGGGGAGAGAGGCAAAGTGAGGGGAGAGGGGCACAGTGAGGGGAGGGGAGAGAGGCACAGTGAGGGGAGTGGGGGAGAGAGGCACAGTGAGGGGAAGGAGGGGAGAGAGGCACAGTGAGGGGAGGGGGGAGAGAGGCACAGTGAGGGGAGGGGGGAGAGAGGCACAGTGAGGGGAGGGGGGAGAGAGGCACAGTGAGGGGAGGGGGAGAGGCACAGTGAGGGGAGTGGGGGAGAGGCACAGTGAGGGGAGGGGGAGCGAGGCACAGTGAGGGGAGGGGGGTACAGAGGCACAGTGAGGGGAGGAGGGGAGAGAGGTACAGTGAGGGGAGGGGGGAGAGAGGCACAGTGAGGGGGGGAGAGGCACATTGAGGGGAGAGGGGAGAGAGACACAGTGAAAGGAGGGGGAGAGAGGCACAGTGAGGGGAGGGGGAGAGAGGCACAGTGAGGGGAGGGGGGAGAGAGGCACAGTGAGGGGAGGGGGGAGAGAGGCACAGTGAGGGGAGTGGGGGAGAGAGGCACAGTGAGGGGAGGGGAGAGAGGCACAGTAAGGGGAGTGGGGGAGAGAGGCACAGTGAGGGGAGAGGGGAGAGAGGCACAGTGAGGGGAGGGGGGAGGAGGCACAGTGAGGGGGGGGGAGAGAGGCACAGTGAGGGGAGGGGGGAGAGAGGCAAAGTGAGGGGAGAGGGGCACAGTGAGGGGAGGGGAGAGAGGCACAGTGAGGGGAGTGGGGGAGAGAGGCACAGTGAGGGGAAGGAGGGGAGAGAGGCACAGTGAGGGGAGGGGGGAGAGAGGCACAGTGAGGGGAGGGGGGAGAGAGGCACAGTGAGGGGAGGGGGGAGAGAGGCACAGTGAGGGGAGGGGGGAGAGAGGCACAGTGAGGGGAGGGGGGAGAGAGGCACAGTGAGGGGAGGGGGGAGAGGCACAGTGAGGGGAGTGGGGGAGAGGCACAGTGAGGGGAGGGGGAGCGAGGCACAGTGAGGGGAGGGGGGTACAGAGGCACAGTGAGGGGAGGAGGGGAGAGAGGTACAGTGAGGGGAGGGGGGGGGAGAGAGGCACAGTGAGGGGAGGGGAGGGGGAGAGGCACAGTGAGGGGGGGGAGAGGCACAGTGAGGGGGGGGGAGAGGCACAGTGAGGGGAGAGGGGAGAGAGACACAGTGAGGGGAGGGGGGAGAGAGGCACAGTGAGGGGAGGGGGGAGAGAGGCACAGTGAGGGGAGGGGGGAGAGAGGCACAGTGAGGGGAGGGGGGAGAGAGGCACAGTGAGGGGAGTGGGGGAGAGAGGCACAGTGAGGGGAGAGGGGAGAGAGGCACAGTGAGGGGAGGAGGGAGGAGGCACAGTGAGGGGGGGGAGAGAGGCACAGTGAGGGGAGGGGGAGAGAGGCAAAGTGAGGGGAGAGGGGCACAGTGAGGGGAGGGGAGAGAGGCACAGTGAGGGGAGGGGAGAGAGGCACAGTGAGGGGAGTGGGGGAGAGAGGCACAGTGAGGGGAGTGGGGGAGAGAGGCACAGTGAGGGGAAGGAGGGGAGAGAGGCACAGTGAGGGGAGGGGGGAGAGAGGCACAGTGAGGGGAGGGGGGAGAGAGGCACAGTGAGGGGAGGGGGGAGAGAGGCACAGTGAGGGGAGTGGGGGAGAGAGGCACAGTGAGGGGAGGGGGGAGCGAGGCACAGTGAGGGGAGGGGGGTACAGAGGCACAGTGAGGGGAGGAGGGGAGAGAGGCACAGTGAGCAGAGGGGGGAAAGAGAGGCACAGTGAGGGGGGGAGAGGCACAGTGAGGGAGGGGGGAGAGGCACAGTGAGGAGAAGGGAGAGAAGCACAGTGAGGGGAGGGGGGAGAGGCACAGTGATGGGAGAGAGGCACAGTGAGGGGAGGGTGGAGAGGCACAGTGAGGGGAGGAGGGAGAGGCACAGTGAGGGGAAGGGGAGAGAGGCACAGTGAGGGGAGGGGAGAGAGGCACAGTGAGGGGAGGGGAGAGAGGCAAAGTGAGGGGAGGGGGGAGAGGCACAGTGAGGGGAGGGAGAGAGGCACAGTGAGGGGAGGGAGAGAGGCACAGTGAGGGGAGGGGGAGAGTGAGGAAAGGGGGGAGAGGCACAGTGAGGGAATGGGGAGAGAGAGGCACAGTGAGGGGAGGGGAGGGGAAAGAGGCACAGTGAGGGGAGGGGAAGAGGCACGGGGAGGGGAGGGGTAGAGGCACGGGGAGGGGAGAGGCACAGGGAGAGGGAAGCGAGGCATATTGAGGGGAGCGAGGCACAGTGAGGGGAGAGGGGAGAGAGACACAGTGAGGGGGAGAGAGGCACAGAGAAAGGAGGGAAGAGTTAGGAAAGGGTGGAGAGGCACAGTGAGGGGAGGGGGAGAGAGGCACAGTGGGGGATGGAGGAGAGAGAGGCTCAGTGAGGGAAGGGAGGAGAGAGGCACATTGAGGGAAGGAGGAGAGAGAGGCACAGTGAGGGAAGGAGGAGAGGCACAGTGAGGGGAGGTAGGAGAGAGGCACAGTGAGGGGGGAGAGCACAGTGAGGGGACAGGGAGAGGCACAGTGAGGGGAGGGGGTGAGAGGCACAGTGAGGGGAGGGAGGAGAGAGGCACAGTGAGGGAAGGGAGGAGAGAGGCACAGTGAGGGGGGATAGAGGCACAGTGAGGGGGGATAGAGGCACAGTGAGGGGGGATAGAGGCACAGTGAGGGAAGGGGGGAGAGAGGCACATTGAGGGAAGGAGGAGAGAGAGGCACAGTGAGGGAAGGAGGAGAGGCACAGTGAGGGGAGGGAGGAGAGAGGCACAGTGAGGGGGGGAGAAGCACAGTGAAAGGAGGGAAGAGTGAGGGAAGGGAGGAGAGAGGCAGAGTGAGGGGAGGGGGGGTGAGAGGCACATTGAGGGAAGGAGGAGAGAGAGGCACAGTGAGGGAAGGAGGAGAGGCACAGTGAGGGGAGGGAGGAGAGAGGCACAGTGAGGGGGGGAGAAGCACAGTGAGGGGACAGGGAGAGGCACAGTGAGGGGACAGGGAGAGGCACAGTGAGGGGAGGGGGTGAGAGGCACAGTGAGGGGAGGGGGGAGAGAGGCACAGTGAGGGGGGGGATAGAGGCACAGTGAGGAGAGGGGGGAGAGAGGCGCAGCGAGGGGAGGGGGGAGAGGCACAGTGAGGGGACTGGGGGAAGGGGGTATAGAGGCAGTGAGGGGAGGGGGAGAGAGGCGCAGTGGGAGGAGGGGAGAGAGGCGCAGTGGGGGGAGGGGAAGAGGTGCGCAGTGAGGGGAGGGGGAAAAAGAGGCACAGTGAGGGGAGGGGGAGAGAGGCACAGTGAGGGGAGTGGGGGAGAGAGGCACAGTGAGGGGAGTGGGGGAGAGAGGCACAGTGAGGGGAGGGTGGGACAGAGGCACAGTGAGGGGAGGAGGGGAGAGAGGCACAGTGAGGGGGGAGAGAGGCACAGTGAGGGGAGGGGCGGAGAGAGGCACAGTGAGGGAGGTTGGAGAGGCACAGTGAGGAGAAGGTAGAGAAGCACAGTGAGGGGAGGGGGGAGAGGCACAGTGAGGGGAGAGAGGCACAGTGAGGGGAGAGAGGCACAGTGAGGGGAGGGGGGAGAGGCACAGTGAGGGGAGGAGGGAGATGCACAGTGAGGGGAAGGGGAGAGAGGCACAGTGAGGGGAGGGGGGAGGAGGCACAGTGAGGGGGGAGTGAGGCACAGTGAGGGGAGGGGGGAGAGAGGCACAGTGAGGGGGGGAGAGAGGCAAAGTGAGGGGAGCGGGGCACAGTGAGGGGAGGGGAGAGAGGCACAGTGAGGGGAGAGGGGAGAGAGGCACAGTGAGGGGAGGGGGGAGGAGGCACAGTGAGGGGGGGAGAGGCACAGTGAGGGGAGGGGGGAGAGAGGCACAGTGAGGGGGGGGAGAGAGGCAGAGTGAGGGGGGGGAGAGAGGCACAGTGAGGGGAGGGGGGAGAGAGGCAAAGTGAGGGGAGAGGGGCACAGTGAGGGGAGGGGAGAGAGGCACAGTGAGGGGAGGGGAGAGAGGCACAGTGAGGGGAGGGGAGAGAGGCACAGTGAGGGGAGTGGGGGAGAGAGGCACAGTGAGGGGAAGGAGGGGAGAGAGGCACAGTGAGGGGGAGGGGGGAGAGAGGCACAGTGAGGGGAGGGGGGTACATAGGCACAGTGAGGGGAGGAGGGGAGAGAGGCAGAGGGGGGAAAGAGAGGCACAGTGAGGGGGGGAGAGGCACAGTGAGGGAGGGGGGAGAGGCACAGTGAGGAGAAGGGAGAGAAGCACAGTGAGGGGAGGGGGGAGAGGCACAGTGATGGGAGAGAGGCACAGTGAGGGGAGGAGGGAGAGGCACAGTGAGGGGAAGGGGAGAGAGGCACAGTGAGGGGAGGGGAGAGAGGCACAGTGAGGGGAGGGGAGAGAGGCAAAGTGAGGGGAGGGGGGAGAGGCACAGTGAGGGGAGGGAGAGAGGCACAGTGAGGGGAGGGGGAGAGTGAGGAAAGGGGGGAGAGGCACAGTGAGGGAATGGGGAGAGAGAGGCACAGTGAGGGGAGGGGGGAGGAATGCACAATGAGGAGGGGGAGAGAGGCACAGTGAGGGGAGGGGAGGGGAAAGAGGCACAGTGAGGGGAGGGGGAGAGGCACGGGGAGGGGTAGAGGCAC